>NW_024080670.1:368216-953496 GCF_003009895.1 Hyaena hyaena | reverse complement strand
GGAAGGGGGCAGGCGGGGAGGGGCAGGCGGGAGTTTGAGCTCTTTCCACAGCCATGTTAAACTCAGAGAAACTTCATGCTTAAACAGGTTCTGTCTTAAAGAAATCACTACCTCCTCCAAATATCACACCTGACAATGCGTGAGATCAAAATGTTTTCCTGATGATATTAAATCAGTCTTTTAGGTATTTCAAAGGCATTCTATTTTCTTGCAAATTTACTCAATTTTTGACCTCCTCTTGTTTTCTGTTTACATTATCTCGACTGTCAGGAGGACAATATTTTGACACAGCAGCAAGCAATTAAAATGCTATGGGCAGTCCTGAAGAATTGCAAGTGAAACTGGTCCTCTCGCTACCGGAACAAGTTCCAGAAACGTCATTAGGCTAGATTCTCCTGAGGCAGCGGGGGAAGGCAGGCTGCCAGGAATCGGGACCCGGGTGGTCCCGGGGGGATTAACTCAGGCTCCTGTCCCGCTGTGAGTCAGTGGCGGCCGGCCCGCCCTCGCCCTCCGAGTTCCCCGTCATAGAGAGGTCCTGTGTGGCAAAAAGCTGTTGTAAAAGGTCAGTTTGTGTCTATGAAGACATAGATGGAATTAGTTGACTTTTAGGTTTACAATTTTAAAAACATATGAGCTAAGAGAGTGACTTTCGTAAATACGACAGCCCCAAGGTATGACAAAATGACTATACTCAAGGTGTAAAGTAAGAAGCTCTCTTTCCCTTTTTCCAAAGTGTCTCTAGTTCAGGGATCCCTCTCTTTTTAATTTAAAAAGAATGACAGTAAATATTGAAAAGATATTCTTTGCTAGCCACTTCGCCATGCTTGTCTACACAGCAATAGTGACTAATGTAGCAACTGTCATTTGTCCACTAAAGAGGCCATTAACTCTGCAAGCCTAGGTCTGGAAGGAGATATTCAGAAGTGTGGGGAGATGGCACGGTGCTGGGCGTCTTTATATTTGTCGCCTTACTTAAACTTTACAAAAGGTACAGGTGTAAATATCATCATCCTTATTTTGTAGGTAAAGAAACCAAGGCCTAGGGCAACTATACACATAGCTGGCAAAAACTAGAAAAGAACGCATTTATAACACTTTGAAAATCCCTCATCATTCAGCCTTCACTAATTCAGACTAAAAACCATGAAGCGAGGAGAGTTCTCTGGTTCTAATAGTTTGCCTGGAACTTCCCTCTCAGACAACAGCAGGAGCCCAGGGTTTCCTCTGACCTTCCATCTCAGAAACCTGCGTCTTATGAGACCTTGGCCGTGGGTCTGTGGCAGCCCATCACTGATACTACCCCTCTGTAGGTAAGCTATGGATTCTTTTTGAAATTTTTTTAAATGTTTTATTTATTTCTGAGAGAGAGAGAGAGAGAGAGAGAGACAGCATGAGCAGGGGAGGGTCAGAGAGAGACACACACACAGAATCTGAAACAGGCTCCAGGCTCTGAGCTGTCAGCACAGAGCCCTATGCGGCCTTGAACCCACAAACAGTGAGATCATGACCTGAGCAAAAGTCGGACACTTAACCAACTGAGCCACATAGGCGGCCCTGGATTCTTTTTTTAATGTAGTAAAACGCACATAAAATTTGCCACCTTAACCATTTTCCAAAGTACAGTTCAGTGGCATTAAGTCCATGTTGTGCCACCGGCCATATTATTTTTAATTTCATTTTTATTATGGAAATGTTTGAACAAATCCAGAAGTAGAAAGAACCGTCTCATAAACTCCCACCGCAGCCAACTCTAGCAATTATCCACACGATGCCATCCCGCTTTCTTTACCAGTCCCTTATATCAATATACCTTTTTCAAAAATTAAAACAGAATAACACAAATTCATTATCAGTTCACCTATGATCTATTTCAGCACGATACAGTTGTGTTTTAACAATCACGACGAGGACGCGGTATATTCACCTGTTAAGTAACTGAACTAGCAGCACCTTGCTCAAAACACTGTGTCACTGACACCCTTCTAGTTCGACTCTAACTTGAGCCAGCGCCCTCCCCCGCCCGGCTTGCACACAACACGCAGCGGGCTCTACCCCTTCTACAGGGCGGGCCCCGCCTCTCATTGCCCCCACTCTTCTTCTTCAGCCCACCCAACACTTCCTCCCTATGCCTTCTCTGTTTAAGAAAGGCTCTGCTGCCTTCCAAGTCCAGATCCAATGTTGTCTGCGATGGGCCAGCGCCCTTCACAGTGCTTTCACAGACACCTTGTAATAAATCCCTACAGCGCATCTCCAACAACTCAGTGGTGCTCCAAGGAGTCAACTGCTCTGGAATCTTCCTGCTCTGATGTCCATCTTCATTTCTGTCCAGGGGCCTGCACCTGTATTCTCTCTTTCAGACCAACCCTGGGTTCTTGACCCGGGGTCCTGAAACTGCATGTGTTGTTTATATGTTCCCAAGATTATCGTCTCCACGGGATAGGGGCTCTCGTATGGTTAGGCATCCCGGATGGCTAGTATATGGAATAGTACCTAGTACACTGAGTCCACAAATGTTTGCTGAGCACCCTACATGTGTTCCAAAGGCAAGGAGCATCTGTGATTCCAAAAAACGTTCAGAACCACAGGCTTAGTCCTTCTGGATCCAACCTCTGGTCACACAGCCTCTCCGGTCACTGAATCAGCGCTGCTCCAAGAGGCCGTGGTCCCTTGGTTCACCCTGAGCGCCATGCTCTGCAGGTCCGCCCAAGGCCCTCGGCTCTGACCCAAGCTAGGATTTCCATTGGAGCAGAGATCTGGCCAAATCTTCCTTTCCAGAGGACTTCAGCTCACAAGAGTCTCACGGAGGACTGACTACACATCATCAGGAGTTCAACTGGTGGTCTCTACTCTGCCTCTGAACACAATCTCAACCTCCCATCGGACTGCAAGTTCCTCACAGTCAAGGGCACCTAACACTATGCGCTAAGCAGACATGGGGTGGGAAATCCATAAACATTTGTGGTCAGTTCATGAATCAATGTCATTGGCATTCCAGGGGCAGAGAGTGATGAGAAGTTTGGAGGCGTGCTAAAGAACGGAGCAAAGTAAGTCCCGTCTCTGAAATCATAACCCAGGGGCACTAAGGGCTTGTTTTCCCTTCTGAGACAAGTTTCTTATAACTGCTACTTATACCCAAATACCTGTGAGGCAGCCCTGCAAAACAACAGATGCCTGCTATGTTAAAGTACAGCTGCATTTCAAAAACTGCAGGTGCCATCAGGGACCTAAGTCTGCACCTGTTGGGAGAGAACTACCCTCAGACACCACCACTCAGAACTTAGGTTTCAAAGTAGAGCTGTCGTTCTCAGGCAGGAACACAGCCAGGAACGCCTTAGGAAACAAGTTAAGATCATCTCAATTTTATTAGTTGCCGCAGAAACCCAAAGCAGCCGTTTTCCTAACATACTATTAAAAGCAATGGGGTGCCTGGATGGCTCAGTTAGGCATCCAACTTCGGCTCAGGTCATGCTCTCCTGGTTTGTGAGTTCAAGCCCCGCGTCGGGCTCTGTGCTGACAGTTCAGAGCCTGGAGCCTGCTTAGGATTCTGTGTCTCCCCCTCTCTCTGCCCTTCCCATGCTCATGCTCTCCGTCTCTCAATAATAAACAAACATTAAAAATTTTTTAAAAATTTAAAAGCAATAAAAACACCTTTGATGTTTCCCCCTGCCCACACCTCTCAAAGTGGAGTCAAATTCAGTAAGAGCAAGAGGTAACCATGAGCCCTGCGCCTGACCCGGCCTCTCACAGAAAAAGCCCGGGTGTTCAGAATCTAACTTCCTGTTCTAAGGCACCACACTTAACACATACGTTATTAATAGTTTTCAAAATTAAAATACAATAAAACACAACACAAAACACATAAAATGGAATTTAACTTTTCCTGAAGGTTCAGGAAGGAACTCATAGATTTTTCAGTGTCTTGGATTCATTAATTATTACTAACCAAGACGTTTACCAAAATTGCCTGTTAGTAAAGCCTTTAGAAGGTCATTTGGTGACCTCTGTTATGACATTTTATTATCCTTCATTGCCCAGTTTCCATGACATTATCTGGAAAGAAAACAATGTCCTCCAATGCATATTGTGTGTGTGTGTGTGTGTGTGTGTGTGTGTGTGTGTGTGTGTGTCAGAGAGAGAGAGAGACCGAGAGAGGGAGAGAGAGAGTGCACGCGCACACAGCAGAAAATATACATGCAAATAGGAGACATAATTTCATCTGTTTAAACTGATAAAAAGAGGGGCGCCTGGGTGGCTTAGTCGGTTAGGCGTCCGACTTCAGCTCAGGTCATGATCTCGCGGTTCGTGGGTTCGAGCCCCGCGTCGGGCTCTGTGCTGACTGCCAGCTCAGAGCCTGGAGCCTGTTTCAGTCTGTGACTCCCTCTCTCTCTGACCCTCCCCTGCTCACGCTGCCTCTCTCTCTCTCTCCTAGAAATAAATAAAAACATTTAAAAAATTTTAAAAAAATAAACTGATAAAAAGAAAACAAAAGGAAAAGGAACAGAGAGGCCCCACGTTACTGCCCCCACCACACTGACAGCAATCTTCTCACCTCGCAGGGCACGGACATGGCAGACAGGTGCATGTGAACAGGAGTTCACATCTAATCTCTAATCTCTAACACTCTAATCTATCAATAGCGCCTCTCTTCGGTGCCCGCTCCTAAAAGGAACACACATGTTCATACCAAGGATAACACTGCGGAGCCCGCCTCTACCACAGAGCCCCCTACGGCCCCTCCCCGGGGCCCCTGCGGAAGTCAGTGCCCACAATATTCACTTCATGAGTCATACTACCGTCACTATAAATAACAATAATCACAATAAATGAGCAGCCAGCACTTACCAAGTGATCACCATGCGGTGGCTATTGCGCTACTGTTTGCCAATGATAAAACTAGGGGCCAGTAACACGCCCTGGGGTGCACAGAGAGTGAACGGGAGACCCTGGGTTCAAACCCGGTCAACGGAAGAACTTGCTCTTTCAGTCTACTTCCTTGTTTATTTTCACACACACTATGTTCTAAACCCCCAACTTGACTATAAATTTCTAAGAACAAGGG
Organism: Hyaena hyaena; assembly: GCF_003009895.1. Taxonomy (NCBI): domain Eukaryota; kingdom Metazoa; phylum Chordata; class Mammalia; order Carnivora; family Hyaenidae; genus Hyaena; species Hyaena hyaena. Next base: position 948,437 of record NW_024080670.1, on the reverse strand, counting down.
CTCTCTGCAGTCCTTACATAAGTTTGCTGATAATAAATAACACAGGAGCTTAACATCAGTTGGTATTAAAAAAACAAAAGCAAAAAAAAGGCAAAGCTTCTTCCTTGCAAACCCTTACTTACTGTGTTGAAAGGTTACACTGGAAAAAAAAGATCCATAGTGGGGGCTGGGGGCGGGGAGGAAATACTACAAGAGCAGTACTCCGGATCGTAGCCACATAGTAAGTCTCGCAGATGCGGAGGACTGGCAGAGCTGGAGCCCACCACTTAGAGCCCCTTCGGAGCAGCCTGGTGGCCCCGCTGTGGGGGTGCAGTCTGCACGCAGCCTCCAGCTGTCGGCTCATGCAGGGTCGGTGTCGGCCGCAGAGAGCCACTCTTCCGCATTGACACTCATTCCCCGGGACCCGAAGCTTCATCACATCCCGCTGTTGAGAGCGGGGTGCACGGGGGCCAGGTACTAGACAGGAGTCCGGCCAAAGTCTGGTTTATACTTACTCCATCCCCTGGGTCCACAGACCCATCTGGTGGCACATAATTGAGATCTACATACCTGGCAGCTGGCACGGTCACCACGTGGGCCCCTGGTCCGTGGGGAAGGCCAAGTGGAAGTCTGATGCTACCCTGGCCTGTCCCACTCCTATCCAAACACACAATACTGCATCCCGGGGCAGTGGCAGAGGTAAGCGCCATCCCGAAGGACCTAGAGGACGCAGGGGGAGAGGTCTCCATCCATTATGTTTAATTTGCCAGGTGGACCCCTGAAGAAACCAGACGGATCCTGGAGGGAGACTGCAGGCCATGGAGGACTCCATCAGGAGGGCAGCCCTGATCTTGGCCACTGTGTCAAATGTACCATCTTTTCTAGAGCAGGTTAATACAGCCTCTGGTCATACAAAGCCATTGATTTAATGAATGTTTTTTTTTTTTTCCGATTCCAATCAAAAGGGAGGATAAGAAACAGTTCGTGTTCCGCGGAGCACAGAACAGTGTTTGTTGACAGCTCTGCCTCAGGGCAAACTTCTGCCCTCCTGAGTGTCTCGACAGCCCTCAGATGACCAGTGATCCATGACCTCAGTGACAGAATGATCAAGGTGGATGAGCACACGGGGCCCAAGTCATCGGAGGCCTTGGTAAACACATGCTATGTCTTCCACGTCCATAAAATGTGTAGCAATCCAGGGGTCAGGCACGTGCCAGGCCACCTCATTACTGAGAGACGGATTTCGCACACTCCCACACATCTGCCGGGAATGCTGGGAATGCGAAGCCCCGACCACTCTTTATCTGGAAAGTGTCTCAAGGTTGTGTTTGCAGCGAGCAGCCTTTAGGGCTGAGGTGATACCTCTGGAAATGCAGCCCAGGCTTGCGGACAGGTGTGCCGTAACGCAGCGGGCCCCCTGGGCCCCGAGCTCCCCGCGGAGTGCAGGCATCCTTCCGGGACCCCCGCATCGACCCTGCGGAAACAGGGTCCAGGAAACCAACAAGACCCTGCACAGACCACCCCTTCCGCCGGAACCTCCGTCGGCATCCGTGTAACTGTGATAAGCTAACCTTTCAGCTTAAAGGGGGAGGGGGAGGGGCAAAATCTCGGCCCTTGCACAGTTCTTTATACCGGTCCAAAGTAAAACACGACGTGCTGTGTGCTGCACCCACTACCACCAGGAAAGCAGCTCAGTGTCTGGAGGGCCTCTCTGGGTGCCATTCTCAGGATAAGCGGGCCCTGTGACAAGCACACCCAGGACGGAGCGTGAGCAGAACCAGAGGCTTTAGACCCCAGGGCGCCCACAGGTTGGCCCGCAGTTCCTCCCGTAGCTTGGATCTACGGCTGTGTGGGGGACCCCGTGTGATTACAGGGAGGAGACAGCAAAAGCCCAAGCTCGCTCTATAGATGAGCCACCTTGGTATGTGGGTACGAGCCAAAACCACATGGCAGCTACGTTTCAGCCTCACTTAGGAAGGCCGTGAAAGACAGCGGGGAGGGAAAGGCCTCCCAACGGAAAGTGCCCCGAGCATTCGGCTAGTCCCGATCTTGAACGGAAGAACAAGCGGCACAAAGTTACAGGATAAAAAGCCTCATGTGCGGTGGTGGGTGCTCGGACTGTCGAGGTTCTAGAAGGCTCTCATCTGGATGGCCAAGGCTTGGTCGGGCCTGCCTCCCAGCTGGCAGCGGCCCCCCTCCAAGCTGCTTCCTCTTCCTTCCTTCCACAGGAGTTGATCCCTACTAAATCCACTGCACCCCCAATTCCATCTCGGCATCGGCTTCCAGGAACCCTGACGTACATCAGGGGTGAAGACGAGGCACAACTCGCCTCGTACAGCTCAGGGCGTGGGTTCTGGAGTCCCAGCGCTGAGGTCCAAACCCCAGGGTCACTACTTCCCAGGTGGGACCCTGCACAAGGTCTGGGGCGCAGCGCCCCCGCGGGGAGTGTCCGTGCATCTCCAAGGACGGAAGGCGCAGCTACTGGAGCGCCTTGTGTCCGGGCTTGCAGTCAGGTACCAGGCCTGCGGCGTCCCCCACTCGCCGTACACTCGGCTCTGGCTGGTGATCTCTCATCTTATTTCTTTGAACTCTGAGTCTATAAATCTGGGCTCATTTGTAGAACAGAAATCTCTGTTCCTACTGGCTGACAAAGTATTGCTTTTCTGCCAAAAAGCAGTGCTAACAGGACAGAGCTCCCGGGCCACGAGGAGCAGTGAAGCGAGAGCTGGCTGCAACTGCAACTGGCTCCTCCGCCTGCAGAACCAGAAGTGACTGGGGGCCGGGGGGTGGGGTGGGCGGGGGGGGGGGGGGGGGGCAACTCTGCGCTGAGAGCAGACAGCCTGATGCGGGGCTCGAACCCACAAACTGTGAGATCATGACCTGAGCTGAAGGCAGATACTTAACTGACTGNGGGGGGGGGGGGGGGGGGGGGGGGGGGGGGGGGGGGGGGGGGGGGGGGGGGGGGGGGGGGGGGGGGGCTTCTGGCAGGTTCAAGCAAGACTCCACGAGAAAGCAGCAAAGTATCCCGCTTGGGGAAATCTCAGAAAAGCAAGACGGGGGCGGTGGGCCTACGGTTCCAGCCAGAAACACCCCCTTAAAAAATAAATTTAAAAAAAGACGCAATTTTCAAATATCCTGATTGTTTCTCTCTCTCTCTCACTTCTCTATCACTCCTACACACCACGAGCGGGAGGCAGTGGTAGAGTATCAGTGGGAACGTTACAGGAACAAAACAGTCCAGAGGTTCGGGTCCAGGCTCTGCTACTAATAAATCTCTGTGACTTGCTGGAGAAAACACTTCCCGACCTGAAGTGAAATTTCCTTCACGCTGAAGTGAAGACAGAGAAGGAGCTGCCTCCTGGCTCTTTCAGGTCTGGGTTTTCAGGACACTCCAGGCATGTCCCTCAACAATGTCAGAGGTTCCTTAGCGGGGAGGACAATGCCACACACTGTCTCGGTGTCTGCTGGATGAAGTGCATTGAATTAATTGGTCTTAGGAGACCTTTAAATTATGAGTACCCTTTGGTAAAAAATAAAGCACTGAGAAATGGGGAGGGGGAAGTTACCTGTAAGAACTGAGCCTAGCTCCCCCGCTGGACGTGTAAAGCCACACATGGGGGGAGGGTGCATTCTAATGAACAAGAAGAGATGGACTTTCGGGTGAAAAGAGGAAAATAAATTTGGAGGCTCTCGTTTCCTTATTTGTTATTTTGTTTCCCAAGGTGCTCAAGGCTAAGCCCCCCCCCCCCCAAAGTCTACATCTATTTTGTGATACATCAGATAGGAAAATAACATCTTTCTAGAGCTATTGTTGTGCTTGGGGCTTATGTTGACTTAATGATATGCCAAAAATGAAGTGAGGCTTTACCTAAGACTGTGAGAGACACAGTCACAGGCTATTTTTTCTGGGGCGCTGAGACGGAAGCGCAGGAGTAGCTGAGCAGAAGGAACAGGACCCCAGGAAACCTTCCAGGCTGCAGTGAGGGGGGCTAGGGTTGGAGAAGGGACTGGTTACAGAATTTGTAGCTAAAGATCCTGTTTCTCCTCTGGGGACATTAAGCCCCAGTAAGTCTAACCCCTTGTGTGGGGAGTTGGGGCAGCTGCACAGAGAGAAAGACCCTGGAGCCAAGAGCCTTTTGGAAGAGTTCGGAGCGATCTACACAGGAGTGACTCTGCCTGAGCCCCAGATGCGGCAGAGTAAGAGAGATGGAGGCGCATTAGAAGCTCTGACTCAGGAAGGGACAGGGCAGGGGCGGGGGGTATCCCAAAAGGCTGTCTGTCCTATTTGCATGTGTCCACCAAGATTAAAGACTGGGGTCTCCTGCAAGTTTGATCTGAGACTCCAGCCTGGTGAAGCCTCTGTTGTGGCTACTACAGAGTTAAAAGCAAGGTTTCCAGGGGCGCCCGGGTGGCTCAGTCGGTTAAGCGTCCGACTTCAGCCCAGGTCATGATCTCATGGTTCGTGGGTTCGAGCACCGTGTCAGGCTCTGGGCTGACAGCTCAGAGCCTGGAGCCTGTTTCAGATTCTGTGTCTCCCTCTCTCTCTGCCCCTCTCCTGCTCACGCTCTCTCTCTCTCTCTCGCTCTCCCTCTCTCTCTCAGAAATAAATAAAACATTAAAAAAAATTTTTTTAAAAGATCTGCAGTGGACTAAATTGTACAGTTCTGATTTACATAAAGACATTTAAAACATCCTTAATGACAAGGCAACATGCTTAGTTAGAGATACTAATTTAAGTAGAGGGACCAAGCCACAGTATAAAATAAAAAATCTGTCCAGAGGAAAAAGGTCAGACTAGCTTTTCTGTGGGCCGAAGGGTCACAAGCTAAAACTGGTCAGGGGAATGTTCTGGCAACTCTGGATACATCTGGAAGCTGATGAGGAAGCAGCCAAATTAGGAGCCACCTTCTTCTGAGTTTTAAGTTCTAACAGGTTCCCATGTGTGGCATTAAAGCCACAAGCACGAGGTGGGCCAAGTCTCCCGTGGTGGCCACCCCCCTCACCCTAGAGGTGTCCCAACGGCCTCTGCAGACACCGCGTCCCTGGGGCACTCCCTACACCCCGCCCGCAGCAGTGGTTCTGAGTCTCAGATGCAAACAGGAACCTCCCTGGGAGCTGTTTCCAAATATTGATGACAGGCCCCTCCCTGCAATGAGCCCCCCACATGTCTCTGATGTGTGGCCAGGGCTGGGCACCCCTGCTCGCCAGGCTCCCGCATCTCTGACAAGGGCCGGGTCCCCACACCCAGCTGGCCGGTCCTTCTCCTGAGGGCCCACCTAGTCCACTGCAGATGCAGACCCTGCACTTTACTGCGCTCTACTACATGCCTTCCACATCGAAGGTTTGTGGCGACCCTGCATCGAGTGAGTTTATCGGCACCACCTTTCCAACAGCATTTGCTCACATCAAGTCTCTGTATCACATTTTGGTAACTCTGGCAATCTTTGAAACTTTTTCATTAATATTATATTTGTTATGGTGACCTGTTACCAGTGATTACAACTCACCAAAAAGTCAGACAATGACTAGCACTCTTTAGCAATAAAGTATTTTTTAATTGAAGTATATGCACTGCTCTCAGACGTAATGCTATTGCACACTTACTAGAACCACAGTATAGTGTAGGGGTGCCTAGGTGGCTCAGTCAGTTAAGCATCCGACTTAGGCTCAGGTCATGATTTGATGGCTCATAATTTCAAGCCCCACATCAGGCTCTGTGCTGTCAGCTCAGAGCCTGAAGCCTGTCTCAGATTCTGTGTCTCCCTCTTCTCTCTGACCCTCCCCTGCTCCTGGTCTCTCTCTCCCTCTCAAAAATAAATATTTAAAAAATTTTTAAAAAAGGACTACAGTATAGTGTAAGCACAACTGTTACATGAACTAGGAGCCAGAATTTTCACTTGATTCGCTTTATTACAATATTCACTCTACGGCGGCAGTCTAGAAGCAGGCCTGCAGTATCGCCTAGGCGTGCCTGCACTGCCCAGCTGGCACATGTCCCCAGGGGGAGAATTGACCTTGACCGCTCACCCTAAGGACTAGCCAGCCCGGAGCTCAGAGTTCGGTCTAGGCTGAGAGACTGCTTCCAAACAGAAAGACGATGACACACTAACAAGCCTGAGGACATGATATACCTAGTGTCTCTGGAAGCTCGAGGTATAATCTGAGCTGAAAACAGGGTCTTTCACGTTTCCTCATTAAAAAATCCTGAATGAGCACCATTAGAATGACTAGTATCGCCAGATCCAAACCCACCTGCCCTAAGAGCCTCAAGCTAAGAGACGAGCCATTTCCTACCTGGCCTCTTCTCAGGTGACTGAGGGCACCGCACTCTTAGAGCTTCTGGAAGGGCTTTACGCAGAGGTGTGTGCAGAAACTGGCTCACAGCTTCTTGATCACTCATAACCCTAAATAAGGACTTTCTGGGCCAAATTCTACGGGTTACTAATAGCCTCCAGGGCACAGTGACAGAAAGAAAAAGACACACATCAAAAGACCAGTGAAATTACTTTCCATTAAGAAAGAACAGAAAGACCGGGGAGGGGGAAAAAAAAACAGTTTCAGTTACAAACAGCATTAGATGGGAAAGGCATAGTTTGAAATAGTGACAAATAATCCTGAATCTTGGACTCTTTGTAATGCAAAAATAGATTTTAAAAGTCCAAAGAGGGGAAAAAAAAAAAAAGATCCAGCTTCCATCTGATGAGCTGTATGATACAACCACCCATTTTTCCTCTTCCTTCGCCAGTAATGGCCACAGTGATGTCATAACCACACTAGACAGCTGTCTTCCTGGATAAAATCACCTTGTAGAGGAGAAGTAACAACGAGTGGATACAGCGAAATATAATTTAAAAAAATTTTTTTTAATGTTTGTTTATTTTTGAGATACTGTGAGAGAAACTCTGTGAGTGGGGGGGTGGGGGGGCGGCAGAGAAAGAGGAAGACGCAGAACTCAAGGAGGGCTCCACACTCCACGCTGTCGGCATAGAGTCCGACGTAGGGCTCGAACTCACCAACTGTGAGATCATGACCTGAGCTGAAGTCGGGCGCTTAATCGCTTAATCGACTGAGCCACCCAGGTGCCTCTACCACGAAATATAATTTTTAAACCGATTCTGCAGGCTGCCACATTTGACTTGGTGCTTAACGGCCAAGTTCTTTATTATAGTTTTCTATTTTATGCGATTTCTCTTTGATTCAGTATCTATGGAAGACACTGGGACTGCAATTCCCGTCTTGGTCACAACAGGTCTGGGACAAACACAGGACAGAGGGGCTGAGAGTGAGGCCAGGACCAGAACCAGACAGTAAGGGGCTGCAGTGCCGAGATGGGGAGGGTGGGGTGGGAGGGCTCATCCTGACTCCTCCTCTGCCGGCCCCTCCTCCGCTCTTCCTCCAGGACCACCGCTCGCCTCCCCACGGATTCTAGCCAGTCTTGCACTTTCCCTAACACCCCTGGGATGCCGAGCACCAAAACCAGTTCCTCAACAACAGTCTACGTTCCAGACTCATTTGATTGTGAAAATGTTCAGATACAGATAAAAGGACATAAAACAGCGTAATGAGCTCATCAACAGTACTATGTTCTCATCCCCCAGTTTCAACAGTGAGCAGTTCTTTTTTATCATATTCTCCCCCCCACCCCGACACACACACTTTTGAGATGGGGGAGGATGGAGGCTCTTAACACGAGTCCATCATATCTTTTCACTCAAGACTTAGCACCCTCCAACTAAACACGCATTCAACAGAACTCATCTTGTGTCTCATCTGTTTGCACGCAGCAGGAGCTCTGCACCCTTACACTTCCAGCCTGCTCGAGCAAACACCTAGCCTGGGCAATGGTTACACGTGTGCCACACACACGACACACGCGCACGCACACGGGTACATGCACACAGACACAGTAGGGGGCCAGACAGCGTGAAGCGAGGTTCAGATGGAGGTTCCAGCTAGTAAGACAGGACCCCGGACGCCCTCCGGGCTTCCTGCCGTGGGCCAGCACTCCTGAGGACGGAAACCCTCTGGCTGAAGCAGGAGGGCAAAGTCGTTCTGTCCATCGAAAGGCTGACAGTCGCGACACGCTACAGATTTCAGCGGGCGGCTATTAGTAGAACTAAATACGGTTCTCTCAAGGGGAGAAAAGGAGCTTCTACAACATATATGCTAATGAAGCACAACGACACCAAGCATTTAAAACAAAATGTCCCTATATTTATTCTCCATAGACAGATTTTTACATTAATATTTATGAGGGATTCCTCGCTGATTTCTCCCAGAGATTTTTCTCTTGCCCAAAGAGAGGGGATAAAAGATAAGTAACAAGAACCAATTATCTTTTAAATAGCTACAAAGGACTACCTTATTTATCTGCATTCTGCTACTTGATTAATCTTCCTAATATACCACTTTCCGTACATCGGCCCCTGCCCCCTGCGCGAACACGCCGCAAGGCCTCGGCCTGGCTCTCGGGCCCTGCTTGCTGCCCGGGCCTCCAGATCCAATCCTATCCATCCTCACTCACACGGCCAGACCCGCACCTCCACGTCCCCGCCACCACAGGCATTTCTGTCGGTCCACGGGGCCGCTGGTTCCCAGCCACTTAAATACCCAATGCTACGTTTCTGATTCACTAACAGCCATGAGCAGTAAACACCTTGTCAAAAGATGTTCTCAGCCTTATCGGCCAGTGGGGGTGGGGTGGGGGTCACACAGAGGGGAACTGGCCAGCAGAGACGAGGCTGGGCAGGAAAGGAGCCGCAGGGAGCCCTGGTGCCCAGGGAGTTTCCGGTGCAACCAAAACACATGGCAGATGGTGGCACAGGCCACGGGAAGGGCCCCAGGGCCCAGCATCACAGCAGTGACGGGCGGAAGGTTCCTTCCCGCCCAGACAGGGGACCACATTTTTCCCTCCCCAGTGACAGGCCGAGAGAGACGCTGCCCTTCTCTACCTGCCAATCACACGAGCACATAAACACACGAGAAAGGATGCCGCAGGAATGTTTACGGAGCGCCTTGTGTCTCCTCCAAGCCCCCGGAACGAGAGACCCTGGAGAGCGAGGGAGCCCGAGGCTGCACCCTGGGCCGCAGGAGGCCTTCTGACTCCATTTCAAGGCAAAGGGAGCCCGAACAGCGCTGAAGAGCCACACAACGGCAGGGGGAGCAAATGATATAGTGCCCGTGCAGTGAAGACTCTCACGGGGTGGCCGCGCGAGGCTCCGGGCTCTCCCTGCGCCCGCTCAGGGCCCGGGAGGGCAGGCTGGCTCCAGGGGGTCCGGACACCGAGGGAGTCTCTCCGTCCCCGTCGAGATGGCCTGACATTCCCGTGTCCTCCCTGCTCTCCCGGGTCCCCATTACAAAACCTTACAAGGGGCAGGCACACCCGTCTCTACCAAGCTTTTCACCTTCGATCAGAAAACTGGCTGAAAATAATTTTGTCAACAAAACATGGGGAGACGACAAATTAAAGAAGGGAAGACGGGACACCCAGGGGACTCCCGCCATGTGCATGTTCCCATCCGAACTCGGGACCCGAAGACAGGTGGACACATGTTTTGCGAGGGGGCCGGTCTCTCTCGCCATTTCCAGGACACGGCGCCAGCCTTGTAGGGAAAAGGCGAAAGCAGCCCCGAGTCTGACAGCTGACGCACGGCTGATGTGACTAAATGAGCCTGGGCCGTGCTGGTTATTGGAATCTGATCTCTTCCTTATTAATATGGTCCCGCAATGGAGACAAAGATTTCTCCATGTTCTAGAATGCAAACAATGTTTTAATCTTTAATTATATTCTCAATTTCAACTCTTCTGGAAAGTTACAGCCACTGAGGCCTTAGGATTATTTCTTTATTACACAGCCTCTCAGTGGTATTTAATGAATATTGTTACTTAATACTTGCCAGTAGGGGAAAGAAGGATTTAGTGAGTTCCGACTCGAGTTCTGATGACTTTTCCAAAACTCAGGAAACTCACGGCTGCCAAGTTCTCTATTTCCTTCTGGGGACACTTGGTATGGGCAGGACACCTGCTCGGCTCACCAGCCCAGACTCAGAATAGTCGGCCTGTGGAACAGGCACCTGTAGAGAAAGGGATTCAGGATACAATGCTCTGCATTTCTAAAGCCCATGGCAACGAAGCAGCGCGCTCCTTGTGCATGGCTGATTCACCGCTGGTCTGCCCAGAGGCAAATGCAACTCCAATAAAAAGGGATGCGGGATATTCTTTTTCGAGGCTCCCATCGTCATCTAAGTTGAAGAATTTAACATAAACCTGTCAACATATTACCAAATTCTGCCCTCAACGAAAATACCAAGATCCTCGTGAGGCAAAACAGAAGCTCAAGTTACTCAAGAAGAAAATTAGCTCCCTGCAAGGAAGCATATCCATGGTTCTTAAGCAAACATCTGCATCAAGGTGTTTGTAATGGCAGAGCAAACACAGAAACCTGGAGTTTCATGTCTGTGTGGCTGAGGGGAAAACGTGTTAAAGAAAAAAAAAAAAGCCTTGAACATTGGCGACAGAAAAGATAATGACGTAATGGCCAAGAAACTAGAGGAGGCTCTGGGTTGGATGCACTTCGTCCTGGCAAACATCGGCCTTGCGCAGTTGAAACACCTATGACCACGGAGAAGCTCCCACCCCGGTCCGTCACTATCGCCAAGGACAGATTCATGCCCCTGCTTTGCTCTCCGTGATTCCTGTTGGCTTCACATTAAGCAAAAGACAACATGAGCCTCTGCCTTTCAGGAACACAAGCAGCGTTTACCTCACATCTTGGAAAGAATCCAATCATCTGTACAAGCACCGAGTGAAATCTCAAGTCGATGGTCTTCCTGGGAATTGGTGTGCAAGGCGGTGGCAGAAAATGAGCCTCCGTCAGTCGAACTCCCACAGCCAACTCAGTGGCCCCACCGAAGGCAATCTGTTGTGCAAACACCAGAACCTCCAGGTGGACGTGCCCAGTCATTATCCCTGCCGCCGCCCGAGCTGGTGGCATGTCTTTCCAGCAACGCTTGTCCCTGCACGCTGTTTCTGTGTTGTTGTTACTCAAACCCGAGGCGGGTCGTCCGCGAACAGGAGCACGAGGCCTCCGGGCGCTCTGAAGGTAGGAGACAGTAACGCAGCAGACGCAGAACGTGGAGGAGACGGTGCCGGCGGGTCCATAGAGCACCAAGGAATACCACGCGGCAATAAACCGGAATGAACCGTTAAACATAAATGAATCCCTAAAACGTCACGTTGAGCAAAAGAAACTGGAAAGAAAATACCATGTTCAGCATGACTCCATTTACGTGGAGTTCTAGAAAAGGTAAGGCTAAGGTGCGGGGATAGAAATCAGAACAGTGGGGGCTTGGTCGCCAAACTGGAGAGCAGCACAGTCCACCGCTTCGAGAAGTCCCGCTGTCAAGAGGAGAGGGTGGTGGTGGGGGGTGGGGGCTGGCGGAAGCGGGATGCCGGCCAGGTCTCCCTATAGGTGGCGGGTCTGGGTGAGCGGGTCTGCATACTTCCAGGAACAGACGGGGAGACAGGGGAATCCCGGCCTGTGGGAGAAAGGACACCGGGGCGCACACGGCCTGGAGGAGCTTGGGGGGTAGACACAGTGGACAGGAGGGAGGGCCGCTCCTGGCTGGCGGCGCGGCAGTGTGTCCCGAGTGGCTACAGCAGAGGTGGCCGGTGAAAGGAAAAGTGCCCTTAATTTTTTTTAAGTTTACTTATCGCTTATTTTGAGAACAGGAAGGGACAGAGAGAGGGAGAGAGTCTCAACCAGGCTCCATGCTCAGTGTGGAGCCCAAAGTGGGGCTGGATCCCATGAACTGTGAGATCAAGACCTGAACTGAAATCAAGAATTGGACGCTTAACCGACGGAGCCACCCAGGTGTCCCAAAAGTGCCCTTACTTGAGCAGGCAGGACCTTTTCATGAAGGATAATGTGGCACAAAAGAAAACTGCCTGTCCCCACGACTTCCAGGGGATGGGGAGGTAATATTTTTAAAAATAATCTTTCTATAAAACGACTTTTTCCCTCAAATCAAAATGAGACCTAGCTGTGCAAAGTAAGAACACTCAGCATTCTTGTGCGTCACTGTCCAGAAAGCCAGCATTGCTTCGGGCCGATGCCAGCTGTCACAGGCCATTTAGCCTGGCCCTGCAGATTAAACCACACCCTACATTAGCAGGGAAGCACACTGGACAAGGTGTCAGGGTGCCGAGACCGCTGAGAGAGCGCAAGCAAACACGGCTCCCTCCGACGTCCATTAAACACACAGCTATCCCCACGCACAACCTGTAGATCAAACAAGTAAGACAGCCACCCGCCAGCCGATCTCGATCCTACAAGGGTCAAAAGCCTGATCTGTTCGCCTAGGAACAGGGGACACAGCTCCCTTCTGGAAACGACAGCGCCCTTTCTGCAAAAGACTTGACACGAGCACTCGGGAGCCACAGGAGGATGGTCGCTTCATCAGCTGACATGTGATGAAAGATCTTTCGGCGCAAACGACATCTCTGTCTTCTTACCGGCTTCTTTGGAGGAGGAGAAAGAGATGAATCATTAATCCCATGAATCGCTAATCCTATGGGAACTCAGGGGCGACTCTGAGTCTTCAAAGACCGCTACTGTTAGAGCCAACTGCATTTCAAACACAGACAGGCTGTACGAACCTCCCGCATTCTTGCTGTGCCTTGGGCTGTGGTCTCGGCGCACTTAGGCCGAGCTGGTGGTTTTGTGTAGTAGCCTTACTGGCATCCAAATGCTGACACAAGCCAATGCAGAAACCCATCTGTCACTGCACCAACAGAGTTCCAGAGGAGGAGGGGTATGGAGCCCAGCACTGGCCCTCTGCTGCTGACAAATAAAATCTTTCCTTAGAATCCTGTGAGCCTGTGTGAGGAGGCACCGAGCTCTCTCAATAAAGTAGAGCCTCCATCCTTCCCACCCGGCAGTGGAGACATTCAGTGAAGTTTGGCCGCGCCTCCCTAAGTGTGGATCCCTCTCCGCACCCTGGCCGTGGCCTTCTCGAGCACACTGGGATCATACCATCAGGACTTGGCACACGTCACCAGGATTCCCTGCTACATGTGTGTTCCCGTTTCTGCTCAGAGCTTCCCGAAAGCCAAAATTCTACCTTCTTCGTCTCCAAATCCACAGCACAGTGCACATAACCAAGCGCTTGTAGGCCCTGAGTAAATATTTGCTGAATACATAAGTGAATGGGGCTTACAGGCTCACCCATTCTTCCTTCTGTGCAATCATTCTCCTCATTGGCAAGTGAGGTTGTTTTAAAATAGGTCCGCAAATTCTTTCCACTCCTTCCTTCAAAACGGAGAGCCTCGTCCCCTCCCCTTGGACCTCAGTCAGACTTAGAAATTCATTTCTAACCAACGGAAGGGGGCAGAATGGATGCTGTGTCTTTTGAGGCTGGGTCATAAAAAGGATAGACTCCTCCTGGCTCTCATCCTCTTAGATGGCTTGTTCGGGGAGAAGTCGCCTGCAAGTCATGACGGTACTCTAATGTCCTGTGCAGGGTGACTGAGGTCTCTTGTCGACAGCCGGTCCCAACTTGCCTGCCACGTGCAAGTGAACTACCATGGACGAGACCTTCAAAACTCAGTCCAGCCTCCAGATGACTGCATCCCTGGCTACAACTGACTGCAATGGAGAGACTGAGCCAGGACCACCCAGTCACGCCACTCTCAGACTCCTGATCCATAGAACACGTGAGAGGTTATGTTCACTGTTGTTAGACCACGGTGTTCTGGGGGGATTTGTTACGCAGCAATAGACGGCTAATGCAGCCAGCCCTGGAAGATTCGGGTGTTGTTTTATAAGGAATTTCCCTAATGGCAAAGTCAGTTTATGGTCATGTCAAACTTATAACAAAAAATGTTATAATTAGTGGAGTTCTGCCGAATATAACCATAACATGCTGACTGATATGCAAACTTTATGTTCCATAAAATCACACTAAAGTCTAACAGCTACACTCAGTAAATGTGGTGATATGATACAGAACATTACTATACAATCCTTTTTGAAGGGTGTTTCTTGTTTTTAAAAATTATGTACGCATAGAAGTCGAGAATAATATCCATCTAAACCTTAACAATAACTTTCTCAGTGTGACAGTATCATTATGGTTTCCTTTTTGTTATCTTTGGTTTTTATCTATATATTACTAGTGGCCTATGTTTTCATTTTACAATATTTTATAACTCAATTAGTCCAGCAGTTATGTCTTACTGGTATTTCTATTCCTGACTCTAACACAGTAAGTAGCACATAGTAGGCGCTCAGTAAAAATGCACGGACTGTCCTTTAGATATAGATATAGATCCTGACTCCTGGACAGGTCTCTGAAGGGATCCAGGATAACATGAGCCCAAAAAGCTCAATGATGTGAAAAGGCAGCAGTCAATTTTCAACTGGAAACAGGCTACTAAGTATAGGAAATCATTTCCTTAGGACACAGTAACCACTTTTCTCTTTGAAACTAAGTATTTTGAGTGATTTATTATAAATTTATAATGACAGTTGTGAACACCTCCCTTTTTTTTTTTTTTTTTTGGCATAAGAACAGTCTGTTGATTGCCTTGGTGCTTAAAATAGTTTCTAAGTGTCCTCATAATAGCATGTCACCTGTAAACAGGTTTCAAGCCAATGCAAATTAACAAATGGCGAACAGATGGACTAAGAGCTGACTTTTGTCAAGAGAGAGTTAGCAACAAACACTTTTTGGCTCCAGTCTTATGGGACCATTAGAAAGTCTTTCACTTCTCGCCAAACATCTTGCCTCAGTAGACAAGCCATGCAGGGAAAATGACAAGTTACAAGGCCCATTAGGCTATGGAGGGCTGAAAGTTGGAGATTTGCAGAATCACCAAATCAACATACAAGAAACAACAGATAACGTTCCTCAAGAAGCTTTCTGCCAAAGGAAAAAACTCTCTGGCATCTCTGAAAGTCTCTGAGAAGCATGCACCTGTGCATGCAGCAGGCAGAAAATAACCTGTCAGAGGCTGGTTAGTTATCCTGGAAGCAAACATAAATTGTGAAGAAAACTCTAAAATCCCAGAAGGGATGGTGTGAGTGTCCACCAGCGAGGGAGAAGACTCCAGAGGCATCCCCTGTGACCTCGCAGTTCTCCACTGGCCTTTCTACATCGAACGTCACCTCCTTGGACCACCCGATCTAAGCAGCCTCCCCGGCTCCAACTTAGAAAAGTCTTCTTTTCTAAGCATTAATCTTAACCAAAAATTATTATATGAGTGTGTTACTTTGTTTAGGTGTGCATTTTTTTGGGGGGGTCTTTTCTCCCCCAGCAAACAAAAAGCTTCATGAAGATGGGACCACAGCTGCGTTCCTCATGACTGTATCCCCACAGCCTAGTACTGTGCCTGGCAGACAGTAGGTATAAAAAATACTTGCTAATCAAACAGAAAATAAAAGAGATCTTGTGTAAAGGCAAACAACCGAGTCTTACCTGGAAACACTGCTCTGGGCTGGAAACTTTAAAAAGTACAGTTGATCCTTGAACAATACAGGTTGGAAGTGCATGAATCCACTTATATGTGGCTTTTTCTCCAAAACAGTGCTATAAACGTATTTTCTCTTCCTTCTGGTTTCCTTAATAACATTTTCTTTTCTCTAGCTTATTTTATTGTAAGACTACATAATACATTTAACATACAAAATCAGTGTTCATCAAGTATTTATGTCATCTGTAGGCTTCCAGTCAATATTAGGCTATTAGGACTTAAGCTTTGGGGGAGCCAAAAGTTATACATAGATCTTTGACTGTGCCTATAACCGTAACCCCTGCATGGTTCAAGGTGTCAACTATAGTTTGTCACTGAGGATATCACCAAAAGAGGGTACAGCAGGAGGGCGGGACAGCCTAGGGAATGTGTCTAGAGTCCAGGCCAAGCCATTTGGGAGTCCTGCCTCTCTATGGGGAGTGTGTATGCTCACAGGAAAGCTACCAGCAAAGGCTGGTGTGTTGGCATTTTTCTTTTCTTTTCTTTCCTTCCTCCCCACCCCCTCCTTCCTTCCTTCCTCTCTCCCTCCCTCCCTTCCAGAGAGAGTGAGAGTACATGCAAATGGGGGAGATGGGCAGAAGGAGAGAGAGAGAATCTTAAGCAGGCTTCATGCTCAGCAAAGGGCCTGATGTGGGGCTTGATCCCACGAACCATGAGATCATGACCCGAGTGGAAATCAAGAGTCAGACGTTCAACCAATGAGCTACCCAGGCTCCCCTGGTGTGTTCGCAATTCTGACTCCACACTGAGTATGCCTCGGCCTTCATCTACTAGGGCTTCTAGCACAAAATAACCCAACTGGGAAATGGATGAATCACTTGTGGCATATTCGAAAGAGCAACAAAAAAGAACAAACAACCTGGATGAACCTAACCGACATTGTGCTGAGTGAAACAGAGCTGATAACAAAATATTACATGCCATGTGATTCCATTTATACCAAGTTCAAGAGCAGGTAAAAGTAATCGTTCAAAGATGGTGGAACAGCGTTAACCTTGGGTAGGAAGGCAGCACGTGTGCAGACTGGGAACCTGGGGGGGAGCCCTCAAGGGACCCCGGGGGTGGTGGCCACACGGCCTGGGCTGGGTGGACACCTGTGTGAAAGCTGTCACCAAGCTGAACGTGTTCGGAACCTCATGGCATCTCTTATCTCCCCTTCCAGGAAAAAAGAAGGGCGTGTATTTTACTAGTTTAAAAAAAGAGCGAGCAGCCCAGCACGACCCTGGTCCCAGCCCCCCCAGATTTCTAGGTGGCCACCAGCGTGATCAAAACGTGCTCCTCAGCTGTCCCGTCAGTTAAAGAAGGACAGCTGCACTCACAGCTCTGCCAACTTTGGGAATGTGACAGGGGAATAAAGAAAAGGCTGTAAGGTGTCTTACAACCCTAGGTGGGGGGAGAAACCACACACAAAAGACGTCATTTATGAACTGCGTCGTTAACTGCTTCACTTAAGATCGACGCGAAATATGTTACCTGCACGCCTGGTTTCTAATCTCGGCAGACACCTCTTTCAAAAGAAGGAACAATTACACAAAAAGAACTTCCCATTCGCCAAAACCAAGCACCAGGCAGAGTTCACCTGGGACCAGAGAAGTTTTTCAAACCCCTTACTCACTGAGGCGGCAGCACAAGAGTCGTGGGCTGAGCCTTTGGTCTGCGCTTTGCAGATACTCCCATCTGGTTAGCAGAACGTTTCAATGACTGTTGATTCAAAAGGCCGGACGCCAGACCTGCGTGGTACTGCAGCTGCAGAACAAAGGGGAAGGGGAATGACATTTGGTAAAAGCGAGACAAGGGCCATGAAACTATCAATACCTGATATGTCATCCCCTCCCCCCCACCCCCGGCCTGCCTCACAACATTTTAAATCACCGCAAATACAGCTACTAACATTTTGCTTCAAGGAACATATTTGTAAGAGGAGTAGACAAACGGGAAAAGAACCGTGGACAAGGTTGTCAGGCACGGCATTACGTAACGAAGGAGAACTGGGAACAGTCGAACGCCCGACAGTAACTGGGAACTTGGTTAAGATAATGGAAAGACATTTATAGCATCATATTGTTAACTAAGATACAGGTTACACTATCAACGGAGAGACACTTAAAAACGTGGTCTCTTAAATGTTAACAGTACATTCCTAAGTAGTAGAACTTAGGTAATTTTCACATTCTACTTTATTTTTTCACTACTATCCATCCATACATGCTTTCCATAAAAGGCTTTTTTAAAGCCTGGGTCATTTTTTATAATAAGATCCTGAGGGATTCCTTAAAGACAAATTAGCTCTGGGAACTCTTGCTAATAATAAAAGCCATGTAAGTGGGTAGTTTACTCGAGTAAACTGGGAGCACCAGGTGGCTTATCATCAACATACATGGAACACACCCCAGGTGGGCCCCAGCGTTCAGAACCACTGGGCCACCGTCCTCAGTGGTGAAGATACAAATGTCCATCCTAAGAACAGCCTCCTCAGTACAGCCTACAACCGAGTACACACACTGGGTACAAGCTCAGGTACAGGCTCGCTGCAGGGAACTGGACGGGGAAATTCACTTCACTGGGTCTAGGTGTAACTGTAACAATACAGTGTGGGGGCGGGGTAAGGAGGCAAAATACTTTAAATGCGCTCTGGGTCTGTGGCCTTTGCTTTGTTCTCGGCATACTGCTCAGGACACATCACTTTACTTCTCTAGACCTGAATTTCGCTATTGGAAAAGAGAAGAAACACTGCTTAATTCTAAACCAAACAGGACTTCTAAAAACAAAAAATCCACTTTACTGGGTTAAAATTTACATGAAATAAAATGCACACGTTTTAAGCATACAGTTTGATGAGTTTTGATCACGTGTGTACCTGTGAATCTGCCGCCTCCCCTCACGGTACAGGTAATGTCCATCACTGCAGAAAGTTCCCTCATGCCCCAATGAAGTCAGTCATCCCCCCCCCCCGCCACCCCCAAATCTTACCATCAGGAGCTTTTGTTCTAAAATACCACTCATCACCCTCCCTCTTTGCCAAGTGCAGCTGATATCCGATCTGACATGTGACAATGATTGCCACCTTCCTTTTTTAATCCCATACTTTTGTATTTTAGATTGTAAGGTTGTCATCAATCTCTCTATAATAAAATTATCCTTGAAAGGTATCACAATTTTGAACAGATGTAAACAAAACACTCAAATGTGAAAATGCCAAGCTAAGAGTTTGGATTGAGACCATTTATAACATCCAATATGTTTCTTCCTCCCTTCTCAAATTAAGCAAGGTCTTTCAAACATTTATTTAGAATTAACTAAACACACAAATAGTATTTCACTCTGAAGCTCTGAATCAATTTCTTTTAAAATGCTCTTCCAAGGCATAGATTTCCTTTGCAGAGTCAGCTACATTACAGTTCATGGTAATCAAAGTGGTGACCACCATATCAAAGGGGCTAGGCCCTGGATGCAAAGGGTAATAACGTTCTGAAAAATAAATGGCCTCACCTAAAGCCATTGGGCTGCACACAAACAGAAAGTGAAAGAAAACAAAACCAACTAAAATGATCTGCTTCTTGAAAGTGGCTATAAAAATGAAGATATCCAGTGACCCAGTAAGACTGAAATGTCTCTGTCTGGAGCATCCATATTGCTTTTTAACAGGCTCTTGATTTACTTGGTCGATTTGCTGTGGGAGCCTTATGGGCTACACAATACAAGACAAAGATGTATCACATTCATAATGAAAATGGAGCTCTTCTCGGGGTGGAAAGGGGGGGGGCATAATTTGACTCTAACAACTCATCTTAGACCAATGAATTTTGCTCAAATTTGTTTTTCTCCTACAGATTTCTTAAATGGGAAATCAATGGAAGCAAGGGACAGTACAAGTTTGAAAGACAATGTTTCAAAATGTCAGCTACTTGGGTTTCGATCCTCCCCACCAGAATTTGCAATGAGTGCAATATGCATGGGGCTTTATGGAATTAAAGGGAAAGACGGGCTTGGCAGGGGTCCCCTCCTGGCTCAAGGAATCGGCTCTCGCCTTGACTCTCCTTCTTCCTTGTATCTTATTAGGGCCCGTGCAAGCTCAGCCATTCCAGCCCTGCTAACTATGCAGAATGGCAGGGTGATTTTGCCCACCTGGCATCATTTTGATCATTTGCTCAAACAAACAAACAAAAAACCCCAAAGAGGAGAAATGCACGCTCGCTACTGTCTTTTAAAGGGTTCCTTTAAACCTTCTGCCATCTTGGGCACTCTTAACATAGAGCGCACCTCTCAGAGCACAGGGAGACTCTTCTTCCCCAAAAAACAAAACCTGCCCTTCACAGCTGACTCACAGTGATTAAGCGACATTTGTTAATCATATATATGTATCCTAGTTTCCAGGAACACAGTTCTGACTGTCAAGATCTATAAGGGGCCCATTAAATATTTACCAAACCATCTTTATAATGGGAGAAAAGGTCAAAGTTAATACAACTGACAGGCAGATCCTGTCCAACTGGATTTATACATTATTTAAGCACCAAATACTCCCTTCCATGAAACACAGTTTAGATCTGAAACGACTCTTGGAAAACATTCACTCAGCCAATGGTTCTAAAACAGCAGAAGGGAGTTCAGAGTGAATCCACAAATTAACATTAAGAACATATCACTCCCCGAAATACTGCCATAAGTTTTCAATTACAGGTTCTGTAATATTTTCTATAAAAATATATTTCAATAAACATACTTCGCTCCAAATGTCTGTGGCATGGAAACAGCTCTATTTCAAAAAGCAACTTATCAAAGTTCTAATGTGATTTTCCTATCCAAAATCATTTCTCCACTAACTAGCAAAAATAAAATGAAAGAGGGTGAGAAATAAAACAATCCTTTCTTTTAACTCCTACGTCTCATGGCTGTGGGCAATGGGAATGTCTGTGTGGCCAGTATTTATTTTCTGGTAAATTGCCACTCTGTAGTAACAGCGTTTTCAGGCTTGTTTGGATCTGGAGAACATTTCTCTCCATTGCAATTTTGCTGTTACTATCAACTTCTTATTTTTCCATGACTGACGTAGGACTTTTCAGTAGGTTTGCAACCTATAGCCCTTTCGAATCAATTATGTCTACTAATTACCTCTAAACCTGGGAAAATTTCAACAACTTGTAATGAGCTGGGGAGAACACCTCTTAGAATTGGGAAAATCTTGATTTCCTGGATATTTTCTTTAAAGTCACACTCTCTTCTTCGTGATACTAATCAGGCAACAATGCCAAGTGTTATCAGATAAGGTCCCTGTAAACTGAAACATGCAGACCAACCACCTCTGTAATCGGTGTCCTCTTCAAAGACGCGACGCTGGAAGCTGTGTGATGTCACACGCCTCCCTTCCCTCTCGACAAAACATGCATCACATCTCCTCTAGCACCGGAGTGTCATTCCACTGGCTTCTGAAAGGTGTGCCCTGGGCATCTGGCTTCACCCTACGACGGTGAGGCCACGTCCTCACAATTTTGTGCATCAAAGTCGACAACCCTTTTCTCCCGGATGGCCTCATTCTTTACAGAATCTGCCTTTAAGCAAGTCTAAACTACGGACGCCTAAATTCAATGAGCTGTAATATGTTTCAAATTACAAATAACAGCACATACTGGGAGGAATATTATTAAATTATAAACGCCAGGATTCAGACGCAGTTTCTGACGTAAGTCTTGGGTTCAGAAAACCACAGGAGCAACGCTCTCATTTGGTTGACTCTCCACTTGGCTCACCGTCTTCCACACTGTTCTCAATGTTTCCACCTGCTCCAAGACACAAAGGATCGGTTCTACAATGGACAGACACTGGAGGAGAACACAGAAGCAAAGCCATCATACCTATCACGTTCAATACACTAATTAAGCCAGTGGCATTCAATTAGGCCTAGTACTCAGAAGCTGAAATGTCTGCTAAAACCCCCCTGGGGTCCACGGTGCAACATCTATCATTCCCAACATTATCCTGCCCGTGCCAAACGGCCTGCATCCCACTTTAAGAAGACCCGACATTCAAAAGTCTCAAAATTTATCAGCCAGGTCAACCAAGGTTTCATTCTCCCCACTGTGAAAATCATGATTTCCTTTTCAAAGATTCACAAAAGGCTTCTTTTGAGGAATGGGAGGGAGGGAGAGCAAGTGTTAAAAAAAAAAAAAAAGTTCTCCTAACCTTAGGGTATAGTTCACATTATCTTTAAAAATCACTTCGTGTATAATTACATGTACGTTTCTAAGACGGCTAGCAAGACATACTGGCACTTCGGTAACTACGCCCTTTGGGTAAGGAGTGAGGACTAAGTTAAATTCTGGCTGGCTTAGGGGCCGAAAGGAGAAGAGGAAGAGATCAAGAGGCCAGGGAGCCCCCCCCTCCCCCACTCTCCATCTCCTCCCCCAGCCCCTCCAGGCCAGCTTCCCTTCTCTGAGCCCTGGGACTCGGCAGCCAGGAAAGGCAGCCTGTGTTATTTCCTGGTCCAGGAGTGAAGCGAAGCCGGCCTCCTGGGGAGACATTTCTTGAGGGCGCAGACCTTGGTATTGATTACTCTGTATTCTCAACAGTATCCAGGGCAGTGCACTGCATACAGGACAAGCTAATGAATTTGTCAAGTGGTAAGTGGACGGGCAGATGAGCGAAACTGCTGTGGCCTGGCCTGGCCTGTCACTGCAGCCGATCTAGAGAGCAGAATGGTCCCATCAGACAGACCACGTAAGGCTGGCCACTTACAGAGGCAAACACACTGCTTCGCAGGAGCTCACTGTCCCGGCACAGCCACAAGGACTCCCTTCCTTCCTCCTGTTCTAACTGCCGAAGGCGGGGGGTAGATCTAAACCCCTGTGCGGGCTTGAGTTCAGGGAAAGGCATCTTACAGGGACTGTACTTCAAATCACAGAATTCTAACGTCAGAGAAGGGCCTTGGAGACTCCAGCCTCCAGTCACCCCCATCCCCGCTGTACAGGACTTGGGCTCAGGAAGTTGCTGGCCCAAGGTCACACATACCCTGAGACGGAGGCAGGCCGTTCAGGATTCAGCTCCACTGTCTTTTCCCGGTGGGACTGAGCGTGCTGCAGCCTTCTAACCGGAGGTCCTGACATGTGTCACCTCTGCTTCGGCTGGAGGGCACGGTGACTCCTCCCCCACGGGGAACGAGGCTGTGCTCGGGGAGCCTGGTGTTCCTAAAATCAGTGGGGCCCGCTGGCCAGTTGGCGCCCTTCCTGCGGACCTCTTTCATGTCCTGACAGGCCGCACGTCCTTCCCTTCTATGGACTCCAGTCATGTCTCAATTGGCGAATTTGGGGAAGTTCTAAATTCTATCATTTGAAGGTTTTAATATCATTCATGGTCAAAACCTTGGAGAAAAGAAATCAAGAAACCACAGAAACCTCAATATTGTCCAAAAATCTAAATTCTAGACTCTCCAAAAACACATCTAGCCTTCCTGGCGTCTCTGCTACTGTTCCGTGATGGAGCAGCGGTGCTAGGGCCTCAGAGCTTCTATCCGTTCTCTAACTGTCCAGGACAACCCACACGTATCATCCGTTTTTACTCAGGGATGATATTAGCCACAGTGTCACTTCCCGTGCCGGTCACTGACCAAAAGAGCCAGCGCAGTTGGCATGAGTATGTTGAAAATCCTTCCCAGATAGATGCACCCAAGCTCACAGCCCTGACCTTCAGGGCACAGAACACCTGGGTCAAGCTACACCCTACGTAGCTGGAAAATGCGGATGTGGCAGAGGGTGCGGTGGGGGCTGCTCTGAGACTCCCAGACGGCCCCTGTCTCCCCTAAACCATTAAACTAAAACCAGTATTTGTGCAAAACCAGGAGGAACACTTCATCGCTACTGTGAGTTGCAAGGCCTTTGCCCCTCATTATTGAAATAGATTTTGTTTCCAGCTAATGAGAAAAAAAAAAAAAACATGTATTACGATAATGCTCTGATGCTTGTTTTGAACATAACTCCAAGAGACAAGCGAGCCTGACTGTTATTATCTGTGCCAAGGAAAACAGCTACAGAAAAATACTATGAATCTAATTGTTTTGCTTGGGGTTTTATCTAAATATTAGATAATGGTATTAGCTTCTTTCCTCCTTTTATCTCCTAACGCTTCTTTCAAATGGCCAACATTAAAAAAAAAAAAAAAGAAAGAAAAAGAAAAAGAAAAACAACCTTAGATTTGAGCTTTTATGGGTAAATGATCTTTTTACTTGGTCAAAACGGCATCAATAAACCATAAGAAGGAAGCCTCCAATTTATTTGCCTATTTGCTCTCCGCCGGGAAGCTGGGTTTCAGGCCTTTCAATTACCAGGACGGCGGGACCTGAGTCAGAGCTGCGCTTCGGCCCAACTGTGGCATCGTTTCCATGCTAAATGCCGCGTGGGCTTCTTTTCTCCTGCACACAAACCCTCAAGTGTCCGAACTTCACGAACCGTCAAAGAAGCAAATAGAGAGGATGAGGAGCAGCCTTTCACTTTCTTAAATCTCTGTAAGGTTCGGGGCCTTCTGGAATGGCTCCTCTATTGCGTCCTAGAGCTCACACATTTATTAATAGGCCTTCTACACAACTGCTCCTATTTACACTACAGCTGTGTGCATGTTATCAGACTTCGGAGGTGCCAATCAGCTGGAAGAGGGATCACTCATCCATCTGAGTGGACTCACCAATGAAGCAAACTGTCACTGTGGCTAAAAATGGAGGAAACCACTACCATGGGGGCTATCGGTAAAGGAAGAGAGTAAAAAGACAAAAGAAGGCAAAGAAGGAAAGGCGGCGGACAGGGGTCCATCAGGATCTGCGTTTCTCCGCCGCTGTTACTCCCCTCAAATGTCAGACCAGGCCCTCAACCTGTTTACGGTGCTGTCCCGGAAAGCGATGCACAGGGTCCTGGAGAGTGACGCATAGGGTCCTAAAGGAAGACCCTGGTGGACGCTCCCCTGACCACTTAAGACACAGACAGGAAGTATAGTTCAGATCAAGGCAACACGTAACAAAGTCCCAACGGAGAGAATCCTGACAGATTACGAAAGCATGGTGACAATGAGAGAGGACATGACCTCTGAAGAGGGATGACATGGTGGCATTCTGTTCGCCTGTGCTCCTGTTAGAGGGAAAAGTCCGTGTCAGATGGGTCATCGTGTCCTTGTCTCCAACTAAGCTTGAACCAGCCCAGAACAATTACCTCTTTACACACTATACACTCAACAAAAACAGAACGTGTGTTTGGCTTTCTCTCCTATGACCAAAGAAAGAAGTAGGAGGGAATAACAACACATCACGGAATAATCTCTAGGCTTCCACCAGAAATGCAGAACACTAGTCTCTAAATGCACACACAAGGCCTACAACGAAAGTCTAAAAAAGGAGGCTAGGATTCTGTCTAAGGCCCCTTCTAACACTGAAATTCTATGATGCTATAAATGTTTCTCTTAAGAAAACGCAGTTCTGAACCTGACTTCCTAATATAAAAACCAACACTGGTGAAATTTAAATATACTTATGAAGTGCAAACATCTTCCTAGTCACTAAAGTCTCCAACGAGGCAATTACTGAGGGGTGGGGAAAAGGCTTTCATGGCGTCCAGAGCTTGGTATTAGCAGAAACCAAGGGGCGTAATGGGCACAGGATGTTTATGGACCTACCAAAATCCCTTGTTTGTTATTCTTCCCAAACATTTGCAGGGGAGGCATGGGGGAAGAGCTGAATGTTCCATACAACGCATCTAGCTCTGGCTATTTCTCTACCTTGCCCCTCCTCCAAAAGGTGGGGGGGTGGGGGGTTCAACTGAGAATAAAATGAAAACCACTAGACACATGTGTAGCCCAAATCTAGACTGTGAATGCCAAGTCTTTGTTCATCATCTGCCCAGTTGTCACTAAATAGATTTCAGTCAAGAAACCAGTAAAGATGATTTCTTTAAACGATCATCCCAATAAATCTGAAATACGATTAGATTACCATCAGCTTCTCTCCTGGGCAATAAAAGTGATTCCAACACACCTTCCAATTCATTCAGGTTTAGCTGGAGCCTCGCCCTACCGTCTGCCAGTGCCACCAAGTGCCCACTCCTACTCCCAGCACCACGTTCCTCTCCGTCACACACAGCCCCCATCAGCCTCCCCCTCTTTCTTCCAGAAGCCACCTGTCGGCCACGGAGGTGACGGGCTGCCCTCCCTCCACCCCTGGCTTACTTGGGATATGAAGTAGGAAGAGGCAGGGAAGGAGGAGAGGCAGTGCAGAGAAAACTAGGAAGGAGAAGGGGAAACAGGGAGCCGTGTGATCATGGACTTTCAGATCCAGAACTACGATGTCAGACAAAGTGAAAAGAGCAGGGGTGGAGGGGAGCCTGGGTGGCTCAGTTGGTTAAGCCTGGGTTTCGGCTAAGGTCATGATCTCATGCAGTTCGTGAGTTCAAGCCCTCCTTCAGGCTGTGTGCTGACAGCGCAGAGCCCGCTTGAGATCCTCTCTTTCCTTTCTCTCTCCGTCCCTCCCCGCTCATACACGTGCATGCGAGCTCTCTCAAAATAAATAAGCTTTTAAAAAGAGAGAGAACAGGAGTGGAGGGAGTGGAGGAACAGTTGTAGGAATTAGACAGGACATATGCAAAAGCCTTATACACAGTGGCCAGTACACCGTGGGCAAAGACAGGGCTGATCTGGTGATGATCAGACGGGACTGCACCCAGAAATTCGCGTCCTCCAACAATGCCAGAATGACCGCATTTTCACAAAACTCATCAGAGTCATCATCTTTTAATCAAATACTGCCTCCCTACACACGTCAGATCAACTGTAATGGAAAAGAGAAGAAAAATGCACCTGATAGGCTGTTGTGAATGAGCAGCTACAGTGAGAAGGAACCCAACTCGATTCTCATACGACTCAGAAGAGTCCACCACACTGCTGATTGGCCAACTCTGAGTTAAAGAAAAGGAAAAGAAAAAGGAAAAGGAAAAGAAAGGAAGCAAAAGAAAAAAAGAAAAAGAAAAGCAATCCAGAGGATTCGTTGGGAAACTCCTTCAAACACAGTGTGGAAATTGTTCTTTTTAATCTACACACAACCTAAATGCCCAGAAAGTTGGCTTACCCTTGATGCCTTAAACACTCAAGTTATAGAGTATTTCTTACGCAAGCCACAAAGTGTTCAGCACTGGAAGATCAAAGTCTCTCTGCAGACTTCCAGGCCTGTTGAAGCTTTTTTGTTGGTGTAAGTTCTGGCTGTGATGGTCCACAGGTACACAAAAGTATGAGAAGTATAAGAAAAGGCAAAGCAGATGTCAGCCTAAGTGCTGGCCTTTTCCTATGAAAAATATAGGGCTAGGGTTTTTTCTTTTGAAATAAAAAAAAAAAACAACTAAAATCATACCTACTAACAGAGGGTATGTTTTTGGTTTAAAATGAACCATACAGATCAGAGTGAATTTCCTACAGATCAACGCGACCTAGGCATCATTTCTACTATTGTTGATCTAATGGAGAATGCAGGTATGTGGTCAACTGTCTGGACATAAATCACAGGCCCTGTGCTTAACTGACTGTGTGACCGTGAGTGAGTTATTCAACTTCCCAGAGCCTCTCTTCTTCCTCTTCTATGACCAGGGACAGAAAAGCTGGTCAATACTACTTGGTTACTCTAGAAGCAATCTGGGGTTTCACTAAACAAAACCGCGCGCAGTGTCTCAAAGTTAGTGAGGGACTGGTAAGTCCGTGACAGTGCTGAGCAAAATGACTGGCACAAAACACACACTCAATAAAGGTTAATTGTGAGTATTATTAACAGGCTGAGGTTGCTGAGCCATTAACAATTAGACTAAGTATCAAGGGTGACTGAGCCAGTAACGGGAAGGCCTTGCTTCCAACAACAACAAAACAAAACAAAACAAAACAAAACAAAACAAAACAAAACAAAACAAAACACCTCAGAGGAGATGGACCAGCAAAAAACAGGCCGATTTCTGGGTGGATCTGAGGAAGGGGAGTTATGGGGATGGCTGGACCAGTGAGAGTGGATGGAGCCCTGCTTTGATCTGCAAGATACTGACTCTCATGATGTTTGAAGCCCTACTGGAAATTTCCAAATCCTGCTGTGAAGAGCAATCCAGGCAACCAAAATAGGGACCAGCAGCATGCAGCTGGGAACGTCAACAGTTAACAACACGTCTACCCCCAACCGCATCCATCCAGAAGATCTTGGATGGGGAAGAAGCCCTTTTTTATAAGGCTGATCGTTACAGAATTTGTGTGTGTATATCTCCCTTTAAACTTTTTCTGAACGGGATGCCTCAAGACGTCCAGAGCTGTCTCATCATTTCAGAAGCCCCCCGGGCCTAGCAGAGGCACCTAAACAGGTGTTCAATAAATATTGGCTGAGAATAAAATGGCTTGAAGGATGCAGAGGCCAGTGCTAGACACGGGTGGATTAAAAAAAAAAAAAAGGTTCTCTGCGTTTAGAAGGTCAAGGTCTGCCTTGACCCTGTCTTCCCTCCATAAGGGAAGATAAGAGCCCCATGGAGCTCCCCCGTCTTCATTGCTATATCCCCGGTGTCTAGAACAGCACCTGGCACACTAATACAAAAATAATAATGATAACAGTCAATGTCCACATAGGACTCACTGTGAACTGTCATTCTAATTCCTATAGTCAAATTAATCTATGCAACCACTCCATGAGGTAGGTACCATGCATGATTCCTATTGTACAGATGAGAAAATTGGAGCACACATGGTAAGCGGCTTGCCCAAGATCACAGAACCTGTAAGAGGCAGGGTCAGGGCCAGGACAGAGACAGCCTGGCTCCGGGATCCCTGCTCTGTAACCACCACGCTATATGGCCTCTCTGAATTTCACGTGTTCTCAAGAATTATTTTTTTTACTTTTTTTTTTTTTTGAGAGAGAGAGAGAGAGACAGTGCAAGCGTGGGAGGGTCAGAGAGAGAGGGAGACACAGAATCCAAAGAGAGGCTCCAGGCTCTGAGCTGTCAGCACAGATCCCAATGTGGGGCTTGAACCCACAATCCATGAGATCATAGCCTGAGCCGAAGTCACGCTTAACCAACTAAGCCACCCAGGCACCCCAGGAAGTATATTTTTAAACAAATGAACATATAATCAGCATGACTGAGATCTGAACTAAATGACAAATGCGGTAGGAATTTGGGATTCTGAATCACGCACAAGGGCTCCACAAAGAGAGGAAGGTGACAGCTCGGCCTTTTCAGGCTGCGACGAGCAATCCCACTCAGCTCACAGAGGTTTGCTGTGCGGCTCCACGGGACGTGGGGACAACTGGAGAAGTGTCCATAGCCAGGCTGCCTGGGAAGCCGGAGCACCGCTTACCGCCGTGTAGGGAAAAGCTCCGACAGTCCCCGCCACGCTCCCCACCGCCGCAGCTGTGCCTTCTGAGCCCCTGTCCCTTGCTGCTACTGCTTCCGACTCCACTGCAGGCCACCTGCTGCTCCCCTCGCCCTTGTTCACACCCGGGCCTCGCCTGCCGCTGTGTGAGCGTGCGAGCGTGTAAGTGCGCGTGTGTGCACACCTTTTCGTCCACTCAGTGCCTGCTGGGGTCTCGAACAGCAGAAACAGAGGAGGGGACGAGAACCTGCCAGGACAGAGCATCATTTTTTCCCGCAATCTAAAAGTGCACAGCAAGTCCTGGAAGTCAAAAGCTTTCTCATCAATGTAAGCACTGAAACTCCTTTGACAGCAAAAACTGACATGAACTGACGCGAGTCTATTTAAATCTTAATTTATCTCACTTAATGTGTGAATAGTCTAACATTCTGCTACATGATATGTGATTGCAGGGAGCTGCCCCAGACCCTGCTGTAGAAATGAATGCGATATGTGGTGTACGAACCACAGTAGCTTTCCAGAATCCAAAGTATTCTAAAACCCAAAATACATTCAGATCCCTAAAACTCTGGAACAGGAGCTGTGAACCGGGGCCATGCAGTGGAGAGTGGGGTCCCGGGCACAGCGCCCGTGCCAGCCTGTGTTTCATAAACTGCGGGTGGCCTCTAACTTAGGCACCCATCCCTGATCCAAGTGGCCGCAGTCATTCTAGAGAGTCGCGGGGCCCAGGGCATGACAGACCATGTCTCCACCCCAGGTCACTGCCCCCTCCCTGCCACTCTGACCAGCTTCCTTTCCGAGAACACCTACACTCACTCCTGTCATAGGGCTCCCTTCGCTGGCTGTCCCCTCTACCTGGAATACTCTTCCCCAATCTCTGCAGGCCTGCCTGACTTCTCCTCATGCAGGTCTCAGACCTGCGCTTCACCTTCTGAGAGAGCTCTCTCTGGCCACCCAAACTCCTCCAGGTACTTGCTCGCATGTCGTGGTGTTTTGTCTTAATCATAGCAGGAGACCCAACTGGGTATCTTACATGAGTTGTTGGGTTCTTTGTCTAGTGTGTATTTCCCGGAGCTCACCACCCCCTCCCTCCATCCCACACTAGAATACAATAAGCAGAGACCTTGGCCATCCTAGTCACTACTACGATTCCAACATCTAGAACTACAGCAGAGTAAATAGTTGTAAAGAAATGCCTGCTGAATAAATGAATAAATACGAAAACACTGAGAAGACTCCTGCAGGCATTGCGGGAACCGCGCACAGCCAGACCCACACGCCCTGCCCAAACAAATTAAAAATCCATATTACTCCCAAATGGTATGGATTTTTCACATCTTCTGCAGACTCTGTTCAGTAGACCATTGGGGGAGGGGTGTGACTGGAGGTTCTAAGCAGGGACTGGTGCAATCAAAGGCACTGCAGCCTTCGGGTCATTTCTCAAAGTGCAGCCGGAGGTCACCTGCCCCAGAACTACCTGCAGAGTGCTTACCAAAAACACAGACCGCAGGCTTCCACGCCAAATCTGCCGATCAGTCTTCCGCACCAGAAGGAGCACACTCTCTGAATTCAATCCTAGCACAGTCTCAGAAATACTTGTTGACTCAATGAGTCAAGAAGTCACCTCTGCCTGGGACCCAGCAAGAGCATGCTAGAAGGAAAGCTCACAGATGGCCAACAGAGGGATGGAGCCCTTGCTGGCCCACCACACGGACCCAGGGTTACAGTAGGGGTGCGGTAAGCTTCTGACAGTCGAAGAGGCAGCCATCTTGCCAGCTCCTGTGGAAAAACTGGCTGCTTCATGCATGTTGGTGGCCACTCATGTTGTTGATTATGCAAGTTGTTGGTCACGTATGCTCTTGATCATGTATGTTGCTGATTACGCATGTTGCTGATTGCATATGTTGTAGATCATGCAAATTGTTGGCCATGCATGTTGTTGATCACGCAATGTTGCTGGCCCTGCATGTTGTTGATCACATATGTTGTTGACCAGGCATGTTGTTGGTCATGCATGTTGTCGATCACCTATGCTGTTGATCATGCGTGTTGTTGGCCATGTGTGTTGTTGGTCATGCATGTTGTTGGCCTTGTGTGTTGCCGACTGCATGTGTTGCTGATCGTGTCTGTTGTTGGTCACATGTGCTGTTGATCATGTATGCTGTTAGCCATGTATGTTGTTGGCCACACATGCTGTTGAAGAGCAGGGCGGGGGGGCAGCACATGGGGATGAGCAGCAGCCCACAAGAGACTGCCGAATTCGGCACCTATGCTTGCGCACAACTCCACCTGATTCAGCGAATACAGAACATGCACTCTGGGAGTCTTCAAATAGTTAAATTTTCAATCTTTATAAAAAAGAAAATCCATCAGATTTGATTGATAAGTGTACTTTTTAAACCTAAGAGTAAAAAAGTGAAGATTGGCAACAGTTTTCGCCATATAATTTGCTTTCTTTGCCTTTTTCCACAGCTCTGCACATAAATCAAAGAAATGTTAAAGAGGCCCATATATCACCACCTGGCATTTCAAAACTATTTACCAAATCTTTAACAGGCATGGGCCAGACTATGGAAAACCATGACCAGGGAGGCAGAAATTAAAGGGAGCAAATTAACTCAAACACTGACAGAGAGTTAATTAAGTTTACAAATAACTCTCCAATGAGCAAATTATGATATTTAATAAGAACGGGGTTACAAAACATGGAGGAGTGTGGGAAGGAAGACAAGCCAACAGAGTTTTCCAAACAAGAATAATGTATATTTGAACAAGCTGCCTTTCTATGATTAAGCACAGAAATCTGGGAACAAGGCAGGGGAAATGATGTTTTAATAAGGTACGAAGCAGGCCTGTGAGCTGCATTTTGCATTACCCTTGCAAAAGAAAACAGAGAAGGAAAAAGAAGGGGAGGGTTGGCCCGAAAGTTCCAGACCAAGGGATACAGGCTACCGTGGGTGAACTGCTGCTGACGGCGGCACAAGGTCACAAAAGGTAGATTTCAACGGGCTGCCTTTCCCCCACAGAAAACACGAGGCTCCCTCAAGGCAGAGTACTTAAATCGGTAGCTCAGGTCCTACGTTTCAAGGACAGGAAGGGATATGAAAGGCTTGACCTGTCTGCCTTCATCGGCTCTGGCTGCTGTAACAAAATACTCTGGACTACAGGGCTTAATCAACAGACATTTCTCTCTCACACTTCTGGAAGCTGGGAAGTCCAAGATCCAGGTGCCACAGATTCTTCTGTAAGGGCTCTTCTCCTGGCCCGTACGTGGCGGCCATCTTGCTGTGTGCTCACATGTCGACGTGTTCTTTGCAGGTCCACACAGAGAGAGAGCACTGGTCTCTTCCTCTTCCTCTTATTATGGGAGCTCTGGCCTCACAGCCTCAGTTTACCTAACTACCTCCCAAAGACCCCCCCCACCTCCCAGTAATGATCAACACCGGGTCAGGACTTCCACGTAGGCATGTTCAGGGGACACCTTCAGTCTGTAACACCACGCATCTGTTCGAGACGGCCAGCCACTCGCCACCGCCCTGAGAAGCAGGGGGGGCTGCGCTGGCTCCAGAGCCACCCTCTGTGCAGGGACAGCGTCACGGCACTGCCTCCCACAGCACTGGCTGCCTGGCTCTCCTGTCCCGCCATCTCTTAATTCTAAGGGAGTGGCTGCTTCTTTGAAAAGTTCAGCTTTTAACACTGCTGTCTCCCACCAGGTACTCCTGCCCTCGACTACCCGCTCCAGAAAAGCTAACTGCTAACAACCGTAATAACAAGAGAGCTCCACTGAGAAAGAGGTTTCAAAGCCAGCTTGTACGTAAAAGAGGGGAAAAAGGTCAGTCTTTTCTTCTCAAGAACTCAGCATTTTATCATCTCTCCCGCCTGCTACATAATGAAATGGTAGCATCAGACAGATCTTCTTAGAAAGCGTACCGGGAGCCGAGAGACGCGTTACTCCATTTCAAATCAGCAACGTGCAAATGTCTGCACGCATTTCTTAGAATCATACAGTGAAAAGGAGACCTTCATGGGAAATATAAACCCATTACATCGAAATGTGCTTTTTAAAATACAAAGTTAAGATGATATAAAAGGAAAGCAAGAGTGTATCTAAGCCAGGAGCCAGAGGTCTTCATGTTGTACACGGTAGAATGAAGTCCTGTTCACCCCCACTCCCTCCCCAAACCACTAAAATGACAGCAGAGGGATAAACACCGGGTGTCAGCCCACAAGGACAGAGCGAGCAGGGGGCAGACAGGAGCAGAAAGAGGGGCCGGCCCCCTCTGAGAAGACAGGAAGCAGCAACGGGCCAGCACTACCCTCAGCAGAGAGGATGCTGAAAACTTGCCCTGCACGTGACGCAGGTGGCAGGAGGGGAGAGGTCAGCAAAGAACAGGTTCACGTGGATGGCAGAGTCCCCAAAGACCGAGGAGGTGGGGGCACCTGGTGCGCTGGAGGGTCCGTGTGGGGTGGGGATGAAAGCAGATGGACTGGTTACGTCTCTTCTAAATACCCAAGTGATTGCTCCCATCAGAAGCCCGGAGGGTTTCTCTCTGGAGGGGCTCAGGGCTGGCTGAGAAGAGAGGGATGAATCTACACTCTGAATGGCTAGGCAGCCCCCCGGCCCTGAGCCTTCCCAAAAAGGAATGACCGCCATAGTACACCACGTGGCTCAGCTATAAGCAACATCTCACAGTCCTGACGATATAAAAACTGAGTGTCAGTTTTTAAAAAAAAAAAGCGAAGTGATGGAAAGAAGGTGGGATAGGAAGAGTCAAGTCAAATCGTTATCTTCCATCGTGGGGTCAACGGACAGTGTCTAAAACAGCAGTCCGAGCAAGCGATTTAGGAAAATGTGGGCAAGTATCCAAAGAATCAGTTACAAGAGTTGAAAGGAGTTCCCTCTGGCGAACGGCACGTGGCACAGTCAGGCTTCGAAATCCTATAGGATTACTTATTCGCCTCTTTGTATTCCTTTGATGAACGTAAAACTCATACTGAGCAGGGGGACTGAGCCGCCAAGGCAAGCAGGTCCCGAAAATGTGAGCCCCTGCACTCCAAAATGTGTGTCATTGCCTGGGGATTATTAGTTTCCTATAGTAACGCTTAATTTTATTACAAGTTTTACCGCCACAGTTAAAGGCTTTTACAATAGCAGATGCCTTCCCTCCCACACATCAATTAATCTGCAAATTCACTCAGGTTGCAGAAATAATGAGGTGTGGAAAGCCTTCTCCGCTGGTGAGCGCTGCCATCAGAAGGTGGACGCGGTGGGCGAGGTGCGAATCCGGGGCCGCGGGCCAAAGTGGCCTGCCTGCACCCAGGAAAGAACACGCTGCAAACACGCTGCCGTCAGCCCCCGGGGGGCTCTGGACGTCCCAACCCTGGCCTCAAATCAGGGCCAAGAACGTGGCCACCACCTTGAAAGCTGGGAAACGATGGAAAAACTCCACAGAGACACGCGGGGGAGTGAGAGACCGTCTACACCTCATGGAAGAAAAGCATGGCTTTGAGGCTCCTTTTTTATAGGTTCTCATTCGGTGTTTACCAGGAAAGCAAACTTTTTGAGAAGAAATGATGTGGCAACTCCAAATTTCAACTTTGGACTGTAATTTGGCAAAACCACCTATCAAGCCCACACACTCGATTTTTTTTTTCCTACTTTCTGAAAGAGCCGAACCGAAGTAATCAATGTTGTTTCAAAACACAGGGGTTGAAAATAGTTCCTCAGCTTCTGGCTCTGCCAAAGAACTGTCTCTCCTCTGATTTTCCCTCAAATCCTTTTTTTTTTTAAATGACCTAAATGATAAGATGAACAAGAAGACGCTTTTTCATTTTCACCTATACAAATAACATTTTGTACAGAACAAACTATCAGCTGCGGATCTGGGCTCCCTGGGGAGGCAGAGAGGCAAGCCGGGAGGGGGCCTCAGCCCCCACCGCCGCGCTCAGTTTTCCGGGTGCCACTTGCTCTCGGAAACGGCTCTTCTGCACCTAAGCCTCTCTTAGCTCTGTCCCTAAACCTTGCGGTGAGGCCACTCTCCCCACGGCCACCGCCTGGCACTGCACCCCACGCTGAGCCTTCTCTTGAGTCCGTGATAAATTGTCTAAGTGTGAATAAGCATTTCAAAAGGCTTCCTGCTTTGAGATTTCGCCTTTCCAACAAAGGAAATCAGTGGCTCCGGCAGCCTGACAGGTAGCAGCAACGACACGTTTTCTTCCTGGCAACTGGTCTGGACTAGAAGTAAACTATCACTCAAATGCTTTTCATTCCCCACCCGCCAAAAGCAGTCTCCTGCATGGTGTCTGTCTCTCTAAACATGCCACTCTATTAAGGATGCTCGATGTAGCATCTGGGTTTTGAGGACAATAATTTTCTTCACACGTTTATGAAAGCAATCCAGAGTTCCCCTGACATTTTCTGACCCGGCATTGTCTGTAAAGGGCACAGGTTAACAATGTTTAAGAAAAGATCACACACAATATATAAATCATGAAGATTCCCGGATGTTGTGTGGTCCGGGGCTTCAGACTCAATGCCATATTACCAAGAAAAGAAACCACTTTTCTTTTCACTTGCGTACCATACTGGGCTCAGGAAGCACCATTAAAATGCCAACAAAGGCATTTCGGGATCTACGATCATTTGACATTTTTTCTAAGAAAATTTAAATTTGAAAAACTGGCAAATTTAGAGTCTTCTGAAGTGCCACCCACCTCCCCTTCCACTCCCCTAAAAAAGGGCAAGAAAATTCATCATCAAAGGTTACCCTCCGTGGAATGTCATCAGAGTGTGGCATTTCAGCACATACATTTGTGTACATGACTCTCCAGCTGTTCGTGAGATCTCTGCTGTCACTGGCATAACCAGGAGTCAATGAGGGAGCGGCGGCCTCCCTGAGCTCCTCTTTATTTTCTCTCTTTGTCAGTGGAACTTAGATCCTTCGTGTTCTGCCTAAGTCTCTTGATCCCGTTTGGCATGAAAGGGGAAGACACCTACCTACCTTCCTACCTACCTACCTTCCTTCCTTCCTTCCCTCCCCCACCGCCCTCCCTCCCCACTCGAGAAGCCAAGGACGTTCATAACTTGGTGATTAAAAATACACTATTTTTACTTCAAAAGTTCAACCATAACACATTCCCTTCTTTAAAAATTTTATAGCATCTACACTTTCAATTTGAGACTTTTCATTCATACTAGGTGAGCCTCTTATGTTCTATATTAAATGCAAGGCATGTGTGATCAGCACTATTAATAATATAACAGTGCCAATCTCAGAAGCAGCAACAGAGCACCAATCCACAGCCCTGCATGAATAGATTCGCAGCCAGGAGAACCACTGCAGCCTTTATTAAATACATGGGATGAGGAATGCGGCTTACTGCTCTGCCCCTCCCAGCTCGAGAATCTGGAGGAATTTCCCCCTTCTTCCCCGAAGGCATAACATATCATTAGGTCTCATAAATATAAACAGATCTGAAACAGAAAGCAATTGATTACCTTTATTAGATTAAAGCGAGAAAGGGAATGTGAGTTTAAAAGTATTCACGGACAAAACAAGATTACAAATTCATCAGAATGTATCAGACGCAAGGATTTAAGGTCACCAAAGGCATCTCTTCTGACTATAACGGTACAACAAACTCTGGTCCCCCTTCTCCCAGAACTGGGTTCCTCACAAAGCCTGCCCTTCGCTCTGATGCCACCACAGAGCTCTGTGCAAGGACACAACTTGAGAAATGTTCTCTAGAAATGTCTGCAGGAGAATCACGAGGTACGCCTCACTTCCAGGTCCAAAACAGGGCTAAAAATGAGCAGGACATAAGACAGGAGTCTTCAAATGATAGCTTGGCTTCTTGCCATGTCTCTGTAAAGATGCTCGGCGGCCCCTCCTTGTCTCCGCAATCTCACGTACCCGTTCACTCAGGGGTGGCTGGTTCCTTGCTCCGCGCGCAGTGGGCTCAGCAAGGGGACCTAACGAGGCACTGACCGTGGCCATCACCCTTCTCGTGTCTGGCTATGAGCACAGGTCAGCGAAAGAGAGGACCGAGGTAGGAGGACATGACACATACGTGTTCGCTGTGGATCGTCAAATTGCCAACGTGAAAAGCGGGACTGTTTGGGCTGAGACTTCAGCTCTGCACACTACCTGTGCAGGTGGCGAAGCTCCTTCGCAGCACAATAAACCCACCGGAGCACACGCACGCGTACACAAGCATACATGCTCACCTCAGGCGAGCAGTGTGTCAACGGAAACCACGAATCAAGGCCCCGAGTCGAAGTAACTTCTAAGACAGGAAGAACAGCCTCTAGAGGTCTGCTGTGTGCCAGGCGCTTAGTCCTCCCCGCACAATAAAGGTGAAATGAAACCCACTTCACCCGTGAGGAAAGAAGCTTAGAGAAGTGAAGTCGCCTGCCCAGTCACACAGCTGATCTCAGAGCCAAATGAGTCCAACCTGCAAGTTTCGTTACTAAGCTGTGCCGCCTCGCCAAACGGAATTTCATTTACTCAATTATGAATAATAATCAGTAATAATAAACACTTACTGTGGATCCAGTACACCTGGCACTGCTCTACGTACACCGTTGGGGAGAAAGCAACGAACAAGGCAGGAACCCCCACCCTTGTGCGGAGTACGCTCCAGAGGAGGGGCGGGCAAGATGATATACAAAAGGCATCAAGTAAAACACGGGAGATGATGTACATGACTGTAAGAAGTACGGAGGGAAATAACGGGGGGCAGCAGATGGGGGTGGGGCAGCAGGAAAGGGCTGCAATATTAAATGGGGGGGCCAAGGAAGGCCTCTCTGAGGAGGTGCCCCCTGAGCCACGACTTGAAGGATGCAACACATCCTTGAGGCAACAAGGAAACTTCTGACGGAGGGGACGCCGCCACAGTCCTTCTCGCACACCTCGACAGTGAAGACTCCAGAGAGGGGGGCTTCTGCTTATGAGGGCCTCGTGTTACGCACGCTTCCCTTCCTCCGGGCACCTGCGGGCACTTGAGCAGGCCTCTGGCTGACTGAGGTTGGTGCTAAGCCGGGACCTTTCTTCATCCAGTTTCCCAAAATCCATTCCACGCAAGGAGCGGTCGCTTTGGCGCTGCTCAGCACACACAGCCTCCTGCACCTGGTTATACACATAAAGGTAAAAATGTGGCACTGCACTGCGATCGCCCGTGGGATGAGGAAAGACCTAACACCCAGACAGTGTACAACATGAGGCACTCTTCTCTGCTGGAGGCCAGTGTGAACTGGGGCAACTCCTCTGAAGGGCAAGGGGACAGTATTTGCCAAAATAGCACATACAGCCTCTCCGGGGCCAGCAGAGGGACCGCTCCTCTAAAAACTTATCACACATCGGGGCAAATGCTTCCACACCCGGGTATATGGTGTAGCACTGTCTGTGATAACAGAAGACCGAGGACCTGCAGTCCCCTACAGAGAACCGGCCATGGTACATCCGTAAAGTCGACTCTAACTACCTGTTCAAGAAGGAGCGCGTGAAGGTAGCAAGGGTGAAACAGTGGCCTTCCAAAAGAGCAGGTCTGACAACCACATTACAGCCAAGGATGAGGCTGCCTTCATTCTTAAGAACGAAAGGGTCGGGGGGCGCCTGGGTGGCTTAGTCGGTTAAGCGTCCGACTTTCGCTCAGGTCATGATCTCGCGGTTCGTGGGTTCGAGCCCCGCGTCGGGCTCTGTGCTGACTGCCAGCTCAGAGCCTGGAGCCTGTTTCAGAGTCTGTGACTCCCTCTCTCTCTGACCCTCCCCTGCTCACGCTGTCTCTCTCTCTCTCTCTCTCCTAGAAATTAAAAAAAAAAAAAAAAAGAACGAAAGGGTCGGGATAAGGTCGATGTGCTCTCCAGTGCTATCGCAGAACTTTCAGGATGGTACCGTGTGCAGGGACAACAATGGAGCAAAGGTGGAGCACTGAGGTAAAGAGGAGAGTTCGATACACTACTCTGATAACCTTTCTGAAAGTCGGAAACATTTTTGAGATTAAAAGTTCGAGAGACATGATAAGATCATGGTCGAACCTCACCAGGGGAAGACCCACCCGCCGCACGCAGACCACAGGATCCCCTCCAAAGAGGAGCAGGTGTCCGTGCTGGTGTAGAAAAAGGCTGAGAGGGGTCAGAAGACTTGTCTTCGTGTGTGGGCGACAACTAGGCCAAAGCTTCAGGCAGCCAGAACTCAACCAGCACACTGTCCCCTGACCCAGAGGACCAATAAAGCCAGATCCAACATGGGTCAGGGGTCAGGGGACTGTGCGGTCCACGCCCCCAGTCCAGCCTAGCGTGAGCCAACGTTCTGAGCCATCCATCTTTTTGGATGGCTCCAAAAGACCAGCAGGCTCCTCCAAAGTGGGGGTGGGGTGGGGGTGGGGGTTGCAAAATGAAATTCATGGGTTGGATTGTTTAAACCCAAACGAGATATTTTGGAAACATCTGAAAAAAGCTGCAGAACAAAAACATTCTCTGGCTAACATTTAATAAATGAAACCACTTCATTTTCCTAGGCAGGTGGTTGCGCTCTGAATGCAGGTCTTTCGGTTTACGTGTTACCGTGTTCTAACAGGGTTAGTAATTACTCCGTCACCAGATCAGCAACCCCTGCTTCGGAAGACAGAGCAGGAGGAAGTGATTTTAGGTTTGAATCCCGGCTCTGCCACTTACTACCTGGATGATGCTGGGCGAGGGCTTTAGCCCCTTTACCCCAGGTTCCTATCTGTGAAACACAAATAACACACACACACACTTCGTGGGGCTGTCGGCCAAGACTCAAACATGTCAATCGCTACAGGAACAGTGCCGATTCCGTTTCCAGGGACGTAGCTTTGGACCTCAAGGAGCTTACAGTCTGGAGCAGGGACAGACTTTCAGTAGATAAGCCCCTAAACTACAAAGGAACGACCTTCATGACAAACGCCTCAAAGGCAAGGCACAGCTGCTAAAAGCCTATCCCACAAGGACGTTTCCAGCAGAAGGAACAGCATGTGAAAAAGCAGAGGCAAGGGAGCTTGGCATGTTGAAGAAAGCGAACGAACAGTATGTGTGAAATGTGCGGTCACAGCTCCAGGCACAGGTTCAGCACTCAACAGAGGCCAGGTAGTAATAACAGACTGTGCTCGGTAACAAACATGCCCCTTCCCCTCATACTCACACAGCACTCCACTCATCGTGGGGAGCGGCAGGCTACGTCACGATGCGCATGTGCAGACTGGAAGTAAGTGCCATCTTAATTCCTGGGCTCACTATGTATAGGGTTACTGTATACTGGGAACTTCCTCGAACACCTTTGAGATTTAGTGTCACCTCCCGGAATGCAAGTACGAACAGCTGGGTGAGAAGCTCTTCAGGCTCACGGATTAGGTAGGTACCAGGGCCTAGCTCATTCAGCCCAAGGCGCCTGCACAAACACTGGTAAGTGAGGCTTTTAGAACACTGGCTCTAGCAGTTGAAAGACTAGTTACCGGCATACAAAACAAACAGCAAGCAACTGAAATCCACGGAGTGGCTGGTAATTCCTATTTCAAAACCTAAAGCTTGGCTGGCAAGGGGGACAGATGGCCGTGCACTGTGCAAAACAAATCGACGGCAATGACGGGCTCGGGCGGGCTCTGGTGGTGCCAAGAGCAAGCAGGGGCCACCGCGCCGGTGCAGGGCAGTGAGAAGGGCCTGGCAGAGTCTCTGGGGAGCAGCACGAAGTGACAAAAGACCAAAGAGGCAGGGTGCCCCCCAAGCTGTCGCAGGTCGCAGTTCGCAGCGGGGCATCTCCTATGCGCGGGCTCTGGCTGACACACAGCGTGCTCCCTTCCCAGAAAGGAGACGAGAAGACAGACTTCCAGAGCAGCAGAGACCTGCCACCCGCCTCCTCGACCCCAGCTAAATCCTGCCGGCCCCGCGAACACAACGTCCTGGGTGGGGTGAGGACGGACCGGGGCGCACCAACACGGGTAAAACGCAAAGGATTAACGGCGGGTCCGGTGGGGAGCACATGCCAGTTCGTCCAGGACAAGCTGCTATTTGAAAAGAGAAAACAAAGGCCCAAGAGGAAAGTGGTTTCACCAAGGCTCTGCTTTCACCCATTTCTCATTCCTTCCTTCCTTCCTTCCTTCCTTCGACAGCTATTCACTGGCTGCTCCCTAGGATGTGCCAGGCGTGGTCTCCGCACTTGGGAAGCATCTGTGCCTGAAGTGCACAAAGAATACCTCGTGGTAGAGGAAGCCAGCAAACAATAAGCTCTTTTTTTACATGCCTAAAATACATGTATGGCAGATGAAGTGTGTTGGTTTTTACGACGTGCACAGCAGGGGCCGGCGGGGAGGGGAGCGCTTGAGAGGATGACTTCTGAGCAAGGACTGGAGAGTGAGGACATGGGTCCTGGGGTTTGTGGAGG
The DNA here is from genome assembly GCF_003009895.1 of Hyaena hyaena. Lineage (NCBI taxonomy): Eukaryota > Metazoa > Chordata > Mammalia > Carnivora > Hyaenidae > Hyaena > Hyaena hyaena. The sequence goes on along the minus strand of NW_024080670.1, from coordinate 907,173 downwards.
AAGAGTGGCTGGCTCGGAGGCCCTAGGGTGAGCCGCGAGCACTCCTGGCATGTTTCAGAGTCAGCAAGAAGGCTGAGGCTGGAGCAGGGAGAATCACAGGGAGGGACACAGCAAGGGGCCTGGGGTGAGATGGGAGTAACGGAGGGCGTTAAGCAGAGGAGTAACTTGCCTTTCCTTGCTAAAGAACTCTAGGGACGCCTGGGGGTCTCAGTCGGTTGAGCGTCCAACTTAGGCTCAAGTCATGATCTCACGGTCCACGGGTTCGAGCCCCGCATCGGGCTCTGTGCTGACAGCCGGGAGCCTGGAGATGCTTCCGATTCTGTGTCTCCCTCTCTCTCTGCCCCTCCCCCATTCATGCTCTGTCTCTCTCTGTCTCTCAAAAATAAAAGTTAAAATTTTTTTAATAACAAAATAAGAAAAATAAAGGACTCTGGCTGCTGGTTGGGAACAAACCGTAGAAACAAAATGAGCCAGCAAATCCATGGCAGGCCCAGACCGAGGCTGTGAAGGTCAACCTGGCTGAACAATGGCTTCAAATCTAACTAAGTGGCATTATTTTGGGTCCAGTGCTTCCCACGTGGATTACTAAATTGCAAGGGATGCCACAGAACAAAGAAACTCCCCACAGAATAAATGGTTGATGATTTTTAGATGGAGAAGAACTTCTCAAGCTTGAAAGCAAAGTAAGAACACGATGAGAACCATTAGATTTGATGCACAAATGTTTTAACTATTTATCATCAAACCTGCCGATCACTGAGTGCATGTGCAAGGCGTCAGGCACCCGGCTGAGAGGTGGGAGAGCTCAGGGTAGGGCGGGGCGGGGCGGGGGGGGGCAGGGTATGGCTATGGGGCCCGTTCCCCACCACCTAGTCGTGTAACGTAGGCTCTCAGGCCCCGGGTTCCTCACCTCTAAAAACAGAACACTAACCACTGTGCACACACCTCAGGGCTGCTGGGGATTAAATGTGTTAATTCACGCACAGCACCGAGCACGGTGCCTGAAACATGGCAAGTGCTCAATGGACATCGGCCACCAGCATCATGAGCTGCCACAGAGCAGCCCTCGTGTGGGGGCCCCGTGCCACCGTACTGACGGAAGAAAACGAGACAGGCTCTCGCAGCAGCGGACGCTGAGCTGAATTCACATTCGGGCCGTCTGATGTGAAGGCCACACCACGTCCACTTGAGGAGGGAGAGCCCTACTTCAAGCAAGTCCTCGTGAACGACAGATGAGGGAGAGGAGGAGCCAGGAGGCCTGTGTTTCCCTGCACAAGAATCACTCCCTGAGCAGCCACCACGTGCCGCACAAGGGGAAGGTCTAGGGACAAAGGCACACCAGACTGTCCTGCCTCCAGAAGCTTTCGGGGGGACATGCTTCACCCTGTAACCACAGGTAGTTCCCTTTTGAAAGAGGAACCTCTACGGCCTCTTCAGGCTCTCCAGCTCCGAAATGTCATGATTCCGTGTTTTTTCTTGTTTTGTTTCATAAGATCACGGTAGGGGGAAGAGTATCAAGAGAAAAGTAGGACATTTTGCTACACAGAAAATAGACAACATACGTTCCCCTTCACTTTATGACGGGATACATTTCACTCACACTGCCACACAGTATCAGCCACTCGCACATCGCTTTCCAAAATGTCAGATACAAGTTGATTACGTGTGAGATTTCATCTTGTGCTCAGCATCAGCCCCCACACACGGGCCAATCGACACTGAACAAACCTGGGCCTTTCAAGCCGTCGGAGCCTCATTCTCTTCCCCGCGGCAGGGAAATGAATTATTAAAAGATGAAAAAGCCAGTGCCGTCACCTTTCTGCTTTCTTTCCCAATGGGAGAACGGTTTAAACCCAACTAGGTAACAGGCCGCCTGGCAGGTTACTTAAGAAGAGCCGTTTACAAAGCAGGCTTCTATCTCAGTGGACGCTGAGGGGTGGGGCCCCATGAACAGGCGACTGAGCTGAGCAGCTCCGCATGGCATGGGAGAAGGTGTCACCTGACAGCAGCCTGCCCGCGCACGTGTCCCCAGGCAGCTATAAATAGGGTCTGAAATCCATACGTGGGGCAAAAGTGTGACGCAGCAAACAAACAGCAAGGCAGCATGTTCACTTTTAGCGCAGCCCTGACAGGAACTGGCAGCGGAGCCGAACTAAGCTCGTACCTTGCAGCCCATCAAGGCTGAAATCCGGATCAAGGACACGATGGTCCCAATAAGTGTTCAAACTGACAGAGCTTCACACAGACTCAGCAGACTCTGCCTCTTACCGCCGCATGTCCAGCACGTGCACTGCTTAATACATCAGCCGCCTCTGGCTTCAGGATCTCCCAGCAGCCTCTGCGGCACTGTCACGGCCCTCGTTTCGTTAATTTCAGAGGCTTGTCCTAGCATTTGGCCTCTGTGCTGAGGCCGGGCAAGGGAAGGGGCCGGAGCCTTGCTCCGAAGAGCGAAGGGTCAGGGCGCCGGGGCGGCAGCTCACAATCTATCCGCGGAGCAGGGCGATGCGGCCGCCGTGCTGACGTTAGTAAACATGAAACCGTGGGCAGCAGGCAGAGTAAAAGGGAGGACCAAGAAAGAAAAAATAAAGTAAAATAAAGAAGAAAATAAAGAGAAGTAGAGAACAAAAGAACAAGAGCAGGTCAAAGGAGGGTGGCCAACAGCTCATGGGCGTCCCCTGGTGCCCCACCGGCCGGCGGTGGGGGTGACAGGGAGGAGCCGCAGGCAGGCCGGGAGCACAAGGCAGTGGGGAAGGCGGGGGTGAGCCGGACGGGCAATCTGACGGCTGCTGGGAGCCCAGGCTCAAGAGGGGCCGGGGTGCCTGACCTGCTTTCAGCTCAGGTCATGGTTCGTGGGTTTGAGACCCACATTGGGCTCTGCGTTGATGGTGCAGAACCTGCTTGGGATTCTGTCTCCCCCTCTCTCTGCCCTTCCCCTGCTCTCTATCTCTCAAAATAAATAAGTAAACATTTAAATTTTTTTTTCAGTAAAAAATAAAAATAAAATAAAATAAAAGAGGGGCTAAGGGGCACAGACACTACGATAGTGTGTACGCGTCTTCATGGTTCTCACACCCACTATCTTTCACCATCAGCTCTGTGGTCTGGAGTCAAGGAGCCATTCCGTGGACTGCAAGCTCGGGAAAGAATAAGGTTTGGTACGTGTGGGGGGCAGCATTACATGTGGTTTGCCTTGGGGAACTGGGCTCTGGGCTGGAGTGACGGCCCTGCCCCAGAGTGCACTGTCTGCAGAGCTGACGGTGCCCTCCCGCCCAGGGCCGCGGCGCCTACCTACACCCATCTGCCGGCCGTCAGTGCCCACGTGCATTTCACAGAGCTCTAGTTGAGAGCTAACCCCTGCCACCAAAAAATGTGCAGCCACAGGATTTGCGGACCGAAAAAAAAAAAAAGATGGTGTTTTACAATTTTTAAATATTCAGTGTGGCTTCAAAACTTAGGACTGAAGTCCAAATTAGTACTGTGTGGCAAAGAAAGGGGAAGAGGCTGTCTGAAGCCATCGTGCGCGAGCACGTTCATGGGCTCTGGCCTGTGGTGGCAGCTGCCACTGACTTTCTTCTTCTCAAGAATGCAAATGATTAAGATAGATTAAATACCTACTTTGCTTAAATACTCTTGATAATGAGTTTCTTTCCTTCTTTTAAGGGTGTTTGATGTTGGCAGTTGATGGATCTTGAGTTAAATTGTTTTAATTCAAAACAGCACCATCTGTTGTTAGGATCTGCCGGCTCAAGAGAGGCGGCAAGAAACAGCCCTGCTGTGAGCCAGAGAAGGTGACGAGTCAATGACGGGAGACGCTGGAGGGAGGCTGATGTTGGGGTGGAAAGAGCACCGCAGACGGGCGGTTCAGACACCGGGGTTCCTGTCTCGGCTCAGCCCTGCGTGGCCCTGAGACCTGGTACTCAGCTTCTTCCGCTACAAAATGGGAGGGTGGCTTAAAGATGGGGACAATGCGGACAGTGTCAAGCACTACTGGCAGCTGCAGACGCTAATGCACACTGTGTGCCAGGCACGCGATCCTGGCTGCACATAAACGATCTCACTTATACCCATCTATACCTTGTTTAAACTCCTTATGCCCAAGACTATGTGTCCTGATGTCCCTGTTTTACAGGTGAGACACCTGAACTCAAGACAGGTGAAGTAAGTCGTTTGTCCAAGCTCACACAGCCAGGGGTGAGGAGGCAGGATAGATCTGTGTCTCTGGAGACTGTACGTGTAACCACGGCACCCCACTGCCCACCAGCCTTCGGGACTGAAGGGCCCTACGATTCTTACCCCTCCAGTGTCCAGAGTCTAGTGGCCACGACCTGCATTCGCGGATCGCAGGTACTCAGGTATCGCTGAAGCGAAATCGCAATGAGGGCTAAGCATTCCGGAAGCTGGACTTGGTCTGGGGGCGGACTCTGTGGCACCTGGTGCTACTGCTCACTAGCTCTTATTCACTAGGCTCCACCTGCAATGCACACCTGTCATCTGAATGTTGATGTGAGTTGTAGAAATTAACAAAAACTGGACTAGATCCAATGGAAAAATCCCCAGCATTTGACTTTTTGGAAGGCTAGTAAGTATCATCCAAGAGATGTTTATTTATTCGCAACCATGACATTGTATAAAAGGAAAGATTGTGTTCCCATTAATCAGGTGGCACCACCTCTACCAACTCTAAATATGGAAACAAATTAGGGGGGTCCACACAGACATTCCACGGACCACCAGTTTACTTTCTGAGAGGCAAGGTGTATCTTCTAATAACATCTGAAGCAGGCTAGTGTGAAACTCTTAGGAATAAAAGCACTACTTCCAAACGACCTGAATTTCCTCTTCAGAAATCTACAGAGTCAGAATTAAGAAGGGTGAAGGGGACAAGGAAAACCTACTACCATCCAAGTGCAGAGGTAGTACAGTGTTTCAAAAAAGAAAGAAAAAGTAACCATCATTCCAGAAACCCAAGATTTAGGTGCTAGTATCACAGGTAGTTTATCTGCCGGACCCTGGGCAACTCATTTAACTCTTAAGGCTCAATTTTCCCAACTACCACATTTAAAAAAAAAAAAAAAAAAACTAAAGGAATACAAATGTCTGCTGCCTTCAGGAGATAATAAACGCACCGTTCAGAGTACCCACAGCGGCTCCACTGGCGGAGCAGCAGGGAGAGGGGTTAGTGAGGAGGGGCACACGGGCCCCTGGGCGGCAAGTGCCCCCATTCTGCTTCCTAAGCGAGAGGCAGGTCATTATTATTTACGCACCTTCATATATTCACATCTCATGTACTAATAGGCTCATTTTATATAAGAAATTTTTAAAAAGGGAAAAGCTGATTCCCTACAGTGGACGGCAAATGAAAAAGGTATGCTATTGGAAAAGAGTAAACTGGAAGAAATGACTTTTGTTAGAATTTAAATAAACAGGGACACCTGGGTGGCTCAGGCGCCTAAGCGGCCAGCTTCGGCTCAGGTCATGATCTCACAGCTCTCCGGCTCATGAGTTTGAGCCTTGCGTCGGGCTCTGTGCCAAGAGCTCAGAGCCTGGAGCCTGCTTCCCATTCTGTGTCTCCCTCTCATCTCTCTGCCCCTCCCCTGCCCGCACTCTGTCCCTCTCTCTCAAAAATAAATAAACTTAAAAAAAAAGAATTTAAGTAAACAGATTAAAAAGGAATTCCAAGGGTCAGTAACTTATTTGTAACTCAGACAACAGTTCTCTGGACAAGAAGCAACCCTCGACAGGGGGAAGGGCAGAAAACAACCACTCGTGCTCCCGGAAATGGGCAGAACGTGCTGCAGCAATGCGCAAACATCGTCTCCTGGCCGGGAGCCGCCGACGGTGCCCAGGTTAATACCGGACGCCGGTGGCACGCGAGGAGAGCAGCAGGTGCATCCGCCACGGTCAAGGATGTCAACCGGGACAGTTACTTTCTTCTCGTGTTTGCTGTATTCTCCAAATCTCTATAATCAATCAGTTACTTTCATGGTTAAAAATGCAATTTTTCAAGTGAATCGGGAAGTAACTGAAAGGAAAAGAAATGAGGCAGATGGGGGAGAAAGAAGGGCAAAAAGGAAAGGTGAGCACGATCCCAGCTTTGGAAACCGGGCAAAACGCAGGCTCCAGCACTGGTCAGCACGTTGTTGGTGACAGACTGACCGCAGTGGAGACAGCGCAGTGGCTTGGAGGGCCAGCAGTGGCATACAGCACCTACCACAGTGTCTAGCACTCGGTGAGTGCACTCCTTGTAAACACTTTCTAAAGGTATCTCTCTTCTTACCAGGACCTTCTCCAGGGGTCTTTTGGCCAATGTGCCCGGGGTCGGGGGGATGGGGAGAGGGTGCCCACGCCTGTCCCAAGGGACGAGGGGATTTCACCTCTCCCTGATGCACTCTATTGGCAGCCTGACTGCCCACTGCGCCACATTTTCAGCTTGCAAGCTAACTTTGTTCCTAATGATCTGCTTTGCAGTTGGATCTGCTGACCTCACATCTGAAGGACAGTCCTGTATCTGCTTAAATGATCAAAAACACTGCACATTCATTTTACCCACAAAGTCCATGGTTGGAAAATTACCTGTAGAATGGTTTCAAATGAAGACACATTTCCTTTTTTTCACTTCTGGCCAGTTTGCATTTAACAGGGAGCATACCAACAACAAGGCAAAAATAAAACTTACTCAATTCGGTAGAAATGCTTAAAAACAGGAAAAAATGTTGATTCAGAGCATTACCCCACGCCATCCACCAAAAGTAATTTTAGATCGATTCGAGTTAAAAGTATGAAGTCACAGAAAAACATGGCAGAGAAAAGATGTGAATGTCTCACAGCTACTCTCTTAGTTTATAGAGACAGAAGACAAAAAGAAAAAGACCAACAGATTTGACTAAATAAACGCTTAAAACTTTGGGGTGTTCAAAAAAGAAAATATAACAACATCTGAGGCAAACAACAAATTGGGAAGATACATGCAAAAGCAAAAAAAAAAAGGCTTAATATTAATAGTTTTAAAGAGCAACAATGAAAAATATTTGTGCAAAGTATGCCAAGACGTGTGTTGAAGAATATTCCCTGCAGCATATTTTTAAGTGTAAAATAAGTAGGCAACCCATCCATCAACAGGAGACAGGCACAGCACATTACCCGGGACCCCCACGTGACAAAGAACTGGGCGGATGGTGCGTACACACAGGATCTACACACACTCCTGAGTGAACGAAAATGGTGAGGGGATGTGTTTAGTATGACCCCACATGTGTGTTCTGTAATCCCACACACATACTCATCCACACAAAAATCCTAAGGAGCTATCCATCAGGCTGTGAGGCAGTTCTAGCTGAGCTTTGATAAAGGGAGCAGAGAAGGGAGGAAATCTCACCCCAACTATTCACTTTATACTTCTTAGACCTCTATCTCTGTCTGCTTGTTTTACAACAGGTATTATCCGTTGTAACAAAACAACACTGTGGCAGCCACTTCTAACTGCTTGTCAATATCCATACTCCTTTACTTCCTCAGTAACAGAAATGCCAAGTTTTTAACCAGGACCCAAAGCTGTCCAACATTTCTCAGCAACCCATGCAGCTAAGTACAGCCAAGTGTCTAAGTTCTGGCCGATAAGGTGTTAGCAAAATGTTCTGGCGGGTTCCAAGAAAACTCTTTGAAAGCGCATGAGGAGTGCCCTTTGCCCTTCTCTTCACCCCTTCTTCCAGGCTGCTGCCACTTGGGAATGAGCTATGCAGGATGGCTGGAACCTTCTTCCTGGCACTCTGGAGCTCCCACACCAGCCCTGGAATATTTCCGGAGGGCTAGATTATCTACAGCCACACCCGACTCTGACAAAAATAAATTTATACATCTACAGTTAGCAAATTAGAAGACGATGGACCAGAATTGACAAATGAGGAGAAGAAAGGAGGTCCATCTAACGTAACAAACATAGAGGCGGAAGCTCAACCTCAATGCTGATTAAGGAAGCAAACTAACACAGTAGGCTGCTGTGGCTCACTATCAACTAAGTACAGATGGGAGTATTTTTCTTTTGACAATTTTTTCCAATGCTCGTGAAAGTGCATGGACACAGACCAACTAATATTGCTAGGAAAGCAATTTGGTAAGACATGCTAAGAGTCTTTTAAAAAAAAAAAAAAAAAAAAAACACAACCCATCCCGCATTCTGGATCCAGGTAAGAGACAGCAAGCACCTTCCACCCTGTCTCCCCACTGACTGCAGCTATTAACACCTGGACAGAATGTAGGGAGCAGTTATCTGAGGATTCTGGGAAGTAAACAGTACCAGGTGAACTAAGGAGGAAGACTGGAATTCGAAGTACCACCAGACTGGAGATGAGCTTATTCACCGGTATCTTCAGCCTGGATGCAATGCTGCCCCAAACGGGAGTGTACACCAGTGCGAGCTGAGACACTCCGGGAAAAGGTCTCTAGTTGTGGCTCAAAGGATGAAAAAAGGGTCATCTGGTTGAGCAAGAGCGGCCAAAATCACCTGTTGGTCTTTCCTTCTCTCCATTTTCTTAGGTCCCAGCCCCTTGGCAATCACAGCAGTGGCAACAGGGCCTAAAATCTTGAGGGTAAGGAAACGTACTTTTTCAATCAGAAGAACTACAGTCCCAAGAGGCTGAAGGATCTATCACACACACAACCTCCCCGCCTCCCCCCCACCCCCGCCCCAGCTTTCATTGTCTCTACCCTCCTATCACTTTGTCTCAAATGCAATAGTGAGAAGCACATAGAAGGGCAAATAAAATCCCGGTTTTTTGGCCAAGAACAAGAAAGGAGAGACCTACAGAATCAGAAATGACAAGAGAGATTGCAGAAAAAGAAGTACTTGGGGAAGCAAACTCATAAAGTTGTTTATGAACTCCTATCTTCATCTCTAAGCTATACAAGCATGAATGTGACCCGAGAGAGCAGAAAGCAGACTCTCACAGCTCAACTGTGGGACAGATGACCACCAAGTCAGAGTCACTGAGTGGCATACACATGACACAGTTCGGAGTAGCCACACAAAGGCTTTGAAAACAAAACTAACAGGGGTGCCTGAGTGGCTCAGTCAGTTAAGCATCTGACGTCAGCCCAGGTTAGATCTTGTGGTTCATGAGTTTGAGCCCCACATCGAGCTCTCTGCTGTCAGTGCAGGGCCCGCTTTGGGTCACCAATACCCCTCCTGCCGTCTCCCTACCGCTCCCCCCGTCTCAAAGATAAATAGACATTAAAAACTAAACAAAACTGATACTGAAACCACAGCCCATAGAAGATGGATCTGAACCTGTAGCCCAAACCCAACAGGGTCACTGCCTCCGAAAACAAAATTATCCGTATTCCCCTCCCCTCAAGATCCACATTCCCATTAGAGTTTAAACAGAATCTCCTCTGATACAATTAAAATGTCTAAGGTACAATCCAAAATTTCTGCATGTAAATGGTAAGGAAAATCTCAATACACGCATGTAAAAATGCCACTACAAGATGAGAGAGATGTTGGAAGTTTCTGATGTAGACATTAAATGGCTGTTACCAAAATGCTCCAACAAGTAAGGGCAAACACTCTGGAAATGAACAGAAAAACAGAAAGTCTCAGCAAAGAAAAAGAAGACACAAGGAAGAGCCAAATGGAATCTTTAGAAGAACACACACACACACACACACACACACACACACACACACACACCTCTTGGTCCACTTGGCTCCTTTGCAATGGTTCAACTGGTCATTTATAGTTTTGTAATAAAGCATGTCCAAATCCTGAAAAATAAAAAATAAAAAATCCATACCCCTTCACCCAGTAATTCTAACTTCTGGGACTCTGTCTTCCAAGGACGACCCTATGTCCTCTAAGAACCTTCTAAAATTCTCCTAAATAAAGATAAAATATCGTGCACAGACATGTCCATTCCATCCATCTTTGAAACAGTGGTAAACTAAACGTCCAACCCGGGAGAGTAATGGTATGGGAAACTATGGTGTATGCCCTGAGTAGACCATTATACAGTTTTAATTTAAATTCTCTGAATACTATATAATAGTGTTGCCCTATAATATCACCAAAAAATTCTTAGGATATAATGGGAAATGGGGTGGGGGTGGTTTTCACTGTATATGAGGAATACACACAGCAAGCCAAACACAAGAACGTTTACTTAGAAAAAAAGCCTAGAAGAAAAGAACATCAGAGTGTTAACAGTGCTGAACTCTAAGTAGAGGGATTACAGATGCCTTTTTATCTTCTTTCTGTTTCTGTTTTTCAGATTGGGATAATGAGTACATACTATTTTGAAAACAATAATTAACTGCTTCACTCACACACACACACACACACACACACACACACACACACACACACCTATCTTGCAAACGGTTTCAATATTCTCTCTCCCAGACACTAAATCATGTTACAGGTTTCCCAGCCAAAATTTTCCTCTCCGGAACGGAAAGAGATGTTTCCTGGATGCAAGAATCTCAGGCACTCTTGCTTCCGGTCCTCCAGGCAACTACTATAGCAAGGGAGACCCTCCCACTGCTGACAGTTAATAAATAATGTGAAATTATGCAGAACTATTCAAATCAGACCAGTCCTCCTTATTAGGGAAAAAAAAATTAATATGACACATTTGCAAGAACACCATTCCAAAGTATCTTGGTCTCTGTGGACAATTACAGGACGTCAAGCTGTCACACAGAACGCCACTAAGAACTAAAGCGTTCTTTTGATTCCTCATAACTTAAAGGTCCGCACCCTCCCGAACTGTCAAGGAGGCCCCTTCCCCTCCATCTGTTCTACGGTACCGGGCTTAACATGAAAGGCCAACAGCAAAACCCCTCCGGACCCGTCAGCTCGGCTCATCAGCCACACGGAGGAGCCAGCCCGTTCCGCAGCCGCCGCCTGTCCTTCATCCAACAAGCCGGTAACGGGGTGGAGAGCAGGGCTCGGCAGCACGCCGGGGTGTCAGCCACGCTCGTCAGGATCTCCGTGAACAAAACAGGCCATTTCTAAGCCACAGCAAAGTAGCTGTGACTAATTTTCAGGATAAAAAATGTACCCTAGGTTTCTGCCCTTTAAGCACTGGGGCGGCTGCTTAGTAAATTAGAGGTGTGCTGTTAAAAGCAAATAGTGCCGAAGGACAGCGCAAAGTCAACGATGGGGCCCGGGCAATGTGGCGTCTTCTTCAATCTTCCTGAAATGTGATTAAGCACGACCTTTAAGAGTAGTGGATCAACCAATCAATTTGGGTGCAACAACCTTGCTTGTGGCACAGGAGTGTGACACAGGAGTGTGGCCCGTACAGGGAGGGGCCTACCATGGCAGCAGGGCCGACCCATCTCACTACAGGAAAAGTTACCGAGATTTATCTCAATTGATTTTACTTGCAAGAAAAACACATCATAAAACTGCAACCTCAGCAGGACACTAAAGGTCGGTCTTGGCTTCTTGAGGGATGAACTTGATATCAATAGTTATTAGGACACATTCATACAAGATACACAAGAGAGACGGAGGGGAGGTGCTGGTAATCTTACTTAATCCTGATGCGGCCCTAAATCAGGCTCTACAGACTGTGGGAAAAAACAAGGAAATGCTTCAATATTCCTGAGAGGAGACTGCACGCACGTGCTTGCTCTCAGAGCCAGAAGAGCCACGGCAAAGCGGGGACTCCAGAGCCCCGTGTGCGGGGGCACCGTGCACGGAGCGGGAAAGTCACCAGTCGACGCTTCACTGCTCCTTGTGGCTCTTGGGGACAAATCGGCAAGATCTGGCTGAATGTCCCACAGAGTGCCGGGCGGGCCTGACTGGGTACATGTGCAGGATCGCAGAGTGCTTGGACCGAGACAGGACCCTATGGTCAGAAGGGGCAAAGAGAGAAACGAGGCGCTTCGAGCACTCGGCAGCTGCACGCGCCCTCTCTGGTCTGCCAACTGTCGGCGAGGCTGGTTTCCAGAACCCCACACTACCCTAACCACACCTTCAACCCTCGGTAAGAGTAGCAAACGGAAACCAGTGCCAGCAAGAAATGGAGGCAATCCAAAAAGAACCCAAACAGGTAAAATTTCTTCAAAAGAATCTAGAAGTGGGAGATAAGTATGTGTATGTACGTACACACATACACACACGTACATATGCAGGTTTTGCATGGTCCTACGATAAAGGTATTCCCCTTTTCTTTTATTTTTTTAAATGTTTTTTTTTTTAATTTACTTCTGAGAGAGAGTGTGAGCAGGGGAGGGTCAGAGAGAGAGGGAGACACAGAATCAGAAGCAGGCTCCAGGCTCTGAGCTGTCAGCACAGAGCCCGACATGGGGCTCGAACCCACGAATGGTGAGATCATGACCTGAGACGAAGTCGGACACTCGACCGACTGAGCCACCCAGGCGCCCCAAGATATTCCCTTTTTCTTAAACCTAATGTCACAAAGAGTCGTTGAGTTCGAGCCCAAGAAACAGGAGAAATAAATCGTTTCTTAGACTGTGGAAGGGGCCCGATCATACGTTATCACCAACTTCACCCAAATCGGGGTATTACTTTGTGACGTAAGACAAGCAGCACTTAATCACAGGGCTCTGGTCACAGCCAAGTAATATGGGAAACGTCCCAGAAGAAGTGACAGCAGGTGGGCCTTCAGGAAGGGGGAGGAGCTGGGAAGAAGAGAGGAGAAAAGGGTGTTTCAGAAGAGGCAGAACATCAGCAAAGGGGAAATTTGCAAAGTACAGGGTATGTTCCAAGGACAGAAAGTTGAATCGCTGGACTAAAGGAAGACGCCCAGTCAGGGTGGGCCCCAGTCTGAACGCCAGGCTCGGAGGGCAGGCGGCTGCCTGTGGGATCACCCTGAACATGAACGTATCTGGCTGACAATGTCCAGCAAGGGAGTCCCCATAACAGACAGAGTCCAGACCCTCCTATATCCGCACAGGGAAAAGGACACTAAGAAATCAAGGTAAATTAAAGATATAGAGTATCTTTTTCACAGCAACAACTGTATCAGAATGCCTTAAAGACTCCAAGGCTGAATTTCCTGTTGTTTCCTGCCAGGGAAGGCTCTCCCCAGGCAGCAGCACGCTCCCCCTGCCCCCACCTGCAAACCTCTGCCCCTCACACAGGTCCCCCCTACCCCATCTGAAGGAGCCACGCCCCGGTCTCTCCAGCCTTTCATCCTGCATTATTTTGCCTCTAAAGCACTTCTTACTGCCCGATTTTATTTATATATTTTTGTATCCTCTGCCAGAATGTAAGCTCCATAAGAGCAATGACCTTGAGCCTTTTTTTTTTTTTATTACTGTATTTCCAGCATCTGAGCATATGGTAAGCACTCAACAATGCTGGGTGAGTGACTGAAAGGCTCAGCAGCGGCTTCAGTGTGTCTCAATAAGAGCTTGTCCGGGGGACCCCAGGCTCAACACAGGACACATACATATAAATACCCTCCCACACACACCCACTGCTGCAAATACTCTAAGAAACGGACGCTTTCTCATCTGTCAAGACAGCTTTTCTAGTCAGTTGTGAGGTGTGTCCCAAATAATGGGGTCCCCGCACCAGTTAAACTCCATGAGACTGTCAATAATTTACAATCAACTGGACCAGATGCAAGGTAATCAATCGGCTGCACGGGTGTGCCCTTCAACTGCATCCCGCCAGCTTTCCTGAGTGCAAGAGGAAGTACTAGCATTGGCCGGCTGGCACGTGGACTTGTGGGAGGGCCGACCCAAATGCCACGTGTGCTTTATTCTCTAATCTGACAATGCTGGGGAGAAAAGAGGGCTTGTCTTGGCAACGATGGGCTCCTGTAGCTAAGGATCTGCCTTCTTTCTCACCCCATGACCACAGCCAATACTTTTCAAAGACCTATCCCCCCCTCGGCCCACATCCCTGAGCTGGATGGACATCAAGACCGTGAAAATACGTACAGTTAGAAAGATGAGGGGGTTGGTACCGATCTATATGGCCCAGGGCTCTTCCCAGCCTCTAGATCTGTGTCATCCAATACAGTGGCTACTGTCCACACGGGACTATTTAACTTAAATTTAATTAAAATTTAATAAAATTTAAAACTCAGCTCCTCCGATACACTAGCCACATTTCAAGGGCTCAATGAGTACATGTGACTAATGGCTACCACATGAAATAACCCCGCTAGAGGACGTGTCCATCACCTCAGAAAATTCTCGGCAAGCTCTGCTCTGAATCCCAGAAAATGAGTACGTCACATGCCACGGTAAGACCAGAGAGTTCCAATGAAGACCCTGGCGCCAAAGCAGTCCCTTCCCTTTCTTAACTGTGACAGGGACATTCGGCTTATGATCAACTGTACAAAAAATGAACAACAGAATAAAACACACTGTGGTCCTGGAAAAAGGGCAACGGGAGAGAAAGACATGGCTACCATTCACTTTCTGACTTATTTCATCCAGCCCACGCGTGAGGTTTCACGAGATATGGGCAAACCGCATGCGGCAAAGCTCCTCCCAGCAGAGATGGATGGACACACGGGACGGGGATCGTGAAGGAGAAAACAGCACCAGCAAGTGCCTGGTCTGTGGGCTCTCAGAGGATGTCTCCTCACGACAATTTTATTCTTTTGCGTTCCCTTTACGAGGGGTCAGCTCTGTCTACAAACTTCTGCTTCACAGGCCAAAACAAAACATCTTGGAGAAGAGCTGACATTTAATCTGCAAACAGTCCCCATTTTGAGGTTTAATAATAAAAGATTAATCCAGCACAGTGGCTATCTAGCAGTTACGCAATACATGTGTTCTTGAAATATATAATGGCTGTCAGGAATAAAGCCTTTTACTCTTTGTAGAAGTAGCGTTTTAAAGGTAAGACTTAAATACACAGAGAGGGAAAAAAATCTACCACAACAAAGCCCAGTCAAACTCAGGTCAGTGAGATACTCCAACACCACATTCCAGGTCAACTGAAATTACTGCTCCGTTCCGGGTTGTATGAGTATGTCCCTTAATGATTCCACGAAAAGGCTGCCCAGAAACCTGTTAGCTTGACTATAAAGGAAAACACGTACGGGGAAAGAAAGTAATGGGGAGGGAGGTGCTCATTTCTTCAGGATAAGCATCAAAGAGCTGAATGGGGGGGGGGCGGGCAGGGAGAGATGAGGGAAGAGAGGGAGGGAAACGGGGAGAAAGAGATGTGTGCAGACATTAGGGGGAAATGCTTACCTCTCAAAACACACACACACAAAGAACATTCTAGTGAGTGCCTACCACATGTCAAACCCACCAGGGAGTAATTTATAGATATTATGTCAATTCTCACAAAAACCCAGCCACTATTACAAGCCCCATTTTACATGTGAAAACGGAGACGCAGAGACATTAAGCAACATGCCTAAAGTCACACAGCTAGGAAATGGCGGAAGCAGGCAATGAACCCAGGCAGAACTTTCAGACGCAGGTCTGCGGCTCCTGTACCCCATTCCCAGTGTCACTGCTCTGCCTCTGCTACTGTCCTCTTCACACACCTTACGTTCCCGGCTAAAGAGCCGAGTCTCATGAGCCAAATACAGAGGTCCCCCCACCCACGAACGTAAGGTGCACCCCTACTGCCTACCAGGCGGCACCTGCACAGCTCCCCAGGAACACTGTTTTCACTCCAGGGCTTATGAAGTATACTGTCTGGTAAAACACATGTATAAGGAAGGACTGACTAAGTCACTGGGTTTCCTTTTTAAAGCAATCGTATGGAAAAAAAGCTAATCTATTTTTAAAACATCAAGGAATCAAAAGTAAAAATGATATGGGAACATAACCGAAAAACAAACAGAAATCAAGAAGGTGGCAAGGGAAGCTAATCTTTTTTAGATTAGGAAGGCTCAGAAACCTAGTTTTCTTGAGATCTTAACTGTTTTACCTTTGCTCACACTGTCCTCTCTACCCAAAATGGAAGATTCCCGTCCCCTTCCCTACCTCCGCGAGGCTGTCTGTCAAGGGCGGCTGTCTGTCAAGGGCGCAGACGCCTTGCTGGGCGGGCCGACACCCCCTCCCTGTGCTCTTTAGGTTGCGCTCGCCACCCCGCTCTCCTCTGTAAGAGCGTGCCTGCACAGCGACGGTGACCTGCTGCTCTGCGCCGCATGGGTCTGTCCAGCCTCGCCTTGTAGGTGCTGGAGCACGGGGCAGGCAGCGCCCTGTCTTCTCCAGCCCCCTCCCCACCCCCACCTGCAGAGTCACCCACACAGCGCCGCACACGGCAGGCCCTCAAGAAACATTTCCCATAGGACCCGGCTGGGGCTCCCCACGAACATTCTCAGGAGACAGCACTGGGATTCCTCACTTCCATCAGCAAATAGGAAACGGTACAGAATAGTTATGGCTCAGATTTTATTTCCTGAGACAGAAGACTCTGGCCAGGTAAGCCAGATCCATAAGGACTGGAAATCCTTGTCTTACTAAGGCTCATCAAGTCTTATTGCAAGTGGCTGGGCCACAGCTGGGACTGAGCTTTTGTAAGGTCTCTACCATGTGCCTCGCCTTCTCCGAGTACTTTATAAACAAAATACAGTAATTAACCTTGGGACCATCGAAAACCACATATACAACCAGAAGAAATTAATATTTACAAGATCAAACAGGACAGCAAAGACGATTAAATCAAGAAGGATTTAGATGTGGGTCAACTCCTACTCCAAACCACAAATGAAATCTGCTATGAAGGCGCCTTGGGCTCACTCGTAGCACTGACAGCTGCTTGCAACACAGAACAGTAGCAAGGGCAAAGCGTTTGGACTCCTGTCGGTGCACAGAGGACTCCCTATTATCCACATTCAGGGGAGTCCAGAGCAGCCAGGACCACTCAGCCCACAGAGAATGGAAACACCTCACGTCAGTCTGACCTCCGCCCACCACAGCACAACTGGGATGATTAATGACGCTAAGCAAAGTGGCTATTTACTGAGCCCTTATATGCCAGACATCATTCTAAATGCTGTAGGCACGTCAATTCACCGAGGCCGAACAACCCAGTGAGGCAGCCGCTAAGTTAGGCCCATTTTGCAGGGGAGGAAGCACCGAGGGGTTTGGCCATTTGCCCCCAGGGCACGTCAGAAGACACAGTGGAGGCAGAGTTTGACGCCACCTCAGACAGAGCCCGGGTGCCTAGCCACCAGGTCACACGACCGACCGGGGACCTCACTGCAATTTCCCCGCCCCACGTGAGCTGGCAGAACACGTGCCCCCATGCCCACCAGCACGACTGCGGCACATGGTTTACTCCAGGCCTTCATCGCGGACACTTGTCACACAGGACAAATGCCGGCCGTGCCTGTGGCTCACTGTTAGTCCCACCGCATCCCCTGCTCCCATGAGGGACTCGGGTGACTCTCCTGGGTCCATCTGAACGGACCCGGGGGGAGCTGTCAGGACTGGGGAAGAGGAAAAATAACTCACGCTCCCGCAGCAGACGCCCTAGTGATGGTCAGGCAGTGACCAATCTCACGCCCCTGCACTGACGCGGGCATGGCTAGGGGACAGTGCTCCCAGCTTCCAAGCTGGTTAAGTGCCACCTCAGAAGAGCCACTTTCCAACTCCAACGATCAGAGTGGAACGCAGGAAGGTACAGACGTGGGAAGTGAGGGGTGGCCTTGCAGAAGGAAGTCTCCGGACCCGCTCCGCATGGCCCACCCCGTCTCCGTGGACACATCCATGAGACCAGAACACACGGAGAGGCCTCCAGACTCCCTCCTGGAGAGCGCAACTGAGAGGCTCCTCATCCGGCCCACGCCGTCCACCTACGCTGAGGTGACGTGAAGTTGGAGGCCACGAGGCTGTCCTGCTCCGCCAAGCACACCGTCTGCGCCTGCCTGCACAGGGGAGCCTGATGGAGGAGACGCACGAAGAAGCCAGGACCCTTGTCCCTCCCGTGGGTCCCAGAGTGCCAAGACTGGCAGACGAGTAGTTCTGGGTCCAGATCTCTCTCTGGTTTGTGGCAGTGGCCCCTTAGGAAGGCCTGGCTCTGTTTCCCACCCACTGGGTCCACAAAACACCCAACAAACGCCCCTTTTTTGCGTACATGAACTCCAGCGACTCTCTTCCAGGCGACCAAAAGAGCCTAGATGAAGGCAAAAGTAAGCCTGCATCACCTGAGGGGACCCTCAGTCAACTCCATCAAGTGGGACTATTTAAAGTGTCATGGCCGGGGCGGGGGCTGCACGCAGTTGGCACGGCACTTAGATGTTCTCCTGCACCTGTGGCCAGGTCCCTCCTGCCTGAAATAATCAGTAGTAACTTCAGTAAACTTCATTTACTCCAGGATAAATAGGAGCACATATGGAAGCCAACGAGAGGCCAGAATTTCAATTTCCAATACAAAATCAGCCAGCAACTAGAAAATTCTGCCTACACCTGGGGTTTTTCAGCAGGTGACCCCAAGCATTACTCATCAAAGTGAAGACTCCTTGAATTTCGTCCTAGTAAGCCCCCTTAAGGCAGAAAACCAAGTTTATCTTTCTCCGAGATGCCAGGATGAACTGTGTACCCTCTGCACTTGCTCAGCCCCTCTTAACGACAACGATGGCGCCATGGCCCCCAGTGAGTGCACGAAACAACAGAATGTTCTGTGCTCACGGCGAAAAAACATCAAACGCGCTAGTATTTATTTACTTGGGGGGGGTGGGGAGCAGAGAGAGAGGGAGACAGAGAATCCCAAGCAGGCTCTGCACGGTCAGCACAGAGCTTGATGCGAGACTCAAACTCATGAACTGTGAGATCATGACCTGAGCTGAAATAAAAAGCCAGATGCTTAACCAACTGAGCCACCCCGGCACCCCATCCAACTTTATCATTCTTAACGTTAAGAATTACAAGAGATTTGGCCACCAATTACAAAAGCAAAATCTTTATATTAGGCTGAGTGAAAATACGTTGAGCGTGAGCACTTGAGAGCCATACATAAAAAGCGTGATATGACAGCTACCATATAGGGATTTTGGTCCCCTCTCCCTACGCACAGAGAGGCAAAGTGCGTACTATTTTTAGTCATCGAAAGGTCACGTGAAGGGTATCGTATGACAGAAATGTCTGGGGCCTCCAAACCCACATCTCTACGACTTTGGGGAGAAAAGCTTTTACACCACACCCATTCTCAATATAGCACATTTCACTTTAAAACCTCCCGAAATCACGACTCATCTTATGATCATGGTGTCTAAAAATTTATCTCTAGCAGTGCTCTGTCCTTCTCGGTGGCACAGGCGACGATGACGACGCATCCTGCATCCTACAATCGATGGCGTATTACCTTCAATGAAACAGAAGGGAGTGGGTGCTGGTGCCAGCCCTCACCAGCCGCACCTCCTCGCCACCCCCGAGAAGAACCACTGAACCCAGTCCGACCCGGTCCTGAAGACCCCACCGTACGTGAGAGAATGGAGCAGCCGTGGGCCGCGTGTCCTCACTATGCTGGAGAAAAGTGGAACTGACTCAGGCGCAAAGGTAAAAGAGAACAGTTCTCCACAGTGAGACGTGACCTATGAGATCAGAATCCAAACAAGCGCACTTCCTTTCTTAGAAGCTTCTAACTCGAACTAGAGTAGCCACCTCAGACGGAGGCTGGTAACTCAGGGAGGGCGAGAGGAATAACCCTCAGCGACTTCAGTCAAGAGCTAGAGACCAGCATGGGGCTCAGTTAAAGGGAGACTAGCTTCCAGTTTAAACAGTAATTTGTGCATAATTATCCTCTCAGGTTGATACAAGATAGTTAGATTAAATAAATTAATCAATTACAAATTGCACTGGCAAGCTCCAAGGCCTCGCTTCTCCGAAACAACCTGCCAGCCACCCCAAGGTCCCCAGATCGGAGCTGGCAGGTGATGGGGACAGGGGAGATGCAGTCACAGCACCAAGCCATCTGGGGGGCAGGCAGAGGGAGGGCTCTGCTGAGCCGTGACAATGGAAGCCTTAAACACAAGATCCATTGCAGCCTGAACACCCACAGCCATTTACACATCACGGCTGGAAGACATCCTCGGGAACACAAGGAATGGGGAGGCAGCAGCCATGAATATCCCTTGCCCAAAACACAGCTCAAGATCTCCGTCTGCCAAGAACGTGTGACTGGGGCTCATGCCGTCTCTTACCAACCGCCTCACTGGGAACTGCTATTCGGAGGTCGGGTAAGTCTCGGTACATGAGCATCCATCTTCACTAACATATTTATTAGCAAGCTCCTGAGAGCTTACCTTCACTGAGCTCTGAGCTGGTTCTTTACCTGACGCTGGTAGCCCAAGAAGGTAAGAACTATTATCATCCCCATTTAAAGAAGTGGAAACTGAGGCTCAAGAGAGACCGAGGGGCCTGCCCAAGGTCACACGGTAAATAAACCGCAGAGCCCGGGTTCAATCTGGATACCTACATTGCCAGTGAAGGAGGGAAGGTTCGAGGTAGAAAAAATATTAACCAAATTACGGTAATTTGGTTTCCATTTCCTCTGTAAAAAGGATAAGTGAGCAGCAGAAATACGATCCCACGTGTAGAGGCGAGTGGTGGCTGGAGCGCGTCCCCTCGACAGGGTGAGCGGCGGGGACGCACGATCCCACAGAACCACAGACATGGGGCCACCAGCAGAGACACGCCAGAAGGAGATGGGCCAGAGGGACGAGTGACGAGAACGGACAGAAAAGCTGTACCGCAGCACATGGGCTTTGCAGCTGTGTGACACGGGCGTGCCAGGAAGCAGCCTCTTCCACCGCGCGGGGGGACGAGCACACGGCGACAGCGTGTGGTACTGGGGCCGCGGCACAACCCCATTCCCCTGTCCCGTTTCTCCGGATCCTTCATTAAGAGTGTCGCCCTCTCCAAGCTCCTGGAGGAAGCCCCGTGTAGTCGCCACACCAATTGCACCACGCTGCTCAGCCTCAAAATTCAAACACACAGTTTCAAAACATTTTCCTCTTTTCCTTCAGAGAAAGGTACCCACATCCCTCCCTTCGGGCCCCGCGACCCCAAAGCAGCCCCAGACAGGAGTCGCCCTAACTGACACAAGCCTCCTCCTGGGCCCGCAAGCATTTCTGCAACACTGAAGGACACCCTAGGGAGGACCACTGCGGGGGGCGGGGGGGGACAAGGAGTGGGTGAGGCCATGAGGGACGACGCCGAACCACAATTGGGAAGCAAGTTCTCAGGTCAGACAGCAAGCCGGAGCTTCGAAGAAGGCAGGCACCTCACTCACACACAGGCCTGCAGGCTGCGCCCTCGAGGCTGTACGGCCTCGGGAGGATCCGCCCCGCCCAGGTCAGGGAGGCTGCGACGACGTGATGTGGGATAAAAACAGTAGGGGAACCTGCGTGGCTCCGTTGGTTACGCGTCAAACTTCGGCTCAGGTCATGACCTCGTGGTTCGTGGGTTCGAGCCCCGTGCCGGGCCCTGTGCTGACAGCTCAGAGCCTGGAGCCTGTTTCGGATTCTGTGTCTCCCTCTCTCTCTGCCCCTCCTCTGCTCGCACTCTGTCTCTCACTGTCTCTCAAAAATAAATAAAGGTTTAAAAAGATTTTTTTTTTAACTTTATTGTTTTAGCTTGATGATTGTATACTAACTTTTACAGAGTACATAACACGACAAATCACTACAAACCTTGTTGTACTGTATGAAGGGTATAAATATTTTATTAATAAAATGCTTTGTTTACAGGTTTAAAAAAAGAACAAACAATACTCTGCCTCCATGGTGAGAGTTCTCAAACCTGCTGGGGCCACAGACCAATGAATAAATTCCGATGCAAGCTAAGGACTATTCTTCTGGAAGATGTCCCTACATAGTCATGGACCCAACAGAGGCCTGACCACAGACCCCGAATCGAGAACTTCTGCCTTTTGTGAAGGGACTTTTTTATAATACGGATTTTATCACACAACATATAGGCAAGCACAAGTCAGAGTGGGAGACAGCAGAAAACTAACAGGCAACAAATATAATCCAGATCGACCTTTCCCCCAATCCAACGCTTAAACTCCTCCCAGGTCACCCCTGCCACGTACTAGCAGAAGCCACAGGAACGGATGAGCACTGTGAAATCCAAGTTCAAAGACCATGTCTGTGGTCCTGAAGGTCTACAGAGCTAAGTTACGCTTTAGCAACTCAAATTTAGAGACACCACCACCAAAATAAAAATTTTCTAAACCTGAAACTGTAACACAATACAGGTAAATTAGGGAGTTATGATTCATAAGAGATTCTCTTTTGCCAGACCATTTATATATTTAAAATAGACTACTCACAATGACCCTTGTAATTTATATAAATGCTAAGGAACATAGAATCCATAATGAAGTTAGTAAACCTTTGGAAATTTCTTTTTTGTTGTTGTTTATTTATTTATTGTTAATTTACATCCAAGTTAGTTAGCATGTAGTGCAATGATTTCAGGACTAGAATCCAGTGGTTCATCCCCTACACACACCACCCAGTACTTATCCCCAACAAGTGTTCTCCTTAATGCCCCTTCCCCAATTAGCCCATCCCCCCACCCACAGCCCCTCCAGCAACCCTCAGTTAGTTCTGTATTTAAGAATCTCTTAGGGGCGCCTGGGTGGCTTAGTTGGTTAAGCGTCCGACTTTCGCTTAGGTCATGATCTCACGGTTCGTGGGTTCGAGCCCTGCGTCGGGCTCTGTGCTGACTGCCAGCTCAGAGCCTGGAGCCTGTTTCAGTTTGTGACTCCCTCTCTCTCTGACCCTCCTCTGCTCACGCTGTCTCTCTCTCTGTCTCCTAGAAAGAAATAAACATTTAAAAAAAAAAAAAAAAAAAGAATCTCTTATGTTTTGTCCCCCTCCCTGTTTTTATATTATTTTTGCTTCCCTTCCCCTATGTTCCTCTGTTTTATATCTTAAATTCCTCATACAAGTGAAGTCATATAATATTTGTCGTTCTCTAATTTTGCTTAGAATAAGACCCTCTAGTTCCATCCACGTTGTTGCAAATGGCAAGATTTCGTTCTTTTTGACTGCCGAGTAATATTCCAGCGTATATATAAACCACATCTTCTTTATCCAGTCATCGGTCGATAGACATTTGGGCTTTTCCCATACTTGGGCTGTTGTCAATAGCGCTGCTATAAACATTGAGGTGCGTGTGCCCCTTCTTAAGATTTTACCTTGCGGACACAACAAAGGCGGGCTATGGACTAAAGGGATCTGGGAATTAGATGATGTGTGAATCTTCTCAGACACTTACACCTGGTGGCCGGGGGCAGGTCCCTGAACTGTTCGGGGTGTGAGTTCCCTCTACGGTGAAATAAGATGAAGGAGCAGGGCTATGAGAGAACCTTTAGCGATGAGGAGCTTCTGGGGCAGCTAACCAGCCACGCTTCCGATCCTCACTCAGACTAGGCTTCCAATCTTCACCACAACCGTGGGGGGGATGCTGTTATCAACCTAATTTTACTGATCAGGAAGCAGGAGTAAGTCACCCAAGGTCACAAGCAGCAAAGGGAAGCAGCAGGACTTGAACCCAGGTAATCTGGCCCCAGAGGCCATGCTACACTGCCTCTCCCAGGCTGATGAGAGGAGGGACACTTCCATACTTTAGGAGTTGCGAGCGCTAAGTATAAGGGACCTCTATAACTTTCACTGTATGCTTTCTTTGCCCTTTTCATAGGTACTCAAAATAATCAAGATAATTTGCCTTCTGTTTGTTTCCCCAAACTAGTTTAAGAAGAAGAAAAAAAAACACTTAATATGCATTATCCTTCAGCAAGTCAAGCTGTGAGTAGAATCCACAAACCACAAGAAGACATCTCAGCAGCTGTGTGCTCAGGAAATACAGTGGTTAAAAGTCACATCCACCCAAACCTAAAGAAAGGTAGGACCTGAAATCCTACCTAAGCTCCCACCTCCTCCACTCAAAAATGCATTTTATTGGGGCGCCTGGGTGGCTTAGTCGGTTAAGCGTCCGACTTTCGCTTAGGTCATGATCTCGCGGTTCGTGGGTTCGAGCCCCGCGTCGGGCTCTGTGCTGACTGCCAGCTCAGAGCCTGGAGCCTGTTTCAGTCTGTGACTCCCTCTCTCTCTGACCCTCCCCTGCTCATGCTGTCTCTCTCTCTCTCCTAGAAATAAAATAAAAAACATTAAAAAAAATGCATTTTATTAAAATTACAATACTGACTTCCAAGGTTATTAAGCTACTTATTTAACTGAAGTGTCTTATTACTTTGTTTTCCTCTGATGGGCCCTTCCAGCCACTGGAAATGTGATAAACAGGACATGTCCCTGTCCCCAGTCAGGGCGATCAGTACTCACAGCTCAACGGGAATCACACAGCATGTGAGCAACAGTGCAGGCTGCACACGTACACAGCAGGGCACCTCACCCTGTTCTGGGGACTTAAAGACTCTCCCAAGTATGTGACTATAAAGGTGTGGAAAACTGAAATGAGATGGGGCGCGTGAGGGACTCAGTCAGTCAGGTGTCCAGCTCTAGCTCAGGTCATGATCTCACGGTTCGTGAGTTTGAGCCCCCACATCAGGAGTCTGCTTGGGATTCTCTGTCTCTCCCTCTGTTTCTGCCCATCCCCCACTCACACTTTCTCTGTCTCTCTCAAAATAAATAAAGTTTAAAAAAAATGAGATCATGATTTAAAAAAACAAAACAAAATAAAACAAAATAAAATAAAATAAAATAAAATGAGAAAGTATGAATGAAACAAGAAAGGAGCGGAGCGCATTTAAACAGGCTCAGCGAGGGGGAAGGCCAAGCAGGTTACTTAAGCAAGTGGGTGGCCAGGTGCCAGGGCACGGGGGTCGCGCTCAGACGGTTACAAACTGCATTATGGAGTCTGTCTTAACCCTGAGAATAGCATTTTAAGCAGGAGACTTATGTGATCAAACTCACACCGTGTCCCCTGACCCAGCGTGGGGCAAGACAGGAGGTGGTGAGATGGGGAAGCCAGTCAGGAAACCTGCAAACGACCTGGCCATGGAGGGCGGCCCAAAGCGGGGTGGGGCAACTCCCTCACCCATCTGGCAATGAACGCTCACCAAGCACCGAAGCATGGGGCCCATGCTGGTGCTGCGGCCAGAAGCCGGGGCGTGAGCACAGCGCCCAGCACGGGAGGGCTCTGCAGCTGGCGTGCGGACTGCGTGCGTCACCAGGGGGCCGGGGCACTGCCTGGTTCCACTTGGGCTTTCCTTAACCCGCCCTGGAGTGTGACATTTCCAGCTGTCCCCCGGCCAGCAGCGCTCGGCTCGGCACCTCGGGCGAGGCTGGCCTGCTGTCCTCCAGAGAGCAGGAGCTGGGGACGGGCGGTGCGGCAGGTAGGTCATCAGGAACTGCCTTCCCGCCCACGCCAGCTACATACAGGGACTGTCAATGTCCCTTCAGGACCAAGACCAAACCGGAGGCTTACGAGAGGCCTTTCCCATTTTGTGACTCATCAGAAAACAGCAGCTGCCCGGAGGTCCTCTCTGCTAACCAAAAGCTTTGAAAACCTTCCTCGAAAACAAAACGTGCCCAGCACCGTGGCACCAAGAACACCACTTCTCGATTTGGAGGCCGTCTCAACAGGAAAAGCAACGTTCCCCACCAGACATCTTGCTGGGAAATTACCGCGTCCCAGGATTATAAGCAGAGGTCCCAAGGACAGCATTCTGGCCGAGACTCCGAAGGAAGTGCCGGCAGGATAATGTGGCTACGCCGCCTGAGCTACCGCGAAGACACACTCCGATCTCAACGTCTGCGCTCATCCAAGTAATTAAAATGAACGCAGACCGCCCCATTTTAGCCGGGGAAAGCAAGGCCTCCAAGAGCACTGGCCTCCATAGTCCTCTGCGGCTTCTTTTAACATTGTAAAGGCGCTCAGAGCTGGCATCTTCACCATCCGTGCCAAGTAGGGGGCAATCTAGCTAAGCGGGCACGAGGCACGTGTTTATGGGCGGAGGTGCGGTGACAAGAGGAAGTGACAGGGCACCTGGGTGGCTCAGCCGGTTAAGTGTCCAACTCTTGATTTGGGCTCAGGTTATGTTCTCCCGGTTCACGGGCTGGAGCCCCACGCTGGGCCCCACTCTGTCAGCATGGAGCCTGCTTGGGATTCTCTCTCTCCCCCTCTGTCCCTCCCCTGCTCATGCGCTCTCTTTCTCAAAATGGATAAATACAACTTAAAAAAGAAAAGAAAAACTAACATCCACCGAGTGCCTACTACGCGCTGGCCCTGTGCTAAGTGCAGTCAGCACCCAGGAAAGAAGCGTCCTCAAGCTCATTTTACAGGTGAGGAGGGAGAAGCGTGGAGAGGAGCTATACCTTACAGAGACTACTGCAGTGATTTTAACAGGAAGATGCATTTGTACCGAATCACTAAACAAAACTCTTCAACGGTCACTGGATCGTTTTCTGCTCACTAGGAGGAAGTCGAGAATTTGTTCTATCTTGAAACTCTGGTGATTCTAATTCTCATCACAGACACCATGGATGATGCAGGAGTTTGAATCAATGCATTCAGCTCCAGGAAGCATACTGAATTATAAAGTGTGGCTTTAAATGGTGAGAGGAGGAAACCACTGGACAGTCAGGCACTGGAGACCGCACAGGGCACTGGGTGGGCCCAGCCCGACCCTGGGTGAGGTGCTAAAGTCAGTGCCTAAGGCCAATGTCCCCCAGGGGCAAAATCGTCCCTCAGGGCATCAGGTATTTAAATGAAACTTAAACGGACCCAGCTGCAAATACAAGGAATGAGAATCACTAACACGGAGAGTTCTCTTACTACAGAAACCAACCGACCGGGTCAGGTCAAGAGCTGCAAGGAAGTCAGTACCCTGAAGCTGACTGAGTGATTGTTTTTCTCCTCTGGACACAAATAAAAGATACGTAGATAGTGTCCTTTTGAAATCAATGAGGGTCCCTTAAAGCAAGCACAGTCTTAGGCTGGAGCAGAATAAGAGCCAGCAGGTGACACGCCAAGGGCAAATAAACCAGAAAGCTGTGCGTTACTCGCAACAAATTTGCATTTGCATTAAGCATATGACAGAATTAAAATGCACCAAGCTATAAAAACAGGATGATATTGAAGATATCGAGACTCCAAGACACAATTCCCTCTATGTCCAGTGTTCTAGATCCGCTGCGTATGCCAGCTAAGTCACCCAGCACGCCGTGACCCGTGCCACTTTCTGACGGTGAAGACTGGTGAACTGAGACATAGGAAGGCCCCTAATTAAGAGGGAAACGGACCAACGTTATTACTATTATTATAAACCCAGGTGCTTTGGGCACTTAACTCCTTTGGTCAAATCAGAGATTTGGATACAGGCTAAGTTCCAGGCAGATGGGAATATACCAGTTTCGTGTGCGGTGGCGACACCAATGCCTAGAACAGGGTGGGTGCTCACGAGGGAGGCAGTGAAGGGGCGAATTTGACACTGCCTGGCAAAAAGCGCACTACCCAAAAGCAGAGTCTGGAAATGCTCTTACAGCAAGAGCAACTGTTTTTTCCCATGTGAATGCGTGCACACACCCCGAATCTGCAGGCTCCCCCACTTCAACACCTACTATGTACAGTCATCAGCAAAGAGCCGGGCCTGGAATGCTTAGTGGTGGGAACTAGTGACAAGGGATCAATGATCAGTGAAGCCTCGGGGCGCCTGGGCGGCTCAGTCGGTTTCGCGTCCGACTTCGGCTCAGCGTCCTACTTCTGCTCGAGCAAATGAAACCACGGTTATTCTGACTGCAAATGACTATGATACAACGTAACTCTCTGACCCCGAAAAGGGTAGACACACACTAATGGGGAAAAGAGAAGAGCAATTGGCATCTCATGGACCCAATGGAGGACAATTCCTGTTAAAAAGGAGAAAAAAAAAAAGTGGGGGCTGGCACTACCTTTTCACAGCCACCCGTGCCAGCAAGGGGCTCCGGGGCAGGCACATGCTCTTCCGGACTTGCCCAGCAAAGGCGCCGCTTACCACATCCAAAGCTTAGAGCAGACGACGGTCCCTGCCTCTCAGAATTCGGGGTCTGGGGCTAGCTCACTCATGAAGTCAAGGCAATTCCTGAGTCACGTCCGGGCCCAGGCTGGGCCCTGCAAGGCCTTACTCTGCACACAGACTGTAGGTGCCTTTGAATCACACCTGTCCCCAATGGTGCCCTCCCGTAGGTCACGTGGGCTGAGCACTGCTCCTGCCTCACTGACAGGGGGTCAGCGGCCGCAAAACTGCAGATGAAAGGTAGGATTTCAGCGGGCCTTAACAGCAGAAGGAACCTCTATGGGGTTCTGGACATTCAGCTGACGTTCATTTTCCAAGCTGCCAAGTACCACGGGCCCCAATTAGAGACAGGCAGGACAGCCTGGAGAAGCCTCTCTGTACGTCATGAGGGGCAAGACCTACCAGATCACTGAGTCCCTCTGAGATCTACCACTTGGTGGAAAGAGGCACGGCCCCTAGAGCTCACTTGAGAATAGGCCAGGGAAGGGTGGGGGAGGGGGCGACGGCAATTAGCAAGCGCCCACTAAGTGATAGATGCCAGGTGTGCAAAGATGATGCCACAGTCCCAACCTTGGAGAAAAGGGGCCAGGCTTGGACAGCAAGGGGCTATGGCATGATGTGACAAGTGCAGCTGCTGAGACAAAGCAGACCTGCCTGATCATTCCAGAGGCTTCTCTGAAGCATCGCTGTAACCGGGCTGGAAGAAGAAATGGGACAAGACGCACTCAGGAAGGTACCAGTGCCCCAGACGGGGATGGCCAGCAGCAGGCCCCTCAACCGCGCTGGGCTCCCCGCGGTGGGACGGGGGTGTGGCTAGCAGGGCCGCCATGAACGAAGGCAGAGATTTTGGAAAAGGCCTCCAGTTCAGAGGGCGGTGACATTTGCCAGTACAATAAAGGGAGGGGGGACCAAAGTTATCGATTTGCAGGACTTGCCAGGACTGACCGGATGAGTAAACGGTCCCCAGGGAAAGCGAGGGGATCAGCGAGTTCTATCCACTTTGTCAAGTCAGCAGGGAAAAGCAGAAGGTGGAGCCAAGGCTCTGGCCCGGGGACAGGCCCCGAAACCAGCTCTACCAAGCCCAGGCGGCTGCAGCAAACAAAGGGGAGTGTGCTTCAGAGCCACAGGCCGGGCAGACATGCTGCTCCCCGCCCCCCGTGTCAGGCACCCCCGGCCCCAGCCCAGGGACCCCTCAGATGGAGTCCAGTGGCCAGAGAACCCAGGGGAAAGGCCCTGTCACTCACCCCCCTCCCTCTCCGACAACAGAAATCTGAAAAAATCCCGGGGAAACAACAGAAGCAAATTCAGAAGGGAAAACACATACATACATAATCTAAAGAGGAAGAGATTTAGAGGCTTCGATGTACCCATTCATATATTGTTTTATGACACATTTAGAAATAGCCACCAGCAATATTTACTATTTATTAAGTGCCACGATATATCCCACACTGAACTAGAAACGATATATACATTTCCTAATCAGACACTCAGATCAACGCTATGAGATTGGCATTGTGCCCACTTTACAGCCCAGCAGACTGAGGCTTAAAGTCTAAATCCTAGTATAGGACAAGGACCCTCTTGTGGGGGTCACCAAACAGGCAGAGCGGGAGAAAAACAGTCACGGGTGTAAACACCAGGACCTAATTTGGGTGCATCTCAGAAGACTCCCTAGCGGAGGTAACAGCTCAGCTGAGACCAAAATGAGGCAGTCTTTCAAAGGGAGGAACAGAGAAGGAAGAGGAACGTGCAAAGACCCTGAGGTGAAAAGATCATGGCCCTAGGCAGGTCTGCAATTACTTCTGTAGACAAGAACCGGCAAAAATAAGAGCAGACAGAGTGGGAGGAAAGGAAGCTGAACCCTGAACTTTGCACGATGATATGACACGGCTGGGAGCTGCTTTAAAGCACCCCGGTCCTCACACCCCACTGACAAAGAGTGTACTTACTTTTGTGTACATTTGACATTTTCCATAATAAAAAGTTTGGGGTTCTTTTTTTCCCCAGAAGGAAGGAAGGGAGGACGGGGGGCCAGATCATGAAGTCCTGTATCCGCACTGTTGATGGCAAACGGGTAGCACACCAGGCGCTGTGCTAAACACGCAAGAGCAGTATTCACGTACTCCCCACAGCTACCCTCAGGGGACTGTGCGCGCCCCTTACGGAGGAGGGAACTGAGGCTGAGGAATCTGGCCAAAGGGCTGCCCGCCTCTGGACTCAGGCCCCTGAGCACAATGACTAGAGTGCCTCCTTACGCCCGCTGGGGAGCTGGCATTAATCCTGAGAGAGATGAAAGAGACCGCGGAGGGGCGACCGATCAGACTTGTACATTACACAGATCCCTGGGGAGCTACAGAGAGGCAAAGGGATGAGGAGGGCTGGGAATGGGCAGGAAGTCGGGGCGGGGGGCGGGGGGGCGGGCTGTAGCATCGTCCCAGGTGATCCCGGAAGCCCGGGCTCAGGCCGTAACAGTCAGGATGGGGAGGAAAGAGTAAGAGGTTTTCAAGAGCTGGAGTCCATCGATCTTGGTCAGCAGGTGCGAGGAGCAGCAGATGGCTGGGGCGGGGGGCAGGGGGTGGTGGGTAGGATTTTGGTTCCGGATTCCAGTCTCACAGGCCTCTGAGCCTCCGAGTGCAGATGTCCGGCAGGCGCTTTGACACTTGGGCCTGGATCTCAGGAGAGAGACAGAGGCTGGCGACGGAGTGAGGTGGCACCAGCGTGTGGCTGGCGAAGGAAGCCGCAGGAGAGGTGAGGTGGCCCAGAGGAGGCTCGTGCGAGGGGACAGACGCGCTAATCACCTAGAGGCTCTTCCCCCAGCTCACCCCGCCACCAGGAAGGGCAGACCAGAAAACAGGGAGGCATAACAGCAGATTCTCTCTGTACTTGTAATGACAGGCTTCCTTCCCCACCATCAATGTGCAGCTCACCATGAAGAAAAGTGACACAGGACTATTTCCTTTCTACTAAGCGTTCCTGGAAGAGAAGAGAAAGTGCCCTTTGCAGGCTCTGCTTACAATCTACAGAAGGCTTTGGACAAACCACACAAACCTAACCAGCCCAGACAGACCAACTCCTGGGGGCCTGCGTGACACATGTCCTGCAGCCTCTGCGGCCACCCCAGGCAGCTTCTAGGTAGAGTTCCTGTTCCTTTGGAGAGAGAAAAAGTGAGAGAGGCACAAATCCGATTCCAGGCAACAATAAAGTGGCAATTTTCAGAAACCACAACTAGTCAGTAGAACATAAAGATGTGGAATTAGGCCAAAGCCTTGGGATAGAAACCATTTAGAATTACAGGGGCACCTCTGGATTTTCATTAACATTTGCACTCGGCGTGTTACAAGAGGCTACTGCTGTCTACAGAACCTCTGGAAGGTAATTTTCCACTGAAGTCCTCCAGGCTGCTGCTCCGTTCTGGTGTATTCTGAGATGCATACACAAGTCCTTAAGAAACGTTACCGGACAAGAGCCGCGCTTTTCCAGCCCCCCTGCTTTCGTTCCATAACCGTAGAGATGCATACGTAACCCTGTGACTCTTCCCAAGCCAAAGCCGAAAGGGACTGGAGAGATCATCCGACCCACGTCCTCATTCGAGCGGCGAGGAAGCCAGAACCCAGAGGGGTGCAGCCGCCGGGATGCAGTCACACAGCGTGGCACATGGTAGCCAGGCGACAGCCGAAACTCGATACGGGTCTCTCAAAAGCTCTTTCCCACATTGTCACAACTACATGATGTCACAGCCGCACGCTGCCTTCCTAGCGCTTCACCACAAACACGCCCCGGCATAGGACGGACAAACCCTATGGGCCCACCACACACGCGGCTCGGGGCGCCGGGGCGGGGGGCGCAGGTGAGCTCCGCAGTCCGCCCACAGCCCCGACTTGAAGGCTGCTGTTAACCACTCTGACGACGAGGCCATGACGGACACAGCTGGTGTCACCTGCCCCCAATCAGAAAGCTGGCAGAGAGGGCTGGAGGTTCAAACCCAAGAGCGTCTGACCCCGAGCCCTGCTGGTCACAAAGTGGATAGAATCCAAATGTTTATTTTCATACTGGCCTTTGTGTGCAAGCATCTTCCCAAAGAAACAGCGCAAGAAATCCCAGACTAGGGGCGCCTGGGTGGCTCAGTTGTTACACATCCAACGACTCCTGATTTGGGCTCAGGTCAGGATCTCATGGTTCCTGAGTCTGAGCTGCATAATGGGCTCTGCACTCACAGCACAGAGCCTCCTTAAGATTCACATTCTCTCTTGGGGCGCCTGGGTGGCTTAGTCGGTTAAGCGTCCGACTTTCGCTTAGGTCATGATCTCGCGGTTCGTGGGTTCGAGCCCCGCGTCGGGCTCTGTGCTGACAGCCAGCTCAGAGCCTGGAGCCTGTTTCAGTCTGTGACTCCCTCTCTCTCTCTGACCCTCCCCTGCTCACACTGTCTCTCTCTCTCTTTCTCTCTCCTAGAAATAAAAAAATTTTTAAAAATTTTTAAAAAATAAAACATTTAAAAAAAGAAGATTCACATTCTCTCTCTCTCTCTCTCTCAAAATAAATAAATAAACTTTAAAAAAACAGACAGAAAGAAATCCCAGACTAGGCCACAACACTGTTCCCGCCAGGGAAGAGGCCTTCCTGAGTGCCCCAGCGAGAAGGTTCCTCACTTCAGCCGAAAGGGCCGCCTTGGGCAAGACACAGCCCTTCTCAACCCCTTGTCTGCCGTCCTCTCCTTCCTCCTTGAGGCGTCTTCCCAGGACCCTCGCCCTGCCTTGACTGCCCCCCAACTCCCACATGCCATGCCACCCCGTCCAAAACCAGGCCTCCGCACCAAGAGGCTAGTAACCTGTCTCACCCAACTCCTAATCCCCTCGCCCAACCTCCAGGTTCTAGGAGGAAAGATCTCCTCCCGCTAGTTGACGTTAGTGTGTGAACTACTAATATCTGCGCTCAGGCTTCCCCAGAGCAAAAAGGTGCTGACTACCTAAAAGAATCTCTGATTGGCAGAACTTCAGAAGCATATACCAAAATCAAGTTTGGGGAGCTGTGCGATAGAGCAGGAATCACCAGAAGAGAGGCCCGTGCGGCCCAGGGGTCTGTCCCTCGTGGCTGTCTGCGAAGGCAGTAGCAGCCCAGCCCCCAGAGAGGACTCACTCAGGGCCAGGTCAGTGCTTCACCTGTATTGCCTCCTTCAGCCTTGGAATTTCTTTCTGCGGTGGGTATGATTATCATCCCCATTTTACAGACTAGAACACTGAGGCCCAGAGAGGTGGGCCTCACAGCTGTCAGACAGCAGAACTAGGATAGGAAAAATGGCGCTCCAGCTCCGGAGCCCATGCTCTTCACAACACACACATACGCTATTACCCCGCCTGGGAATCGTAACCACCATTTCTATAACGCCGGCCGGGTGTGAGTACCCTAAGGCACTCCGCGTGCACTATGTCATTTAATCTTTACCACAACACTGGGATACAAACACTGGCATGATCCCCATCTTACAGAGGAGGACACCGATGCTTTAAGAGTTCTCCCGCACTTGTTCAAGGCACGGCGGAAGCACGGAGGTGGCTCAGAACACCGGCAGCCTAACTCCAGAACTTACAGGGGAGGCCCCGCTTCTGGCTATCTTCTCCTCTGCTTCTGATTCCAACGTTATCTCTTTTGTTCTGTTGCCCTTTTGCTGCTTAGGCTACTCTTTGTTCTTTTCATAATGGCTTCCGCGGCATCAGGCTTGGGGGTGGGGAGGGAGGAGAGGGGTGGAGGGTTCGAGTCTCACCCGGGCAGCCACGTCCAAGAGCCAGACGTCGTGGCAGCAAGCCGTCCTGAGTGAGCAGGGCTGTGCAGGTCACACGCCCCGGAAAATGGCAGCTGTGCTAACACTCCCGAACCATGCACGTAGCAGAGAGAGGAACGGATTCTTCCCTCGGGGCGGGCCTGGCGCTAAGGCAAATGCTAGGAACAGAAATCGGGTACCGACAATACTCAGAGACGGATAACCCCCAAGAGGCTGATGGAGCGGACCCTCCGTTCCCCAGATTTCACACCGCCGCCACATGGCACCTGACATCGGGTGCCATAGCTCAAATCAGCCTGACTCCGCGACTCCAGAAGACCGCGATGCCGCCCCGGCTGTGGACCCGGCTCCCTCAGAAAGGACACGCGGGCGACAAGCATCGTAGATAAAACGGCTAACCTCAGCCTTCAAGGAGCTTACCATCAGTTCCCCAACTGACCTCACGCTGTCCTTCCAAATTACCCTTCTGGAAGCCAGCCCTGGCCTCCATCACAGCATCTCAGAACGGTCTCTCATCTCCAACTAGCACAACCGGATTGCTCCGTGAGGGCCAAAAATGGAAACATCCTTACCATACTTCATCCAAACACACTAGCAAGCAAACCACAAAAAGGGGTTGTAAATTAAAAATTCAATAGAAAAGGCTTTTATTTTTTTCTTTCATTCATTCAGTGAATTTTAGCCGAATGCTCGCTGTGTGCCAGGCGCCCTGCTAGGTGCTGGGGACGCCCGGCGGGAGGCGGGACAGACACGGCACCTCTCCTCAGGGACGTGAGAGAGGGCAGAGCCCCTAAAGGAAGAGGCTCGATCTAAAACAACCCCAGCCCGTTCGCTCCAAGAGGCAGACATGTGAGGAGCACCTTCAAGGATGGATCTGAGACAGATGTTCCGGCCAATTAGCTATGTGCTGGCAGGAACAGCCAGCGCACAGGATGGAGGGAAAGCCTTCAGACTCGCCAGCTGAATGTTCTCGGGACAGAAAGCAGCTCTTTCTCTAATAAAAATGAAAAATGAAACAGGTGAAAACCTAAAATGTGGCGGCCACACCTTCCTCGGGACCCCTTTCCCAACACACACCCCCATCCCCATCCCGACGAAAGTGACCCTTCAGGGTCTCATCCACTTCCCACGTCACCTGGGAAAGAAAGGCTGTGACCTTAGCCAGCTTTTCAGGCAAACGCACAAGCAGCCTCTGCCACAAACGAACAAAAAAAGTCAAAGTTGGGAAGAAGAGCCTGGTGACAGGACGCCAGGGACCTTCAGGGAGGGCTCCCCGGAAGAAGTGCAGTATAACCCGCATAACCGGCCACATAACATCCACGTGGACCATCTTCCGGCAAGGACAGCGTGGATGCCAATTACTCTATGCCCTTGTCAAGAGAACCTGTTACCCCTCTACAGGACAATTATCTAAAGGTGCACGATAGTTAAAAGCTGAAGTCTTTCCCCAATTCAGCACGGAGAAAGTGCTGCTCACAGCAATTTGCCATCATTTCATTAGATGAGATTAATTTTTAAATGTGTTATCCTAACAATTATGCCAACTACCAAGTAATTAATATTCCAACATTCTTTACAAAAATCACAAAATCCCCTAGAGAAAGTAATTAGTCACTAAGCATGAACGAGATTTCTCTCTGGCCAACAGCACATAAAACAAAGTTCACCACATGATGGGTGGTATCAAAGACCTTGCTTCAATCCTCGGCCAGCCAGGGGTGCGTAAAGCTGACACTGGCAAGTTACCCCAAACGTCACTTAACGTATTAACGCACTCACTGGTTTAAACGCTTTGAGGGTGAAATGATGAATGAGGTTGGCTTTAGCAATTAAAAAGCTCTTTTTCATTTGTAGGAGAGGCAAAATAAACACATATAATTGCTTGCTGCTTCCATATCCCCAGCTGGAAATTAGAATACTGGC
This sequence comes from Hyaena hyaena, assembly GCF_003009895.1. Classification (NCBI taxonomy): domain Eukaryota; kingdom Metazoa; phylum Chordata; class Mammalia; order Carnivora; family Hyaenidae; genus Hyaena; species Hyaena hyaena. Next base: position 871,552 of record NW_024080670.1, on the reverse strand, counting down.
TTATTTCTTGGGGCTACTTCTTGAGTTTATTAAAGAAATGTACATAAGGCATCCTCACCGTTGTTTCTCTCGTTCCTTTCAAGGCTTTACGTATTCTCGTAATCTACCCTAAATCCTTTCTAGAGCAAGGGAAGGTATAAATAAGTCATAGTCAAACAGGACATTATCTATCATAGTGGAAATAAAAAAGCTGTTTTCCCTGCAGCCCACCTTTGAAGGACTGGCGGGGGCCGCTGAGCCCCAGGACAGAGCTGTGAGCCTCTGCGTGACCTCAGCACGAAGGACTGCAGAGGGGGGTCGGTGATATCTGCCCTGGACGGGAGCAGTAGTTTGGGGACCCACGTACCATGTATTTGTCATCCCCATCTTTCAATAAACCACTGGAAATTAGCGAAACGCGTACAGATTCATGAATAAAAGATAATGTAGGAACTGCTTCTAGGATGAATGTTGAAGGGGAAAAATGTTTTCTAACGTCGAACACCTTACACCAAAATGGATTAAAGCATCAAGTTTGGAGGAGAGAAGGCTGACCTGAGTCGGGAAACGCAAGGGATACTGGTCCAGCTGTGAAGCAGGTCAGTATCCCTTGGTTTGCTCAGCTATAAAATAAGCATAAACTAAACATCTCTTACTCATACTCTTGTTTCTACTAATCACTGGTACGAGCAGCCCCAAGCACCCCCCTCTGCTGGGGCACTAGGGAGCCGATGAAAGAGCCGAAGGAAGAACTCTACAAAGGCCCGCCAGGCCCGGAACAGGGCTAAAGCCCCTCCGCCCCTCCCACTGCTCGTATGGGGTTTACAATCTATTTTCATCTGTAGCATCTCCAGGACAAGAAGTTCCATAAGTACCTAATACAACCTCTTCTCCGCCTTGGAGCAAGGGGAAGGGGCAGGGCCAGGGACGTTTATATTTTAAGATACTATTAAACTCGGCCAACAGTTAAACTACCTTCATTCAAAAGTTAAGCGCCATCGCTTCCGTTTGAAACCAGTCACTTCCCCTGGAGTCCCAGCCACTCGCTGCTCTGCGGGCAGCCCAAGTCTTCCCACCGCCGCTAAGTCTCCACAGCTGTGGCCTATTCCAAAAATTACCCACGTGATACGCCAACACAGCTTCCGTGTCCAAACACCAAAAAGCAAGACCTTCTACCAGGAGTCGAACCGGAAGGAAGTCACACAGGCACCTACTGATCAGATCCCACCCAGTCCCAAGGTAAACTCACGTAGGGATGACCTGCGGGGCCCCGGGGGAAACAAGGACGGGCTGGCAGGGCAGTGCCACCTGCGTAGGGCTGGAACCCTCGCGCCTGGCTGCGGCAAGGAAATAACTTTTATCTGCCCCGCACCCCCTCCTTTTTGGAACTGCCTCTCCAGCTCCAAGGAGCCCCACTTCCCGTGCTCCAGGTGATCTGTAACAGCCCATCAGGGGATCACACCCCTGGATCAGGGCCTGTGCAGTTAGATAGGAGCCACCTACAAAGCAGGGCTCAAATCCCTTTTTGGGGTCCGGCGTGACACCAGGAGATCACCTGCTACAAGAACCAGGCAAATCGGCTGCCAGGCCGTCTTTTCCACCCCCACAGGCGTCAGGCCAACCCAGGAAAGCAGGCCTGGGGCGCACAGGAGAGGACAGGTCCCCATTCCAACCAGGCGCCCAGATCCTCAAGACCACGGCAGCCCAGAGTTTGGGGGACAAGCCCTGCAGGCTAAGGGTTCATGTCTAGAGGTTCAAGTTCTTTCTTCAGTGCCGACATGACAAACGGCTTCTCGCTGAATCTCAGACTTCGCTGCTACAGCTCTACCTCAAACCAAAATATACTACATACTGTTGAGAAATTCACAGGAAGAATTCTGCTCACCGGGAGGACCATCAAGGCTCACCTGTCATCCAAGACAGATTGGGGGGGTTGGGGGGGGAAGGACCACAGAAAAGAGGGAAAAGACAATGGATAACTGGAGCAGCTCACAACCAGTAACTGTGAGAACACCCGTCTCCAGAGCCGTAGCACACTCTAACGAGAACAGCTTCCAAAATCATCGCAAACACATTTTCTAGTTCTTTACCAGCAAGGGAAAAAAATACACAACAACCCGAAGCACCCAAACAAAAGGAACTTGTCGGTAAACAGACTGTTTCCAGGCTGATGAGCCTAATTGTTCCCGTTATTTTTAGACTAGAGTTTAGTTTTCCCTTCGCAGCTGTCTCAGGGTCTAGGCCCCAGGCCTGCCTGCTGATGGAAGCCATGAGGACCAAGTCCCACAGAGCGTGTTTAGAACAATCTCCTTCAGGGGGCAGGGCGCCTGGGGGGCTCAGTCGGTTAAGCGTCCGACTCCGGCTCAGGTCATGATCTCACAGTTTGGGAGTTCGAGCCCCTCGTCAGGCTCTGTGCTGACAGCTCAGAGCCTGGAGGCTGCTTCGGATTCTGTGTCTTCCTCTCTCTCTGCCCCTCCCCTGCTCACGCTCTGGCTCTCTCTCTCTCAAAAATAAACAAACATTTTAAAATTAATAAAAATTTAAAAATTAATAAACATTTTAAAAATGTTTAATTAAAAAAAGAGAACAATCTCCCTCAGGTGCAGTCTATAGTAATTAAAGAGTAGAAGAAAGTCTAACAAGCAGCACTCTCATGATGTTCTTCCGGTGACCACAGGGGAAGACAGTACAAGCGACATGATCAGTGTGACTGGCTGAACATTCAGACCACCAGTCCTTAACCTTCTGGGGGCCACGAACGGGTCCACATCTGACGCAAGCTAGGAAGTCTTCCCCAGGGGAAAAAAACCTTGCACATACCCCAACACTGTGCATATGATTTCAAGGAGTTCGCAAAAGCTGCTTCTTACACCAGGTCTCCAAGTTAAATACACCGGACTTAGACCTTCTTAAAAAAAAGTCATGACCCGGGCGCCTGGGGGGCTCAGTCGGCTAAGCGGCCAACTTCAGTTCAGTTCATGATGTCACAGTTCGTGGGTTCAAGCCTCGCGTCTGGCTCTGTGTCTCCCTCTCTCTCTGCCCCTCTCCTGCTCACACTCTGTGTCTCTCTCTCTCTTTCAAAAATAAACAAACATTAAAAAAAATTTTTTCTTCTCAAAGTCATTACCCAAGCACCATGATTAGTCCTCAGAGACTCAGAGGACTACGAAATAGCTCATAGAGAAATTCCAACTCTGGAGCCCCACGCTGAATCAAGAACAAAACAAGAAAAGAAAAACTTACCCTCACCTTCTGCATTTATGGAATGTAAGAAAACTCGGCTTTTTCTCTATTAACTCCATTTCTGACACGGCCCCCTTACCTTGTTTGACCATTTATATGCTTGAAGGAGTTGGCTATACAGAGGGGTTTTGTCCTGCACGGGGTCCAGACTTAACAGCCCGCTGTTATGGAGAGGATGGTTCTCAGATGGCTTGCCCACCAAGTTGCTCAGACGTTCCAGCTCACTGAAAAACAAAGAGATAAAGTAAATAAACCTGAATTTACTGAAGCTCCAGTGGTTAGCCAACCACACTGGTCAAAGGCTGTTCTTCAAAGGGTCCATCGGAAGTCTCGTAAGAAGAACTACTTTGAAAAGTTAAGATCAGGGACAATCAAGAAAACCCCTAACTGAGAGCTTAGCATATATTAAAACCGAGCTCTCTGGTGCCATTCTAAAGGAGGGAAAAAGTTAAGAGCACTAGAACCAAGAAGACTCCTAAAATCGGGATTTAACAACTCAGATTATTCTTGGGTGGGGGCGGGGGGAGGCGACTTTCAGGAATTTTGAAATGTAGGGTAACACTGTGAGTTTTAAGACCCACACACAGATCATTACATTTGACAGATCGGCAAGTACCTGAATAAATGATAATTATTTATCGTTCACACAGAAAGAGACTAGTACGTGGTACTTCACAGATGGTAAAACTTAGCAAAACAAAAAAGAGATAAAACAAACAAATGGAATGGGAAGACACCACCGAGGGGCTGTGTCAAAGCCGCACACTGCAGTCTAGCAGAACTCCAGAGAAGCCTGGGAAAGTGAGCCAACACCGAAAGCACATTCCAGAAGCACGTTCTGAGGCCAGTCTCAAACTGTCAACAAAAGACTCTCCAGGAACAGCTTCTCACGCCATACTCATTTTGGAACGTTCAGCCACCTTCTTGGCACTACCGAATAAGGATTTAAAAAGGCGACGGAACATAAATACTCTCGAACCTTCTAGAATGGGTGAAGGGTTCAAAGCTCCTGAATGTTCTACCAAAGGAAGCAAATCAGGGAGGAAACGCAGGAGAGAACAGCCAGTGCACCCCCTCGAGCAGGGGAAGTATTAACTGGCGCCGCGCCAGAGAACAGCAAGTGGATGTGGGAGTTGAGGAGGGGTGTGTGATTTCCTGGCTTCCCACCAAAAAAAGAATGGCAACTACTTAGGGGAAGAAAATCAAAAGAGGCACCCATCGTTTGGTCACCACCTCCTCCTCCATTCTTCCCCCTCCTTCCATCTGGTTACTAAGGAGACCAACTTGGGGGTGAAAAAAAAAGTCCACCATTCCAGAAATTGTAGGGTGACTATCTCACCCAATGCCTTTCCCCACCAAGGTCAGTTCTGAGAGGCAAAAGGCAGAAGTCCTGTGGGTCTAACCTCCCTGAGAGGGGTCACTCTCTTAAGGAAGGGAAGAGAAGTTCAGGACCGAACCAATTAAAGAGTTCCTACTGTGGGCTGGGCTGCTGACAATCACCCTTTCACTCAATCCTTACACGACACTTAGAAAGTAGAAAAGAGTGACTTGTAAGAGAGAGACAGAAATGTACACTCCTTAGCCCTTTAATTAATACTGGGGGCGGGGGGTTAAACAGAAGTCATTAAGCTGGTTTAGGCTGAGATTCGGTCTCTCTGGAGACGAAGAAGCTGACCAGGAGCAGAGTGGGCGTGAAGCCCTGATCAGACGGTTCCGGAGCGGGTGGGGGAGAGGGAAAGACGCAGGCCAAGGCCTGTTCCATCGTGTCTGGAGGTGGACTCGTGTGGAACTGACGGATTCCAGGTTCGGGGGCGAGGTGCTAATCAGATCGAGTGCACTTGGGTCCGGGGCAGCGCTGAGCTGGTCCTGTTCGGCAGTACTCGATCAGACACGGTGGGGCACAGAGGGCCCACAGGTGAGAAACCTGCGAGGCGGAGATGAGAAGCGGAAGTTCGTGGGAAGAGCCCGTCTGCTCGTCAGGAGCCGAACGACCACACGGGAGGTCCCGGGCGGCGGGAGGCAGCCGAGATTAGGGGGCCAAGAGAAGGGAGACGAGAAAGCGGGGGTGGGGGGACGAGGTGTCCCTGAGGAACAGGCATGGGCTTGGGGGGGACGGAAAGACAGCAAGGGAGCAAGAGACTGCGAGCAGCCCCTGGCTAGGAAGACTCGCGCGGGGTCGGGACAGGGTGGGCGCCGGGTGGGTCCCCGACGCTGGCCCCTCCCGCCGGTACCTACTTGAGGTCCCGGTTGACCGAATGCAAGTTGTCCTGGAAGTGCGCAATGAAGGCCTTCTCCCGGCCCTCCAGCGTCTCCTTGTTCCGCATGCCATCCTTCAGGCAGTCGAACACCCTGCTCACGCTGGAACGCAACGCCTGGATGGCACTGATGGCCTGAGCAAAGGCCTCCAGGTTCACTCCGACACTTAGCACGTCCGCCATGTTGCCGCCGCCACCGCTCTCCAAAGCCGGCTTCGTGAGCGAAAGGCCGCGCTCACTGATGACGCAGGCGCTCGAAGGCCTCTGGGAAATGTAGTTCTCGCGGGGGCGGGGCCGCCCAGGTGGTCAGTGCAGACACACGTTGTCGTCCGAAAGAGGGCTTTCCCTTCATTTCCAGTGAGTGAATGAATGAGTGGGCAGGAAAAGTGATCGCCTAGATGTGTGGAAGCCAGGCTGCACTCTCGGCTTTCTTAATGGTAACGAGTAAATACAGAAAGTTCCCACATTTACCCAATCTTACACCCGTGGGAATCACAGGGAAAAGAATTGCTCAGAGCAATAAAATGTCCACAAGAGTGAAGGATTATGACCCTTTGGGTACTTGAAAAAGACAAATATTGTATGCTTCCACTGATGAGATACCTCGAATAGGCAAATTCATAGAGATGGGGAGTAGAATGGTGGTTGACAGGGTCTGGGGGAAGGGGAGAATGAGGAGTCAGTCTTCAATCAACAGAGAGTTGCAGTTCAGGAAGATGAAAATGGTGCCATGGACAGTAGTGATGATTGCACAACAGTGTGAGTGCACTTAATGTTGCAGAACTGGACACTTAAAATGGTTAAGTGTAAATTTTATGTTGTGCATATTTTACCATAATTCATGTTTTTTATTTATTTTATTTTTTTATGTTTATTTTATTTTTGAGAGAGAAAGGGAAGAGGGGCAGAGAGAGAGGGAGACACAGGATCCACAGCAGACTCTGGGCTCTAAACTGTCAGCACAGAGCCCAACTTGGTGCTCAGACTCATGGACTGCGAGATCATGACCTGAGCTAAAGCAGGCGCTCAACCAACTGAGCCACCCAGACACCCCTAATTCTTGTTTTTTTAATTCTGTAATGCAAAAGAGGAGGGTAATATTGACTTCACAGTGGAGCAGACTGGCGGATACCACCCTAACAAGAGACCAAGGTTGGCATCCCCGAACCTCCTCCTGACACAGTGCCCAGAGAAAACTGCAACACGACTTCTGGGATATTCCTGCCAAAAATGCAACACCAGAATCTGATCAGGACATCATACACACTCAAAGACATTTGACAAAACCACTGGCCTATGCTTTTCTACAAAACATCCGTGTTATGGAAGACAAAGAAGCATGTGCCCTGGGATTCTCTTTTGCCGACATGATGGAGACAATTGGTGAAATCTGAGTAATGTCTGTAGATTAGTTCATAGTATTTTATCGGTGATGATTTCATGATTTTGATCACTGAACTGTGGTTATGAGAGAGGACAGCCATGATTCAGGGGAATATACCTTGAGGGGATAAAGGAGCATCATTGTGTCTCTATAAAAAAGAAAATAGGACAAAAAATGTTTCTTTAGAGAAGGATAGAGCAAATGTAATATTAGCAGTTATGGAATCTGGGTGAAGGGCATAGAAGAATTGTGTGTACTGTTCTTGCCATTGTTAAGTCTGAAATTACATCAAACTAAGTTGTTTTAAATGACCATCAGCAAAGGGCATGGAAAGCATAGACACAGTCTAGATGGTAAGAAGAATCTTCAGTTCTGCCAGGCTGGGCTGACCAGCATTGTGAAATTGTGGAGCTCACCTCAACCCCACTTCCCGAATAGTTCGCTCTTTCTTCTCCAAGCTCGCTCCCCCCAACCCCACTCCCCACCCAGCCCCACCCCACCACCTCAATTCAAATCCTTCAGTTGTGGAACAGTGAAGATAAACTCTCCTCAGAAACTGGGCTCTGATGTGGCTCCCCAGGAGTGTTTAGACATTTACACAAGTGAGGAAGAAAGGGTTTCATTTTCCTGGGTTTACATAATTGCTTTCATTTCCTGGCATCTACGCCACCTTCATAGCATTGCTATTGGTGGCTTTTCCTAAGGGAAGGGGTAAGAGATAGGGGAAACGTGCAGCTGTGAAACCCTGAACAAGTTCCTGAACTCTCAGATCCTCAGTTTTCTCATCTGTAAAATAGAGCTAGTAATAACATCTGACTTTATAAAATAGCTGTGAGGTTTAATAACACCTTAAAGACAAAACTTTTGAAATCATGCTTGGCAAATAATAAGTACTCAGAAGATTGTAGCTGTCAGGAGGATGCTGGGAAAGTTTGCCATGGGTCTGTGACCTGTGCCTCTATCCTCACTTAAGGACTCTGCACAGAATCAAAAGCAAGGGTGAACAATGGGTCAATTGGGTCAAATTACCTCTAGTGACATGACCCTGTTGCTAAGAGCTTGTCAATTAACTGTATCCTATAAATCCACTATTTCTTGGTGGCATTTTTATCTCCTTTGAGTATAGGGTTTGGAAGTATACGATTTGGGCTTGGTTTTTAAGATTTTTGTAGCAAATACTTTTTAACTTCATAAAAATGAAAGAAAATGTCTATATTTGTTGGCCTGTTTTGGTTTTGACTTCAGTGTGTTCATCCCATCTAGGGAAAGATTAGAGAAGGCGAATTCCAGTATCATGGTTACTCACCTTATTGGGTCCCCTGAAGGGACCCTGGCTGTATACTCTGTTCCCAGGAGGAAAAAATGTACCAGCCTCTTTCTTTTTTCTTTTTTTTTTTTAATTTTTAATGTTTATTTTTGAGAGAGGGAGAGAGGGAGAGACAGAGAGTGAGTGGGGGAGGGGCAGAGACGGAGACTTTCCAAGGTAGGCTCCAGCTCTAAGCTATCAGCACAGAGCCTGACATGGGGCTCAAACCCACAAACCATGACCTGAGCCCGAAGTCAGACGCTTAACTGACTACCCCACCCAGATGCCTTGGTACCAGTCTATTTCTGCCCATACTCATATGTACCTACAAACTGGAGATTTTGCATACAGTTTTAGGGGGTTCATAGCCCCCCTAAAGCCCAAACATGGACCTCTGGGTAAAATCATGCTCTAAGGCAAGCACTATGGGGGTATGACCCAGGGCTATCGCATAACCACCAGACCTCCAATGCCTGGGGCACAAAAGAGGCTCAGTGTAAGTTTGTGGAAGCAATGAGTTAACACAATATATTATGTTTGCCTTCTTGGATCCTCCCTCCAAATTACTTCATTTCTTTGTATACTCAGATATCATCTCTCCCTCCTTCTCAGCCCACCTCTCCCACCCACCCTCTCCCTCCCTACTCCCCACACAGTAAGATTGTCCTTTGTCTTATTCTCTGATTCAGTGGTTAAGATACTGATTGGTGCAATAAAGTACAAATATGCTCCGCTCCCACAGTCATTAGTTTTCAAGATTTCTCTCTGGCCCCCCTCTTCTGGGAAACTCAGAAATTGATCAGTGGAAATACACATTTCCCCTGAACCTAGTAAGGAGACTTTCATCACAGCAACAAAAAACTTTTCATTTTGGAAGGAAATGGACAGAGTTTCTCTAAGGTGCTATCAATTCTTGAGAATGTTGGCACATATATGGTTGCATCTGTGTGTGTTTGTGGGATATAAATTAGTTTAAAAGGAGTTCATTTCAAGCAATATCAGATTTTAATTATTGTGATCTTATGTTTGGGTAAAAGGCAGCACCCTGCTGCTAATATCTTCCAAAATGAACAAGCCATTAGCTTGGTGCTATCAGCTCAAGAGTATTAGAATGAGCAATCAGAATTAAAGTTGTCAGTATTTAATTAAAATACGCTGCAATTCCTATCATATTCAGAGAGCATGGGGTTTAAGCATTCAGACTGAGAAAGCACCCTCATCAATTAATAATTATTAAGGATTTGCTAGATGCAGAACACGGCATTGGACGGTTGGGCAGAATGTCACCAGATAGATTTAAACCCAAATCTGCCTTGGATAAGCCACAACGTAACTCAGCCACCTGCTGTAATCAGTGTGGCATAGTGCTTAAGACCTTGGGGGTTGCTCTGAGGATTAAATTGAGGCGGCATACAGTTCTGGGAACATGGTAGGCATTTGAGTCAGTCATTCAACAAATATAGATATTTGATGTCTCGACATTTTGTTAAACAGCTGGGGAGCCAGTAGTAAAACCAAGCCCAGCCAAGCCCAATAAATGTCCCCGAAAATATCTGAAGTGGATTATGTGTTCCTCCACATTCACCTCTTTAAGGCTCAGGGCATCGATCATCTTTAAACTGCCTAGAATCAGGTTTATTAAAATTAATCTAAAGCAGGTATGTTAAGAATCTTCTCAGTCTCTTCTGACCCTAGCCCCACTCCAGGTTTCCTCTTAATGTTGCCTGCTCTGATTTTGACATGATGATGATGAGCAAATGGTCTCCAAAGACAAAGAGTGCTGGAGAGAGGAAATCAGCCTGGACTGGTATCTCTCAGGCAAGGGAGTTAACCCTTCGGACCTCAGATCTTGCATCTAGAGGAAAAGGAAGTGGGATCACCTCCAGAACTAACAATCCAGGAGCATAAAAGTAGGAGGGACATGTTAGTAATTCAGGAAGGAGGAAAAGGGGAGGACCATTCCTTGTTAATGCTGATCACAACCACCGCACCAGGATTCCTGCACTCTGACTCATTCAGTTATTTACCCAGCGACACTCACCGAATAAAGGGATTAAATAAGGATCCAAATGGAACCTGTTTCTGCTCTCATGGCGTTCGCTCACAGCCTCACAAGGGAGACGGATACAAATGGGACATGAAACACAGTGAGGTTCAACTGCGGGATAAGAGACCTGCACAGAGAATTTTGAAGTTCTTAGAGAAGGCGGTCACAGCATCTTTCTGCCCAGGGGAGGCCTGGGCCAAGCCTTCCAAGGAGCATTGGGGCTAACCAGGTGTGGTGGGGGATAGAGGTAGGGGAGTACAGTTTGAAGTGAGGTTGTGCTGGGGTTAGATCTGTGTTTGTAGAAGGCCACCCTCTGGCTATGGAGGAGGTAGGCAGAAGTGTCCAAGCTTAGAGGCAGAGACACCAGAAAGGGAGGGGTACCACACCCGTTCTGTTGGCAGAACAGCCCACAATGGACCACACGTGAGCCATATTCTTCCCATCACAGGAAGCCAGGAGGTATTTTAAATATTTTAGTAAATTATTGATCGGCCGTTTGGATGCTCACTTAATCAACCACCAAGCGTGTTGTTAGAGACCTCCGCTTTCTCCCATGTTCATATGTAATGAAGTACAAAATGTCTCAAGAATGGACCCTCTTACCAACACATTAGGCTAAATCAAAGTGGAGCAAAATGCAAGTTGTTTGTGCAGGCTCTACCACAGCCCATTTGCGGGAGGGATCGCCTTCTAATTCTATTACTATGTTATGTGGATGCTGTGTTTTAATCAAGAGCGACGATGGACACGAACATCAGAAGGTGCTAAACGTATAACCCTCATACAGAACGTGGGAGCCGAGGGCAGGTGTCAGGCTTGCCGGTTCCCAGGGGAAGCCAAGGCAGATGGGCAGCCATGGCAACACAGGGGACCCCTGTCTCAGGAGCTCTCAGGAGCACCCCCTACCCCCCCCCTGCACTCCCCTCCAGCTCCACTCCCTCTCCTCCAAGCCTCAGGTAAGACCGCAAAGAAGGCACATCACTTTCCTGACAAAGAGACAATCCCTTCACCTTGACGCTGGAGTCTTATTCTTTTCAATGTGTTGCTTTATTTTTCCTAATCGCAAATACACACTTTGAAATGTTGGAAACTGTAGAAAAAACGTGTACAAGAAAGCAAGGTTATGCATAAGTCCACCGCCCCATGTCTTGGTTATTCACACATACACCTTATTTTACAAAATTGGAATCATACTATCTTGTGACCTCTATGATTCATAATTAGCCTAAGTACCTTTTCCTATCACAAACTGGGTCTTCTAGAACATTTTAATGACTGCCAAAGATTCCATTCGATGGCCTCACATAATTTCTTGGATTCCCTATTGTTGATGGTCCAGGTTTTCTCACCTTGAACTCGGTACCTGAAGACGCTCTAATAGCAAATCTTGGTGCATAAAGTGAACACATTTTCTGAAGGTTGTGTCTGTTGGCCATTTGGTTGCAAATCACTTTGCCAGTTCAGGGACAAGAGGTGGGGAAGACAGCCTCACTAGGTTCCACTTCACTCATGACACCCGTCCATTCTTGGAAGGCAGTAGGGGGTAGAGATGGAAAGAGCACAGGCTTGAAAGGACAGGCAGACATGTGCTCAAATCCCAGCTGTCCCACTTCCGAAGGATCCCATCCGAGAAGTGTTTGGCTGAAACTAACAATCACGTACAACAGGAGAGGTAGTTTAAAGAGAGAGGGCTGGCTAGTCTCACATGATAAGTGGTCTGGGGGCACATGATATGGGGCTGAGGCAGTGGCTCATTCGGGGCCCACACCCTTTCACCAGTCTGTCTGAGTGCCCTTAGTTCTAGACTCATTTCTGTCACTAAACGGTTCCAAGATGGCTGGGTCTCAGCTCTGCATTATAGGCAAAAAGAAGGAGGAAGGAGCAGAGGTGGCATCTACGGACTTCTGCTCACACCTCGTTGGCCAGAACAATGTCATATGGCCACCCCTACCTGATTTCCACCTTGCTTTCCCAGCCTCTATATTAGCATGGCTGTCTGATAGAGATATATTGTGAGCCATAAATGGGAGCCACATACTGTCTTTTTTAAAAATTTTTAAATGTTTAATCATTTTTTGAGACACAGAGAGAGACAGAGCATGAACGGGGGAGGGTCAGAGAGAGAGGGAGACACAGGATCTGAAGCAGGCTCCAGGCTCTGAGCTGTCAGCACAGAGCCCGACGCGGGCCTCGAACTCACAAACTGTAAGATCATGATGTGAGCCGAAGTCAGCCACCTACCTGACTGTGCCACCCAGGCGCTGCTGAGCCACATATTCTCTAATAGTTACATTTAAAAAGGGAAAGAGCCTCACACCTATTAAGATGGCTACTATTTAAAAGAGAAAGAAGGCAAATACGTTCTGGTGAGGATGTGGAGAACTGGAGCCCTGGTACTTTGATGGTGGGAAGGTAAAACGGTGCAGCCACTATGGGAAACAGTACAGTGTTTCCTTGGAAAATTAAAAATAGAATTGCTACATTATTTAGCAATTCCTCTCTGGGTATACACTCAAAAGTATCAGAAACAGGATCTCAAAAAGATATTTGCACACCCATGTTCATAGCAACGTTATTGTAGCCAATGGTGGAAGTAGTCAAATGGTGGAAACAACCCAAATATCCATGAACATGGTCTATCCATCCAATAGAACATTACTCAGCCTCCAAAAAAAGGACATTCTGACACATGATAAAACATGAGTGAACCTTGAAGATGTTATGCTCAGTGAAATAAGCTAAGCCAGCCACAAAAAGACATATACTACATGATCCCACTTACACAAGGTCCCTAGAGCAATTGTATCTATAGAGGCAGAGTAAGATGGTGGTTGCTGGGGGCTGAGGGAAGGGGAATGAGCAGTTAGTGTTTAACAGAGTTTCAGTTTGGGGAGGCAATAAAGTTCTGGAGAGGGATGATGGCTGCACAAACTCTGTGAATGTACTTAGTAATGCTGCTGAATGTGTGTGCTAAAAAATGACCAGGATGGTCAATTTTATGTTATGTATATTTTGCCATGAGGGGGGAAAAATGGTAAGGAGAAACAGGTAAAATTAATTTTAAAAACATTTTATTTAATATAAGGGGACCTGGGTGGCTCATTCGGTTGAGCGTCAGACTTTGGCTCAGGTCATGATCTCACAGTTCATGAGTTCAAGCCCCACGGTGGGCTCTGTGCTGACAGCTCAGAGCCTGGAGCCTGCTTCAGAGTCTGTGCCTCCCTTTCTCTCTCTGCCCCTCTCCCTCTTGTACTTTGTCTCTCTGTCTCTCAAAAATAAATAAACATTAAAATTTTTAATAAAACAGAAAAACATTTTAATATAATATGTCCAAACTATAACATTTCATTTTATTTATTTATTTATTTCTAGCAGAGAGAGAGAGAGAGGGAGACAGCGTGAGCAGGGGAGGGTCAGAGAGAGAGGGAGACACAGACTCCGAATCAGGCTCCAGGCTCTGAGCTGGCAGTCAGCACAGAGCCCGACTCGGGGCTCGAACCCACGAACCGTGAGATCATGACCTAAGCGAAAGTCGGACGCTTAACCGACTAAGCCACCTAGGCGCCCCCAAACTATAACATTTCAATACTAAAATTACTGAGGTAATTTACATTCTTTTTTGCCTCCTAGACTTCTGGAATTAGACAGAGTACATTTCGAATTGAACCAGGCACGTTAGCTGCCTTTCAGCCCAGAAGCCATATACAGCTACATAATTGGTCAGCACAGTCCTAAAGTAAAGGCAGGCAAGGGAGAAGCGTGCACAGGAACTAGAGGTCGGGTCAGCTAGCTTGCCCCTTGGCTGTGTCATCTAACCTCCCTGAGCTGGGGAACAGGGCATGGACAGTGATAATGGCTAACTCCTTGTGATTGATGCAAGAATTGGATTAGATAATATGTGGAAAGCCCCCAGCAAACTGTCTGGCCCACAATAGCTACTCCTGTAAATAGTAGTAATTGCTATTCATGTTTCTGTCTCCATGGAGAATGGTGATGACAATAAAAAAGGACGTTATACAAACTGTTTCATCAAAAGTTTGTAAGAATAAGGGAAATTTGAATATATTTTGTGTTTTTTTTTAAGAGTCATCTTTTAGAGGTACCTACTGAGATATTTACGAGTAAAATGATGTGATATGTGAGCTCTGCTTCAAAGTAATATGGGGGGAGGGGCGCCTGGGTGGCTCACTCGGTTAGGCAGCGGACTCTTGATTCCAGCTCAGGTTGTGGGATTGAGCCCCTCGTTGGGCTCTGCACAGACAGCCCAGAGCCTGCTTGTGATTCTGTCTCTGCCCCTCCCCCGCTCTCCCTCTTTCTCTCTCAAAATAAATAAACTTAAAAAATAATAATATGGAGGGAAAGAGACTTATGGGGAAAGAATGAAGAAGACTGGCAGTCAGCTGATGACACTGGCTTAGAGGTTTAGAGGTTTCATTATATTGTTTGATATTTTCCATAATGAAGTTAGTTTTGTTTTTTTTTAATTTTTCACATTTTTTATTTTTAAAAAAACAGAGTGAGACAGAGCATGAGTGGAGAAGAGGCGGAGAGAGAAGGAGACACAGAATCTGAAGCAGGCTCCAGGCTCTGAGCAAATGTTCAGCACAGAGCCCGACACGGGGATCGAACCCATGAGCTGTGAGATCATGACCTGAGCCGAAGTCAGACGCTTAACCGACTGAGCCACCCAGGCGCCCCTGTTTTGTTTTACTTTTTAAGGATATTATGTAGATATTGAATATGCCTTGAGTTTTTCAGATTCTAGGTCTTTTTTTTTTACACTTATTTATTTTTGAAAGACAGAGCACAAGTGGGGGAGGGGCAGAAAGAAAGGGAGACACAGAATCTGAAGCAGGCTCTAGGCTCCAGGCTCCAGGCTCTGAGCTGTCAGCACAGAACCCAACGCAGGGCTTGAACTCACAAACCATGAGATCATGACCTGAGCTGATGTTGGACGCTTAACCAACTGAGCCACCCAGGCACCCCTCAGATTCTAAGTCTTTAAAAAAAAATTATTTTTTAAGAATTTATTGTTTCTGGTGACGGTCTGGTAGAAATAAGCAGTCCGAGTGGCTTCCTGAGCACTAAAAATAACCAGTACATTGTCCACTGTGATAGTCATTGTTGGAAAGGAAGGAGGTGGCATAGTATTGCCAACACCCTCTTTATGGTCCTGTCTTTTTTCCCCAAGAAAGGGACTTCTGTTTTATCTCCACCCGAAAGATGAGGTCTTGAGCTATCTGCACTGGGCTGGTGGCGGCGGGGATTGAAAGCTGTCAAAATGGTAATTGTCAGTATTCAACTGCTTGGTTGGCAGGTGGGGTTTGGTTTGGTTTTGGTTTGGTTTGGTTTGGTTTGGTTTGGTTTTCTTTTGTTTTGTTTTGCTTTGTTTTGTTTTCCACAATAGATTGAATATGTAAGAGCTCACTATGGGAATCACCTTATTAAGTGCTCAATTACTGAAAGCTGAGGGCTTTTTTGTTTCGTTTTGTTTTAAAATAATAGCTTCCTTGGAATATAATTCACATACCTTACTATTCACCTTTTTAAAACCTGTTGTTCGTAGATATCCACAAAGTTGTGCAATCATCACCACCATCTAATTCCAGAATAGTTTCCACCCCCATCAGTCCCTGGAAACCACTAATTACTCTCTGTCTCTACGGATTTGCCTCTCCTGCAAATTTCATATAAATGGAATCGTACGGTAAGTGGTTTTTTGCGTCTGGCTTCTTTCACTTAGTATAATGTCTTCAAGGCTCCTCCACGTTGTAGCACAGTTTGGTCCTTTCCTCCTCTTTACGGCCAGAAAGAATGGCTACAGCACATTTTGTTTCTCCATTCAACGAGTGATGGACACTTGGATTGCTTTCACTTTTTTGGCTATTATGAATAATGCTGCAATGAACATATGTGTACAAGCTAGCGTAGGGACATATGTTTTCAATTCTCTCGGATATTTATCTAGGAGTGGAATTGCTGGGTCATGTGGTAACCGTTTACATTTCTGAGAAACTGCCAACGATCTTTACAGTGACGGCGCCATTTTTGTCCCCACCAGCGATGTATGAGTTACACGTCCTCTGCATGCTCGCCAACACTTCTTATTGTCTGTCTTTTTGATTAAAGCCATCCTGCTGGGTGTGATTTTGATTTGATTTTTCTCGTGGTTTTGATTTGCATTTCCCTTACGACTAACAACATTGAGCATCTTTTCTTGTGCCTGTGGGCCACTCTAATATCTTCTTTGGAGAAATGTCTGTTCAATCCTTGTCCATTTTTAGGTTGGGTCGTTTGTCTTTTTATTCTTGAGTTGTAAGAGGACTTGTAAAATTAATTCTAAATGTACATAACATGATAGTGAATGTAATTGAGCAGACAGTAAAAGTTCTTTGAGCTATCCATCACACTGCGCCTCACCCAAACTGCTAACCAGCACCCCAAATTATTCTGGCTATGACAGATTTTCATCATGAATAGCTACCACAAGCCAAAATATCTCCAAAATGTTTCCATTAAAGAGAACAGAGGAAATAGGAGGACGTCATTCCTTTTTATACCTGTGCTTTCTGAGCACCTGCTGGCATCTGGCTGAGCGATTGCTCCCTGGAACTGCTCCTAACAAGAGAAATACGAATGCAAGTCAACCAAAACTCAAACTGCTATGAGATCAAGGCCATCTGCAAGATGACCACTGGGTTGGCAGAGAACTTATAGAAGGGAGAGTCACTTTATTGGAGAGTCAGAAAGGGCTCATGAAGGATGTAGCATTAAAGTTAAGCGAGTCACTCTCAAGGCTGCTGCAGGATGTTCTGAGATTGACAGCCATAGATTGATATCCACCGATCGATCCTCAAACATGTACCCCATAACTATTGATGAATTGAATATGCCCAGGGGATTCAGCAGGGTCCATAGTTAGATAAAGCCCCTGCCTTGCAGAGCCCTCGTGAAAAAAAGCAGATGATAAAAAAGAATAGCTTTATCTGTAATGTGTCATGTAGTGAGAACTCTCAAGAAGGAAAATGCAGCAGGACGAAGAAACAGAGTGACAGGGAGGTGGCAATTCTGATAAATAGGTCTGATAAGGAGATCTGTGAGTGGTAACCTGTGTGAAGTCAGGGATCGGGCCAGGATGATAGCTGTGGGAGTAACAAGGGAAGAGAAGGGAAAGGGAAAGGAGAAGTCATGAGAGGCGAGATCCCAAGGAGCCTTCCATGCAAACGTCTATCGTGGAACAAAATCACCCTTGAGTCAGCCAAGGATGATGTGCCAACACATTCCATCAAGTCTTTGTTGGAGTCCCCTCACGTTAAGTCTGACAAGTCTGTTGGCATGGGGTTTTTTTTTTCTTGTGGTGAAAGAAAGGCAACAGGTAGGAGCTGAAGGGCCTTTTGACTGGGTGGTATGGTCATTAGGGCTTTCCCTTGACACATCCCTTCTTGACACATCCCTCTGTGTCAAGATCGGGATCTAACCTTTAGGAAAGTCCACACCTCTGAAGAGAATGTGCATCCACAGAGGTTCCAGAAGGAAGAGACGGTTTGGGTTTCAAAGGAAATAGACAAAATATCTGGCTTCACAGAGGTTCAAGACCTCTTCCTCATCCTCTCCACCATGGACAGTGTCCCAACATGTTGCCTTTCTTGGAAAGAGCCAGGTCTTTCCTTAGAGGAACTGAGCATGCTTAGCTTAGAGCAGAGAAGGTGAGGGCAGGAGGAAGGTCATGATGGTGACCTTCAACTCACCTTCACATCAACCATAGGGAAGACTCCCTCTGTGGCATCTAGTGGCGGTTATGAGAACTAACCATGAGGAAGCCGTGGGAAGGAAGGGCTGCACCGTAATATTGCAAAGGGCTTCCTACTGTGGAAAAGGCAGTGAATTCCACGACAATGGGAAAGGCAGTTGAGCTCCAGGTAGAAAGGAAATGGATGTTTATCTGAGATTCTGTGCAAGGAATTCTGGCATCACTTGGTAGGTGAGAGCAGAACCCTGTTGGAGCTAAAAATTCTGTAATCAGCTGTACTGTCTTCTAGGTGACAAGGGAGACCATTCATAAACAAGAGAAGCCCGTGGAACCACGGAAGGTCACTTACAGTGTGCCCTGAGTCTTTTTCCTCCAGTTGCATGCTGTTAAGGGGGCTTTAATTAAGCTTTCCCCTCCGGGCACAACCAGCCTGTTTGTGGTGAGTACAATATGCCGTCCCAGAATATGTCAAACTTCATTTGCAAAATATCAGACTGCTGTTTTTTTTCCCAGAGCCAATCTGCAGAGTAATACGTTCAATAACTTTTGCTCTTTTTGCTCTCAAAGATAGGTCTCTTTTTGGAGCTGATAGCGCAATAAATGCGGAATTGGTGCAAATTCCAATGGAAAGAAAAGACATTGTTATTTAAAGGCCAAATACTGGCCTAAAATAGAGTTGTGAAGGCATTGAGAAACAGCAGACGTCCCAGATGGCTCGCAGATAATTCACTTTGCACTCAGTCCGTTCACTCGCTAAAAAAAAATACTTTTGACTCTGTTTCTCCTCAGATTGAAAGTTGGTGCCTGCTTTAACATATGTGCTTCTCTCTTTAAATTTAGCTCTGAGTCATGTTGTATTACATTAGGAATTCAGCAGGCAGGCACTTGGAAAATGTACATCAATGCGTTTATTTTTAAGTGATATAAAAATAAGAATATATATGTTTAAATATATTAGGCTGTATTTTTGCCCAATTTCAAAATGGTTGTTCTCAAGAACAGATTAGATAAAACAATAATAACGATGATGACACTGTGATTCTGGAGTGCTGGCCCTTCCCCAAGGATCTCAGAGCAACTTGGCAAATCCTGGAGCTCCTCACCCCCAGCCCAGCCCAGCGCGGGAGCTGGGCTTCGTCACTGAAACCTCCGCCTCCACAGGGGACCAGGCAGCTCCCTTAACAGCTGCGGGCCGCCTAATTAAGATGCTCCTTCCACCGCTAGGGACTGTAGGGACGGTCAGAGGGGCAGAGCCTGGAGGGACATCGTTAGCTTTAGTGGCTGAGCTCGTGGGCTTTAGGGCGCAGACACCCAAGACTGGGCTCAAATCCCGGCCCTGCCCCTTCAAGTCCATGTATCTTTGGAAAAGCGATGGGGCCTCATCCGTGTCTCAGGTTCCTGACCTGAGATATGGAACTTAGCTCCCATCTCACAGGATGGCTGTGATCATTCGATTGATTTACTTAGTCTTCCACCCAGCATGTATTCGTTAACATCTATGGGACAAAGTGCTGAAAACAATGAACAGACCCTCAATCCCAGCCCTCATGTTGCCTATGGTCTAGCGGGTAGAGAGATGCTTAAGGAATAATCAACAGCCATTGCTATTTAAACAGATTTATGGGGTGCCTGGGTGGCTCAGTCGATTGAGGGTCTGACTCTTGGTTTCAGCTCAGGTCATGATCTCAGGGTCATGGGACCGAGTCCCAAGTCAGGCTCCGTGCTGGGCATGGAACCAGCTTGTGATTCTCTCTCTCTCCCTCTACCATGCCCCCCACCTCCCTCTCTAAAATAAATAGATAAATGTATATATATATTAAACAGATTTATGATGAATGCACTGAGGAAGAGTTTGAAGGGAAGAGCCGTTCTGATCTGAAGGCTGAGGAGAGCTTCAGCAAAGAAGTCAATGAATGGAAATGGTCAGAAGGTGCCCAGGCACATGGTAGCTACTTGTAGGCATTTCCTATCTTTGCCATTACAAATTACTGCAAACCTAGTGACTAAAACAATGCTCATTTATTCTCTTACAGTTCTGGAGGCCATACATCTGGGATGCGCTGAAGTCATGGGATCAGCAGGGCTCTGGAGTTTTTGGAAGCTGGAGGTGAGGATCCATTCCCTCCTCCCTCGCCTCTTCCAGATTCTAGAAGGCACTTGCATCCTTTGTCTGGTGGCCCCTTCTCCATCTTTATAGCTCATCACTCCAGCCTCTGTTTCCATGGTCACATCTCCTTTTTTTGAACTTTGACCTTCCCTTCCGGTGTCCCTCTTACTAGGATCCTTGTGATTATCCTGGACCCACCTGGATAATCGAGAATATTCCCCCTGTCTCAAGATCTGTATCTTAATCACCTCTGCAAAGAACCCTTTGCTGTGTAAGGTAACATATTTACAGGTTTCAGGGACACGGACATCTTTGGAGTGCCATTATTCTGTCTACCATAGTCTAGGAAGTTCAGTATCCAAAAACAGAAGTTTCAAGGGGCACCTGGGTGGCTCAGTCAGTTAAGCATCCAGTTTCGGCTCACATAGTGATCCCCTGGTTTGTGAGTTCAAGCCCTGCATTGGGCTCTGCACTGACAATGGGGAGCCTGTCTGGGATTCTCTCTCTCTCTCTCTCTCTCTCTCTGCCCCTGCCCCACTTGAGCATGAGTGTGTGCTCTTTCTCTCTCTCAAAATAAATAATAAACTTAAAAAAATAGGCATTTCAGACTGAATGAAAGGAAGGAGGGGGAGATTATCAAAGGAATAATACACAACAATTTCCCAGAACTGTAGGGCACATGTTTCCAGACTTAAAGGGCCTTCAGAGTGCCGGGCACAGAAGCATATCAAAAGCTTCCAGAGAAAGAATCTTGTCCACAGAGGATCAGGCATCAGGCACTCACCTTTTTTACATTATCACTGGAAATGGAAGAGATGGATATGGAAGATATGGAAATGGAAGATATGGATATAGAAGATATGGATATGGAAGACATGGTGCAGGGCCTTGGTAATCCCAAGGGGAAAAGACCCCAACCTGGAGTTTATTGATAATTTTAGCAATCAAGTGACAGTGTGGACTAAATACATTTCTGACGAGATAGGTCTCACCAAAGTTTCCTCACATGTACCTTTCTCAAGAAGCTACTAAAGGATGTGCTTCCTCAAAACAAGAGAGTAAGCCATGAAGGCGGGAGACAGACCATTCAGAGAGCAGCAGAAGGAACACAGGAGAGAGGCCGAGTTACCCCAGAAGACCCAGACCACAGGCGTGCGGGGGGCTCTGCACAGCCATCAGCCTCGGAGGAGCCCAGGACACAGGGTTCAAAGCCGAAACATGCAACCGACAGGTTCTAGAGGGTTTTATTATCTTAACAAAAACTTTATAGTTAAGATGGAGAGTTTGGAGTTTGGAGCATCACAGTGAAAACTGATTAACCAAAAAAATGGCAAAGTCTGAGAAACATAAACTTGTCCATAAAATGTAATCATAGGTCATTGGGTGATTGTGACAAATGGCTTACGTAAATCATAGGATGGTAAACACCCAATATTGATTGAACAAGGGTGTGTGTGTGTGTGTGTGTAAGAGAGCTAAATCCTCACTTCCTCTAGCAGGAAGTCAATTAGATGAAAAATCAAGATAAAGCCAGAGTTGAAGGCAGCTGCCTCTGGAGCAAAAAATCAAGGGCGGTGCATGGGGCTGTTTTTAAATATAAACTTTACAGTTTACTTGACTTTTTCATGTATCACTTTAATAATTTTTTTTCCAATTTAAAGGAGAAAGAAGAGGGGCGCCTGGGTGGCCCAGTCAGTTAAGCATCCGACTTCGGCTCAGGTCATGATCTCACCATTCGTGTGTTCGAGACCCGCATCGAGCTCTGTGCTGACAGCTCAGAGCCTGGAGCCTGTTTCAGGTTCTGTGTCTCCCTCTCTTTCTGCCCCGACCCCCTCATGCTCTGCCTCTGTCCCTCTCTCGAAATAAATAAAATAAATAAAGGGGAAAGAAGGGGAAAATGTTATTGCTCCCTGAACTAGGAGGCAGGTGTTGGGTTCCAGGAACCGCAGCCCCTCTGGCAGTTCGAGGTTTTCTCTGACTCCAGCCTCATTAAATCACAGGAGGAAGATGATCTCGGTAAAGGGCATCATACCTGTAGGCGGTCCGGCAAGGCCAGACGCCCTCCACCTCCCCGCGATCACCACGGCTGCTGCAGTGAGGACAAGAGCAGTGGTGGATGGGGTCCCGTGGGCTGTGGGCACCTGTCAGTGCCTACAGTCCTCCCAGCAGGCCTGGTGGCCCCGCGACCGGGGTCAGCCTGGGAGTGACCATGCCTCCAGGGACAGACCTGGGTTGGGGAGGAGACAGAGATGGAAGTTAGGGGGAGGGACTAGAGCCCTGTCTTGCATTCCCCCCCTGACGCTCATGGGAATGGGAAGACCCTCTGTAGTCTGGGTTGCTCTGTCTTCACCTCTCTGCCCCAGTCTCCAACTCAGGGAAGATCTCCGGGGAGGGAGGCAGCCCGAGCAGGGGGACTCTGGGAGCAAAAGGAAATGTTGCCTTCCGTCAACAATGAAGTGCCTGGCTTGGAAGAGGGCCAGTCCAGGGATTCAAGTAAGACCCCAGGCAGAACTTGGTTGGACAGGCTCTGACTCCCTGGAGCTCAGCACAGTCACTCAGAAAAGTGGTAGGGAGTTTAAAGAACATGGTCACTTCTGGTCTGGGGACAGCGGAATGGCAGGTGCCCTTTACTGGTTTCCTCTACCCCTCTTTTATAATATGTTGATGGTCACCATCAAATTTTGCTGGGCTTTTGCAAATACGACACATTTAAGATGTGCTGTCAGAACACCAGAGCCCAGATTTCAAGTGCCTGCCATTCCCAAAGGGAGAAATGGTAAACCAGTCTGGATGCGCTTGGACAGCAGACATCTCCCTCTTGAACTCAAGAAGGAATTAACTCATTCCCAAATTACTCACAGAACTGAAACCCATGTTCTATGGAACTAACTAGTCTTGCTGGCTAGTTACAGAAGTTTAAAAGGTGTGTGTGGAGATGGGGAGTTGGCTGGAGTCAAGCGAATTTGAAAAAGGCTGGATTCAATTTTTAAAAATGGGAAGGAATGCTCAAAACTTTTTAAAAAAAATTTTAACATTTATTTTTTTTTAAATGTTTTATTTCTGAGAGAGAGAGAGAGACAGTGTGAGCTGGGGAGGGTCAGAGAGAGAGAGGGAGACACAGAATCTGAAGCAGCTCCAGGCTCCGAGCTGTCAGCACAGAGCCCGACGCGGGGCTCGAACCCACGAACCGTGAGATCATGACCTGAGCCGAAATCAGACGCTTAACCAACTGAGCCACCTAGGCACCCCAACATTTATTTATTTTTGAGAGACAGAGAGAGACAAAGCATGAGCAGGGGAGGGACAGAGAGGGAAACATAGAATCAGAAGCAGGCTCCAGGCTCTGAGCTGTCAGCATAGAGCTTGATGCGGGGCTCGAACCCATGAACCATGAGATCATAACCTGAGCCGAAGTTGGACACTTAACCAACTGAGCCACCCACGTGCCCCTCGGAATGCTCAAAACTTTAACATGCATTGCAAATATCCTAAAGAAGGTCATACCTGTTGATACTTGCACCTGTTTTCAAGAAGCACCCCATGGGTTTAGAGTTCCGTGGAACATATTTTGGGAAACACTGGCCAAGCATCTCAGGCACCTGAGGGCTTGGGAACCCCAAGCACCTATCTGCAATATGCTTGGTCAGAACACCCCCCACTGTGCTCTTTGTTTCCCAATCCCCAGCCTGTGATACTATCTCCAAATGTTTAAGGAGGGATTTCATCATTTTCTCTTCCACCAGCTGTGTGGTTTCTGGTATTCACACAAGGTGTCATTGTTTTTAACTGATTTCCTTAGAGATGAAGAAGAGACTTGGGAAATAGGACCTTAGTGGACCTGATTCTTCTGGGTTTTTTGATTTCTTGGATCTTTCTTCAATTTCACACCACCCTGAGAATCAGAATTGTTCAGTTCCATGCCTTAGTTCCAAAGAGCCAAGACTTACATATTTGTCAAGAATCCTCATGCAACAGTTTCAGAAGAGCCCTTTTACTTTTTTCAAAGGCAGAATACCATAGATCCATTTCCAACAGAGGCTGCTCCTGCAGTATTTGTGCCTTCAAGGGCACGGAAAGTTGCAGATGACAAAAGTGATCTCATGAGCGTCCCCTCGCCCATGTTCTCCAACACCATCGACTTTCACATCTGATCCTGATGAGTCATTAATCCCATTTCCCCTCATTTATTCACCCATCTGTCCAATATATATTTAATCAAGCACTAACTCTGAGTCAGGCACTGAACTAGATACTTGGATACAGTGAACAAGACAGATGTTGTCTCCACCCTGGTAGAGCTGACAATCCAACTTCCTAACTGATCTTAAATGACAGTTTCCTGCAGGGCAGCCATGTGTGGTTGTGCAGGGTGTTCACTGCACAAGGGCTCCAGGCCAAGGGGGGGGGGTGGCAAGTGGAAGCTGAAATCTATCTTGCAGTCCATTCACCAAGGCAACACACTTTGGGGCTGCATCTACCAGGAGCCGCACATTTTTCCAATTGGCACAAAGGCGCTGCCATGTGGGTTAACAATTCTGACTTCCCGTAAGGTTATAGGGTTTAGAGACAAGGAGTGGCCTCATGTCAATGATTTCTTGGCTTGTTATTAGGGTCTTTAAAACCCAAAGTTGAGCAAAGTCATTATTATACTCACGTGAAGGGCAGCGGGCCTGCACTAGCTCATCTGAGAGGTAAGAAATGGTAAAGCAAAGTTTCAGTAATCATATTAGAATGGGTGCCACTTACTTCCTAAAAACAACGTCCATGTCCTCTAGCTCCCTTTGTGGAATGGGGTGTTAGCCATCCAGCTTTGTAAATAAAATTGTCCCCTCGCCCCTGCACACTCCTTCCCAACCTTGAATCCATCCTGAGTAGCACATGAGGATACCGTAGGATGTATCCGCAGGACACAACGACCATCTGGCAATGCTGACCACTTAACTCCAGTGTTCCTCACCCTAGGTAGGGGAATACTTTTTAAGACTGCATTGCAGCATTCGAGAAACTCTGTTGAGGACAGAATGGGCAAATGTAACGAATCCTTTCGATTTCCAAAGTGTGTTCTGTGTCTGAGGGTGAGATTGTTTTTGTGTGTGAATTTCCTGGCTCAGTGCTTCTCAAATTTTACGTGTAAATGAATCACCTCGATACTTATTAAGATGCGAATCATGATTCAGCAGGTGCCTTTCTAACAAGTGCCCAAGTGATGTCGGTGCAGCCAGTCCACATTGGTTGCAAAGCTATGGTACACGTGCTTTGGTACCCGCGACACCCGAGGTAAAATCCTGTTTCTGCCATTTACTCATCACTTGACCTGAGTGAGTTATTCACCTGCCCTAGGTCTTAGCTTTTTCCTCTGCAAAATAGGCAAACGCTTATTAACCTTCTAGTTGGGATTGCATGAGATGTTGGGCATGCACAACGGTGTCATGTCTGGCACACTGGAGACACTCAATCAATGTGGGCGTTAATATTGGTCCACTGTCTTTCAGAAGAAAGGGGTATCAGAAAAAGGGGGAAAACTTAGTTGCACAAAACCTCAGTTGTCACATTTAGCAGATCTCTGTCCCAGAGTCTAAATCACAGAGGCTCAGTCCTTTTTTCTGGTCCCAATCCACCCAAGGGCTATGACTGTGGCTGGCACAGGGTGGGTGCTCAGTAAATAGATGCTGAATGAGTGACTAACGCACTTCCGTCAATGACAGTCACTGTAGCTGGCAGTGGGGCCCATTTCTCCCTATGGCAGCAAAATCAGACTACGTGGGAGGTAGAGATAGAAAGTAGATGACGGAGGCTCTCTCTAGGACTCTGATACTGCCCCCAACAGGGCGTCCCTGCCTCCCATTTAGGAACCAGTAATCCAAGGAACTCCTAGAAAAGGGAACTTTGCCTTCCCTAAAATCAGATAGTTCAGTTCTGTTCTTTCATGGAAGCTCCCAGAGAGGAGAAGACCTCCAAGAGTGGCTTGGGATCCCTTGTGAGCTGTGCTAGGCAGAAGGGTCACCCTCCTGGGGCCCCCAGCCTTGGAAAGTCCCATACCCTGGAGGCCTCATGGTTCCTTAATCTCCTCCCTGGGGCTTAGTGCAGCAATCTCTGGAAGGTTGGCAGATCTTTGGTGAAAGATCCATACACTGTCAGCTTTGCAACCTGCTCAGCTGCATATCTCTCAGCTGCTCTGCCCCTGCCCAGCCGGAGAGGTTGTGGCATCCTTCTGCCCAGGCGTGAAAGCTCCAAGCCATTGCCCCACTCCAAGCCAAATTGAGCTGTCTCAGCCTTGCCTTTCATTTTCTTCCTCCGTGGGTATAATTGTGTTGACAGCTACGAGAAACCAAATGTTTCCCTACATCGTTTAGAATTGTGTGGCCCATGAGGTTCCTTTCCATTTTGTTGTTTTCATCATGACTGCAATGAGCACAGTTGTCAGGAGGAAAACCTCAAAACATTTTGGGGAAATAGCAAACTTAGACTAATGAATCAATCAAGCAGCCAGCTTCCAGGGGCTGCCTGAGCAGGATGTACCCAGTTCCGAGCAGGTGTGGCTCTGGGTGCCAAAGCAGGGTGCAGCCCGGGTCTTCATGAAGTCCAAACCCAAGTCAGAGCCAGGAGGAAGGGGAGTTGGGCCACCAGGGTGGAGCACATGTCAGTCAACCTGGTGGTAAATTACCAAACGCTGTAGTTAAGAGCAGAGAACTGGGAATTCATTCAAAATACAGCAAAGGTAGCAAGAGAAACATTAATACTGGATTAGGCTTATTTTTTTTTGTCATAAAGGGATAATTTTTTTTCTAATTGTAAGAGTTATAATCCACCTATGAAAAACAACTTAGAAAACACATAAACTTAAAGGAGCACCTGGGTGGCTTAGTCAGTTAAGTGTCTGGCTCTTGATTTCCGCTCAGGTCATGATCTCATGGTTTGTGAATTTGAGCCCTGCTCTGCACTGTCAGCACAGAGCCTGCTTGGGTTCCTCTCTCTCCCTCTCTCTCTGCCCCTCTCCTGCTTGCTCACACTCTCTCTCAAAATAAATAAATAAACTTTCAAAAAAGAAAATACGTGAGTTTATGAAAGGGAAAATTTACCATTCCACTTTCAGCTGCATGGATTATTTGTATATCTATGTATATGTCCCATTAACATATGTTTACATCTATCCTAGCCAGCCCATCTTGTGTGGTTCAGAAGAATCTTGAACAACTGTAGAATAAATTCATCACTGCTAGTCTTTACTCTGAAGCAGACACCCTGAAGCTGCCCACTTGGGAAGCAGCTCAACTGGAGAACAACATCTACAATTCTGATTGCCACACTCGTGACCTTTAAGGCTCATATTAGAATGTGCTCTTTGTTCTCTATGTCCACCATGTCTTAGCATGTGTGGTGTGTCGTCCAATCGGTCACTAAGTCCTGATTGTTCTGTCGTCAATATGTATTTCAAATCCTGCCACCTCTCTCCATCTCTGCTGACGTCTCCCTGGTCCGTGCTGTGGTCATCACTCATCTGAAACGATGCTTTGGCTTTCTCTCTGGTCTCTTTGCTTCCCCCCCTTACCTCCCTATGGTTTATTCTTCTCATAGAAGCCAAAAGCGTCTTTTAAAAGTGTAAATCTGGTTATGTCATACTCTCCTGAAAACTCTCCTGTGACTTTTCATTGCACTTAGAACAAAATTCAAACACAGTGCTTTGCCCAAGAAGACCCTAACTCTCCTCTTTACCTTACCTCATCCCACTCTCTCCCTTGTTTGATCCATTCCAGCCCTGCTGGCCTGGTTTGCTCTTCCTTAAATATACCAAATACATTTCCCAGCACAGAACCTTTGTATATGCCGATCCATCTCCCAGCAATACTCTTTCCACAGGCCTTTGTATAACTCAAGACTTTTCTTTATTTTCTCCTAGAAGATATTTGCTAGCCACTCTTTCTTAAAAAATGTAACTCTCCAGGCCCATTTTCTCTTCTTTTTTTAAATATAGATGTTACTATGAAATTGTTGTTAAAGTACACAATCAGTCTCAGAGAATCCTAATATACAGAATTCCAGAATCTGAGAATCATGAAATCTTGGAATCTAAATTTTATTATTGTGGAATCTTCATCATGTCAAAGCTGAGAGTTCAGGATTTAAAACCATCCAGTCTAAGAGATTCACTATACAGATGGAGAATCTGCGTCTACCTATATCGAATGACTTGCTCGTTGTTCAACAGCTAAGGGCAGAGCTAGGGTGGAATCAGGTCTCCCAGCATCAAAGCAATGCTGTGTCTCTATACCAGTGGTTTTCAAACTGGGTTCCCCAAGGCACCAACATTCCTCAGAAATATCATGAAGGTTCTGCCTTAAGTATAGAGGTAAGGAAGGGAAGGTCAGAGAGCAGATCCCCAGTCCCCCTTCAGCCAAAACAGTTCAAATTTTATCCCATTTGTACTGAGACCTGAGTAGTTGTCTTTTTAAAAAGGGGTGTATCTGCCCCCTTTAGTTTCAAAACCTCTGTGCTATATATAACGTTCAATAAATAATCATGAAAATCAACAAATAGAGTCCCGCCCAAAAGCACCAGAGACAACCATAGTAATAGAAATGAGAACTTCAGAGATATTGGTTGGTGAAACTCAGGTTGATACAAAATTCCAACCATATTTCCTGCAGGTAGTGGTGGTGTCAGTGGGTGGTTGGGACAAGAACTGTCTAAACAAAATACAGTCTAGAAATCTGCATCTGAGCTCACTTCTCAAATACAGCCTGGCAATTTCAGGTTCTGGGCACAGTGAGGAAGAGAAAAGCCTGTCCTAAAATGTACTTCTGGCATCATATCAAGAACCGCATATATTTACAAAGAAAGCACACAGTCCTTAAGAACTGTGGTTGATAATAATATGCCTGGAGGATTGGATCCTGATTAAGACCTTCAGCTACACAAATAAAATCTCTCCGTTGATCAAGACTGAGTATTTTGGTTACAACCTCCCAAACATGTTTCCCATCCTGGTGAGGCAACGTCCCAAAATTAAAAAAAAAAAAAATCAGGATTCAGAAAGTAGCAATCAATAACAATAAATGGATTAATGATTGGTTGTGAACAGATATTTGTCCAGGTCTGCAATGTTGACTTTAAAAGTGATAGCATCTTCATAAATACACCGCCTACCAAAATACACACTTTGGTAGGGGGTGGGGAGGAATACACTCAGCTGCCTAACTTTCTCTTGGTGTCTTGGTTCCCAAGGCAACACTCTCCAATAAATCCGAAAGACATTCATATAAAATGTGTTTGTAAAGCACCTTTGCCCCCAAGACGGAAAGTCTCTCTTCCACTTTGCTTGGATCAAGATTTGATCTCACTGCAGTTCAGTATTTCTGTGACTGCTGAAAGATAAAAGATATCATCTGTAAAAAGGGACCAAGAGCAGAAGTAGTTCTCAAGAGGGACAAGACCCTGCTTTTAGAGACATCTTTGTTTCTAAGGTTTTTAAGCAACCCTTTTTCATTACTTTGTTTTTCTGTGTGGGGCTGTTTGTTTTTCACAGACATTCAATTCAAGGGTCATGAAAAACCTCCACCCACAAGGCAGTAACAATACTCAACTTCTCTCCCTCTTTCTCTCTGCATGCTTTATTTTTTTCATAGCTGGAGTAACTTTATAACTTACAATCTAAATGACACAATGAGAGTGAAGGGGGCACTGTTAATAAATAATCTGTATTTATTTACTTCCTTGCGTACACTACAGCATCCGAGCTCTTAAATGCAGATTGCCCAGTTAATCAGCACCACGGACAGCGGCAGGCAGAGCGCACCACGTGGAGGGGGGGCTGGGCTGTCAACACGATGGGAAGCAGCTAAGGGCGTTTCATACCTCGTGTGAAACCTGAATGATGAACGTGGGTTTCCTACATGAACATTTGGGAAGAGAATATTCTAAGTGGAAAGACTATCTTCTGTAAAAAGCCTGAGAAGAGAGCAAGATGATGGCTTGTCTGAAGAGATGGAAGCACACCACTGTGCCTGCCGTCAGGAAGATGAGAAGGAACGTGAGGAAGAAGGGGGCAGAAAGCTGTTGAGGAGGAGGAAATGACTCTTAGTAATAGTCACTTTTTAGGTTCCTCTACATTGAATGATACCTATACACTTCAGGATATTTGATCATTTCTTCTTCTTTATTTTATTTTATTATTTATTTATTTTTTGCTCAACTATAGGCTTTTTGTTTTTATTTTTTTATTATTATTCTTTTTTACAAATAGTTTATTGTCAGGTTGGTTTCCATATAACACCCAGTGCTCATCCCCACAAGTGCCCCCCTCCATGCCCATCACCCATTTCCCCCTCTCCCCTGCCGTCCCCCCATCAACCCTCAGTTTGTTCTCTGTGTTTAAGAGTCTCTTGTGGTCTGCCTCCTTCCCTCTTTGTTTGTTACTATTTCCCCCCTACTTTTTAATGTGTTTTTTTTTTTGAGAGAGAGAGAGAGAGAGAGAGAGAGAGAGAGAATGTATGTGTGTGTAAGGTGAGCAGGGAAGGGGCAGAGAGAGCGGGGACAGAGGATCCAAAGTGGGCTCTGCGCTGACTGGCTGAGAGCAGCAAACCCGAAGCGGAGCTTGAACTCATGAACCATGAGATCATGACCTGAACTGAAGTTGGATGTTCAACCAACTGAACCACCCAGGTGCCCCATTGAAAAGTCTATCTTTCCCCTCTTTTGTTCCGGGAGTCAACCAGTGTTATTAATTTACTTATACTTTATATTTCCAGGATGTCTTGTGCCTATAAAAGTATGTGTGTATATACATACACAAACATATGTACATACATACATACATATGTATCTATACACATAAGTTATATATACTTATGTGTATAGATACATACATGTATACTTATATACATACATATACATATATACTTCTACACATATATTATATGTTTGTACACATTTATGTTTATATATATTCTTCCACCTCTTTTGTTAAAATATGAGGAAAGTATACCTTACACGCTCTTCTGCATCTAGCTTTCTTCATCCAAGACAATGCATCTGGGAGATCTTCCTCACCATTTGTACATCTTAGTTTAGCATTTAAGGCATCTTGTCTTTCCAATCTGTACCCTCCTATTCCTCATTACCCATCTTTTGCTGTGAGACCAGTTAATGCCTTTGATCTAAGTCTTTAGATCATTCTTTTCTAAACTGTGTCTCATATTCCCAGACATTCCTATCCCCACTTCATCCAAATAAGTTCAGTAATTTCTAGGTTAAACAAAGAAAAGTAAGTTTTGTTTTGTTTCCATTTTTTACCGCTAAACTTCTCTGGACCTCAGTGGATTTTAATGTCCACGTTGACTCACAGCAGAGGGGACGTGGTGTGCAGCATTTCCCTCCAATACTGGTGTTTGGAACTCTTTCCCTGAGCATTTCAGGGAATGAGTGAGCTGGTAAAGAGACACTGGAAACGCTGCCTTGGGCGGTGTCTCTCTCCCTCGGGCGGTACTGGATAAAGGCTGACCAGTCCCTGATACCCACCTCCCCTTATTTTAAGCTTGATGCTGACCAATACTTTTCTGTGAATAGCTCCTCTCCAGACAGGTTAGAGCACAATCGATGCAGTTACCACTTTTTTAGTCAGTCTTGATGATATATCCCCCTCACCTCGATTAGATTGGAGTGTTTCCCAAGTCAGCAAGACGTTCACGGGCTACTTCTCAGAGTGAGCTAATGTCCAAGTTTATATGTTCTAGGCTCATTCCTAGGAGATCCACACCGAAAGAGAATCCTCAGCTCCAAACTTGGGGCACTTTACCTCAACTTCCTAATGATTGGCTAGAGCCCAGAGGGCTCTGGACTCCACCTCCAGTGTTCTCTGTACTACCTCACAGCTTCCCCAGCCCCTCTTTCCATACTGGATTGTGGACAACAGTTTGTTGGGCACCAGCTTCCTGTCTCCAGCATAATTGCAAAATCTTTCAAATCAGAAAGTTTGTTTTATTCTCTTTCCATGTTCTATACCAACACCCCGCCACCCTCCCCACAGTGCCAGGCACACTAGAGCCAATTAATATTTAATTATTTTTGCAATAACTTTATAGGAGAGGACAGACTCTCTCTCCATTCTGAGAACAAAAGATGCATTGCCCGATGGCAGTTCTGCAAACCAGTGTTTGCACACACATTACCTGGCACACAACAGCCTCTCAACCAGTGCTACAGGACACAGTCTTCCCATCTATTTGAATATTCACAAAACCCAACAATTCTAAAGACTGGGGAGTTGTCAGGGGTCATTGAGGCTGACACCCCTCATTTTACTTATGAAGTTATCGCCAAAGAGGGCTGTGGCTTGCCTAAGTTAGCACAGAGCTGGGACTCAAGTCCAGGTCTGCTGCGCTGCCCTGGCTCTCTGTCACGGGCAATGTTGCCTCATTTGTAAAATGGGGTTGATGGTACCCACCTCACGGGACTGCCGTGGAGCCACTCAACTGAGAAGGCGCAGAGCGTGATGCTGCTACTGCTCAATGTACGGTGGTTATGATTACAAAGCAAACGTCCTTCCACTCTGACATCTTGTAAACTTGGAAGAGTAAGTCTGATTTCTCTGCATTTCCAATGTCTCTCAGTGCCTTACCCTTAAGAGGGTCCAGCAAGCATTTGATAATAGCCCAGCACTCTGATCGCTCATGTAATTTCTATCTCGGAGCCGAAAGTGAGATTGGCTCTGTTGTCTTCTCAGAGACCACAGGGTCAACCCTGAAGGGAAAACTGAGTTCCTCTGGGACTTCAGTTAGACAAGCCTCTGAACTCTCCCCTGCCTCAGTTTCCCCTGTTGGCTCACTAAACTTGGCCTGAAAAAGCAGATGCAGCAAGCCGTGATTGATGGATTCATTAGGGCTTGGAAAGGGCCTCCAGTCCGAGAGCCAAGCACTGTTATTTAAAGAACACTGATGGAAGAGTAGAGTTAGGTATTCAAATCGCCCTCGGAGGACTGACAAGGCGGCCAGTCATTGTAGGGCATTTAGAGAGCTAATTCTTTGCTTCAGTATTTAAGGCCTTCGAAAAAGCTACATCCATCTTCCACGAAGAAAAAACAATGTTCTTGCATCTTCCTGCTATCTAGAGATTATTTAGTGCTCTGATATTGACACCGCTTCTGTAGAAAGATTTAAAGATAAAAACGCAATGTATTCAAGTGCTGATCATTTTTCATTGTCACTTAGTGACAGTACAGCCTGGAGTCAATTGCTGCAGATTTATCTTTTGTGATATTGATTGCGTGCATGTGTGCCTAAGCTGTTTGCAAAATACTTGGTTTCATCAGCAAAGGGGCACTGCAAGAGGGGGGTGGGGAGGTCGTGGGCAAAAGAGAGGGGGCCCAGGGTGGACCCTGCCCCAGTACCGGAGTCTGGATGGGCACTGTTGAGATGGTCCTGGACCAGGAGAAGTTGGCCGTTGAATACCTGGGGAGTGTGACCTGCTATTTAATCATTTTTCAAGGACCCCCAAGGTCTGAGGGACAAAAAGCCAGAGCCATTTGTGTCCTGAGGTGGATCAAAAGCATGTCAAGCTGGAGTTCCAGCTTCTACAAAGTTTGTCTCTCTTCTCTAAATGTGGTGGGCAGTCCCCAATGTCGGAGGCCACTGAGCTCTCACACAGCACCCTCTTCTTCATAATGACATTGACAGGGCGCCTACTATGGTCCAGGCCCCACACAGGACATTTCTGTTGCACCCTCCTTACAGAGAGCCGCATGTGCGGAAGGGGAGCTGCGTAAGACAGAAGGGGGCCATGGGTCATTACCCTGCGTTTTTGGAGGAGGTTAAACCTTTACTGGAAAGAGTTCCCCAAACCACCTGCCTTTTACTCCTTAATCACTTCTTTCTATATTACCTCCAGCGATGGCCACTCCCTAGCCATTTTTCCTTCAAGCCAGCCCCAAATCTTGTACTGTGTCCCTGTAAGGGAATGGTTCTCACCAGATCTCAAGCCCTCAGGAAAAAAAAAATGACAGTACAGGACAATTAAAGAAGAAAAATCAAAAAGAAAGAAAAGTATTGGCTTAGGAGTTAATGATGTAGATTCCAGGGTAGGCTGGGCTCTGCCACAGGCTAATTTGGTGACCTTGCTAGTTAGACTTCTGTAGAAGTCAGTTTCCTGACCTGTAAAATGGAAATTAAGCAATACATATCCTGTTGCCAGGGGTTAATATGAAAATGGAATGAGATTAAAGCAGTAACTGCTATTCCTTAGTTGATTCCTATAATCTATATTGATTGGGACGGGGTAAGGTCAGGGCTCCCACTCTGCTCTGTGCAGCCTTGATATGTCTTCTGTGGCTTTGGAAAGTTCTGGGTTTTAGGGTTTGAATCCCACTGTCACCTCTTGCTTACTGTGTGATCACAGGCAATTCATTGAACCTCCTTGACCCTCGGTATCTTTATCTTTACTATCGAGATATTTACTCCTGCTTTGGTGGTTGTTGGGACAGGAGAGCACTTAGGTAAAGATTCCCCGTGTGTGGGTGTGTGTGTGCACACGTGTGCACTCAGCCTAGCGAGGCACCTGGTGAAAGCACATCAGATACCAGGAGAACTCAAATGGCTTTTGGGACATGTCCAGGGTCTTGGCTCTCTGCCCACCCACGCGTAGTTGCCTGCTGGTGGAAAAGGAGGCCCCCAAGTGCTCCTCTCCAAACCTCCTATACCTCTAGCCATCACAGCCTTAAACAGTTCAGATCCTATAGAGGCCAGAGCCCCATCCAGCAAAGGTCTACTTGAGCCCCACTTCAGGCTGTTTATGTTTATTTATTTTTGAGAGAGAGAGAGAGGCAGAGAGCGAGGGTGACAGAGAATCCAAAGCAGACTCCGTGCTGTCAGTGCAGAGCCTGACTCGGGGTTTGAACTCACGAACCATGAGATCATGATCTGGGCCAAAGTCACTCAACTGACTGAGCCACCCCAGGCGCCCCAGGATGTCTGGGCAGTCTAGTTGTAAATGCTGGGAATGTCTAAGAAGGCTGATCGTTCACTGCCAGGGAGCTTTTTCTTGATATTTAGTCTACTTTGCATGTTCCCAAATTTCATCAATCATGCCTCTCTCCTCCCCATGACTCTACACTTTTCAACACAGATCCACTTTTTTTTTTTTTTTGACCTGACATCTGTTTTGATCCTTCAAACACAACCAAGAAATGAGGACCTCGTTTCCTGCCCCATCCCAGCCATGGACACCTAGGCTTTTAGAGACTGTGGATCTTGTCATCTCATTTTACAAGGTAGGCTAACTGATGCCCAGAGAAGGGATAACCTCATTAAAGTTACAAGATTAATGTTCTCAAGACAGTTTGGCCTTTTGAATATAAATAAATATAAAATTAAGCAAAAATGAAATAAGTCGTTTGGATTTTATTGGATCAAATAATGCATATTCCTGTCATGGGTAAGGTCATCTGACTCCATCTTTTAGCTTGGTCACAACTTAATACTATTTCCTGAGCACTTACTGCCTGTGAGGAAAGGAGCTTCCCCAGGCAGGTGATCTAACTCAATCAACCTTCACAACAATCGTGGGAGGCAGGCACTATTATCCTTATTTCCCAGCAGAGGCTCAAAAAGGTTAAGTTACTTTTCGAAGATCACACAGCAAGCTAGAGGCTAAGCTGGGTTTCAAATCCAGGTCTTAATTCAAAGCCCATCACTTTGTTCTGGATGCCATTTGAGATGGGCAGTCAGGAGAGTGGCAATAAAGCAAAAAGAATTTCAAGTTCCAAAGATGGAAAGAAAAAAGACCAAGTGCTGTCCCTGGGGACCAAATCTCTTGGCCCAGGTCCCAAGGAAATAAAAGACACAGCAGTTTGTCAGGTTGTTCCTTTCGCCCTGGGAGTGTCCAGGGCACAGGGGTGGGACTTCTTCATCTTTGTATCCACAGAGAAGGCACTCAATAAATGTCCAGTGAGTAACAAATGAAGAGCGTGGAAAACGACCTTACGAAAAGGAAGACCGGGGAAAAAGTACCACACAAAACCACACTATGGCGCACGCTTCTCCAGCATTACCCACTGGACATCACCCCACATGGAAAGTATAAGCAACTGGCTGAGATTCTGCCTCAAGACGCTCAGCCCTCGAGGGCTGCTGTTGTTAATCGTCTTGTGCCCAATAACAGAGTCATTAAAGTTACGCTTACTGAAAGCTTAGCAATGGCAGACACAACACTAACCACTTTAAGTGCATTATTTCATTTAAGCTCCACACCAGCACCCAACAGGTAGGTGCTGTTGATATTCCCACTTCACAGAAGAGAAAACAGAGTCTCATAGAGGTGCTTTTGCCCCAGGTCACACAGCGAGGCCGAACTGAAGCTTGAACTTGAAACTCAGCCTGTTAATTCGAAGGTAACTGGCTAACTTGAAGTTATTGGCTGGTTGTTCTTCTCATTGAATCGCAGACTTTTGAGACCCAAACAGCCATCAGCCGGGAAGCCACCACTGGAAAAATATTATTCTGATATCGATGTATCAGAATTTGGTAATGATCCACATCTGACTTTCTTGTTCTTGTGATTTACCTTCGTCTTCCCAGATCCCTCTCCCTACGTCTATAATCACTGTTGTTATCTGCTCATCTCCTGGAGGGTGTCGTGTTGCCTTGTTGTACTGTTTGTCTTTAAGTTTGTGTACCTGTCTGAGGGATGATATCCTTCTAGAAAAGAATACAACCACATTACCGCTTTCTTCTTGATTCCTGTAGAGATAGGCAGCCACTGAAACACCAGTATAATGTTCACCGGAATGGTAGTTCCAGGAGGGCAGACACCATGTCTGGTTGGATGCCTGGCACTGTAGCGGGGGCTCACAAAATATTGGTTGAGTGGACAAATTTTGAATATCCCTTGAATATAAGTGGTACTGGCATTGCCAAGCAAGGTAGGATGACTTTCACACAGTACAGCGGCTCAATCTCTTTGATGTCTCAGTCTCTGGGAAGATTTTTCCAGAAGTCACCGTTTCTCTTCCTTTGGTCCAGAAAACCACAAAGGGCTGCCTGCTGGGTCAGCCTGACTGGCCATCCAGGGGCCCACTGTCCTGGCCCACGGTGCCCTCCCAGAGAATGAGCTTCTGGGAAACGTACATCTAGCCTCCAACGAGCCAGGGTGACCTCAGAAAGGAAATTCCCTACTTTCCCAAGTAGAGATCCTGGAACCCAAGTGACCTGTGTGGACCGGGATGGACTTTCTGGGGTAAATGAAATTCTGGAGGAGCCCGGGGGCATGGAGATCCCACCAGGGGCATGCCTGTTCACTTGTTTTTAATAATATGGACCATTATTTTCCCCCATATCACACTTCTGGTTAAGGTTGCTCTCTGCCTGGACCTCTCTCAGCATTATTTTTGCATTGTTCTTCTCTCCAGGGACTTTCCTGTTTTAGACTTTCCTCCCAATTGAATTTGTCTTTCTCTCTCTGAGCCAAATCTCATTTTGCTATTTTCCATCAATATCTTTAACCCCCTCTGAGGCATCCACATTACTTCTCTGTCCTCCTTGGCGATAGCCACGCCTCCCAATTAAGAACCGTATGCAAATTTCATTAGTATGCTGTTTACCCCGTCTTCCGGATCGTTATTAAAGATGTTAAATAAGAAGAGAACAAACATCAGTCCCACACCTCCAGCGAAGCCATGCGCTGCCATTTATCTCTGGTTTACATGTGTGCACTATTTCATTTCCAGAGAAAGGTCCTTCTCCATCCACGTTTGAATTATTTCATAAGAAAAGTGTCATAAGAAGTTATGGCAAATGTTTTAATAAAATCTAACCTTACAGCCACCCACAGTACCCCTGCACATGTGGCCCCAGCAGCAGAGTGAATATGCTAAGGAACCTTCTTGTTTTCGGTAGAAACACTGCTGGGGTCTTTGGGACGTCAGCTGAGTTTCCCTTCAACATCTCTGCATCACTTGACGGGCCAGCCAAAGACATGTGTAAAATACCTACTGAATTCCGGCTCCCAGGGTGCTGGGAAGACACAAGAAAATGGAAAATGTGGTCCTTGTCTTCAAGAACCTTACAGTCCAACCGAGCAGAGAAGGTTTGTGCACATGTACACGCCACACAGAGAGACCTGATGAAAGCAACATGCAATCCAGGTAGAGGCTGTGCTCATTCCTTTAAGCATCTGACTTTGGCTCAGGTCATGATCTCAACAGTTTGTGAGTTCAAGCCTCACATGGGGCTCTCTGCTGTCAGCGCAGAGCCCACCTCAGATCCTCCGTCTCCCTCCCTCTCTGCCCCTCCCCCGCTCGAGCTCTCTCACTCTCAAAAATAAGTAAACCTCTAAAAAGAAAATAAAATATCTGAGTGTGGCACATATTTTAAAACTTTAAGTCACAATTATGGAGAATGTCAAACACACATGAAAAGCAGAATGAATACGAGCCTCCGTGCACCCATCACTGTTTCAAAAGCTGCAATGTTTTGTCATGTTCATTCCATCTCCTTGTTTCTTCCATTCCTTTTCCTTATTTTTTCCTGGAACACTTTATTTATTAAAAAAAAATTTTAATGTTTATTTATTTGAGAGAGAGAGAGAGACAGAGACAGAGCATGAGCAGGGGAGGGGCAGAGAGAGAGGGAGACACAGAATCCATAGCAGGCTCCAGGCTCTGAGCTGTCAGCACAGAGCCCAACGCGGGGCTCGAACTCACGAACCGCGAGCTCATGACCTGTGTGACCGTCAGATGCTTGACAGACTGGCTACCCAGGAGCCCCTCCTGGAACACTTGAAAGCAAATCACAGATATCTTACTATTCCACTAATAATGACTTCAGAATGCACCTCTAACAGATAAGGACTTTTAACATATATATGTATAGGCACTATACCATTATCATATCGAACACGATTAAAGATCATTTTTATGACGCATCATCTAATATCTGGTCCTTGTTCAATTTTTTTCCTGGATGGTCTAAAAAACATCTATTTGCAGTTTAAAAATTAATTTGTTGAAGAAACTAAGCGATTTATCCTGTAGAATTTCAAATGTAGGCCATCTTAAAGGACAATTTGTTATGGAAAATACAAACACAGAGACATAAAGTAGGAGGTCATCTAAGAGAAACTAAGAACGTCAAAGCATGTGAGACAGGGACCCTTGGAGCTGGAAGGAAGCCCAGAAGTTGTTCACACGAACCCAGCTCCTGCCCCAGCCTTACCCGCACCTTAAATCCAGGAACTTTATTGGCATTGACCCTGACAAACATCTATCCTCTTAACTTGTTCCTTTGCAGGTAAAAACTGTGTATCATTCAGCTTAGCAACAGTTACGAAATATGTTTCGACAAATCTATAGCGAACATCTACTGACCCAAATGCAGTTGGACCGGGATGAGCAGTGAAGGGAGGGGAGGGAAGGCAAAAAAAAAGAAAGCAAGGAGCCAGGGGTACGAGGAAATCCCAACGAGTTATGGAAGTTTAGAAGGCCAAGGGTGTGTGGTGTTAAAAGCAAAAGATGCTGAAATGTGCTGAACTAGAATGTAGCCCTACTACCTCTAACCTCTTCTGTGTCTGACTCAATGGACCACCGGGTAACGGACAGCAAGGCCAAATATGTAACACCTGGCCGAGGCCTACCGGCCCCAATAACCACACTCTGTGGGTGGGCGCCCTGCAAAGGCTTCAAGCTTCTGAGCCCCACTCTCCTGCCCATCTGAAGGGTCGCTGTGCTCATGAAGAAGCCAACGGATATAGGGAGATTGCTGGGTACCCAGCATCCGGAAGGCGAGGCTGGGGCTCCATGGTGGAGAGCGTTGGTACGAGCTTGGTTGGGCTCAGTTCAGTCTGTCCCACACCAGACAGACAACCTGTTCTCTCTGCCCGACAGCAGGTCATTGCCTGGGGAAAATCTATCCACTTGATTGGCTCTAGCAACAGCCTGGGGGCGGGAGCAAACAAAACATCTGATTAAGGGGGAAAAGGGAGCGGTTATTCCCTGAGCCCTTTGGAGAGGTAGCCTTAGGAGTGGCGTTCCAAGTTTGGATGACGGACTGGAGAACAATTCCCCTGTCGCTTCTGAGACAGTCATGCCACATGGAGATCATCTTGTATTTCCAGTCTCAGCTCGGCCTGTATAATTTTCCCAAAATACTAAGTAGGTTAGGTAATTCCTCCAGGGGCCCTCGGACGCTCATCGGCCCTGATGTGCTGATGGTGCATTTGTTTACCCAGAGAGAACCAGGTGAGGACCCCTCCTTTGCCTCCTCCTCCCTGCCAACCCCTGGCACACGTGCCCCACGCTTCTCCAGCACCACAGGCTTCCCCGGGCTCCACCTGGAGACAAGGGAGCAGGGCCTACACTTGCCCCTCGCCCCTCCTGCCCCTCCACCCCCGGGGATCTGGAGGGAAAAACTGCATAAAGGATTTGGGCTGTGGCAAGAGAACAGCGCAAGAAACACAAGCAGTTATTGGTGTCCTCTCGGTATTGATCAGGTCTCGTGATGCTTAATTCCTTGTTTTCATAGAGGCGTCCTGAGCTCCCAACCTGGCTTCAGCCCTGGTTAACTGCAGTCTTCTGCTGAAACCAGGTCAGGCCGGCAGCTGTCAGCTGCATCAGGGCGGGCTCACCCCCTCCTCCTTATTAGCAATTTCTCCGCCCCTCCGGTCTTTCCCCCTCCCCAGCCAGCCCTCAGCAGATGGTTTGGTTTCTGGAGATCATCTGAGACACAGCAAAGCTCTCCTAAGTCCATTAGAAACCCATTATTTAGGGTGGCCACCCCTACTTCCTCCCCAGTCCCTCTCCCCTGACCACAAAGGTCCTGAAGGTATCAAGAAGCTGGAGGTTGAGTTTCCTGAGGGAAGAGGCCCGCCTGAATCCAGGAAAAAAAAACAAAACAAAACTCTGGGTGCCCGCCCACGTGGGAACGAAGGAACGCCCGCCTGTTTGGAGGCGGGAGAGCAAAATCGCTGCTTGCATTAGGCACGGTCTCAACTCCAAACTCACCTGCGGGCCCACGGAGAGCTCTCCAGGTCCTGGCAGAGAAGGCAAGTGAGAAAGGAAGCGATTCGTGAGTCCTTCAGAGCCAGCGAGTCAGACAGAACTCTTCACTGCTATCGATGTCCAGCAATCAATAGCTTCTTTTCAATAAGCAAGGCTCATATTCCACCCTTCTCTCCACAAGCCCCCAAAATAAACCCAGCCAGTCATTAAGAGCCTCCCCTCCCCGGCTTTCATGCTCAGTGCTGACTTGAGTTCCTTTTTTAAAATGGGGATTTCCTGCGCCCCCTGCCAGTGACCCCCTCTGGTACTGAAAATACAAAACAGAAAGCAGCAGCCGAGAGCTGATGTCTTTGTAATTAATAAAAACAGTGACAGCCAGTCAGGCCCTCCACCTCCCTGAAGATCCGAGGGTACGTGCTCTTTCTCTCAATGCGAGGCCCACGGAGGGCTCATTCTCGCTTCTCCAATCACAGTGTCATTTTATTAATAATTTAGCCCCGGGGTGGGGTTGTCTCTGCTGGTGAGTGGCTTCAGGGCCTCAAGTTATCAAAATACTAATGCTACCAATTTATCAGCGCTGGCTGATGGAGTGTCAGAGATTGCCGGTAGTTGCGGGCGGGGGGAGGGTAAGGGAGAGGGCCTGTAATAACAGGGGAGGACTTTGTCCAAACGGGATTGTCTGTAAGAGGAAACAGGGCTGGCTGGAGTGTTCTCTGTCCCAGCCTTCCCGGGACCCTTCAGGGAAGAATTTGGCTCAGACCTTGGAGTCGGTTAGGCCTCCCAACCAAGACCAAGGGCAAAGGGGGGAGGGATGATGTAGCAAACCCGGTGATTTGGATTTCTGAAATCTGGCACGGAGACCCCCAGCGGAGTGTCCTTATGGATTAGTCTGCTGCCTGCCAACATACGGGACGCGTGGCCCTGGTGGTAAGTGGATGGGCCACGGTGGAGCTGGGCATGAAGTTGAGTAACGTTACATCACAGTGAGGATTTCTCGCTTTCCAATTCTCTTTCAACCTTCACGTCGCTTGAAGGGAAATCTGTGACTCAGGCGAGCTCCTGTGTCTTTCCCTGTCTCTCACGCCTCTCTAATACCTGCTAATCTCCCTCCTTAACAAGGAAAAGTTGGTCCCCAGGCTCCCTGGCCTGGAATGGGAACAGTACCTCTTGAAATTGACAGCACTGTTTGGTGTTTGTTATATTTATTTGTATCGTTACCTTAAGTCTGCAGTGAGCTATACTGGTTTCCTGTTTCCCCTTGTGATATAACGTGTTCTTTTGAAGCATGTGTATATATTTAAGTTACACATCAGATGATTCAGAGTAAAAAAAATAAATAAATGGCTAATAGTCTGGGTGGCGTTTGGATACGGCCGTATGTGTGAAGATGATAGGGGAGCACACCGAATTTAGGGAACTTGAGCCTGAGTTGTCACTGGAGACAGGAGAATGGCATGGGGACAGGGCTGCTCACAGGTTAGTTGATGCCTTCTCTCCTCCGTGCCCAGCCACATCACCGGCACACTGGACCCAGTGTACACTTCTCATCCACCCATCCCCTGATATCAAAAACTCATTTTCCTGGGCTGCCTAGGTGGCTCAGTTGGTTAGGCATCCAACTCTTGGTTTCGGCTCAGGTCATGGTCTCACCATTTTTTTGGGAATTGTAAGGCCATGGCTGCCCCACAGCTGTTCTCTCGGACAGAACGGGGCTCAGCATTGACATGACAGAGGGACCGAAAGGTAAATCTCTGGGTCGAAGGAACCGCTCACCGACCTCTCTATTTCTGGAGACTGTTCACCTAAACCAATACAAATACTCCCCTTTCGTGCTGACCGTGGGTTGAGGTTTCTGTCACTTGCATTCAAGAGAGCCCTGATGAAATGAACACATGAAAAGATGCTCAACGTCATTAGCCATCAGGGAGAAGAAACTCAAAAGTCCAGCGAGACACCACTTTGCACCCCCTAAGAAGGCTGGAATCCAACAGGCAGATCATAGCAAGTGTCCGAGAGGAAACACTGGAACCCTCTAGAAAGTGCCCTTTCCCCTTGGGAAACAGTCTGGCAGATCCCCAAAAGGTGAAACGTGGAGTTACTATTTGATCTAGAAACTCCACTCTTAGGGACATAGCCACGGAAAACCAAAACACATCCACACAAAAATGTGTACACGCGTGCTCACAGCAGTATTCTTCATACTAGACAAAAGGCAAAAATCATTCAAAAGTACGCCCGCTCTTGATGGATAAGCAGAATGTGCCGTGTATCCACACAGTAGGGTAGTTTTGGGCAATAAAAAGGAGTGGCGTCCTGACACCCTTCACAACATGGATGAACCTTGAAAACATTCTGCTGAGTGCAAGAAGCCAGGCCACACAAAAATGCCTATTGTGTGTGATTCCATCTCACAGGAAATGTCCAGAATAGGCAAATTGATGGGGATGGAAAGTAGATTGGTTGTTCCCTAGGGCTGAGGGTGGTAGTGGGGGTGACTAGGGGAGGTGACAGGGAGGGGCAATGACAGCTAAGGGGACGGGGTCTCTTTCTAGGATAATGAAACGATTCTATAATTGATTGTGGCAACAGATGAGCAACTTGTGAACATACTAACTAAAAAGCCATCAAAATTGTACAATTTAAATGGATGAATTTTACAGTATGTGAGTTATCTCAATAAAGTTGTTTAAAAAAAAATAGAGAGAGAGAAAGAGAGAGAGCCCTGAGTGAGAGAGTGGTTATTAGTGTACTTTGGGAGCTTACGTAATCTGTGCAGATGCTTCTCTCTGGATCGGCTCCGTCCCAGGCAGCACTTGACCGCCATGGCTAGACGGGTCACTCACGTTGTCTCTGCCGGCTGGTCCTTTGGTCCCTGACCTAACGGATGTTACTCTGAGATCTCAGGGGCCTCGGCTATGGAGGACGGGACCTGGTGGCTGTTACCCTTTTGATCTGGGTCATGCAGATGAGGGGAGAGGTGGGAAAGGCATTCCAGGCAAGGAAACAGCACAAGTGAAGGCAGAAATGGGAACTTGTGGCTCCCACGCTAGAAATAACAGATGGTTGAATTTCGAGTGAGGGGTCTCTGGGGTGGGGGAAGGAGGAGCTCCACAAAGGGCAGAGGGCTCCCCTGGGGGACACATCTCCTGATGGTCCTCAGTAAAGACCCACTGATGGGTTGTGTCTCTGGGGCCTGAGCCTCGCTCCTGCTAAGAGTAGGATTTGTGTCCAGCTGGGAAAGCACAACATGCCATCCCCAGGACCCGGCCTGTACGATGCCAGCACGCGGGCTGGGGCGATCCACCGGGCAGAAAGCAGTGTTTGGAAAAACAGAATCAGACAGGCTGCCTCATTAACTCATCATCACCACAGTTAATAGCTG
Source organism: Hyaena hyaena (assembly GCF_003009895.1). Taxonomy (NCBI): domain Eukaryota; kingdom Metazoa; phylum Chordata; class Mammalia; order Carnivora; family Hyaenidae; genus Hyaena; species Hyaena hyaena. The sequence continues at coordinate 827,122 of NW_024080670.1, read as the reverse complement.
ACATTTATTGCTCCCTCCTAATGTTCTGGGATCTGAGCCTCACACACATACCAGCCTATGAGTTGGACATTATCTCTGCTTTATAGATGAGGAAACTGAGGCACCGAGAATTTACATAAAGTCAGGTATGAGTTAACGTATTATTCTAAACCATCTGCACTGGTGGTCCCTTGCAGGTAGCTCAAGTAAGATGCGGGTATGTTGTGTCACTTCGTGCAGAACGTGGATGACAGTAATGATAGCCGCTCACCATTTATTGAGGGCCACGCATGCCTCCAAGTGCTTTGTATGTGGGGTCTGGGAGGAGTCCTTTCAAGAGGGCTGGGAAAATTGGGTTTTCTTACCCTCGTTTTGCAAACGAAGGCTGTAAAACACAATTTGAGAAGTTCACTGACCTGCCTGAGGTCCCTAGCATGTGGCAGAAGGCGGGACCCAGCCAGGGCCACGTGACCCTAAGCCCCACCTCCCTTTCTGGTAGGTGGTGAGGCATGGGTGGGGCAAGGCAAGTGGAGGGGGAGCTCCTCAGCCTCCCTGCCTATAAAGGGGGATATTTATTTAGGTTTCTTCCAGAGCAAATGAGAACAGTTTGGGAAAGTTCTAAAAATGGGGAAAAGGCTATAAAAAGTAAAGTGTATGGTTAATGATGTCGTCTATGTATTTTCTTTTAACATGAACCCCCCGGTCTCTGCTTCCTTCTGAATGAAGATTTAGGAGATGCTGTTGGGCTATATTTGGCACCATGCTCTGTGCAAAAGGCCTTTAGACGTTCACTCACTCACCTCCCCAGCACCCGGAGGTGGAGGGGGGCGACCTCACACTCAGATGAAGTGGAGACAGGAGCATAGAGAAGACAGGTGACCTGTCAGGGCTCTCACAGGCAGGTGCCAGGGACCCCGGCTCACAGCCCAGGAATCGGACACCAAACCCGCCTTCGTATCCCCAACACCCTCCTGCCTGATCTTTTTAACAGCCGGTAATTACACGGTTCCCAAATCAAAACAGTATAAGAAGGTGTACACACACTGAGACTTCTGGCATCTACCCATCTTCCTCCCTCGACCTCCCCACACTGCAGGCAAGCCTCGTATCACCTTCTTATTTCTCCTTCTAGGTTCCCTATGCAGACATAGGGAGATGTATAGTATACCTAATATATATATATATATATATATTCTCATTTTGCTTCTCCTTTTCGTATACAGAAGGTATACAATAAGCATGGACCCTTCCCTTCCTTCTGTTGCCCATCGATATCCCCTGGGGAGTCTCCCATAGCGGGCATGGGCTTGTTTTGTGGATTGTTCTGTTTGGTTGTTTCCCTTCTTCATAGCTTCATAATATTCCACCATGTGGCTGTAGCAGTTTATTTGAGCAGACACTCACTCCACTGAAGAATCACCTTTCATATTTTGGTCTTATAAACAGTACGATGCAAGGTGTCTTACCTGTCATTTCTTATCGTGCAGAAGGACTGTGGATAGATTCCCAGACGTGGGGTTGATGATTGGATGAAAGGGTACATTACTGAGACTGTCTGTAGGCAATGGGATGGCTCAGACTAGTGGTACCCACGTCTGCCTGTGGGACTTGGTAACAATACAGATTTCAGGGCTCTCCAGAGTTGGAGCCTGGGAATTGTATTATCACAAGCCATAATGTCTTTGTTATTATTAATTTTTTATTCACTTCCATGTTTTCTGTCTCTCTCCCTAAGGCTAGATCTGTCTTGCTCATGACCGGCTCCCCAGCCTGGGTCATCAAAGCTGAATAAATGAATGGATAGATGAAGGACGATCAAAATGCCAGCCGAGCAAGGGAGCCGTGGGGTTGACAGTGCCTTCCCCTCCAGTAGAAAGGGTCACCTGTGTGGCGCTAAGGTGTCCAATTTCTGACAGCAGCAAGGGGCTTGCAGGGATCCAGAGAGGTGGGGTGACGTGTGGGGTGTGTTCCTGAGGGTTGGCTGGACACAGAGACGGGGCAGGACCCCAGCCATCTGGGAAGTGTCAGGGAAGATGAACCGTTTCCGGGGCCCTGACCCTGTCAAAGTCCCGCAGGCGATAGGACATAGCCCTATCCGCTAAATGCATATGGCCCCTTGCAGCCCCCTCTCTCTCAGCCTGGATCCCGGTGGCCCTTTGGACAGACAGCCTGGGTCGCTAAACCATCCTTTACTCAACGTGACGATGACGAAGAGGGCCACCCAGGAACTCAGACCTGGTCTCAGCAGCCTGTGCGGTTCCAGGAAGACTGGGGACCGGAAGGCTTGCCCTGGGTCTCAGTATGCCAAGCCCACCAGTTTTGAGCACTGGAGCTGATTTCCTTTTGGAGTAGGGAGGATGGGAGAATAAGCACTGGCTTATTCTCAGTGTTACCCAGAAGGGCCCATGTTCCCAAGAGGGTTGGTTGGGCTTGGGGCACAGACCACACCCAAAGTGTGGTGGACAGGCACTAATGAGAGCCTGCACTCGCCCCACCTGCGGCTTCGGTGTGACTTAGCCACGTGGACCCTTTCATAGAAGTTAGGGCACTCATCTGCCGCAGTGGCTGCAGCCAGAGGAGGGTTAGAGACAGCGTGGAGGAGACTGGGTGGGCTCCGGGCTCATTGAACATGTTCACTATGGATTTTGAGGGTCTGGGGGTCAGGTCCTTAAACTGCCCCAAACACCCCAGAAAGAAGCCTAGTGTCCCATGAGAAGTCATGTTTCAGGCACCAGGACGTTGCAAAATGCAGTATTTCCCTACGCAGGGATGGCGACCCTCCCTCCTGAGGCTGCCCTTGAGTCTGGGCTTCACAGCCTGCTGGCGGTTTCAAGGAGCAGAAGGTGCCTTTGTTATGGGGTGACCTGTGTCCCCTCCCCCCCAAATTCTTATGTCGAAATCCTCACCCCCAGGCCATCAGAATGTGATAGTATTTAAATTTTTTAATGCTTACTTATTTTTGAGAAACAGAGAGAGAGAGAACACAAGTCGGGGGGGGGTGTGTGGGGGGGAGGGAGACAGAGTATCCAAGCAGATTCCAAGCTGTCATCACAGAGCCCAGTGCGGGGCCCGAACTCATGAATCATGAGTTCATGACCAGAGCTGAAGTCCGACGCTTGACGCTTAACTGACTGAGCCACCCAGGTGCCCCAGAATGTAATTGTATTTAGAGACGGGGGTCTTTTAAGAGGCAAAATGAGGTCATCAGGGCAGGCCCTAATCCAGTATGACTGGTGATTTTATAAGAAGAGATTGGGACACAAACGTAGACTGGTAGGAGAAGATAGCCATCTACGAGCCAGAAAAGCTTTCAGAGGAAACAACCCTACCCACACCTTGATCTTGGACTCCAGCCTCCAGAGCTCTGAGCAAACAAAATGTCTGTTGTTTAAGCCCCCCAGCCTGTGGTCTGTGTTGCAGCTGACCTGGCAAACTAGTACAGGTCTCCTCATAACAGGGCTCACCTGCAAACCATTACCCTATTCTTTCCTACTTTGGGCATTTGGGACCTGCCTTTGGTGGCCAAGATGGGCTCAAGTATGGCCAATGCCACCTTGCTGGAGAGCGCAGTGCTCAGGGCACAGACAGACCTGGAATTTGTTTTTAGTTTTTTTGAATGTTTACTTATTCTGAAGGAGAGAGACAGAGCGTGAGCAAGGGAGAAGCAGAGAGAGAGGGAGACACAGAATCTGAAGCAGGCTCCAGGCTCTGAGCTGTCAGCACAGAGCCTGACACGGGGCTCGAACTCACAAACCGTGAGATCATGACCTGAGCCGAAGTCAGACGCTTAACCCGCTGGGCCACCCCGGTGCCCCAGACCTGGATTTCAATCCTGCCCCAACCGCTCACTAGCCGGTGACCTCAGACCAGTTTCGTAGCCTCTCTGAGTCTCTGTTTCCTGATCTGGAATGTGAGGGGAATTCAGTACTGCTTTGGTGATGCAATGAAATCGTAGGTGTAAGACACTTAACACAATATCTGACACTTGCATCCTTAAATCCTCATTCACTCCCTTTCACCTATAATGTTTACTAAGCACGTACTGTATGCTGAGCACTGTTCCAGGCACTAACGCAGCCAGAAACCCCTTGGGTGTGAAGTCTAGAGAGAGAGCCGGTAAAGACAATTGGTCACGCTCCACTCCCAGCCTGGCTCTCCTTGCTTGGGGCCGACCGGAGGATGGCCTCCCTCCAGCCCCTTCCCCACGCACTCCCCAAAGATAGACCCAGGAAGGCGGGGATTGCGTGAAATTCAGCCTGGCGCCCACAGCTCCTGGCAGGGACCTCGGGTTTGTAGCGTCTTCCTATCGTCCGTGTCTGGAAGTGTGTTCACACCTCAATCCTTGATACCACGTGCCCTCCACACACTAAGTCCCTCAAACTGAGCCCTGAGGGACTAGTTTCAGCTTTGAAAACTCTTCCCTGCACGCCCCCACGCCCCAACTCCCAATCTGATGCTCAGGCCTTCGCATTTTGCCAGCAAAGCCAGCCTCGGTGTATCCCTTGCTGATCATCTGTCACATCTTGAGGGTTCCAAACCTCCCCCCACTCCCGTGGCTGAGCTCCAGGCAGGTAAAGTTTTCAGGCAGATTGAAAAAGCCAGGAAGCTCCTGGCCAGTGTCTTCCTCTCTGGCCACACATCGGCGCTGGTAGAGGCCACACCCACTCTGCTTACCTTCTGCCCCAACTTGCCTTCTGCAACAGGTTCCTGAGTGGGGCTGGGCCAGAGCTGGCCCCCTAGATAGCTGACTCCCCTCTTTTTCTGTATGCTCAGGCACTTGGCTAATTTCAGCATGGAAACACCATGTCTGGAGCCCCCCCAGGCCCTTCCAGAACTTTCCATCCTGCGTTTAGCAGATCTCCCTTCCTTTGACAAATGGACTCCATCTCCTCCCTTTAGATGGGGATTCGGCTGATTTGTGTAAATCCTGCACTATAAAGTATTCATACTGCTCAGTGCTGGCACCAGCCTCCCTCTAGCTTCCTGGCTCTGTTCCTTCCCAGGAAGATGAGGATCTGGGCAGGATGGTGATCAGGCATGGCTGTGGACACTGCCCCTTGGACCTCCTTCCACTGCCTCCCTTTCAGTCGAATTCTACAGGCGGTCGCTGGGCACTTCTGCTGTCTCCAGAGTTATGCGCCATGAGGGGTCCTCACATGAGCAAGAGGTGCCCCCACCTAGAGACAAGTGAGGCAGGTGAGGCAGAGCTAGACGTAGGAAGACCTCCCTGGGTCAGCCGTGACAAGTCATGAGGAAGGTACAGATAGAGCCCTTCTGGAGGGCCAGCTACAGAGCGGGACAGAGAGAGCTGCCCTGGGAACATGGCACTTGACCCTGGGTCGAATCAGGGCAGCATGTGGAGTGGAGGGGTAGAGGGGGTGGGGTCATATGCAGTGACAAGAAGCAGGTAGATCATTTCATAAGGAGAGAAGGAAACTAACTGCCACTGAGCGTCTATTCGAGGCCAGTGTATGAGTTTCTAGTTGCCGCTGTAACAAACGATCTCACACTGGCTGGCTTAAGACAACACAAATAGGTTATTTTACAGTTCTGGAGGTCCAACGTCCAAAATCTGTATCTGTGAACTAAACCACGGGGTTGACAAGACTGGGTTCCTTCTGGAGGCTTCAGGGGAGAATCTATTCTTGCCCTTCCAGTTTCTGTAGGCTGCTTGCACCCATGCCCCGTGCCCCCGCATCGCTATGACCTCTGCTTCTGTCTTCACATCCCCTTCTCTGACTCTGACCCTCCTGCTTCCCTCCTAATAAGGACCTTGGTGATCACAGTGGCCCATCCGAATCATCTAGGATAATCTCTCCATCACAAAACGTTTGATTTAATCATGTCTACAAAGTCCCTTTTGTCATGTAAAGTAGCATATGTACTGGTTCTGGGGATTAGGATGTGAACATCTTTGGGGGGAAGGCATTATTCAGCCAACTGCAGGCAGGGATTTATAAGCTGTCTCCTACTCCCACCCAAGTGCACAAGGTAGCTGTTATCATTCCCATTTTACAGAGGGGGACTTGGGTTTCCGAAGGCTTGATAGCATTTTGAGGCTACAGTTCGTGAGAGGTTCATGTGGCATTTGAACTCGGTCTGCCTGTCCACAGAGCCCTCTCCATCCATGAAGAGACTGTCCTGGGATTCTCTGGGGCAGGGGGGTTTGGTGGTGGCCCTTGGAAGCTGTCACCAGGAGTTTCCAGTGAAAGGGGAAGGCATAGGAGTGAAACCAAGTCAGTGCAAAAGGAAGGGGTGTGGGGCAGAGGAGAAATCCTGCAGAGGGACACCCAATTCGGCTCTTCTATTCAGTGTGGGGGAGGGACCAGGAGTAACGGGATCAGAGTCTAAGCTTGGGGACCTCCGTGACAGAGTTAATGGGGCTGACAACAGAGTGGGGAAATGCAGCTGAGGATGGGCTCTGTTTGGGGCCAGATGGAAGGGCCCAGCTAACAGATAAGGCCAGATAGCTAGAATGGAGGCTGGAGACAGAGTTCAAGGGTCAAGTACTCAAATGCAGCGGAGGTCATGGGGTTGGGGAGGTAGAACCAGGGGAAGGAACAGAGTCAGGAGGCAGTGGGGAGGCTACCACGGCATCATGAGGAGGAGAGAAGGAGTGGCGGGCCTGGCTGGCAGACACTCCGGGGTGCAGCGCCAGACTCTGATGGAGGGTGAACTTTCTAGAAGAGGTGATCAGCCACAGCAACTTCAAGCAAAGCTCTTGGGTTTGGCAACTTGGAAGATTCCTCACATTGCCAGCTCCCAGGTGGTCTTGGGAAGGGCTGTGTTTGGTGTTGCCCAGGCCAGGGTGGCCATGAAGACTGACCCAACCTTGGAGAGATGGATAAGCCCAGCGATGACCCTTCTTAGCAGGGGAACGGGATGCGGCTGAGCAAGTGGACTATGGGGTCTTGCAGACAGGCCGTCTAGTCGTCTGACATTCCTCCCGTAACAACCTCATTCCCTTCCTTGAGTATGGGCTGGCTTTCCTGACTCACTTCCAGCAAACGGAATGAAGCAGTGATGGTTTGACTTCTGAGGCTAGGTTAGAAAGTGGGCTCACTCTCTCTTCTCTCTTCCTCTCCCTCTCTCTTTCTCTCTCTCTCTCTCTATGTACACGCGTGCACACGCACACACACACACACACACACACACACACACACACACACACACGCCTCAGAGCTCTGAGCTGCCCTGTAAGAAATCTCCCTGCTCTGAAGCTGCCATGCTAAGGAGATGAATGGAATGTACACAGGGAGGCACCTCCCGCTGCTGTGAGCAAGCCTCTGCCTCTGGAAGATTCGTCTTAGCCACTGTCTAACTGTAAGCATGAGAGGGACCCTGAGCAAGAATTGCCCCACTAAGCCCAGTCAAGCCTGATATTGCAAGAGGCAATGGCAATATTTTTTCGAGGTTTATTTATTTATTTTTGAGAGAGAGAGAGAGAGAAAGGGTAAGAGAGAGAGAGGGTGAGAGAGAGAGAGGGAGCAAGCGAGCTAGCACCCACGTACAAGTGAGGGAGGGGCAGAGGGAGAGAGAATCCCAAGCAGGCTCTGCAATGTCAGCACAGAGCCTGATGCAGGGCTCAAAGCCATGAACGGTGAGATCATGACCTGAGCAAAAATCAAGAGTTGGACACTTAACCGATGGAGCCACTCAGGTGCTCCAGTTTCTTACAGGTTTAAACCAGGAAGCTGTGGAGCGGTCTGTGACCCAGGATTAGATAACCTGGCTCAAGGGTGCAGCTGACAGTTTGGGGTACAAAATCGGCAGGGCAGCCAGGGGTCCGTTGGCAGGTATGTTGGTCGCAAGGGTTCCCATATGTTCCCTATGTTCCTTCTATGCCCCTCCCCCTCCCGGTAGGCGCCCCCTCCCCCACCACTCCACAGAGCCCTCCCAGTGCCCAGCTTTTGGCAACCCCATCAATCGAGTCTGCTTTAGGGGAATGATCTGCATTAAATCCATGTGCTTTTCCTTCCAGGGGTGTGAACTAAAACTACTCTTTGAATCCGAGCCGTACCCGTGGAAGGAAAAATTTTACTCCATGTTAAAGGGATTGAAGAAAGCAGGAGCCGGGGGCAGGGAGTGTCAGTGGATGAGGGTGGGGTCAGCTCTGTGCTGGAGAGGCTCATCACCATCACCGGTTATTAAATGTTAAGGCATCTGGTGAGCTGGTTGTTAAACACAGCCATTATAAAAGATTAAATTATATAAGCTTATAATGAAATTATATTAAAAACAGAGGTAATAAATATTCGAAACTCTTCCTTTCCTAATTGTTTCACTGCATCGTACTGTCCCCTTCCTCCCGAGGTTGTTTACATCTACTGCATCTATGTGGTGGAGTGGCCGTGTGGATGGCCGCCGAGCATCCATCCCCAAGTTCACATTCAGCGTGAAATCCACCATGGCGGGAACATTTACACCGTGAAAATTGGCCAACACTTTAAACCAGAGCTTTTTTGCTTTTTTTTTTTCTCTCCCAGAGAACAGAGACCTTTTATAGCTCACAACTCTGAATCTGAGGAAACGATTGTGAGCAGCCACGTTTCTTGTAGCATTCAGCCTGGCAGCACATGATTTAGCGTGAAGTGCCATGAGGGTATGGTGTGCTGTTCTCACCCAGACCCCCAGCATCCGTTTGTCCCCCTCTCCCCATTTTGCTTATGCTTTAATGACATGTTCCTCTGGGCTTGTGCAAACAGTCCCTGGGCTGTGGATTCAAGACCTCTGCTTGCCCTGTTGTGGATACAAATGTCCTGGGGTCCTCAGTGAGCCACATCCAGGAGGGTGGAAACAAAAACGAGGTGAAGGGCCCCTCGGGGACTTGCTCCCTGGGTGCTCTCACTTAGACTTTTAGCTCTTCACTAAATGAGCTAACGATTGGGGGGAATCATTAATGGAGGAGAGCTCAGCAGCAACAAAACCCACACTATCCTTTACAACATAATTTATTTGGGTGAAACTCACGTAACATAAACTTAACCATTTTGAAGTGGCATTCACTGGCACTGAGCACATTAACCGTGCTGTGCAGCCAGCACTCCATCTAGTTCCAGGACACTTCCGTCACCCTGATGTAGAGCTCCCCACCCACTGTGCACTCTTTCCCGACCCCCAGCCCCCGACGACCACCAGGCTGTTTCAGTGTCCAGAGATCTTTCTACTCTAGAGATCTTATGTAAGCAGAATCATACAAGATCTGGCCATTTAGCGTATGTTTTCAGGATGCTGCCTGTGTCAGTACTTGGTTTCTTTTTGTGGCTGGATAACAAAGAACCCATCATGTGGCTCCACCATGCTGATTTGTTCATCATCTGCTGATGGCTGTTGTGAATCGGTTCCTGTGTACATGTGCTTGTTTCAGTGTCTGTGTTCAATTCCTTTGGGTCCGTACCTAGGAGTGGAGTTGCTGGGTCCTCCCATAATTCATGTTTAAATTTCTGAGGAACCACCCGCCTCCCCCCCACTCCCTGACTCTGGCCTAGTGGTACAGGAAGAGAAACTTCTGTCATCACAACCCCAGAGTCACACAGACTTGGGTCCTGCCACTTACACCGTAAAGCCCGGGGTTCTTTCTTCAGCTCTGCCGGGCCTCAGTCTGATCCCCTGTAAAATGGGAATAAAGAAGGAACATATCTTTCAGGGAGGTGGAGAGCATGTGTCATTCTTCATGCGGGGCTCAGCCCACACTGAGATCTCCATAAGCGGTCCCAGTGCTCAGATGATTGTGTCTATGACTGTGGCAGACACAAAGAATGATGGTTGGAAGAACCTTGGGGCCATCTCAGCCCGTGAGGACACAGGGAACTCCCTTTCCTAATGGCCTTGACCTTGTTGTAAGAGCACTTCTCTCCTTGGCTGACGGCAGGACTCCATTCACAGTGAGCCGCTCACACCAGCAGCGGGACCAGGAGAAGCAGCTAAGTTAGGGGGTGACTGAATTGACTGACCCTACAAACCCTGAGACCATAGGAGGGATCAGGGATCAGGACCTCTCCTCTCCCAGCCCTGCTGCTGGGCCACATCTCAACTGGACCTTGACTCCCAAGGACAGCACCATGTGCAGTGTTTAGGAGCTGGGGCTCTGGAGTGCACAGGATGGAAGGTGGCCCCCAGGCCATCCTGGGACCTGGGAACCAGCCACAGCAAGCACCCAGTTAATGGGAGGTTTAATCAGTTAATAATAGTAGGTTCTAAGATTGGCAGCATCATTGATGATAATAAAGAAGGGAGAGATGGACAGTCATGTTCATAGGCCTTTAAGAGGAAATTCACCTGTGCCGGAAGGCAGCGGCTGGGAGCCTTCTAGCCACATGACCTGAGACAAATCTTTTTCCCTCCAGGGCCGCAGCGTCCTCATCTGTAAAATGGGAGGGAAGGACCTCGCCGAGGTCTCTAAGGTCCCCTCCAGCGTGGGCATGCGCAGACCTTAGGAAGGGCTCCCATGGACTCTCTGGGGCCCCCAAACCCGCGAGGGGCACTGACCCACCAGCTCAGCCCACCCTGCAGGCTGTGACTCATCCCCGGCCCGCCCCACCCCCTCCACTCTCTGCTGCAGATGATGCTCCTTCCCAAGGAAGGGTCCAAACAGCTCTCTTGCCACTTGTCCCCCACTGATGCGGAGCAGGCTCTGTGGAGAGGCTTTTAAACCTTCCTGGTTGCGGCCAGTATTGATTAGCTTTGTTCTTTAATGGGATTCTTCTGTGCTCTCAGCCTGCCTCCCCTCCCCCAGCCCCCATTGCTCAGGGCCGGGGCTGCTTCAGGCCTCCTTCCCAGCCCTCCACTCTGACAACGCGCCTCACAAACAAACAGGGTAGCTGTTGCTGGGGGGGGTTACTGTCGCTGGGGACCTGGGGCCCCGAGCCCCTGCCCGTCACGGGAGATGGCAGAGGGTTGAGCTCCTTGTCAGGAGGCTGCTGGCTATTTGGTAGCCTCCCTTGTTGGGGTCCAGTCTTTGGGGCACCCCCTTCCTTCCATCCTGGGTCCCGGCGAATGTGGGCCCTCCAGCGAAGGTGGCCCTGTGGCAGCACGGAGCCTTCTTTGCCCCTTGTACCCAAAGAACCCCCCACCCCCAACAAACGTATTTCTAAATGTTCCATTACGGCTTTGGGTAACGATGGTGGCTTGGGAGGCGTCTGTTGCTATGGATTCAAACTCACGGCCATTCGGTGCCTTTCGTGGGGCGCCTGTCGTTGGTTCCCTGACTTCCTTTACAATCGAGTCAATAAAAATGTCACCTCGCCCTCCTCTTTTTAGCATTTATGTTTCAGATCAATGTGAGGCCCGAAGCCCGTCGATTACCCTCCGATGAGTTGCAAAAAAGTACAGCACTAAACAGGGCCGGTGCTGAGATGGGTCCAGGGAAATCGCTGGTAAAATGAGTGCAATCTTTTTCACAAACAGCCACATCTTTTATTTATACGATGGCAAGGTCTGCCTCTGCTTCAGGCCCCGTTACCTTCCTGGCGACCTTAGGGGACCGCACGCCCACCCCCCTGCGCTCCACGTCCTGCCGATCACGTCCGTTTGTCACCAGCCCTTCGCAGCAGCCTCCAGCCTTTGCAGGGAAACTAGCCGTGGAGAGCAGCATGTGTGTGCGTAGCACCTTCTGGAACCACCCCGGAGGGGTCATCTTCTCGAAAGAGACGGCTCCTGGGCAGCTTCCAACTCATGGCACACAAGGAAGGTGAAACTGCCCATTCAGGGCCGGTCTGAGATGAGAATGTTCTTTGGCTGGAGACGTGTAATACTCCTGATGGCCAATCGATATGAGAGGTACAGTGTCAAGGCCCCTCGGCTCACGCTTTCCAGAAGCTCCTGCTTGGGCCATCGAGAAAGCAGTCAGGGTGGTCATCTCCACCTCTGTGCTGGGCCTGGAGCTGCTTCCCCAGGGGCCAACACGTCCCCTTAGGCCTGGGAGGAACACGGCTCTGCAGGCCAGACATAGGCACCCACGCCGGGGACAGTGAGACAGGGTCTTTAACGCACAGGCTGGACACAGGGAGCCCTGTTGCTGCCCGCATCAATGTCCTCTGGGTGAGATTGCAGCAGAGATAAAAAAAGATGACTGTCCAAGCTTTCAAAGCAGAGAGCGAGATGGGGCGCCGGGGGGGCTCAGTCGGTTAAGCGTCCAACTTTGGCTCAGGCCATGGTCTCCCAGGTCGTGGGTTCAAGCCCCGTGTCGGGCTCTGTGCTGACAGCTCAGAGCCTGGAGCCTGTTTCAGATTTTGTGTCTCCCTCTTTCTCTGACCCTCCCCTGCTCACGCTGTCTCTCTCTCTCTCTCTCTCTCTCTCTCTCTCAGAAATAAATAAAACATTAAAAACAACAACAACAACAACAGAGAGCAAGCAGACCGAGGACAGCAAAGGGGGCAGAGCGCAGTCAGGAGAAAGGTCAGGTTTTCACTTTTCTTTTGTATTTTTGTATTTTTTTAATGTTTGTTTATTTTTGAGAGAGAGCAAGACAGAGTATGAGCCGGGGAGGGACAGAGAGAGAGGGAGACACAGAATCCGAAGCAGGCTCCAGGTTCTGGGCTGTGAGCACAGAGCCCGATGCGGGGCTGGAACTCACAAAGTGAGATGGTGACCTGAGCCGAAGTCAAATGCTTAACAGACTGAGCCCCCAAGGCGCCCCCAGGTTTTCATTTTTTCTTAATAGTTTATAATTTAGGAAGCAACAGAGCATAACGGCTAAGAGCATGGACTTTGGAACTGGACAGGCTTAGATTCCCAGTCTGGGGCCCCTCCTTGTCAGGCGTGTGATTTGGGACAAATGTCATTGGTTTCCTTATCTGTAAGCGGGGAATAATAATACTCGTGCCTGATGGAGCTGGTGGGAGGTTAGACGGAATAATACAGGCAGAGTCTGGCCCGCATGTCTGGGCCAGAGAAAGCACTCAATCCTTTTCAGCTGGTGCTGTTGTTGCCGGTGCAGAATGGCTGACCCTTCTAGGTACTTGTCTTTACATTAACTCACTGGATCTTTAATAATGGGGTGGCTAGCCAGTATCACAATAGTTTCTAGAAAAGTCTTTGCAAATTTGAGAACCTGGTACCTGGTATCAGTGCCATATTGAAAGGTTTCTCTCTCTCTTTTTTTTTTTTTTAATGTTTTTTATTTATTCCTGAGAGGAAGAGAGAGAGAGACAGCGTGAGCAAGGGAGGGTCAGAGAGAGGGAGAGACACAGAATCTGAAGCAGGCTCCAGGCTCTGAGCTAACCGTCAGCCCAACGTGAGACCCAAACCCACGAACTGTGTGATCATGACCTGAGCCGAAGTTAGACGCTTAACCGACTGAGCCCCCCAGGTGCCCCCTGAAAGGGTTTTCTCTTATGGGGGTTGGTGGGGGGCTCATGATTAGAAACACTGGTGCAGGTGACCAAGGGCTCCTTGCTGGTGGCCGCCTGAAGGACACAGACCACGCACAGTTGTCTCTTCCCTGGCTTCTCACATGGTCTGTTTCTTCTCTGCCCCCCTCCCCCCCTTCTTTTTGAGACAAAATCCACATACCATAAATTAGCCATTTTAACGTGAACAGTTAAGGGCATTTAGCACATTTGCAATGTCGCACAACCACACCTCTATCTCATTCCAAGCATTGGCATCCCCCCCAGATAAGACCCCCATACCTGGTCATAGTAATCCCCACCCCTTTCCCCCCACCCCCAGCCTCTGGCTGCTATCATCAGCCTTGTTTCTACGGCTTCACCTGTTCTGGACACTTTATTTAAAGGGAATCACACTGTATGTGGCCGTGCGTGCCTGGCTCTTGTACTTGACCCACTGATGTCGATGTTCATCTGTGTAATAGCAGGTGTCAGTGATGCATTCGTCTTCAAGGCCGGATACCATTCCGCTGTACAGACCGAACACACTTTGTTTACCTATCACCCGTTGATAGACAGTTGGTTTGCTTCCACTTTTCGGCGGTTGTGAGTCACGCTGCTGTGAACGTGGGTGTGCGCCTCGCATTCTCTTGATCGCGCTCCACTCAGATGTGTTCTCAAACCCGTCACTTGTCTCTTCCCCCCTCTGGGCCTCTGCACACACCTGTCTATCCCTGGTGCCCTGTCTCCCCTCTGCTGACTCCTATGCACGCTGCGGGGCTCAGCCTCATGCCACTTCCTCCAGGAAGCCCCCCTGCTGTGCTCCGACAGGCTGGTGAGCCCCTTCCTGGTGGGCTCCTGTAGCGCCCAGCATCTCCAGGAAAGCCCTTCTACACGTAGTTGTTGTTACTCATACATCTGTCTCCGCTGATGGGGATGTGGCCGTCACTGCCGTGACTACCGTGGAATCCTCAGAGCCCCGCCCAGGACTGTGCACGTGGTAGGTGCTTCTAAACTGTTTATTGAGTGAATGCATGACCATCATCTCTTCGACCTCTGGGCCTCAGTGGCAGCCTTGTGGATTTTCTGGCCTGGGAACAATCACCAGACTGCAGGCTAGACTAGAGTCCCTCTGGGGGAGGCGAGCGGCCACCTCCTGTTAATATTCCCAGTGGTGAAAGGGCCCTTGGGAGCCTTGTTGATTAAAAATGCAGTATGAAAATGGGAGCAAAGCTGCCATTAAAAATGATTAATTAGAGTCCTGCTCATTATTCTATTTGGAATGATGCTATTAATATTAATGACCCTTAAAAATACTTCACGTACAGGCACTTACTCTCTATTTTTGCGCTTCCCGCAGTGTGGTCCCATCCCTTACCCAAGCCCTCCAGAGCTCGGACTCTTCCCAGAATTGTCCCCTCTGGAGGGGCTGGACTTTCTGCTACGCACTTAATCAGGGGCGATCACCATTGTTGTCCTGCCCGCCCCCCCCCCTGCCCCCCACAGCCACATGTACTGGGCAGCTCAGAAAGGGCTCCACTTCCCCACTGCAGCCAGAAAGCAGGGAATGTGTGCCCTTTCCTAGTTTTATTTTGTAGCTCAACGGGCATGGTCGTTTCTGGGAAGCGGAGGACAATACCTGACCCTGGGGGCAGGGCGAGGCTCTCTCTAATAAGATGGCAGCAGAGATGACAGGGGAAGGAAAGGGCCGCTTCATTAGGGAAACTGCAAGTCACTCCCCGGAGCGCACCGTGAACCGCCACGGGGCAGCCTCCCTGGGAACCTGCAGCTCCAGCGGGTGAAAAGCTCCAATTAAAAATATTAACCCCGCCGCCAGGGCTTGGGATGCAGGGCTTGGTCCCGGCAGCAGTGGCAGCTCTGTTCTCTGAAGATCTGGGGTGACCTCCACCTTCCTTCCTGGGGGAGGAAATGGCAAGAACTTGCTCTTGCTTGTTTCGCCTGTCCTGTTGGGGTAAAAATGATTCCTTTGTACCCTGTGACCGTTTCTTGCCTTTGTCTGACACTTAGGGTCTCCTACCTCCCAGACCAAAGGTGACGGCGTGCACCTGCCCGAAAACTCCTGTGGGCGGGGCGGTGGGGCATCACCCCCGAGCGCCCCATTCGGAGCCTGAGCACAGATGTGCTTTCGCGATACTCAGTGAATGATCATGATAACATTGGCATTGGGTCACTTGTCCCCAAGGCGGAGGGGCAGAGAACAGTTAAACATCCATACTTGTCTTAGGAGTGGGCTTCTTGAGCTTACATTTCACAGTAAATGTATTTATGGCATGAGCTTAGCAGAAAATTTCTTCTCTGGGTCCAAGATGTGTTAATCACCTTTCTTCCCTTTATTTATTTATTTTTTAAATATTTTTATTTATGTCTAGGACAGAGAGAGAGACATCGTGAGCAGGGGAGGGTCAGGGAGAGAGGGAGTCACAGACTGAAACAGGCTCCAGGCTCTGAGCTGGCAGTCAGCACAGAGCCCGACGCTGGGCTCGAACCCATGAACCGAGAGATCATGACCTAAGGGAAAGTCGGACGCTTAACCGACTAAGCCACCCAGGCACCCCTCACCTTTCTTTCCTTTAAATGCAGGTGACATTCATTGGGCACCAGTCATGCACCTGGGCCTGTTCCGACGGCTTTAACCCTCACGCACAGGTGAGTGCAGCCTGACTCCGTGGCTAGTTGAGCACTTAATCAGTACATCCCAAAGAACAGACAATGTGCACTGCTACCCTACATCACCTCTGCGTTCACACATGCGTGAACACACACACACACACACACACGCACAGAGCTTCAGGCCATAGTTATTAACTGGCTAATACAAAAAGGGCTTACAAAGGATCAAATAGTAAAAGAATCCCTCACTTTACCCAAAGGCCACCTTTCTCACCTTGTGACCTTGATCAGGAAACTGAGGCTCAGAGCGGTTAAGTAAGTTCCTGAGGTCACAGAGCTAGAAACTGGCAGACCACAGGATCTGATGTGTGTTGACATGCAAATTTATTCCGAACCTGGGCTAACAGGATCTCTTGCTGACTTGCTGTCACGTGACCTGCTCGCAGCCCTTCCCTGGACGCAAGCTGGTGCTTCCTTACACCTCCTTGTCCAGGCAGCCACCGCAGCCTATGGCAGCCAGCGTTCGTGGGCACAGCCCCACACGCTCCCTGCCTCGTCACATGGCTGCAACGTCTCTAGCCGAATCAGGCTGGTCTTCCCCAGCTCCCTAGATCTGCCTTCAGTCAAAGTCCTCTTTAATTAAACAGCAGCCCTCCCTGGAAAGCAATTGAATTATCTAATTATGCGCTCCTAACCTGATTGCAGTGGTTAATGCAGGGACTTGGCGACTTAGGTGTTGATGGGGCTCAACGGGAGCTGGAGCTCATCGCTGGTGACCAGCAGTGACGAATGTGACCCCCCCTCACACCCACTTCCCTCCCTCACCCCTGTCCACCCTGTTTCCAGGGGTCAGTGCATGGCAGAGCAGACACTGTCCGAAATAGCGACCAGTCCAAAACCCAAGGCTGTGCCTGAGGGGAGCCTCGGCTACCACTGAACTCTCCTGAGTGGCGGCTTCTCCACTTGTCAGTGGCTGTGAAGGATGAGAGGGGTGGCTCGCCCCCCTCCCCCGCCGGTGCCCCCATCACTTGGGCAGAGCCCCTTGGACTGCTCTGCAATATTTGGCTCCAGGACTTGCTGGTTCATTTTGTGTGTTCATCCTGTCGCTCTCTGGCAGGTGTCCCCCGCGTGTGGGCAGCGTCAGGACCTGGACATGGCCGCTGAGCCCTGCTGCCCCCTGACCACAGTCCCAGCGAAGCCTTCCCCCACCCCCCGAGTCGCTGGGGGATAAGCATTGCATGATTCAGCCCGCCTCTGCCCAGCCGCCTCAGATCTCCCCTCAGAGGAAGTTTCGGGATGCATTTGCGAAAATGAATCCTAACTATTAAGGTAAAATTCTAACACTGTGCACACACAGCCAAAATAACTCCATTACTGAATGAGTTCCCTCTACTGTAACAAGCACTGGGCTCTTTTAAATTAAGTGTCATTGGGTGTTGTTTTCTGCTTTTTAATTTGAAAACCTGCCAAAGCTACACGGGAATAGTCAAGTTAACCCCTGCATCTCCTTGGCTCCAGACTCGCCAGTTGTTAACTCGTTGCCACATGCGCTGTTATCAACTCCCGCCCTGGCCCTATATCCCCGGTGTGATTGGTAGTGTTTTGCTGAATCATGTGCAAGTAAGTTTGGGGACACTATGCCCTTCGCCACCAATTACTTACAGTCTGTGTCTCCTAAGAATAGAGACGTGTTCCCTCTCCTTTTCCCACATATTTTCTAATGCACCGAGGTGATACTCGCATCACATGAAACTGGCCATTCCAAAGCGAACAATGTGGCGGCATTTAGCCCATCCCCCGGTCTGTACCGTCACCACCTCTGTCCAGCCCAGCACATCTCCCTCAGCCCAACGTCAAACCCGTAACTGTCACAGAATTGTCCCCAGTGCTGGCAGCACGTACCTTATTCTGAGGGTTGCTCGCTTTCACAGCCTCGAGATGGTGATGGGGTTCAGGAACTGCTCACTGATGGATACGGCCCAAGTGCCCATGTTGCTAATTCCCCCCATACTGTTCTTTTCAGTGATTTTCTGTTTCCCCCCCGACTCAGGGTCCAGCCAGAGCCCACAGTACATCAGCTTGTTCCACCTAGCCTGTAGGTCCCTTTCGACCAACTGCTTAGCCCTTACGAAAATTATATATACATAATATATACATTATTATTTTTTTTTACTTTGGGAAAATTTTCAGATTTTTAGAAAAGTTGCAAAGAGAGTGCAGGGAGTTCTCCACCCCCTTCAGCTGGTTTCCCCTAATGTTACCATCTCGAATAACCACGGTACTCTTACCCAAACCCAGAAATTAGCATTGGTGCCACACTGTTGGTGGATTTCACCTGCTTTTCCACTGATGGCCTGTTTCTACTCCAGGATCTAACTTTGCATTTAGTTGTAGCCATTTTGTCCTTTACGAGGCTGACCGATGTTAGGTTCTTTACATGCATGCGTTGTTTTAATTGCCTCGAGGAGGCATTACTGCTGTTCTAGACCGGAGAGGAAAGGGGCATCAGGGTTGTGAAATGACCTGCCTCAGACTACTTGGTAAGTGAGGAGGCAGGACTCAAACCCCATCCCTCTGGCTCCGAAGCTTCTCTCCTTCATCTGCTCCATGAATATCACATGCACTCTCTCTCTCTCTCTCTCTCTCTCTCTCTCTCTCACACACACATGCACACACACACACACACACACACACACACCACGCACTCACACAGACAGCTTTATGACCATATTTAGCACTTGGCTAGCACAAAAGTTTTCAGAAAGCATCAAATGTTAAAATAATTGCTCATTTTATCCAACAGGTACATTCCTGAAAAGTTAACTGTAGTTCTCTAGAAGGATTTACTAGAAAGTGGGCACATACCAACTGCTTGTATGTGCTGAGTGCTTTGCATAAATTTCTTTACTGGATCAGTACCCACCCCTTGCTGGGATGTGTTGTTACGTCCATTTTAGAGACGTGAAAATTGAGTACAGAGAGGAGAATTGACCCGTTCCAGGTCAACTCGCCACACATTCGCCAACTCAGCTCTTTGAACTCCGCTTTTTGTCTCACCCTGTCCCCGTCCTTAGCCTGCAGGCTTGACCAGGACCCACTTTCAGGTCTAAAGCCCCCACCCCCCACCCCGCCGCCGCTGTCTTCATGCAGCCAGGTCCAGGGGCAGCCACAATCTCTGGGTGGAATGGCCAGAGAGTCTCTGGGGTGTGGCTGAGCGACACGTCTCACTCCTCTGCCTCAGGGCTCCTGTGTCCCGAAGCCAGTTCAGCTGGTGCCACTCAGTCACTCACACGGAATATGCTAATCCTCTTCAATAACGGGTCCAGCTGGTAGGAGCTTTTATTTCAGCAAAGTGTGAATGCTGTTGCCATGGAATGCAGCCTTATACCCAGGGAGCAGGAATTACCAGGAGGAGAAGCCGCTCAGGGCTGTTTTCCCCTTTTTTGCAGGTTTCACTTCCCTCTGTGTGTTTCACCACCAATTTTCATTTCGGTCCGCATGAAACACTCAACACGAATGACGTTGGAGTCAAGGCGCTCAGCACTGTCTCTTCCCCACTCTCCATATGCCTACAAGCTACTCCTTCTGGGACTGGGATGGGAGGGGGATGAAACAGTTATTTTCCCCACTGCACGAAAATAGCATCTGGGTAGAGAGTGGGACAGGATTGGTCCCACCCGGCCAACGTCAAGTCCTCATTTCCAATAGGAAGGCCCCCAGGCCGCGTCTCAACCACTCTCAGCTCCTATTAAAACTCGATTTGAAAGTCTCTTACGAGAAAGATGGGCTGGGAACCCCTGGTGGTGTTTGGCTGGTGTGGGGGTGCACGTGCGAGTGCCCTCTGCTGCCACGCTCTGTGTGGTGGCCTTGAGCTCCCCTACGGAGTCAGCTGGGTGATCCTGGGCCAGTGACTTAACTACTCTGAGCCTCTGTTTCCTCCTTTGTGAATGAGGGGGAACAAATGGTTACAGACAGAGCAGTGGGCAGAAAGGTGATGGTTATAAAAGCACATGGCCCCACACGAAGCAGCTGCTTGGCAATGACTTGGTAATGTCATCCCCCCCCTTTTTTTTTTCTAGAGCTACTCTCTTCCTTCCTTCCTTCCTTCCTTCCTTCCTTCCTTCCTTCCTTCCTTCCTTCCCTCTCTCCTTCTAAGGGGGCGGGGTGTGAGGGCGGGGGGGGGCAAGGGAGGGAATGAAAGACTAAAATGAGACATAAGCGGCCCCTGCCATCAAGTTCTTCACAGCCTGGTAGAGGGGAGAGCCGTATGTCCAAAGAGCTACAGCGTAAGTCCCCAGGGGATCACGTGCTCCCTGCCGGGGTCCACTGGGCTCTTACAATGCATCACACACCATTCCGGATTATGCATGTGCCTGATCTCTTCCGGATCTTTCTAGCAATCCCCGGGGGAGCCATTCTTATTCCTGTCCCGGCAAATGAGGAGGCCAAGGTTCAGAGAAGTCAGCTGACGTGTCCAAAGTCATACACGTGCTAGGGGTCGGGCCGTGACTCCAAGCCGCTCATCTGTAGAGTCGTGAGCTTTGTCGCCATGCTGCACCATCTCCCTGCCCCCACAGGAGTGGTCCGGGGGCCTCAGGTCAGGAGCTGGGGTCAGTTCTTCCAGGGACAGGGGCGCCAGTGGCAGCCTCCAAAGCTATGCATCCTGAGACCCAGGGAGGCAGAGGGCTCCAGCTAGAGGCTGGAACCTGCTCAAATCCATCGAAGTGCCTGCTCCTTTGTTCCCAGGGGAAGGCAGATCTGGGCAGGGGACGTCCCAGGCATGTGTGGGAAATAGCCTGTCTCCCCCTGACTGAAGGCAAGGTGCCATGAAAGGGATGATGAAGGGAAGCTAGGCTGCCATTGAAATACCACTTTTGAACCTTATTTTCTAGGCTGAGAGCTGAGTGTGGCCGGATATTGAACAGAAGGGGGAAGGAAGGGACCTGAGGATGACAGAGTCAAAGTCAGGCGATAAGAAGTAAGCCGTCTGCGGAGGACCCTGCATGTCTCATCCATTTACTTTTTGGAGGCATTTTTTTTTTAAGTCTATATACTTATTATGAGAAAGAGAGCACGAGCAGGGGAGAGGCAGAGAGAGAGGGGAGGGAGAGAATCCTATGCAGGCTTCAAGCTGTCAGCACAGAGCCCGACGCGGGGCTCAAACTTACCAACCGGGAGATCGTGACCTGAGCAGAAATCAAGAGTCGGATGCTCAAGTGACTGAACCACCCAGATGCCACCCCCCCGTTTTTAAAAATTTTATTTATTTTGGGGGGAGGGACTTTAAAAAAATTTTTTTTAATGTTTT
Source organism: Hyaena hyaena (assembly GCF_003009895.1). Taxonomy (NCBI): domain Eukaryota; kingdom Metazoa; phylum Chordata; class Mammalia; order Carnivora; family Hyaenidae; genus Hyaena; species Hyaena hyaena. The sequence goes on along the minus strand of NW_024080670.1, from coordinate 805,876 downwards.
ATTTATTTCTGAGAGAGAGACAGCGTGAGCAGGGGAGGGTCAGAGAGAGAGGGAGACACAGACTCTAAAATAGGCTCCAGGGTCTGAGCTGGCAGTCAGCACAGAGCCCGACGTGGGGCTCGAACCCACGAACCATGTGATCATGACCTGAGCTGAAGTTGGATGCTTAACCGACTGAGCCCCCCAGGTGCCCCAAGGGGGGAGGCACTTTTAAACTAAGTTCCTTTTTACCTCCCCAACTCAAACGCTCGCTTTTTTCTCGCCGGGTGGAGGGACATATGTCTTGGCTGCTCACAGGGTCACGGGTCACAGATACGGAGCGATTCGACGCTGCCTGGTGGTGTCAGTATCTCTTCTCATGCTCGTGAAATCACGAGGAATGGAGAAACCAGGGCCGCGTGTGGCCGCGTGCTGTCTTCTCCGTGCGGGGAGCTCCTGGGGCCCCGTGATCCTGACAGTGGGTCGGAGAACTCAGGAGACCCTTTGGATGGGTAGTAATGCCGAGTAATGCCCGGGGAGACGCCGGCACTTCTTCTCAGAGTGTGGTATCAAAGTCAACGCGTGACGCCTGAGAAGAGTTGACTGGGGGACAATTCTATTCGGGAGCAGTGTTGGGCTGGGGGTGGGGGAGAGGACGAGAGAGGGAGAGAGGAATTGAGCAGGTGAGCTAGCGAGAGCAGGAAGGAAATTTGATTTTAATATTCCAATTAGCAGTTATACAGATCCGATTAATCCACTAATTACTCAGCTTTACCTGTGCACACAGGAGTCATTTAGAATCAACAGCATCGCACCCTCTTTTTCTTCGTCGCTTGCCTGTTCGTTTGGGTAGCAAATATTGATCGAGCGCCTACTCCGGCTTAGGCCCTGGGGGGGTCTGTGTTGACCAGACAGGCACAGCCGTCCCAGCGGAGCTTGAAATCCAGCAGAGGAGTAGAGAGTGGGGGGAGCGGCATCAGGAACCCGTAATCACCATACTGTGTGGGTGCTTCATGTGAACAAAACTCTGGGAGCTGCCAGGTCCTGGGGTCCCCACAGGAGGCCCCATATCTGCCCACCTGACCCGTGTGTGTTTTCCCACCACAAAACTTGTTCCTGTCCCTCCCCAAGGCAAGGCGTGTGGAACAGCCTCGGTGGGTACTTAGGAGAACCGCCATCCCTTTTGTGCGTTGACTAGGAACTTGCCTTTGGCCTTGGCAGCCCGTGCAATGCTGTGGAGTTGCTACTCTCATCTCCTTTTCAGAGATGATGAGGGGACTCAGAGAAGTGACGTTGTTCATGAGGGGCCTGGTGAGTGGCAGAGTGGGGGTCTGGGCGTGTTCTCTCCCGCGTACTCTCTCTCAAGGTCTTACCCCCTCTACACCTCTTTCCATCAGCACCTGCTGCCTCTTGGGCAGCCTGAGGCAGGTAGAGGCTTCCGAGGGAAAGGCAGGTGGGAGGGAGGAAGGAGGGGAGGGCAGTCAGGAGTCATGAATATCTAACATCTTGTGATGCTGAAACCCAAGAGCCCCCTGACTCAGCAGGATATTAATAACCCTGGCTGGTCCTTGGAGGGCAGCTGTGCCAGGGACGTGAACAGCAGGACCATATCCACCCGCGGCCGCCCGTGGCAGCTCACACGCCACCCCTACTCACCTGTCTGTCTCCCCATACCAGGCTGGGAGCTTCCGAGAGCAGATGCTGGTCTGTATCTCCAGTCCCCAGCACAGAGCTCTGCATACAGTAGGAATAGCTAGACAGCTGTGAAATGGATGGATGGATGGATGGATGGATGGATGGATGGATGGATGGATGGATAAAGAAACTGATCCTCGAATTTTCCAGAAACATCACTACTGCTTCCTCTCCCTGCTAATCACCTTTGCAATCACACATAGTACGAACTCCATAAATGAAGACTGGGTAGGTCATGTTTAACATCATCCTCAATTAGCAGTGTGCCCGAGCGCCTATTTCTGTCTGGTACAGCTCTGGGCTGTCTACACAAGGGACAGAGACCCATCCCCACCCTCTAGGTCAGGGAGAACAATGTGAGGTCTACAGCGGCCCTCTCCTGGATACGATGAATCCATCACCAGGGAGCCAGGCTCGTCATCGCAGCACTGTGTCCTGGGAAGCTGGGACGTGGCTCGACGTTGCCCATCGTTTTTTGGAATCAGCACCTTCTCTCTGCCCCCCTACACTTCTCCATCCCGTACAGCCTGTTTGAGAGACAGTGCACAGGACAGCCAGTGGAGAGCTCCCTCCTCTCTAAGCAGAAGCTCTCTTTGATTATAAAATGCCAGCTAGTGAGTGGGGAGAGGTTGGTGGTGACCGGGAAATGCGGCTTCAAGAGGCCACCTCGACCCGGTGGATGGGCATGACACTCCTAGGCACTGTGGGAACAGAGGCTGCCTCCCTGCCCCGCTGGGAGGAGCCCCCAAAGTGGCCAACCCAACCGACTGGGCCCTTAGGGGTGTCTGGAAGCCCCACCCATAGGGGACTCTGGGGGACCATAGGGAACCCACCACTGACCTCTGGGCTCTGTGTGTGGGGGTGGAGGGGGGTGGTGTGCGACCAGCAGCGATAATAAGAAGAGTTAACCACCTGAGTGCAGGAGTGAGGCCTGGGTGGCTATGGGGCCCCGGGGGTTGCCAGGACGTGGCGGGGGGTGGGGGGAACCGTGCAGGGGCTCTGGGAAGGGCCTCTTTGCCAAACAAATGCAGGAAGCATTTTAACAAACGGGGGAAGTGGTTCTCGAGCAGAGCAGGTGAAGGGCGGTGGCCCTGCGTGCGGACACCCCCCGGCTAAGAGGCTCTTTCTGGATACAGTCCTGTCACACCTGACTAAGGGGTTCAAGCCTCACCCTTGGGTGCTTGAGACCCCATAGGCACAGAGCGCATATGGTACGTGTTGACCATTTAGCTACAAAAGGAGGGTTCCCTGCCGGAGTGGTAAAGGGGTTTCTGGAGCCATGGAAGCCCATGCGCCCCCCCCCCACAGCTCCATGCTCCCCCACCACCCCCGAGGCCACAGAGCCCACTGCTCCATCTCACCTGTGCTTCGCGTGTGGCGTGTTCGTGTGGGCTTCCGGCAAGCCGCCTGTCTCCTCCCCTTGGGGACTTGTCATTCTGTTGATCGCTCAGGGAGACATTTGTACTGGGTGGACTCAGAACGCCAGGCTGGCGGTTCATCAGAAAATGGTAGCCCTGGAAAGACCCCCCCTCGCTTACCGACGAGGGTCCTGAGGCCCAGCGGCGGAGGGCAGGACTCAGCCAGCTCCCCAGAGCTCACAGGGCACAGACTTGGGGCGGGAACCTCTGAGTCAGTGCAGTGCAGGGGAGGGGGAGCGGGGGACCAAGGACCTGGTGTGGGACGTGGGGCAAGCCGTGTTACTCTCTGAGCCTCAGTTTCCCTATTTGTAAGGTGGAGGCAAACAAGAGGGGCTCCCCTGGGGTCTGGCACGTGGTCTGATATCAGTTGAGAAGAGATTTTTTTTTTTATTTTTATTTATTTCTAGGAGAGAGAGACAGAGTGAGCAGGGGAGGGTCAGAGAGAGAGGGAGTCACAGACTGAAACAGGCTCCAGGCTCTGAGCTGGCAGTCAGCACAGAGCCCGACGCGGGGCCCGAACCCACGAACCGCGAGATCATGACCTAAGCGAAAGTCGGACGCCCAACCGACTAAGCCACCCAGGCGCCCCAAGAGAAGAGAGATTTCTTTAGAGAAACCCCAGCAGTGTCCGCAGTAGCTGTGGTCGCATAGCAAGGCCCAGCAGGTGAGCAGGGTGATGGCAGAGGGGTGGGGTCTGGAAGAGAGAGGGTTGTGCTCCTGGCCTCGAAGCGGATGGCAGTTTGCGTTGGCCTCACAGAACAGTTGATTTCTGGGGCGCCTGGGTGGCTCAGTCGGTTAAGCGTCCGACTTCAGCTCAGGTTATGATCTCTCGGTTTGTGGGTTCGAGCCCCGCATCAGGCTCTGTGCTGACAGCTCGGAGCCTGGCGCCTGCTTCAGCCTCTGTGTCTCCCTCTCTCTCTGCTCATGCTCTGTCTCTCTCTCTCTCTCTCGAAATAAATAAATAAACATTTTGAAAGTTTATTTTAAAAACAGAACAGTTGATCTGCATAGGAGGACACTTTCTATTGGACCTGAAGTTACATTCTCTTTGGCATCTGGTGTCTCATGATTAAATCTTCACAATAAGCCCGAGAGGTGGGCGCTACTGTCAGACGGAAACACGAGGTGCAGAAAGGTGCCCGAGGAAACGAATGTCAGCGCGGGAGCCTCACCCCGGGCTGTCAGGTTCGGGGGGCCCTGCCCATACACGCCTGGCTAGCTGCGAATGTGGCCAGAGACCCTCCCACAGGGTCTGAAGGCTGTGCCTGGTCGGGGGGCCATGGCCGCCTGCTCAGCCAGCACCCCGCAGAGGCGTGTGTGGCTCAGGACCCTGGAGGCCCCGAAGCAATGTCCATAGCTGCGAGAGTCGCTGGCCGTGACAGCAATGCAGAGGGGTCCCTGATGTGGCTCGAACCCGGGCATGGAAAGGGGTGGGTGTTGACAAGCCCTATTAACCGCACTGGGCCAGCAAATTTGGACCCAGGAATTAGCAGGGTCAAGATAAGAGGAAATTGGATCCAGAGGCGCCTGGGTGGCTCAGTCGGCTCAGTGCCCGACTTCAGCTCCGGTCACGATCTCGAAGTTTATGGGTTCAAGCCCCGCGTCGGGCTCCATGCTGACAGTGGGGAGCCTGCTTAGGATTCTCTCTCTCTCTCTCTCTCTCTCTCTCTGTCTAAATAAATAAATAAATAAATAAGGAAATTGGACCCAGAGCTTGTCTTTTTCCAGATTAAAAAACAAAAACCCACCACTTCTGGAAGTCATCACTGGCTGGGACGCGCAGAAGCCGTGCCCTTCTGCATGTCAGATGACGCAGAAAGCAGAGCACGTGGTCGGGTGGCCATCTGGTTCGTCCTCCCTGACCCTGCACACAGCTGCGAGTGGGAAGGGGGAGCAGGGGTGGGACCCCAGAAGGCAGAAGGGCCGGGAGGACCCCAGTGAAGACGAAGGCTCATTAGGACCCCTCAGAGCGCTAGGGCCCTCCTGGGAGCAGGGGAGCGGGGGTAAGTGTGGACATCCGCGAGGTCGCGGGTGACAGCCAGCAGTCCGTCGAGCGAGGGAACAGCGTCAGCTGCGAGCTGTCCCCATCCATCAGGCCAACTGCCGTGAAGCGAGGTTTCCGGAATCAGGAGTCCAGCTTCATGAATGATCTTTACCTGCAACTTCTTGGGAGCCCTCACCCAAGGCCCTCCTCTGGGCAGAAGAACTTGACCAGGAGTGAGGGAGAGAGCCAGGAGTTCCCAGAAGCACAGGTGTGGGCCCTGGGGGCGGGACCGGAGCAGGGCAGAGGGAGCCGGGCTCCTAGAATTCAGTGTTTAAAAGGCAGAGAAGTTTGGGGGTCCCTGGGTGGCTTAGTCGGTTAAGCTTCCGACTTTCGCTCAGGTCATGATCTCGCGGTTCGTGGGTTCGAGCCCCGCGTCGGGCTCTGTGCTGGCTGCCAGCTCAGAGCCTGGAGCCTGTTTCTGAGTCTGTCATTCCCTCTCTCTCTGACCCTCCCCTGCTCACGCTGTCTCTCTCTCTCTCTCTCCTAGAAACAAATTGAAAAAAAAAAAAACATTAAAAAAAAAAGGCAGAGAAGTTTGTACGCACCCGTTTGGTGGCCCCACCGGTGACAATTCGATGAGGAAATGGTAACCCATACGCGCAGGTGAGCGTGAATCACCAGGATAGACAGAGTCGGAGGGGATGCACTCCTGTGGATCTCTTTCTTGCGCCGGGGACTGTCTTTCAGAATTTCCAGCAGACGGCGGTCTGCCCAGGACGTGGCATGTCTGCCTGCTGGTGCCCAGGCCCCCCAGCTCCTGGGGGAGCAGAAGGGAGCCAGCCCAGAAGGTAGAGCAGGTATTTCTATAAGGAAATTCTTTTGTGATCAGCGCATGTCAGAGAGAAAGACTGTCCTGGAGGCTTGCTTGGGTCATCCGCTCTGTAAGAAAGAAGGTTTTCCGGGGCGCCCGGGTGGCTCAGTCGCTTAAGCGTCCAACTTCAGCTCAGGTCATGATCTCTCAGTTTGTGAGTTCGAGCCCCACTTTGGGCTCTGGGCTGACAGCTCGGAGCCTGGAGCCTGCTTCCGATTCTGCATCTCCATCTCTCTCTGCTCTTACCCCGCTCATGCTCTGTCTCTCTCCTTCAAAAGCAAATAAACACTAAAAAAATTTAAAAAGAAGATTTTCCTCTAGGTGAGGAGTCTGGGGTGGGAGCAGGGAGATCTTCCTCCAGCGGACACAGCCCTTTCCCTTCAGATTGCCGCTTTTGTTCAACGCCTGTCTTCTGGCTGGTGTGCTCCCCCCACCTCCAAACACCCCGGGTGCCAGGCGGTCCGGGGAGCAGCCCGCACACCTGGCGAGCCCGGGGGAGGACCCAGGTGAAAGATCCCACCTGCGAGAGTGGGTGTGGCTCCTTCCTCAACGTCCCTCCTGCCCCCCCTCCGAGAGTTGGGAGAAATGTTCCCCGTGTCGGGGGAGGACTGAGTGGAACTGGGTGGCCGGCCAGCCTCCCAAGAGTGGATCCCAAGCTGGGGTTTGGCTTAGAGGTGATGTCTGGGCCGGAGGGCTGCTGGGGCTGGTACCCCCCGCTTCCCGGGCTTGGTGAACCCCATCATTCTTCTGACGCGGAGCGGCCCCTCTGCTGGGCCACCGGCTCCCACACGGCTCTGTGGAGGACACCCCCGGGAGGAGAGCTAATCAGAGCCAACTTTTACTGAGTAGTTACCACCTGCCGGTGTTGAAGATTCCTACGCGTTTCTCCAAGAATCCTCGCAACAACGGCAGGAAACAGGTGCATTATTATCCCTGCCTGACAGATGGGGAAACTAAGGCTGGAAAAGGTAGGACCGAGGTCTGGGTTCCCACAGAGCCTGGGGATTCTAGTTCTCGTAGCTCGTGGCTTGAACTTTCCTCTCTCCTGTCCTAAGAGCCAGGCTCCCTCTGGTTTATCTAGTGGTTTCTTGTTTTTTGTTTTTTGGCAACATTTCTAGGCTGGCACACTTACACTGGGCCTGTAGAAACATGGGCACACACACACACACACACACACACACACACACTCACTTCCCCAGACTCAGCTGCCTCCCTAGCTTGACCTGAGAGTGCCTGGCACATAGTAGGTGCCCAGTAAACCTTTGTGAGGGGCACAGGCAGCTTGATGGCTGTGACATGAATGATGTGAAGGCAGGACCCAGTGGACTTGTCACTATTTATACCCCCACCCTGGGGTCTGGTGGGGTGCCAGCACACAGTAGGTGCTCCCGCCGAGAGACGTCTCACCGGGGGAGTCACGTGCCGCATACCGAGAGAGAGAGGCCAGTGCGCCTTCATAGCCTCCTTCTCACAGACCTGAAAAACCCCTAGAAATTCTGGAATCCATAGGGGTGAGCAGCAATGGGTTCTGCAGATTGGAGACCTACTATGCGTTGAAGGCTCTCTAGGCACCGACTGGGCCGACATCCCAGCTGCCTGCTGGCCCCCAGGGAGGGGGTGGGGGGCTTCCTCCTCGCAGCAGTTGCCCCTCTTGAAGGGGCCAAGCAGCTGGGCCGGAAGGAGCTTGGTTCACTGGCACTGTCGCCGCCAGGGGCTCAGGAATGGAACCTTCTCATGTGGACCACAGGATCCCAGCGGGGCAGCGGGGGGCGCAGAGGAGGGGCTCAGAAGGCAAAGGCAGGTGACCCAGTTGCATTTATACCCATTCAACAGAGTCTGTTCTGCTCGCCAAAGCACGTGCTTGCTGTGTGCCCTGGAGAAGGCTGGAAACCACTCTGGGCCCCCGGGTTTTCCACTGACAAGTGGAGACGGAGCTCCCAGTTCCCTCCCAGGATCTTTGGGAAGAGAACCATTCTGGAATAATAAGCTTAGGACAGAGACCGTACATCACGGAGCCCAGACACGAGGCCTGGGTTCGAATACTGACACGCCCCGAACTGAATCACCCAGGACTTCTCAGCCTAGGTGTTGTCGCCTGAACCACGGAGAGGATAATAGCATCTTTCTCAGGGTGTAGTAAAGCAGAAATGCGAGAACATCAGAAAAGTGCTGTGCACCATGCCTGGTGTGGAATACCAGAGCCACCTTGTGTTAAGCACTTTCTAGAAGCCAAACAGGTCTCGAGCATTAGCTCATTAAATCCTTACACCAAGCCTAGGCATTGGATGCCATGATTACACCCATTTTCCGGAGCAGGCAACTGAGGCTTGGCAAGGTGAGTCCCTGACCCAAGGTCACACAAATAGGAAATGATGAGCCGGAGTGTGAGCCCAGGGCGGCTGGTCTCTGAAGCCTTGAATCCCGACTGCTATTATAGAATGTGCCCATTTAAGACATAGAAGGAACCCTCAAAGCTGACTGGTCCTCCCATTTTGCAGCAGATAAAACTGAGGCCCAGAGAAGGGAAGCGAGGAGCCTGATCACAGAGCTGCTGCTGGAACCAGGCATCCGACCCACAGGGTTACTGCTCAGAGTTACCCAGCACCTATTACGTGCCAGGTACAAAGTGCCTTCTGAGCATCACTGCATGTAAATTTTACAATAACCCTAGGAGGAAAGATCCTTTTGTCGGTCCCATTTTTTCTTTGGGTAAACTGAGGCAGAGGGGGGCAGCAGCTTACTCAAGGTCACACAGCTAATTAACAGGAGAGGCAGGCTTCCTACCCAGTGACTCCAACTCGAGAGCCCTCGTCCCAGGCTGCCATGGCACCGCCTCCCCGCGGAGCCCAGGCCAGCCTTGCTCAGCAGCCTGGGTCCCAAGCAGACCCCCTCTGCCAAGGGAAGGGGGTCCGCAGGGCCCCCAGGGCACAACCCCCCCCCCAGGCTGGAGCAGCAGGAGCCCCCAGCGGGGAGAACGCTGGCTGAGCTTCACTTGGGGACACGGGCACGGCGCTGGGGCTGGCAAACCCGGTCTCCCCGGAAACCATTATCCCCCTGCCTCTGTGAAGAGAAGTTTATCCAACAAAATGCAAGCGAGCAAAGAACACGTTCTGCTTTCTGTGTCTCTTGTTATAGGCAGCGCACATCTTGGGAGATGTGTGGATGAAAGGCGCCATATAAAATGCAATCAATTATGAATCACCATTACTGAATTAATCACATGTATGATTAATACAGTAATAATAATTAATGGGAGTATGGTCTGGAGATTAGAGCAGAGAAACTGGCAGGGAGGAGTCGGGGTGCTTCTTGAAACCTCCACCACCGCCTGGGGGTGTCACCTTGGGGAAGGCTCTGGGCTTGGGTCTTGGTCTCTCTCCCCGTCCCCCTGCCTTGGCTGTGGAGGTAAGGGCCCCGGGATGCCCTGAAACCCCTAGATGGTCCTGGGCGAGTTCCCAGGATCTTACTACTTATAGCTGCAGCACAACTGCTCAAGGTCAGAAGGACAAATCACAATGTTGGTCTGGCATCACAGAGAACCGAGGGAGGGAGGCGAAGGGGGAAAACGTGCTGGGGGCGGCTCTTGAGCTCCTCCTTGACTTCAGCCCGTGGTGCGAGCTCATTTCATCTGTCTGTCTGCCGCAGGATTTGCCTTCTCTCCCAAACCCCAGAGGGCCTGGACCTCAGCTGCTACTTCTCATTGCAAAGCCAGTAGATTTTTTTTGTGTGTGTGTGTGTGTGTGTGTGACTTTATAATTTCTTATTACGTGCCCACCCCATCCACACATATTTCCTCACTGAAAGGAGGCAACACAGGAAGAAGATGTAGTAGAGCACTCTATCCCCCCTCTTCATACTTTGGTATCTTTAGTTTATAGATATCCTTAAAAAACATGGATGGAATAAAATTAAATGCATTGTTCTGCAGATGCCTTTTGGTAGTAGATTTCACATACACAATTCAAATGAAGGCTGAGTTGCAGAGCCAAAACTCCGCCCCTGAGGAGGATGGTGTTGGCGAGAGGGGGGTCAGCGAGGGGTTTTATCTTATTTCATTTTATTTTGGTGGTGGGGGGGGAGAGATTCATTAACACTTTCCTGCCCCTGGTGCTTCAGCTCCTTTTCCTTACCCAGAAAAGGTCCTTTGTCATGAGGGACCTCGATCGAGTTTTAAAATGAACATCCCTTGACCACCCGCTCCCTAAGCGGCTAGAGTCCCTTTTGTTTCCCCGTCTTTATGGTTCACCCGATGGGACCTGGATCCTCTGGAGGCTCCCATGGGCTGCCGTCAGGATCATCGCAAACAGACCCCTTTCCCTGGTAAATCCTCTTCGGTGATGCAGATGGAGAAACTGAGGCTCAAAGCCGGGAAGGGATGACCCCAGGCCACCCACCTAGTTAGGGGCCGAACAGAGAAAAGCCGGCTACCCTGACTCAGGCCACGGCTTCTTTCTGCCAACCCATCATTTCCAGGGTCTGGGAATGGGGAGACCAGAAGACAGTTTCCAGATGGGTCCCTGAAAAAGTCTGCTGGCATCAGCTTGTGGGAGAGGCAGGAAGCACAGGGGAGAGGAGGGCGGGAGAGGTGTTTTAAACATTGTTTCCAGTGGCGCAGAGCTTTACATAGAAGTCACTTAAACCATGGTGGGGGGAGGGGGCGTCCCGGGAAGGATGTGCCCCGGTCCCTCCACTGTGTTTAGATGAGCCACAAATGAGAGGCATCTCTCTCCACGTCTTGTTGGCTGTTCCCGACAGTGCTGGTGATAATGAAGGGGCAGGGCGCTGCCCCTGGAATTGATGGCCCTGCCTGGGGGCGACAGCAGGCTGAGGGCCTACTGGGGTCATCACTCACCTTGCCTGTGCAGAGGCCCCACGCTGTGCCCTTCGCTGCTGCCTGCAGTTCTGGTGCTTAGAAATCAAATCGCTGAGATCTGTTCTCGGCCTCTGAGGAGCTTTCTCCTGCTTTGAAGTCAGGGAGCAGGCTAACCAGGGACTGGCGGGGATCTGCTCTGCTGGACGTCTTCACGCGAGTGAGCCCCTCTCCAGCGAGAGGGATCTGAGAGAGCAAGTGTACGAGCAGGCACTTGGGGGCCTTGTTTTGACCCCTCCCTGGAAAAGGAAAGATTCGCATCTCACCAATGGGGAAACTGAGGTCCAGAAGCAATGTGGGCCGTGCCCCATGTTCACCAGTAAGTCAGGCAGCGGCGGAGTCCCATCTGGGAGCCGGGGAGCCCCGCCTCCCAGGCCACAGTCTTCCTCAGCTGAGTGACCTTGGGCAAACTACTCACCATCCCTAAGCTTCAGCTCTAACTTGGGACTTTGTTAACAGGAGCCAAGTCACGGATCTGTTGGGAAGGATCAGCGGCTGGTCCACACGGACCGGTTTGCATGAAGCCTGACATAAAACAGGTGTTGGAGAAATGCTAATTTATTGTTACTGTTCTTATTATTAAAGCAGATGACAGTCTTTACTTCTGCCTCCTCTGCCTGCTTTGTGACAATAGCCGAAATGTCATTCATCAGTACTGCCCTCCCCAAGCTAAGGGGGGAACCGAGCCGAGCCGTAAGCAGGGAAGGGTTAAGGCGGAGGTTAAGAGGTGGCGGAGGGGTGGGGCACTGAGGTACCACATCCAGCTCCCGGTCCTGACACCCTCTGTGACCTTGGACCAGTCCCTCTCCCTCTCTCGTCCTCAGGCTCTTTGTTCTTGATGCATCCAAATGACAGGGCTGGCTTCATGAGCGCTGCAGTGGGAACCCACCCCGAGGAGGCCAGGGGCACCTGAAAACCACGCGTCACCCCTGGTCCCCCCTGGAAGATGGAGGAAGGCTGGCACAGCCCCTTGAGAGGGCCTTGCAGGAAACGTCCAGGGGGTTGAAGAGCCCAGGGCTGCCCAGTGTTGCCAGCTTCTCTGGCCTCTGCCCCGGCCCCAGGGGGAGAGTCCCCACCCCCTGCGCGAGGGGCTTGCCAGGAGTGAGGCCCCTCCTGCCCCCCTCCTCTGCATCCCTCCCGAGCTGGCTTGGCTTCATCAAAAGCAGGGCCCATCAGGGTGGAGGCGGCGATGTGTCAGCTGGTATTCAGGCTCTGGTTGTGCGCTCGGATCGCTCCCCCTCCCCATCTCCCCAAATCCACCCACCCACCCTTTTACCCACTGCTTGGGGCCTTCTGGGTGGCGGCGCTTTACAGAGGAAGTCAGAGCAGCAGCCTTGAGCCCTTGGCTGTTGGGGGCGGGTGGACTGAGTCACTTGGCCCCCCCCCCCGGTGCCGATGGGGCAGCCCCCACACCCCTGGGCGCTGGCACCCCGTCAGGCCCCTGGGTTTTGGAAAAGGAAGCTGCAGCCCCGCGGCGCCTGACCCGGGCCGGCCGAGGACGCGCGCTGCGCACCGCGACCCGCGGGCCCCCGAGCCCGGAGGAGATGTTTAGGCAGCGACCCCCCAGAGCAGGCCAGGACCCTGGCCGCGGGCCCGCCGGGCCGCCCCTGCTGGCGGCGCCCCTCCCCGGGCCGTGGCGCGTCCCCCGAGCCTCGCAGTATTTCCTTCCTGCACCTTTAAGAAGACCGTTGCTCCGTGGTGGGATGGTGTGTTAAAGCCACACAGAGGAAGTTACGCAGCCCGGATCAGACCGAGAGATAAAAGCCCCGATGGTGATCGGGAGAGATGGCAAGAGGATTTAGCCTCGGCAGTAACTTGGAGCGGAGCGCAGGGGGGCGGTGAGGCGCCCCGCCATCCGGCCCGCGCCGCCGCCGGGGGGATGCCCCGGCGCCCCGACGAGCCCCCGCGAAGCCCACCCGGGCCGGGGGCCGCCCGGTGCCCGCGCGCCGGTCCTCTCCGCGCCGCGCAGGGGGCCCAAAAAGTTTGCACTTGTTAGAGGCGACCTCCCGCTCGGCCGGGGCGGGCGATGCGGGCGGCGCGGGCGGCCCCCTCCCCCGGCCCGCGTCTCCGGGACGGCTGCGGGCGGCCCCCCCGGCGGCCGGAGGGCTCCCCAGCCCGGGTCTGACGGCCGCGGCGGCGGGAGCGGCGCGGCGAGGAGCGGCGGCTCGGAGCCCTCCGGCCCGCGCGCCCCCACCCAGCGCCGGCCGGGGCAGGCGGGGCGCCCGCGGGCGGCGGTCCTCGGCCTCCGGGGTCTGCGCGCCGGGAAGCCGCTGGGAGCCGGGGTAAGGCGGGCGGGGAGAGCCCGGCGGGCGCGCGGGAGGAGCCGGGGNAGGCGGGCGGGGAGAGCCCGGCGGGCGCGCGGGAGGGGGGGGGGGGGGGGGGGGGGGGGGGGGGGGGGCGGACAGCGGCTGCAGCTTCGCCAGCCTGGTTTCATTTCGAAAGGGCTTGGGTGAGCGTGCAGGCTTTCCCGGGGCCCGGGAGCCACTTAAAGCGGCCCAGCAGCGGCTCGGATGCAAAAGTTATTCGGCGGCCGCCGCTACTAGCGGAGGGCTGGAGTCGCCCAGAGGGGTGTGTGAGTGTGCATTTGTGGCAGCATCTTAAAGGAAAAGCTGGTCTTTCCGGCTGGCTTTTTCCGACCAGGGTCTCCTTCCACCGTGCGAGCGAGTGTGCGAGTGTGTGTGTGTGTGTGTGTGTGTGTGTGCGCGCGCGCGCGCGTGTGCTGGGGATAGATGTGGCAAGGATGCCTGCATGTGTTCGTGGAGAGGAAATTAACCCTTCTGCGCGCGTCGCCTCCACCCCAGTTTCCTCGCCGCGGTCTCCGGCCGTCCCTCCCCCTTCCCCCCCGCGTCGCCGCGCCCCCTTCCCATCTCTCCCCAACCTGGGTCTGTGCGAGTTGCACAGAGAAACTCTCGGCCAGCCGGGCTGGAAAGTTCTTTCCGTGCGGTGGAGGGGTGGGCTAGCGGGGGAGGGGGCGCGGGGGGACCCGCCTGGGGACGTGCAGAGCGCAACCTCGGACCGGGCGGCTCGCAGACTGGGGGAGCGGCGGCAGCGGCCGGCGGGAAGGCGACCGTGGGCTCGCGGGGTCCGCCCGCTCCAGTAAGTTGCCCGCGCGGGCGGGGGGCGGCGGAGGCAGGGGCGCCGCGGGAAGCGGCGCTGGGGAACCGGGAGGCAACGAATTCCCGGGCGCTTTGCTCGGCGGCTTCTAATTGAGGGAGGCGGTGCCAGCTAAGGGGGCATCCTCAGCACCCGCCGGGCCTTCCTTAAAGGCGTGCGTATCAATCGCTCCCGGGGCCTGCACTCAACTTCGCAAAGACTAAACGCAACCGAGGCACTGCCAGGCACGCCCCTGCGCGAAGCACGCCTTTTGCAGCCCACCCGAAGCTCGGACTCCCCCCCGGCCGACCCCTCGGTTCCCCAGGACTGACCCCCGCCGCCGCCCAGCCGAGGCCTCCCATTCGCGCCCCCGCTCCCCAGCCCTCAACTTTTCGGGGCTCCCCGGCCGCCGAGAGGCCGTGGGGGGAGCCGGGAGCCCGAGCCGGTCCCCGTTCCGGGGCTTGGGGGCGCCCGGGCAGCCAGTACCGAGATGCTAGCTTAGCTGCAGGTGCTCGGCCCACCTCCGGCCCCGGCCCTGGGTGCAGGGTGGGAAGGTGACCCGGCCGCAGTGGGCGCCCCGTTCCTTCCTAGCCCTCGGGCACCACCCCCCCTTGAAGGCAGATTCCCCTCCGCCCGCTGCCCCCGCTGGGAAGGGAGAGGACGCTTCAGGGTGGGCAGCACCCCCACCCCACCCCCGTACCCCCTCCTCCAGTGCCCCCCAGGGGCCACCCCCCGCGCCCACAGTGCCAAGTTTCCCAAGAGGCGAGGGCGCAGCCGGCAACTCGGGGAGGAGCCTGCTCCGAGCCCAGCCAGCTCCGAGAGGCGCTAATTCAATAAGACAGGAGAAACCAGAGTTCAGAAATCCTGGTAAAATCTAATTTTCGGGTTTTAATACCCTGGCTATCAGCCCCCGCCGCCCCCCCACCTCGGTTCCTAAGGACTCTTAAAAGAAAATAAAGAGCATTGATTCTATTGTTTCTGGGAGCTGCAGTTTCTTAATAATATCAGGGGAAGATTTATTTTCCAAGGAGAAAACGACCCACCGGGATACAACCTCTTACTCTGAAATTTCCGCGCTGGCTTCTCACTCCCTGCTTTCCGCTTCCCAGGAGCCTCTTGATTCTCTCCTCCCTCCCTCCCTTTCCCCCCCTCTCTTTTTGGCAAAAACCGACTGTAATGTTCGCTTGCTGAGCTCACAGTTCCCCCTATAATACTGGCGCGGCTCAGATGATTGACTCGTTGTAAACACATTTGTTACCCACACCCCCAGCAGATTCGGTCGGCGTGGGCTCTCCACCAGCACCCCATTTTCCGGGGAATGCGCGGCGTTTAAACCAACCCACTGCAAAGCAGTTCATAGATTTCCGAGTTGCTGCCCGCTTCCCTCCCCGTGGCCTCGTGGCCTCCCGGCCTCCGGGGCCTCGCTGCCTCCCGGCAGTCGGTCTGGCAGCCGGAGCAGTCCAAGCCCCGAGCAGATCAAGGAAGCCCGCAGCCAGCGACCCGGTGTCGCCGGCCGTCAGGAGCTCCCTACCTGTTAGTGAACAGTTGGGAGTCCGGGGCTGGAAGAATTAATTAGGGACGTGCTGTTTTCTGGGCAGCACGGAGCTTGGGTAGAGGCATCCAAACCTTTGCCGGCCGCGCTATTTTATTTTTACTACATTTTCTCAGGTTGTAAAAATAGTCACCAGGCGGGTTCTTTCCGAGAGTTTCTAGCAAGGAGCACATTCAAGGCCAGGCAGGCTCTATAACAGGTTTCTCTTTAAACAGCCAGAGGTGAGCAGTGAAAATGTGGTCCCCCTTGGCTCCCCATTCATCTCCATCAAGAGCCCTTCAGCCAGAGAGAGGGGCAGGGGCCGCCTTAATGCAGATTTATGAGTCCTCCCCGACCAGGAGTGTGGGGCACTGGCTGGGGGCTTCTGCGGGGAGCCCAGGTGAGCGGCCAGCCCTCTCTGGATAATGTCCACCTCCCCGGTTTGTCATTTTTGGCAGGAGTGTGTTTGTGTCTGGGTGGAGAACTGGGTTTCATGGAAAAGTGATTAACTCTTCAGAGACCTTCCATGAGCAATGGCCCAAGAGGATGTCAGGTGAATATCAGGCTGAGGTTCACACGGATGCCCAAGCAGTTTGGGGATTTGGATGCAATAATCATGGGTATAATAACCAGAATGATTAATAATGCGGGAGCTTCTGCCGTGACTCATTACATAACCTTTGCCCCATTGGCTAGGATTTTTGGCCAGGATCCCACACTGGCTGGACTCAAAGTCCCCTGGTAATGTATCAAGTGTCTTGGAACACAGCACATTAGTAGAGTCATGTTTTCTACAGTGTAACATTTGTCTTAGTTATAGCTATTCGGGCTCTTAAATCATTATCAGTAGCTTAAAATAGTAAAGCAATAATCATAATGGTGACTCATTTAGGGACACTCCCTCCGAGGATTATTGCAGAATTTTGGTCTTGATCAGAAAACCCATTAGGACACACCAGGGTCACTGCTGTGGAAGCCCTCAATATCCCTAGTGCCTTAGTGTTGCAAATGAAATGCACCATTTCAGAATTTGGAGAGAGATTTATCGGCTCCTCGTTCTTACTCGTTGGTCCACACACGGACCGCTGTGTCTGTCTATACCTAGGCCTACGGACCCGTATGCACGCACGATGACAGCGTTGTCCCTTTGGTTTGTCGGTCACGGTCACTCAACCTTGACTCCTGAGGACCTTTTTGAAAGCCGGTGACCCCAAAGCAGGGGCACGTCTGCCGACCTAACGGCCCCCGAAAAGGGGGGCGGGAAACCAAATCACCTTTTTGATAACGTGCCTAATCTCCAAATGTGCAACTCTGATATTAATAAAAATAACCTAGTTTTCTCAGGAGACCTTGCTAATGCAGCCTCATTTTTTGCACATTTTGCCAGAGAGCTTTTGTTCTTATACATCTTTACCCCCCCCCACCCCCCACCCCTTCTCTTTTTAATTTGTTGCAGGTGTTGTTGCTAATGAGCTCTCTCTCCTCCCCTCTTAACAATGAAAGACAAGCCGCCCCGGGTACCTGGATGGATTGAGAGCTGAAGTGTGAGAAACTTCATAATAAGTTGCCGATGGCTACCAGCCAAGGTCAGCTGGCTCCCATTAGGCCCTGTCCCCACAAAGCAGAGCCCAGTAAGCTGCTCCCCAGTTGAAACCTCAGTCCCTTTTTTATGTTGTAGTCCAGCCGCACAATTGGTGTCGCTTTAAGCCCATGTGAAAAGAAATCTCTTTTGTGGGTCTGAGGTGCCAGTCCAGTCCCACAGAGGGAACACGTTTCCAGCTAACACGCACACCTCCTGATTTCATTTTATCTTTACAACGCAGGCCGGAGGGCTGTTTTGCAGTTGTGTTGAGCACATCACACATTCAGGGTCCTTTAAAGACCTGGATTGATTAGAAGGACAAAAATTAAAAGCAATCGGATCCAGCCTCATGCCAGATCCCCGCGGATTCGCTCCTTATCCCATTTCCATCCACTGTCACAATTTGAGAGCCTGCCCGATTTGATCAGTTCACCTCCGGGAGAGGTGTAAAGCCCGGGTTTGGAGGACGCCAAGTTATGGGCACCTTTCTGATGTGCCCATCAGCAGTCTGAGAAACGCTGCTCTGGGTTTTCCGCATCGGCCTCCGGGAAGAAACAAGTTCCCGGTTCTCTGCGACCCTGCGGTCAGTGCTCGAGGCCCCGGGACGTCCAGCCCCCACTGCCTGGCAGATGTGGCCCTTCCATGCTGAGGCCGAGAGTCCCGCCTGACCCAGCCGCCGCCTCTCCAGGGCCTCTCCGGGCCACGCCCCTGCGGACTCTACAGCCATGCTGCCCCTTCTGGCTCTGTTCCTGCACTGCCTCCCACTGGCCTCTGGGGACTACGACATCTGCAAGTCCTGGGTGACCACGGACGAGGGCCCCACCTGGGAGTTCTATGCCTGCCAGCCCAAGGTGATGCGGCTCAAGGACTACGTCAAGGTGAAGGTGGAGCCCTCAGGCATCACGTGTGGGGACCCCCCTGAGAGATTCTGCTCCCACGTAAGTCAGCCCACTGCTGTTCTGTTCGCTCAGGCTGAGTGGGGGGCGGGGGGGAGGGCAGGACAATGGCTGTCCCACCTTGGAGCAGTGCCAAAGCAAAGGCCACCCCCTGGGACGCTGAGGTCATGTGACCTCGTTCTTGGCCCGCTGACCACTGGATTGTTTCCTCTCGGGAAGCCCATAGGAGTGATAGTTGGTGGCTGCGAAGACAAGCCCCGCCTCCCTTGTCAGGAGGTCAGCTTTGGTGGTGGGGGGAGGGAGTGGAGGGAGAGGGGAGGGCGAGGCACTGTTTGCCATGTTTTACCCTGTCCATCCCCTGCGCGCACAGTGCACCTCTACTCGCACCTGCTCCATTCCAGCAAATGCTTCTGCCAGGCCGGTGCAAGCCCCGCCCCCAGCTGGGACTTCTCAGGGGCAGGTTTGCTGGCAGTGCAGAAGGTGGGTGGCAGGAGGGGGTTAGGCCGGGTTGGACCGGTCTGGTGGCGGGTGTTCTTTTCCATCCTGGTGTGTGGCGACTGTAGGCACTGGCTAAGTCAGGGGCACAGCAGACATTCACGTATTGTCACTTGAGCCCTTAATTAGAGAAGGATGGGGTCGTACAGCCACGGAGTACTCGGGCGGTGTTATCAATAGGACCAGTAATAGTAATAGCGGGGCGGGGGGGCATCTGTGTGAGCTCCTGGGGTGCAGGTCCTGGGCTCCGCCAGGCTGACTCTGTGTTGTATGAAGGAAGCGTTCCAGGGTGTGGGCTCTGAACGAGTGGCACGTCTGAGCCTCCGTTCCATCGTCTGTAAAATGGGCATTGTAGGAGTAAGTGTGCTAATTCGTCCCTTGTGAAGTGCCTGGCGCGGAGCAAGCGCCCCCTAGAGGTTAGCTGTTGCCACTCCTGTCGTACAGATGGAGAAACTGAGTCCCACGGTCACACACCAGGAGGTGCTGGAGCTGTGACTCATATGTCTGGCTCTAAAGTCACTGAGCTAAACCGTCTGCCCAGAGTGGACTTCCCGCTGGGCGGTGCTGTGGGAGTCCCTCCCCAGCCCCGCGTCTGGCAAGAGCCTAGGCAGGACTCCCGGGCCGTGGGAGCTGAGGGGGGGCTCATGGTCATCTTTGGGGTGACTGCTGCATCCACGGGTCCTTGACGGAGGCTCTGGGGCTCTGGGCTTGTGGTTGGACTGAGCAGGCATCCCCGCTGGGGCTCTGAGGACGCCCCAGTCCCATGGGGAGCTTCGTCCCCATCACAGAGCAGTCAGCCTGGGAAGGAGAGTTTCCAGCTGGACAGGCAGCAGGAGTCTGTCACTGGGGATGGTGGCCGGGCCAAGGGAGCCAGCTGGGGAGGGAGGGAAGAAGGCAGCACAGGGCCGGGAGCCGAGACCAGACAGTTCACAGGGATCGCTTCACTGGGGACCCCAGGGCTTCGCCGACTCAGAGGTGAGCAAGGGGGTCGGCTCCTGAAGGTCAGGGGCAAGGCCGAGTCGAGGGGCAGCGGAGCCCAGTTCTGAGCCCAGGCGTTAGGCTGACAACCCAGCCCAGCTCCTGGGAAGACTTCCCTGCATACTCCCTGAACAGAATCAACCTCTGCCTCTCGTATTAGAGTCTTGACTGTATTTCTTCTCCTAGATATTAATCACCCTTAATGAAGGGTGTGGGACAGGGCAGCTAAATCCTAATTCATTGGACCAGCTTCTGGTCAAGGGCTTGAGGGGTGGACGTGACCGTCAAATGCAAGTCTGAGGCCGAAGCTGTGCTGCTGCCATGGCGGGGCCGGCCACCCCCCGATACACAGCCCTAACGCTGCCCCCCCACCTGAGCCCAGGCAGGTGTCACTGAGCGCTGGGGTCTGGGAGGAGCTGGCGTCCTTTCTCCCAGGAAGACAGAAGAGGAAGAATGTCTTCAACATCCCCCACGTAGATGGGTCTCAGTGTCCCCACACCTGTCTGGTCGGACCTAAATATTTCATTACAGGCTGCCATCCTGCTCTGCTTTTGATTACAGATGTGCAGCCAACAAGAAGGGGGCCCTGCCTTGGCAGGTGGAGGTGGGGGCTGGCTTCTGCAGGGAGCGGGGGGGTTCCCCTCCAGATGGACTCAACCCCCCATCCCCTTCCCCTGAGCACCTCCTGTGTGTGTCTCATGTAATCATCTCTGGGGCGCTCTGAGGTGGGGACTGTTCTAATCTAATCCTGTTTTAGGGCTTAGAAAGGTTTGCCTAAATCCTGCCAAGGTCACTCAGTTGAGAAGGCAGGCAGGTAACAGGTTGGCAATGAGGGCTGCGCTCCCCCACCAGGTGGCTCAGCCTGCCCCTCTGAGCCGCAGCCTCCTCCCCTGTAGAGGTAATGCCGTCTGCGCGTCACAGTGGCGGCAAGTGAATGCCACCTGGCCACGCCAGGCCTGGGCGCTGTGCTGGCACACAGTAGGGGCTCAATGTGCAGTAGGTGTTCTGCGTTTACGATTGTTGTTAGGACGCCCTCAGCGGTGTCCCTGGCTTCTCTTCTTCCCTCTGTTCAGCCTTGAGGACGCCACGCCCTGTATTTCTAGTCTCTGGGCAGCAGGGCTATGCGGCAGGGCCAGGGAGCTTGAGCTTCTCCGGGCACGGCAGGCGACGGGAACCACGAGGGGGCGCCCCACCACTAGCCAGCCGCCCTCGGCCCCTCTAGCCTGGCAAGCGCCCTGTGGGACCCTGTTTTCCGAGCACTCCTGCACTTCGACCTGTCCCAACATCCGGCCGACTGGAGTGTGAGCCCTGGAGCACCCCAGGGTGCAAGACGGGCCAAGCGGCAGCCGCCCTTTGCAGGGTCCAGTGTGCAGACCCTCCCTCCCTCCCGCCAGGCCTCCTGTCCTTCTGTCCTTCCGCGAGGCCACCTGAGAACTGAATTGTAAATTCCAGCCTGGTGAGGAAGGGGAGGGGGGAGAAGACCAAGATAAATGAATAAATAAAAACCTATTGGCTCTAAATGCACAATGAGAATTAATAGGGATGAGCTCTCCACAGAGGATCCGAGGGCAAGGGCAAAATTTCAATGAGGGCTGCCGGAGAGGACAGACAGCCCTCTGCCCTCCACCCCGGGGCCCGGCCGGGCCGCTGCAGCGTCCAGGGGGCGGGAGAGGCGGTGCCCACAAAGGCTTCTCAACGCCTGCGGGCTTGGGTGTGCGAGGCAGCCCCACGGTGCCCCGAAACTCTCTTCTTGTGCCTCTGAGACAAGAGCTAACCCTTGAGCCTCAGGAGAGAGGCGGTGAGGAGGGGCGACAGTGGGGAAGAGAGAGAGAGAGAGAGAGGGAGAGAGAGAGAGAGAGAGAGAGAGAGAGGGAGAGACGGTGCTGGCCACAGGCCAGGCGGATGGTGTTGGAAGCAATTCTGTAGGTACCTACTTGCCCCCTAGAGTGTGGTCCTTGGACTCACCTTGTTAAAAATACAGAATCCCAGGCCCTGCCCCAGACCGACTGAGCCAGAAAATGCATTTTAACGAGCAACGCAGGCGCTTCAGATGCATGCGGGGTTTGGTCTGAGAAACTGCTGCTCGACACAATTGCTCAGTCTTGGGTTCAACTCCCTGCTGATGCTCCCGGGGGATCTGGGCAGGTTAAGTGGTGCTTCGAGGCCGCAGGTGGGGGTGAGGAGCAGGAGCATGCAGGGGTCCCAGGAGTGAGGGGTGGAGCTGGGAGCTGGCATCCCTGAGGCCTTCTGGAAACTTCCAAAGAGAGGCTGCCTGTATCCTGTCTAGAGGCACAGGCCTGGGGTCTGAGGACCCGAGCTCCCATTCCTGCCTTGCTGTTTTCTCGGGCAGGGTGCTCTGGGGCAAGTCTCCCCTGACTCAGTTTCCTCATCTGTAATGGGGGGTCATCTTGGCTGCCTTGCCTCCCGCACCAACTTCCTAGGAGAAGGAAGTGCCTCTCTCAGAATATCCAGAAGCACTTGGAGTGTATGACCTCTGCTCTAGTGTCAGGCTTCAATGTTACCCCGAATCCAACGTCGATACTCTTGATTTTGAAACAGATGAAGGCCAACTTTGTATCCAAGGAGACTCTAGCATACAGAGGTCTTGGTAGATGGGCAAACCAAGAAAAGGCCATGACGGTGTATCTTTGAGCACACGTCTTCCTCCGAACCCGCTTTACCTTCTCCGTGCCTCAGTTTACCCAGATGCCGAGCAGATGGCCCTATCCTCCCCGCCCAGGGGGCTGCTGGGCTGATTAAGGCAGATGGCAGGCGGATCCTCGAGTCTTCTAGCCCCTTCCTCACCGTGACATTGAACACCATATGCAGAATCAAGGTCATACGTGCCCCGCCTCCTGCCAGACTTGGATATTCACGAACTATTCCCACCCAGCAGCACCGAGCTGACCGGCCCACTGATTCAGGCCTCCTTCCCCTTCTGTGTTCCTGGCCCCCAAACCCGCAGAGAAGAGGCCCCCTCCTCTCCTCACCGAGAGAGCACAGCAGACGTTACCGATACACACAACCAATGAGGTGGGGAGAGACTGCGCTGATGCGGTGGAGCCCAGAGGGATGAAGGCGCCGCCACGCTTCCCACCTGCTTGCCTTCACCTGTGCCGTCTCCCCCACCCAAATGGTGTCCCTTGATTCCTTCATTTCTGAGGCTTCCACATTTCCCTGGACACAACCAGCTCGCTTTTCAAGGTTGAGGTTGGACCACACCTCCTTGAGAAGGCTTTCCCCCGTTCCCTAACCGAGGTGGGTCAGAAGACCCCCATCTGGTCATATCCCTGTCATTGTGCTCATCAAGCCTGCCCAGTGGTGGAAACCGCAGTGCTGTGTGACCTTTGGCATGAGGCTTAGCCTCTCTGAGGCTTATTTCCCCACATTGCTGCTATTAATAGGGTAAGCAAAGGAGACTGGCATATGGCTGATGCTTATCCATGCGGGGTGTTATACTCCTGGTGTTTGCTTTTGCCTGGGACTGTGAGCTCCTTGGAAGCCGGGCTGTCTCATCTTCTTCCTCCCCCGGCACCTCCCTCTCGGCTCAGTCAATGCTAGGTATGCGCTTCACCAATTAATGGTTGGGCGAGTGGAAGGTGGGTGCGATCCAGGAAGACTTCTCAGAGGAGGGGAGGTTAGAACTGAGTCTTACAGGCAGGACCAGGGTTTTGATCAGACCGGGAAGCACCGAAAGCTCTCACTTCTCTCCGTCTGAGCCCCTGGTTGTGGGATTTGTGATCGGATTTCACAAATCTGCACAGGAGGTCTGCACAGCTCGGTGCTTAGGTAGAAAGTGACTTTGGACCCAGAGCTTCACCCAACCCTTAGTTAAAGTGGCTCATTCTGTCGAAACGCCTGAGGCAGGGCCCAGCTTGGGACAAGAATAGTTCCATCATGACATCTTGTTGCTCAGTGAAGCCTCCTTCCTGGGGAGCAGATGAGTGACAGTCCGGGGGCAGTGCGTTGTGAGGTCAGCGCCTACATGAATGAGATCCTTACCCTCTAACTTCTCAAGGGAGTGGGTTTGGGTGCAGACACCCCATGGCGGGTAGGGCACAGTCCATGCGGAATGCAACGGGGAGGAGAAAGGGCCTGGAGGGGACATCTTTCCAAAGAGTGTCAGAAGTTCTAGAACTTTCCAGGTTATACCTCCCTGCCTTCCCCAGGCTCATCTTTCTTTTCCGACTCTACATTCTCTGGCCCTGATTTTTAATATGTTTTCATTTTTCTCCTGCACTGCGTGTATTAGCACCAGCTGCCTCAAATCCCATGAGCGGGGAGGCAGGGGGCAGACAGATGCAGAGACAGGCAGGCTACACCCGCCGCGGATGAACCTTGGGACTTGGGAGGGGCAAAGGCGAGCTCCAGTTATCCCACTCTTCTGGACTGTGGCACTTTGGATAAGTCCCTTGTGCCCTGAGCCTCAGTTTTCCCATCTGAACATTGGGATGACACCAGCCCCAGGCTCAGAGGAAGGCTGACCGATGAGATGAGACACGGCAGGGGCAACCTCAGCGGGGCACCTGGCACAGAATAAATGTTCCAAAAAAGGGACTTTCTTTTTCCATCCTAGATTTTGGCTGGAAAGACAGTAGACAGAAGACGGGGCTATCGACCGGGCATGTAGTGCGGGGTATAGTCTGCGTGCACTGTGGGATTTCAGAGATGGGGGTTGGCACCTGTGTGGTGTGGGGTTCAGTGGGGTGACGGCCAGTGCCGCGGAGATGACTGGTGCAGGGACGCAGAGGGAGGCTCCAGGTGATGGGAGGGGACAGGCCACTCTACCCCCTTGTCTCATACAAACCACCCCACTCTCCCCCCTGTAAACCTCTGCCCCCCCAAGCCTGCAGGGCAGGGCGTTGCTATGCTATTAGATAAATAGATAGAATGAGGCTTCCCTAGATCTGCTTAGTGGAAGAGCTGGGATTCATCCTTCCTCTGTCTGGCTCCTATCTGACCCCTAGCACTGGGGGGGAGGGTCAGGCCAAGGTGCGGTGGGAGTAGGGGGGACCCCTGGCATGGGGGGGGAGGGTCAGGCCAAGGTGCGGTGGGAATATGGGGGAGCAGAGGTCACAGCAACCCCATAGGGCATGGAAGCCCTGAGCCAGGGGCCTGAACAGAGCGTGGCAGCCTCGAAGGACCGGGAGAGCCCCTCGCTGCCCAGCCCTCGCCACCCCGGGCCCCAGGCCCAGGCTGCAAACTCCATCACCCGGCCTCATGGCCCAGGCTCGCCAGCCTCAGAGCTGGCCAGGGTCCATATGGCTCATAAGGCGGGGACCAAGTTGTGGAAGAAACTAGGAAATGGCAGATGATGCAGAAACAGGTTCTGTTCGGCTTTGGTTTACAGGTTCTGATTTGTTTCCCATCAGCAGCAGATTTGCTTAAATATGGGAAAATGTGTCTCTAATTCTCTGCGCGCTCCAGCGGTGCCAGGGACAGCGCGTTAGTGCAGGAAAAGCACTGGGGGGAGCCGGGCAGCTCCAGGTACTGGCAAAGTCTCCTTGTTGCTAGGACACCAGGCCAAGCCCCTGGGCCTCAGTTTCCCCACCTGTGCAAAGTTGGGTTGTGCCTAGATTCACCAAAGCTCCCGGAAGATCGCCAAATAGATTCTGGGACTTTGGGGAAATCAAGGCTGGGGTTTGGCTTTAATGGGGGACCCCAGGGCAGAGAGAGGGGCTCTGAGTGTCCTGCACAGAACTATATAGGTGTTTTTTTTTCAAGTTCAAACTCCTTTATAATAGTATTCTCCTAAACGCAAATGAAAACGAAGAAAAATAAAGATGAATGCTAAAAATACAAGGGCACATCATGTAATTTTCCTCTGGTTTTCTAAATCCTTTTTTTTAAATTGAGATATAATGAATGTATAACACTGTATTTGTTTTAGGCGTACAACGTAACAATTCGATACACGTCTATGTTGCAAAATGATCACTCGGATGAGTTTAGTTAACATCCATCACCACACAGTGGTTTTTTTCTTGGGATGAGGGCATTTTTAAAATAATTTTTTAAAATTTGTAATTGAGGTGAAATTCACATACTATGAAATTAACTATGGAAATAATTTTACTGCAGTAAAATATAAAGAGCAGAAAGTTTGCCTTTTCTTCCCCCTCCCCCATCTTTAAGGATAGAGTTCAGTAGCATCTAGTACACTCAAAATGTTCTACATAGTCTTGAAACATTTTCATCCCAACAAGAGGAAATCCCATTTCCATCCGCTGTCACATCTGCCCCTCCCCCCAGCCCCTGGCATCTCCTAGTCCACTTTCTGTCTCCATGGAATTGCTTATTCTGGACACTGGGTGTAAATGGAATCATACGATAGGTGACTTTTTGTGCCTGGCTTCTTTCACTTAGCATCATGTTTTCAAGGTTCACTATGTTTTTTGGCAGGTGTCAGTACTTTGTTCTATTTTTAAAGCTGAGTAATATTCCACTGTATGGGTAGACCACATTTTTTATATTCATCCACTGGTTGATGTTTCTTTTTGACTCTTATGAATAATGCTGTTCTATGCCTGGGTACAATTTTTTTGTGGACATTGCTCTTGGATATATACCTAAGAGTGGAATTGCTGGGTCACATGGTAATTCTATATTTAAGTTTTGGGGGAACCGCCAAACTGTCTTTCATGGCTCCACACTACTTTCTGTTCCCACCAGCACTGTGCATGGTTCCAGTTTCTCCCCATCCTCGCCAGTGCTGGGTATTTCTCATTTTTGTTTTTTTTTTAATAATAATAGTAGCAGTAGTAGTAGTATTCGTTAGTGGGTACGAACTGGCATTTCATATGGTTTTGATTTGCATTTCTCTGGTGACTAATGATGCATCTAATGATGCATCTGGTGACTAATAAGCATCACGTGCTTATTAACCATTTGTATATCTTCTTTTGAGAAATGCCTATTCAAGTCTGTTGCCCTTTTTTCATTGGGTTGTCCTTTTATTGTTGATGTCTGTATGTCCTTTGTGTATGCTTGCTACTAGATCCTTATCAGATAGATGATTTGCAAATGTTTTCCCCACTCCATGGGTAGTCTTTTCACCCTCTTGATTGTGTCCTTTAATGCACATTTTTTTATTTTGGTAAAGTATAATTGATCTATTTTTCCCTTTTTTGTGTCTGCTTTGGACGTTGTATCAAAGAAACCATTGCTAAATCCAAGGTCATGAATGTTTACTCCCATGTGTTCTTCTAAGACTTTACACAGCTTTGCCGCTCGTGCCTAGGTCTTTGATCCATTTTGAGTTAGGTTTGGTATATATTGTAAAATAAGCACCCCACTTCCTTCCCACGAGGGCAGCCAGTTTCCCCAGCGCTATTTTGTTGGAGATACTGTTCTTTCTCCATTAAAGATTCTTCTCACTCTTGTAGAAAATCCATTGACCATAGATGCGAGGGTTCACGTCTGGGCTCTCCATCTTTTCCATGGAAACACTGAGCATTCTATGCCAGGGTCTCCTCAGGGCCTCCCAGACATCCTGCACGGTGGAAACTGCTTTCTGCATTTCACAGGTGAGCAAACTCAGGCTCCAAGACTGAGTAGAGAGTCGGAGCCTGAACTCAGATCCCAGGCATTTAACAATGATGCCATGCTCCCCCCTCCCCTTCTTCCTTTCCTCTTCTGCTTTTCCTTTTCCCCCCAACCTGGTTTTTAGGCTGGGGTATTAGCTTTGATGTCCAGAGGAGGATAACTGGGGAGTGGTGCCCAACCGGTGACTTCTCTCTGGTCTTGGGGTCTCTCCTCTCCAGCTTCCACGGCACCCCTCCCTGACCCGCTCAGCAGGGCACTAGGGTCCGTGTCTCTACCTTTGTCCCATGAAATAAATGCTGCCGATAATCATCCTCCATCTCAAGTAGGGAGTGCAGTTTGGAAGGGGTCTTAAAAGTTAGAAGAACATCAATACGTATGAGCAAATTATGGGGGATCTCATGGCTCAGGGGAAGGTGGGCTCCTTGGACTTGGCTGCTGGTATCTCTCTGCCCTGGGCCCTGGGGCCCTGAGCCCCCCGCCCCCAAGCTGTCCTACGGCCCCCGTGAGCACAATGTGAAGCTGCTAGTCAAACCCAGCGCCCCTCATTTCCTCTATGAGGGAAAACTGAGGCCCAAAAGGATGCAGTAATTTCCTTGGGTCCCCAGGGAGGGTCAGCAGACCCAGGAGGCTCCAGTGTAGGCCCAGGACTCTCCTGAAAGAGTGCACCAGAGCGCTGGGGACAGGAGGCATCCCGTACCAGGCCTCCGTCTATCCACTCATGCCTGGGGGTTGACCTCACATGAAGGCGTTCGGGGGGGGGGGGGCGCGGGATGCCTGCCTGGAGGCCACCCGCAGCCAGCAGGGTGCCCTAGCTGCCCCTTCAGGGTCGGTGTCACATAAGGTTATGAGTTTGCTTTCTGCCCCGCCCCCTAGGTGAGCTCTCACACGCGCATGTGGCTCCCAGTGACCGGGCTGTGCTCAGAGCTGGCTCTCCCGGCCCCAGAGGGCTCCGAGGCCCCCATCCCAGCCTGCCCCCCACCCCGGCTCTGGTTCTTCTGGCTGCTCATGGCAGCGCCACAGAAGGTGGACAGGAAGGGACCCGGGATCAGTCACCTCCGTCAGAATGCAGCCTATCCCTCCCTGCCTCGCTCCCATTGATCTGCCTTCCACACCTAAACCTGGGGTCTTCCAGAGCCGCCCCCCGCCCCCCGTTAAAGGGACTCAGCCTGTCATCAAGGATCTAGCACGCCTGTTCCCCAGCCGTGTTTGCCCTGGGTGCTGCGGGACCATTTGGATCCCTCGGCCCCTCATTCCAGTTCCTTCCTTCTGCCCATGTCATTTGTCCACTTGACTCCAAGTGTCGACCAGGGAAATAAAAGGAAATGAAACATGACCAGGGCATCTCCCCCTCGGTCACCGCAGAGTCCGTTGTTGGGCAAAGGTGAAAAGGAGGCCGGTGAGAGACGGAGCCTGCATGTCACCCTCAAGCCCCCTCCCTCTGCTCCAGCCCAAGCAGATGGTGGTGGCCATTCTTGGGGCGTCCCCGCCCTCTGGGAATCGAGAGACAGCCCAAGGCAGGTGAAGCCAGGTCGCCAAAGGGCACTCTGTCTCTGTCCCTGTCCCCACCCCAGGCACCATCCAAACCCTTGCCCATAGCTCTGGGGCTGGACTGTGCTGAGTCTGGGCTCCTAGGAACTGGGCTCCCCACTGAACCGGTTTCTAGAAGCTGGGTGACTCGAGGCAAGTCTTTGGGTGGGGATTTCCTGTTGGCTTGCTCAACCTCAGAACCCCACTGCACCCCCTGATTCTGCTTCTAACCTTCAGGACCTTTCTACTTGGAGAGGGAGTGGGAAGGGGGAGGGAGGGATGGGGAGAAAACCAGTAAGGTCCCAGGCACCCAGGAGGGACCCAGAGGGGTGAACAAAGCAGGAGACCCACCCATCCCTCAGCAGGTGCTCCTGCCTTCGGGGATTCAGACTCCCTTGAGGGTCCATGTGCTCTTACAGGACCAGTGCACGCGCAAACACACACACACACACACACACACACCGTACCCACATATCCACACACACACAATGTACCCACATATGCACACACACACAATGTACCCACATATGCACACACACACAAAGTACCTACATATGCACACACACACAATGCACACACACAATGCACCCACACACGCACACACACACACAAACACACACACTCAGGGGAGGAGCAACGGCGTGCGTTTATCGAGTGCCTACTGTATACCAAGCACGTAACCTAACCTACCTCATCAAACCCTCACAGAAGACTTACAGTAGATCCTGTATTTATACCCATTTTGAATAATGAGGAACTCAAGGCTCAGAGAGGTTAAGTCACTTTCCCAAAGTCACACAGCATTGAAATCGAGGAGCTTGGCACCTCTACTTTGGGCTGCCTAGACCCAGCACTTAGCCGCTAGCCAGGCCATTTAGCTGCTGCGAGGTGCTCTGAGTAGCTTAGAAAGTGCCAGATAGATTGAGCTGGTTGTCATCTGTGTGTGTGCGGCCCTTGCTGCTGGATGAGCATGCTGTCCCTGGCAGCCTCTCCTCCCCCAGCACGCCCTGTCAGCCCTGGGAGGGGGGGCTGGGGAGGAGTGAGTGACGGTGGCAGTTACCCACCCCCCACTGCCCTTTGAGACATGGCGGAGTCTGCTAATCCACTTATTTGATAATTCACTTATATCATGTCTATTTGGCAGTGTGCGCGCTCCCACGCACCAGCTCCAGGGAGACAGCTTTGCCTGGAGGGACCTGAGCTGTTTTTCTGGGGAAAGAGTGGGAAAAGAATACACCCAACAATGGACAGTAATGGCCCTAAAAATAGAGGGGGGAGGGGGGAGTGCACCGGCGTCTGCCTTCCACCGCCTTCCACCGGGCCCGTCTGCCTGGCGTGGGCAGCCCACCCCCCTCCACCGGAGTTCCCCAACAAGCCTGGGCGCCTCTCAGCCTGGGGGACAGGCACGGCAAGGCGGGGGAAGGAGAAGGGGCTGGGGCGCCAGAGGGCACCGGCAGATGGAGAATTGTCCCACGGCAGGGGCCTCAGGGCAGGGGCCTCGAGCTTGGCCGCACACTGGAGTCTCCTGGGCAGCTGACCTGCCCCGATAGGTAGTACCTACCCCGGAGGGTGTGACGTGGCTGGTCTGGGGTGCCAGGTGCGTCTAACACGAGAACCGCTGTGAGTGAGGTCTCCGCATCAGGAAAGGGGGTTCCGATTTTGTGCCTATCTCCTCCCCGGGTCCCAGGTCTCCTAACCATGGGGGTGGCCTTCTCGAAGGCTCCAAGCTCAGGTGGGTCACTGGCACGGGGGGAGTGGAGAAGGTGGGCGCCTGGGTGGCTGTGCAGATTCGAGGCTCTGCTGGGGCCCGCACCCCGCGGGCCCGGCTCCCAGTAGGCTGCACAGGGGAGCCCGCTCACAGTCTCTGGGGCGGGCCTGGCCACCGGGGTTTAGTCGGACTCCCCAGGCGGTCCCGGGGCACAACCGAGCGTGAGAACCACCATTTAAGCCTTCCCAAGGACCGCGCTCCAGCCCTTCCAGCCTTAGGCATCTCATCATCCTTTAAATTCGAAGGCCAGAGAGGGAGAGAGTTCGTTCTCAGAACTCGCCCTTGCCCTTGACCTGTGGAAGCTCCATCCTTGCTCTGGCCTCTGGGGGTTCAGAGGTGCCAGCTCCCGACTCCGGGTCCCTCGGCCTTTGTTCTCAGCTTCTGAACCCCTCTCCTAGAGGAAGGCTGGCCAGCCAGTCGGGGCCTTCCTGCAGCTGCTGAATGTCAAGGCCACCGCTGGCTTCAGGCCACCCCTTTGCCCTCATCCCCTCCCTTCCCCACCAGGCCCCCTGCCCGCCAAGTGCATGAACTCATCTCTCCCCGCACCAATTCCGCACCCCCCAGACTGGCCTTCGCTTGGCCTCGCTGCGCAGGGCACCTTCCTTACCAGCCGCTTGAATCTTCCTCCACCTGTCCCTGCCCAGCCCACCCCTCCTGCCAGGCCTGCCCTTCTGAAGTCCCGCCTCCTCAGGGAAGCCCTCCTGACCATGCCAGCCGATTCCTCTCCAGGCTTGTCATCCGGGCCTTTTGTGGGGACCAAACCTAGGGTGGCCCCCCCTGGTGGTCACCGCAGCGTGCTCAGTGCCCTCGTAAGGGGTCAGGAGGCCCGGGTTACTACAAGGGTGACCTTGAGTCAGTGCCTGGCCTCTGGGGGCCTCAGGTCCCTCCCCTGTGAATCAGGGGTGGTGGTGACAGCAGAGCTGACATCACGGAGTAGGTGCCCTTCTTTGGATCAACCGGACCAGGCCCCCCAACCTGGCCGGGCATGCGAGTCACCGTGCAGGGGTCTGGTTTGGTTGGTTTGCTTTTGATCCGGAGCCGAATCTCTGGCCTTCGGGCCCAGGGATATTTGCGCGCCCGCCCCTTCCAGGAATTCTGGCGAGCAGCCGGGTCTGACCGCCAGGACTGCTTTGCAAACAGAGGACTCGCAGAAACAGTCGACGAAGAAGTGAATAAATCCATGAATGGGACCTTCCCAGCTCAGCCTTTTGCTGCCCCTGCCCTCTGCGCAGAGTGGTACAAGTGTGCCCTGGTGTGCCCAGGCGGCCTCCGGTGTGCCCAGGCGGGCCCAGGCCCAGACTGCCCAGGACTTCTTAGCTCCTCAGCAACCAGAAAGAAGGAAGCCTTGAAGCTCTCAGCTTGGGGCCATTCGTACAACCAGTCCCCATCGTCTGGGTGCCGTGTCCCCTCCTGAGACCCCCTATCAAGTTGGGAGGACCAGACAGGGGACCCACCGGGGGGGGGGTCCCTCTGCAAACCTTAAGGAAGCACCTTGCAAGCACCGGGCTCCGCCTTCACAGAGCACGCGGTGGGGAGCTCACATTCACCAAAGAAGTTTCGGAGGAAAACCTGACTGGGTGCTCATCTGGAGGGTGGAGGTGCAGGGGCCAGGGATGCGGCCCCTGAGGAAGGGATGTTCCGGCAGATGGTGCACAGGGATGGAGGGGAGGGGCCCCAGATAGGGGTGCCCATCCTGAAAGCCCAGGACAGGGGCAGGAGGCATCAGGAAAGGAAGCAGACACTGGAGAGTAGAACACGGTTTCAAGGGGCGCCTGGGGGGCTCAGTCGGTTGAGCGTCTGACTCTGGCTCACGTCATGATCTCACGGTTCGTGGGTTCGAGCCCCGCGTCGGGCTCTGTGCTGACAGCTCAGAGCCTGGAGCCTGCTTAGGATTCTGTGTCTCCCTCTGTCTCTGCCCTTCCCTGTTGGTGCTCTGTCTCTCTCTGTCTCTGTCTCTCTCTCTCAAAAAAAAAAAAGAGAGAGAGAGAGAGAGAGAGAGAAAGAAAGAAAGAAAAAAAGGAAGAAAGAAAAGGAGATGGCTTCAATAGGATCATAAAGACATCTGTGACCCACAAGTCCATTAAATTGCCCCTAACCCAAGGAATGACTACATGACAAAAGACAGCAGCACGCTAGGCTTTCCGCAGAGCATGTATTTCAGAGCTCCAAACGCCGGTTCTGCCTTTTGCTCACGTTGGTCACGGTGCCCACCCGTGCCTCAGTTTCCTCATCTGAAAAATAAAATGAGGACTTGCGCCTTAGCCCAGAGGAGTGTCACGAGAGAGAACGAAGTCTCCCGTGAAAAATCATGATCTCGGCGTCCGGTGCCAATAACCATACTCAGCGTGGAAGTTTAAGAAAGACAAAGAGAAACGAGGCAGAGAGGGGCGTGGGATGGTGGGGGCTGGCGGAGCCGGGACCGCTTTGGGCTGGGACTTCTGGACCTCAGCAGGGGAGCGGTGTTGGGGGCCGGTGGTGGCAGGGCAAAGGTTGGGGGAGGGGCTTCGGGGTCAAGCTTCAACCTCACCCCTCTTGGACCCCCCGTCCTTCAGTGGGCGCCCCTTTCAGGGCAAGGAAGCCAAGGTCTGCTCTCCGAGAGGCCTGCTCGGCGCTATGCCCTCCACCCCCCACCCCAGCATTTAAATCCTCCACACCACTTTTTTTTTTTCCCTCCCTGATAAAATATTCATGTCAGCAGAGCAGGCCCTCTTTGGGAAGGCTGCGTGTGTCTAGCTTCGGCTTTGCACAAGCTTTTAAAGAGCAGGGTGCTTTTCATACTCTCTAAGCATTTTCTGAGTCCTGAATCAATAATGCACTTTACTGGGTTTCTCTAGACGTGGCTTTTCTGCCCCCTGCACCCTGCCCCCACCCTGCCCGGGATCGCTCTCTCTCTCTCCCCCTTTCTCTCTCTCCTTTTCTTTCTCTCGTCCCTTCATCTCCCTTTCTTTCCTTTCCTTTCCTTTTTAAAAAGGTTTAAGTAAAAGCAGCATGCTGTTTGGCTGGGGGTGCCTCAGATGGGGAGTGGGGTGCGCTGGAAGGGGGAACGGGGAGCAGGGGAGAGGCAGGTGGCGCCCGGGCTGAACAGGTTGCATCTGCAGGAGGAGGCAAGGAGGAGCCGCGGAGCCTTCCCGCTGGCCCTGGTGGGGAAGCATTTGAGCTCCTGACATGCGGGGGGAGGAGAGCTTAGGCGACTCCAGCTTCTCTAGATTCTTCAAATCAATTAGAGAATGTTTACCACATAAGCAGAGAAAACAGGATCGAAAAGCAAAAGAAAGGGGCCCCGGAGCAAAGAAAATACACGGGGTGTGAGCCAAAATACATTGCCAGGCTTTCTAGGGAGCTAGCAGTCTAGTCTGGCCTCTCTGCTTCTTATGGTAATGAGTTCCCCGTCGCTGGGGGTGTGCAAATGGAGGGGGAGCCACTCTTGGTCTGAGGCAGATCCCTGCATGTGTCTGGTCAGTGATGTGTTAACAGGTGACGGGCTTGGGGTGCAGAAGTTGCCCGTTTGGGACCCTAGGGATTGGTACAGGCTCTCTTTGGCTGGGATAGAATTTCCCACCCCGAACATTCCTAGAAATCTGGCTGTGGGAAGAGTCCACATGTGTCCTGGGCGCATCCGTTATTTATTTTTTTTGAGTACAGTAGCCGCCCCTTATCTGTGGTTTCAGTTACGCACCGTCAACCGTGGTCTGGAAGCAGATGATCTTCCGTCTGGTGTTTGGTCAGACGGTAGCCCAACACGACGTCACAGAGCCCGTGTCACTCACCTCACTGCATCCCATCACGTAGGCCTCTCATCGTCTCCTGTCACAAGAGCGGTGAGGACAGCGCAAGAAGAGAGACCGCGTTCATGTAACTTTTGTTACAGTGTTTGGCTATGTCTGTCCCCACTGTTACTCTCTTACTGTGTCTAAATTTGTAAATGAGACTTTATAGAGGAGACCCGGACAGGGGCGCCTGGCCGGCTCAGTCGGAAGAGCGCACGCGACTCTTGATCTCGGGGTCGTGAGTTTGAGCCCCACGTTGGCTGCAGAGATTTCTTCAATAAAAACAAAAAGTTAGGGGTGCCTGGATGGCTCAGCCAGTTGAGCGTCCGACTCTTGATATCAGCTCCGGTCGTATCTCTCGGTCGTGGGATCGAGTCCCGCTTTGGGATTCTTTCTCTCTCCCTCTCTCTCTGTCCCTCCTTTGCTCACACACTCTCTCTCTCTCTCTACCCCCCAGCCCCCAAGATAAATAAATAAATATACAAATAGAAATAAACATTAAAAAAGAAGAAAACCCAGTATATATGGGGTTTGGTACTATCTGGGTTTTCAAGCATCCACTGGAAGTGTTGGAAAGGATCCCCCCGTGTGGGTGAGCGGGGAGACGGCTCTAAAATTTTAAGCTCCTGGAGAAATTAACTCTGGTCTGGCCAGAGCCTTGACAAGGCCCCTCCCACCCCCTCTGGCTATTCAGCTGATGGAGGAAACCAGTCCTTCTGGACCTGCCTTCCCCTGAGTGGGGGTTTGACGTTGGCGCCCCGTCCCTCTGACCTTGGCTTCCCAGCTGGCCCTCTCCCGGGCAGTCCCTCTGACCTTGGCTTCCCAGCTGGCCCTCTCCCGGGCAGTCCTCAGGGCAGCCCGATGCCCTCTGGTCACCGGAAGGTCTTGCTGGCTGTGTGTGTCGGGGAAGCCAGAGGTGGGTCAGGGACAGGCGAGCGGGAGCCCCTGCTGGCTGCTAGAGCCGCCCCTCGGCCGGCTGCCCCCACGTCTCTCAGCACATAGTCCTCCCTGGGTGGTGCCGGGCAGGTGGCTCACCCTCTCTGAGCTGCCCCAGAGCAAGGGGATTGACTGGGGACAAGAGAAGATGAGAAGGTGCCCCTGAGTAAGGGCTTGACGAACACTCTCCCGGGACCCACTGTGAGGGTCCTCGCGCATGAGGGGGGGGTCCTTGCCTTCCATGCGAACCGTGACTGGGGAGTGTGGGGAAAGGGTAGGCACGATCTGGTCCCTGCTGTCCTAGAGCCCAGTCCCGGTCATGGAAGCTACTAGAAGGAGGTAAATGGTAGGCAGCGTTGAAGTGAAAGGCCTCCCTCTCTTCCCACTGGAACAGCAGAGAGCTGATCTGGGCGGGTTCGGGGGGTCTGAGGGGGACCTTTGGCCGGGAGACGCCCGCTGTGGCTGGTTCGGAGACGGGAGCTGGGGGGGAGTGGGGGGCTGTCCCCAGGGGCTCATCGCGGGGATGGTTGAGGCCAGGGGAGACCCCTTGTCCGGGCTTTTGGACTCTGCTATGAGTAATGGCTGGGCTGGGAAGAAATGGCTCCAAAAAGAAACCCAAACCAAAAAACAGCAAAACCAACGAGAGTTGGCCGTTGGCAGCTCTGCCCTGAAGTGCCCTTCGGGTCGGTTTCCGCTGATTCACGAGCGGGGGGGGGGGGGGGGGGGGTGACCTTGCTTGGGTCCAGGCTCTAGCTCAAACACAAACCCAGAAGGGAAAGGGAGAGCCGCCTTCAGGCCGAGGGGGTTAGAGGGGGGAGCAGCAGGGGCTGGGGTCCACGGAACCGGGGAGGAGAGGGCGGGGAGGGAGGGGGAGGGCTTGTGGGGGGGGGGGAGTTAGAGACCGCCAGGGCGGCTAGAATTAGAATCTGCTCGCAACCGAATCTCCTTTCCGCTTTGTTAATAATTCATCCCCGCTGCAACTTCTCTTACCGATAAATAGGAAATAATTTGTTAGGGAGAATTCCCCGGGCACCCTGGCTTTCTCCCTGGAGCAGAGGGAGGAAGGGATGCCCTCCCTCGATGCCCTTCCTCCCGAGTGGTATGGGGGACGGAGGGACGTGGACTCGGCGAGGTCAGCGTCAGGGCTCCATCATTTCAGGAATGGGGAAACTGAGGCACCGATAGCGCGGGTCGCCACCCAGAGTCCCACATGGGGTTGGGGACAGTCTCCTGAGTCCCAGCTCCATGACCATGTGGGTCAGGGGACTTCAGAGTGACTTACACACCTGCCCAGGCTGGGAGAGTTTCCCCAAGAGTTCTAGAAGCATCCTGCAAGGTGGAGGGAGGGGCTTGTTCAGCTGCCTGTTGCCTTTCCCCTGCCTCACCCCTAAGTCCAGTTCTGCAAGAAGGAGCTGGGGCCGCCTCGCCCAACGCTCGGAGCCCCCGCGATGCCTGGGGCTAGCCCTGCCCGCGTCCCTGCTGTCCTGGGCCCCACCCCCACCCCCAGGGCTCTCCCTGGCAGCCTCCCGCCTCCCACCGGCAGATGCCTCCAGCCGCGCCGAGGTTGACGGGCTGAGCCTGAGACGGCTCAGTTGGCAACTCGGCAGACAGGTTCAGAAAAATCTGTCAGCTGCTAAACTGTTCCCGGGGCTGCCCACACGCCCGGGTGGCGGAGCCGTGGGCTGTCTGCCTCCCGCTGGAACCCGAATCTCAACGGAGCGGCACTGGTCGGGGGTGGCGGCGGCGTCTTCACTTTTGGTGAAGGGCATAGTTTCCTGCCACATCTCCGAGCCCGATGCCCTGGCTTCTTGTCCCCCCCCCACCTCCCTGGCCACTTCAGAGCCGTGTGACCTTGGGGAGCCTGGGTGGCTGGATTGGTTGAGCGTCCGACTTCAGCTCAGGTCACGATCTCACAATTCATGGGTTCGAGCCCCGCGTTGGGCTCTGTGCTGACAGCTCGGAGCCTGGAACCCTCTTCGGATTCTGTGTCTCCCTCTCTCTGCCCCTCCCCCAATTGCACTCTCAAAAGTAATGTTAAGCAAACAAACAAACAAAAAAGTAGTGTGAACTTGAGACATGGCACAGCCTTTCCTCGCTGGTAGACTGGAAATGAAAGGACCCCATCTTCCGGGACAGCACGCGTGTGGGGTGTGGACTGTGCTGTTTGCTCAGCTGGCGGTGGCCCTGATGCTCTCCCTTCCTCCATCGCTGGCAAGCCGGGGTCACCTTAGTCAGCCTTCTCGGCTCGCTGGAGTCCATGCACTCCACCGGGTTTCACCCCGAGGAGTGCCGGGGTCCCGGCTGCGGTGAGGGAGCGGGCAGATGAGGCCACTGGCCTGGTGGCACGTCCTCTCCAGGGGGGCCGTGCGGGGACCCGTGTGTGGCCGGCGGGCGCCGGGGGAGGACTCCTGCCTCGTGCCGCACACTCTGCCCCGTCGGCGTCCAGCCACCGAAAGTTCATCTCAACACGGGCTGGGACGCAAGCCCCGTCCGCCCAGAGCTGCTCATTCCTCCTCCCGAGACTCGGCTAGAGTCCTGGGGCCGCCCCTGCCCAGGCTCCTTGGTCCTGACAGCCAGGCTCCCCCCTGGGCACGGCCGCCTCCACCCTTGCTAACAGTTGGCTTTCCTGCTCAGTGATGTTTTTTGCCTGAAGCTTGTCTACACTGTTTACAGCCTGGCTTCCGACTCCCAACTGCAACGGTGCCCCCGCCCCGCCCCCTTCGCCCCTTTGCACAAAAAAATAACATAAGCACAAAAGCATTCGAGAGACCGCTGGAAGGGTTGAAGGTCGTGGATTCTCCGTAGAATAGTTCTTCCCAAGCGACTCCTGCCCAGTGTCTCTCTGGATCTGTTCCCACCCCGTTCTCTGGCGCTGTTGTCCTAGCTGGCTGCCTTCCCCTCGCTCTGAGCCCCTGCCTCGACCCCTCCCCTCTGCCCCCCACCCCTCTTTTGTGTGTCTGCTGAGATAGGGGAGCTGCAGATACGATGGGCTGGGTTTCCCCAAGATTTCCTTGGCTCGTTGTGCTCAGAGGAAGTGACGTGAGGGTGGCAGGTCCTCAGTAGCGCTGGCCCCCGGGGGTGCTGGGAGTATGCCATGTGGAATGGGGTGCGAGGTGCCCAGCCCTGCCCTGGCCCACGGTTAGCACTCAGTGAATGGCAAGATCATTGTGCTCTTCCCAGCCCGCAGCCCCCAAGGCCGTCCGTGTCTTGTGTGAAGCTCTTTTTCTTTTTTTATGTTTTTTATTTAATTTTTGAGAGTCAGAGAGAGACAGCATGAGCAGAGGAGGGTCAGAGAGAGAGGGAGACGCAGAATCCAAAGACAGTCTCCAGGCTCTGAGCTAGCTGTTAGCACAGAGCCCGATGCGGGCCTCGAACTCACAAACCGTGAGATCATGACCTGAGCCGAAGTCAGTGCTTAGACTGAGCCACCTTGATTTCACTGGATGCCCTCAGCCTTACTTCTTCCAGAGGAAGGGTACTAGGAAAGCACCTGAGCTAATGTATTTGGAGCTGCTGCTCTTGAGTAATTATTGTTGCCATTCGGAGGCGTTTTCTAGGTATTTCACACACATTGTCTCACATGGTATTGGATGAGAAACTAAATATTCAGAGAAGTAAAGCAAGTTTCTCCAGGCCACACAGCCTCATGGGATAGAGCTGAGATTAAACCTGGGACTTGTAGAACTCAAAGCCAATTTCCTAACCTGCTCTGGACTCCAGAACCAGGTCTCCTAAATGGGGAGATGGGACCCCGTGAATCCCAGGATTTGCATGGAAAAGGTGATATTATTATGTGACTTTTTTTTTTTTTTTGGAGAAAGTCTCAAAGCCTTTAATCAGGGATATGATTTTTACTTACCTACATTTTTGGGGCTATCCATAAAATGTCTAAAAAATTAATTATTGCTTTAGAAAATTTTTAACTTTTATTTATTATTGACAAACAGAAAGAGACAGAGCGTGAGCATGGGAGGGGCAGAGAGAAAGAGAGACACAGAATCCAAGACAGGCTCCAGGCTGTGAGCTGTCAGCACAGAGCCTGATGCGGGGCTCGAACTCACAAACAGCAAGATCATGACCTGAGCTGAAGTCAGACCCTTAACGGACTGAGCCACCCAGGCGCCCCTATTGCTTTTGATAATATCAAATGTTGGCTTTGGTATCATCCTAAAAGGTTAAAGGTATGCCTCAAACACCCCCTGACTTTCTCTCTGGTATGAGGCCAGGTCTTGCGCACTAGGTATTATTTGGACTGTCTGTTTCATTATTAGGTGGAAACGTGCGGACTGAGGAAGGCGGGGAGACGCCGGCCCTCCAGCCTGGCCCCTCCCTCACACCTGCTGTAATGAGCAGTCAGTGGGACACAGCACTTGGGACAGGGGGCGGGGAGCTTGGGGTATACTGGGCCCCCAACCCCAGGCTCCTCCTGGGGACCGTGCTAGGGGAGAACAGAAGGAAAGGGACGGCGAGAACAAAATGGGTTTTTGGGAAGGGCTGCCCGTTCAGCATGGACAGCGCCTTCAGCAGGAGACCTACCGGGGGCCCCCCCCCCCAAACGGTTACCTGGAATTCTAAGATCTTGGGGCAGGGAGGGCGGTGGGAGGAAGAAGTGAAATGGGAGACGGGGGGGGGGGGAGACTTGTGCTGGCGATGGCTTGGGATTTATTTATCGTGCTCGCTGTTGATTAAGCCCGCTCAGCAGCAGGCGTGGGGCTGGTAAATGCACAGGCTGGTTCATTAGTTTCTGACCATCTGCTTCCCAGGCCGGGGGGTGGGGGGGGTGGCGGGGGGCCAGTGGGCCCTGAAGGTTAAGGCAGCGTGGTGTCGGCAGCCGAACCGGAGCCCCCTGTCCCCTGGCAGAGCGGGCCATGTCAGTCTTCCTGGTGACAGACAGGCTAGGGGCTGTGCTGGATCCGATGTCCGCCGTGGGGTCCCCCGAGAGGCTGGGCAGGAAAGGCAAGGCAGAGGGATGGAGTAAGACCGGGGAAAGGTGAGGCGTGGGTGGTTCACAGCAGTTGGGGGTTGACAAGAGTAATATCAACATTCACCATGAGATATATGAATATTAATAGAATCGTCATTATGTGAATAATTAATGTGATGACAGTAAGAACTGTAATTTAGTGAGCGGCTACTGAGGTCCAGGCTTTCCTACGCTGTCCCAGATAAGCACACTGATAACCCGTGATGGACGACAAGGAACTGGGTTTAAATACTGAGTCAGGCAGGAGGGCTTCCTGGAGGAGGTGCATGGGGGTAGGGCTCTGCAAACCCAGAGGAGCTCAGAGGCGAGAGGGGATGAGGCAACCAGGGAACAGGCGCAGCCTTTGGGGCTGGATTGATGGAGTCACCCAGGTGTGTCTGGAAGCTTGACGTCCCCTGGGGCCAGCGTGTGCTAGAGACCAGGTCTGGGGAGAGAGAGCCCCAGAGAGGCTCTAGGGAAATCGTAAAAAAAACCTCACAATTCAGTCCTGCCACCTCTGAACCGATCCTCCGACCTTGACCTTCCCTTTGCCCCCAGCTCTGGGATGAGCAAGGGCCTGGGTGGCTTAACCAACAGAGGCGTGCTTGTTCGTGCCTCTGGATGCTGGAAGTCTAAGATCAAAGTTTAAGACCCTCTCCCCTTGGCCTGCAGATGCCCCCCTCCCCCCGCCCCCACCCCTCCCCCCCCACCCCCCGCTGCTTCACGCGGTTCCCCTCTGTGTGCGCTCCTCTCCGGTGTCCCCCTGTGGATCCAAGCTCCCTCTCTTTACAAGGACACCAGTTGGGTTGGATCAGGACCCATCCTCGTGGTCTCATTATTTTTTTTAATGTTTATTTATTTTTGAGAGAGAGAGAAAGAGACAGAGAACATGGGTAGGGGAGGGGCAGGGGGGGATAGGGGATCTGAAGCGGGCTCTGTGCTGACAGCAAAGAGCCCGACGCAGGGCTCAAACCCACGAACCCGCAAGATTATGACCTGAGCGGAAGTCGGGCGCTTAACGGACTGAGCCCCCCAGGCGCCCCTTTGATGGTCTCCTTTTAACGTAATCACCCTTTAAAGGCCCCTGTCTCGGACCAGTCACATTCCGAGATCCTGATGTTTAGGAGGAATTTGGAGGGAGACACAAGTTAGCCCCTGAGAAGGTGCTGGCGGGAGTGGAGGGGGACCTGGGGGTGAGGAGAGCGTGATTGCTGGGTGGGGGGTGGGGGTGGGGATGCCGTCCTGGGGGTGACCTGTGTTCTCTTGCTCCCCAGTGTCCACGTGTGAGCTCTGGGGCATCTCCATCCCAAATGGCGTGACCAGAGCCAATTCCGCCTCTGGATTCAGGGTGTCCTTCCCTGCGGGGGGGCTGGCAGAGGGCCTGGGGCAGGGGCTGCCCCCCCGCCCCCCAGGCGGGGTTTTGCTTCTAGCCCTCGCTGCCTGCTGCCTGCCCGTCACCAGGCCTGGCCTCCGCAGGCCGCGGAGCCCTCCCCAGGGAGCCTCCCAGGGCACCGGCACAAGGTCACTCAGCTGGAGCTCCAGGGAGCTGGGACCCCCACGAGCCGAGCCAGATGCCTGTCCCTGCCGCGTTGCCTGTGAGGTCACCGGTGTTCAGGACCCCCTGAGGTCGCCGAGGACAGGAGCGGGTTCATCCTCAGACACGACCCCCGGTCAAGGGCACCTGGGCCGGTTCCTCCCCATCCTGGGCCTTCAGTGCTTTACCCCTTCCCTCCTGAGGTTTGTGGGTCCTGAGACTCGGCAGGCCCGGGCCGGGTGGGACGGATGGCGGCCGCACCCCAGGGGCCCAAGGACAGAGCTATCTTGGTCAAGCCTTTGCCTCAGGGCCAGCCTGATCTCCGGGGCCAGCCTGCCCGCCGAGGACCCCGGGGCGGCCTGGGAACTCACCCTCCGCTAAAAAGCCTCAGCAGTGACGGTGGCGACCGGAGGCCACCACGGCGATGCTGGAGGCACCAGCTCAGCCTCTCGGGAGGCAGCGCGCCCGCTCCCCCGTGGGAGCCGAGTGGCTCGTTCTGGAGTGAGAGACTTTAACTCAGATCCAAGCTGTTTTGTTTGTCTCTGAACAAAGATTCCTCAAACAGGGCTGTGAGTGGCCTGGGCACTGTGGTTTTCCGTGATAGCATTTTTTTTTTTTAATTACTAGACTACGTTTTAGAACAGTTTTAGGCCAACAGAAAGTTGAGCCAACAGGGGAGAGAGTTTGCAGCACCCTCTGTCCCCCCAGGAGCAGCTTTCCCTACTGTTAACGTGTGCACTGGCTTGGGGCGTTTGTTACAGCGGGTGGGCCACATCCATAGTGATTCCTTTTTTAAAAAAAAATTTAATGTTTATTTATTTTTGAGAGAGACAGAGAGCAGGAGAGGGGCAGTGGGGGAAGAGGATCCAAAGCGGGCTCTGTGCTGACAGCAGAGAACCCGACGCGGGGCTTGAACCCATGAACCATGAGATCATGACCTGAGCCAAAGTCGGACGCTTCACCAACTGAGCCACCCAGGCGCCCCGTGATTCTTACCCCAAGTCCATGGTTTACACAAGGGATCGTTCTTGGGGTTATTGGCTCAGTGGGTTTAGACAAGTGCACGGCGTTACATAATCCACCATGACAGTGTCACACAGAGTCGCTTTGCTGCCCTAAAACTCCCCGGTGCTCCCCTGTTCATCCCTCCAACGCCAGGCATCCTCCCCTTTAGTGATATTTTCAGGCCTCCGGGTGGCTCCTGGCGCTTCTCCAGCCCGGGCTCCTTCATCCGGAGCATGGAGCTAACACCTCTACTCTGTGTCCAGAGGTGAGACACAAAATAAGAGAGAAAGAAGATCATGAGGTCTGTGTAACTGAGACCACATGCCTGGCACTGGGTGGCGGCTCAACAAGTATTTGCCGTGGCTTTGACTTTCTCT
Organism: Hyaena hyaena; assembly: GCF_003009895.1. Taxonomy (NCBI): domain Eukaryota; kingdom Metazoa; phylum Chordata; class Mammalia; order Carnivora; family Hyaenidae; genus Hyaena; species Hyaena hyaena. Next base: position 763,062 of record NW_024080670.1, on the reverse strand, counting down.
ACCGCAGCCGCTCACGGTGCTGCTAACCGTGTCCTTCAAAGGGTCAGGAGGGCGCCTTGGCGTAGGCGATGTTTAAAGGGTTAAGAATGCGAGTAGGGACTTTCCCGGCCAACAGAGGGTGGAAGGGCACATCAAGGAGAGGGAACACCATCTGCACAGGCTCCGAGGCTCAGACAGCTCGGGAGTGGAGGACGGGAGTGCTGAGGCGGGCTGGGCCCCTGGAGGGGGAGACTGGGCTCCAGGTATGTGGTGGAAGGAGAGTGCTGGGGAGTTGTGGTAAAGACTGGGTCCCGCAGGCCGCGAGGAGCCCCGGGGACCTTGGGAGCAGGCCACGAACACTCTCGCTTCTCCAGGGGCTGTGTTTGGAGGTGCAAGGGTGTGGAGGCTCGCACGCCGGATTCATGTGCCGCGGGGAAACGAGTACGGATCACCAGCCCGGGAGAGGTTCCCAGTGCCTGGACGCCGGAGCCCGGGCTCCCTGGCCTCCCGGCCAACACCTGGGCACGCAGCGGGGGCCAGGCCTGGACGCGGCCCCCCAGTCCCTCTGAGCGGGCGGCGCCCACCCCTCCCGTCTCCTCCCCTACAGGAGAACCCCTACCTGTGCAGCAACGAGTGTGACGCGTCCAACCCGGACCTGGCCCACCCGCCGCGGCTCATGTTCGATGCGGAGGATGAGGGCCTGGCCACGTACTGGCAGAGTGTCACGTGGAGCCGCTACCCCAGCCCCCTGGAAGCCAACATCACCCTCTCGTGGAACAAGAGCGTGGAGCTGACGGACGACGTGGTGGTGACCTTCGAGTACGGCCGGCCCACGGTCATGGTCCTCGAGAAGTCCCTGGACAACGGGCGCACGTGGCAGCCCTACCAATTCTACGCCGAGGACTGCATGGAGGCCTTCGGCATGACCGCCCGCCGGGCCCGCGACCTGCCCGCCTCGGGCGCCCACCGCGTGCTGTGCACCGAGGAGTACTCGCGCTGGGCGGGCTCCAAGAAGGAGAAGCACGTGCGCTTCGAGGTGCGGGACCGCCTGGCCATCTTCGCCGGCCCCGACATGCGCAACATGGGCAACCTCTACACGCGCCTGGAGAGCGCCAAGGGCCTCAAGGACTTCTTCACTGTCACGGACCTGCGCATGCGGCTGCTGCGCCCGGCGCTGGGGGGCACCTACGTGCAGCGGGAGAACCTCTACAAGTACTTCTATGCCATCTCCAACATCGAGGTCATTGGCAGGTAAGCCTGCGAGGGTGGGAGGGGGGCGCTGGGATGGCCAGCTGGGTCTCGGGATGCGAGCTAGCGCTCAGGATGGTACCTGGGTCCCGGGATGTTGTTACCTGATATTTCATCTAAGAGGCAGCTTGTGGTGGCCAGGGCTGCACAGACCAGGCATCTGGGTTTTTCCATGAAGGGAGGTGAATGGTGGATGATAAACAGCCCCCGTAGAGAGCTGGAAGGTCTGGAGGAGACCAGGGGAGCTAGGCAGTGTGGGCAGGGCCTGGGTGAAAGCCAAGCGCTCAGGAAGTGCTCTGGTGTTGTCCAGCAACTCAGTGAATCGGTGTTTGTGGGGGGGGGTCCCCCAAGACCACCCTCAGGCTCAGCGATTTGCTAGAAGGACTCACAGAACCTAGCTTTGCAAGTCGCGCTCGCAATTATGGTTTATCACACTGAAAAGAGATTAAGATCAGCAACAGGAGAAGGTGCCTGGGCCCCCAGGACACCAGCGCGAGCTTCCCGTCGTCTCCCGGTGTGGTCCTGCAGACAGCCCTCGATCCCCGCAGCCATGATGTGTGATGACCTGTGGAGCACTGGCACCCAGGGAAGCTTGCCCAAGCCTTGGCATCCGGGGTTAATGGTGGCAATGGATCACGTAGGCGTGGCCCACTGCCTGTGTGTTTGGCTTTGGTCTCCAGTCCCTTGACCCGGAGCCCCCTGCCATAAATCACATCATCACCATCCAGATCTGACCTGTCCCGAAGCCCCAGGGACACAAAGACACTTTACCAGGGAAGACATTCCAAGGGCTCAGAGACTGTCTCCCAGAACCCAGTCAAGAGCCAGACTTTTCTTCGGGATATTGCGGGATATGGACAACCCACACCTGCCAAGCGAATCCTTTACTCGGAGCTTTGGAGCAGAATATGTTTTGAGGCCACTTTGGGGCGGAGGCAAAAGACCATCATAGATAAAAACCGCCATTGGTCCCCAGGAAAGATGGCAGATGATTACAGGTCTCTCTGCTTGTCCAGGTCATTTGTTCGCTCAGCAGACAATGTGCTGGCCTGAGGGCCAAACGCTCTGTCCCTGAGTCAGCTCTGTCCCTGAGTCAGTCAGGAGAGAGGCTCGGGGAAGCCTCAGCCCTGCAGCAGGAGGGGTCAATCACAGGGGACAGAAGCATGTGTCACTCTCCAACTGTGACTCCTGGCCCAGCGGCATCAGCATCACTTAGAAGCTTGCTAGGAATGCAAATGCTGGGGCCCCACACCAGACAGACTGCATCAGAAGCTCCAGGGGCGGGGCCAGCGATCTGTTCTGGCACAAGCCCTTCCTGGGATTCTGGTGTGTGCTCAGGTCTGAGAATCACTGGTGTGATGGTTGGGAGTATGGCTCTGACGCCGGGCAGCCTGGTTGGATTGCCGGTGCTGCTGTCCACTGGCCGTGAGACTCTGCACAAGGGCCTCTCTGTGCCCCAGTTTCCCCATCTGTAGAATGGGGATGATAACAATCACGCCCCTCTCACTGGATGGTGACGATAGACCGTTAAATGGACCAAGGTGGGACGTGACCAGGAATTGGGAACGCGGGTTAGACCATATGGGGCCAACATACACTGGGAGCATCTTTCCACAGCAGGCTCCAACGACCGCCCAAGTCCAGGGTTACTGGTAAGAGGAAAAAGCAATTTGTTGCGTGGTGTGTCTGGTATAAGCCCATTTTTATAGAATGTATAATACATCTGCGTGCAGAAGTTCTATATCTGGGGTATAGACGTTGGACAGAAGTCTGTCTGGGGCCAGAAAGAGCATCATGGGTACAGGGCAGAGGCTGGAAGCTTTGTGTGCTGACAGGTGATCACTGTGGTCCTGCCTACGGAGTGGGGTTGGCCAGGGAGGTGCAGGGCTTTGGCTTTCAGCTTGTGTTTGCATTTTATCTTACTCGGCACACGCATGTGTGTTCCCGGTGGGCCAAGACAAATGCAAGCAGTTGTTTAGATGGTTCAGGTTCAAGGCCGGCAGGTGCGCATGCAGGGGCCTGTGGTTCTGACACCTGTGATTTCTAACTCTCCCCCACATGGGGCAGGTTCTGTTAAATCAGGAATGTTCTCGAAGCCACCTGATGTAGGGCCACCATTGTGGAAGCTGGGGATCTAGGACCGAACTTTCTGATCCGTGTCCAGGACTGGGGCCTCTGGGGACCTCTGGCTGCCCTGGGGATGCAGTGGTCGGCATAAGACCCCACCCCTCCACCTCGCAGTCCCAGCAGCGTCCTGGTGGGTCCACACCTTCTGGGGGATGCAGCCGCTTTTCTGACTGACCTCGGGCTGCTGCAGGGGACCCTCATCTTCAGGGCTCGGGTCAGTGGCCCTCCTTACTTACACCTCACAGGGCCAGATGGGCTGGGTTCCAGCTCCGCCCCCCAACGCCCCTCTCTGGGCCTCAGTTTCCCACCTGCAGCATGAGGACTGGGGTGCCTGGAGACCTGCTCGGCAGCTCCCGGCGCCCCTTGGCACCCAGCCTCTGCGGGCGGTGGGGATCAGGCGTAGTGGTGGCAAAAGTATGGCCATCAATTCACAGATAAAGTAAGTAATCTTCAGGCGGCTGTTTGGCAGGAAAGCGGCAGCTTGGCTTATCGATTAGTTAGGTCTGGGTGGGTGGTTCGCAAAGGGCTGCGACTTCCTCTGCTCTTCCTTTTTGAATTCCGGGTGTGAAACCCCAGCAGGGCCAGGGAGCCAGAGAGGCCCAGAGAGACAAGACGGAGCCGCCCAGGCGATGCCCTTGATGTTCCAGAGTGGACACCTGGGGACTGCCTGAGCCCTCTTGGGTTCGGGGATCTCACACTGAACCTGTTCTGGGATTCCCTTCGAGTTTCATGGCCCGGAGTGCCTCCCCTGCAGCCTCTGCCAACGGTAGCGGATATTTATCAAGCGTTTGCTGCAGTCTCATTGATGGAGTCTCACTGGGCACGGAGCTAAGGCTTCATGAGGATTTTCTTGTTTAATTAATAGTCATCTGATTCCCCAATGGTTATCGAATCCCTAAGATCCCACAAGCCAAGAATAGGGCATTGAGCAAGCTGGACCTGATCTCCACCTCGTAGAGGTTTCCCTACAGAGACAGTGCTCTCCTCTACTTCAAGTTTTCAGATGAGGAGACTGAGGTCAGGGAATAGAAGGAGATCGCACAGGTAAACTAAACACCAGACACCCAAGATCCAATGCAAGCATGTCCAAGCTCAAGTTCATCTCTATATAGGGCCATCTCACTGGCCCCTCTCCCAAATCCAGGGGTCTCTGGTACACCCTGCTACTGTTGTCAGCTATTCCCACCTTCAAGGGGGACCTAGAGTGGGGGTTTGGGGGAGCACAGAGACACCTGGCTGCTGGGGTGGGGGCTGCACCCCCACCCAAAATGGGCTCCAGCACCTTGAAGCCCCTGCCTCCACTGGCCTTGCCTCCCTGCAGGCTCTGCCAAAACAGGGGTCTGGGATAGAGAGAAGCCAGGGCAGGTGGGGGGGACCTGCTTCCTTATTTACTCATGTTCCTGGAAGACAGGGAGGGGGAAGGAACTATTTTCTCCTTCTACAGTTGGGGAAACACAGGTGTGGGGCAGGGGAGCAGCTGGCTCTAACGGTGCAGCAAATCTGGGGCAACTTCTGGATTTGAGAAGAAATGTGATCATACTTTTACTGTCCTTGGAGCAGAAAGAGAGCCCCCACCTCCCCATCCCCCCCCCCCAAGTGTTTCAAGCTCAACAAAGCCCAAACCCAGCCAGGATCATACAGGAGAGATTTTCAAGATACTAGCTTCTCCAGCCCCACCAAGAAGAGCTTTGGGTCCCTTAAGTTGGAAAGATAAGCACCCCTGGACAATGTAGACCAGGAGAGACAATGGGGAAGGGTGTGGTCTTCAGAGAAATGGGGAGAGCAGACCCTTCACAGAACAAGCGACCAAATATCGCTGGACCTTCTGAGATGACAAGAGAAGGCACGTAGTAGATATCTATGTAAAATGTCTTGATTTTTTTTTAATGTTTTATTTATTTCCAGAAGAGAGAGAGAGAGACAGCGTGAGCAGGGGGGGTCAGAGAGAGAGGGAGTCACAGACTGAAACAGGCTCCAGGCTCTGGGCTGGCAGTCAGCACAGAGCCCGACGCGGGGCTCGAACCCACGAACCGCGAGATCATGACCTAAGCGAAAGTCGGACGCTTAACCGACTAAGCCACCCAGGCGCCCCATGAAATGTCTTGATTTTTAAGATGTGTGCACTTACTTCAAAAGTCTTTTAAACCCCCTGTCCAGGGTCCTGAACCAGGGCGGCTCATGTGCGGACAGCGTGTCCCTCACGCTGTGAGATCTTCATGTCTTTTCTCAGGTGTGATAGCGTACCTGCTAGACTAGACTTCAGCAGGCCCCTGGCCAGGGTGGGCGTCCAGGAGCTGGGGCGCAGGAAACATTGCCAGTCCTGTGCACTCTGGGTCTAGGACAGAGAGTAGGCAGGGGTCATCCTGTTCTCACCCCAAAGCTCTGACCAGCGGCAAATTCATCTGCTCAGAAAATTCTTAGAGGCTCCAAGGAACCAGTTCAGTTGGGCCTTTGGCAGCTGGGGATAGGAAAGGAGGAGTGAGTTCCCTGTTCCTGGAAGTATTCAAGCCACGCAGGGTGGTGTTTGTGGGGGATGTTGGAGACAGGTCCTGCGTGTCAGATTAAGGTCCTGTGCACCTGTTCCGTACAACAATAAATGTTGATGATGTCAACAGGAGCTTATAGAAACCGTTAAAAATTTGGTGGGTGTCAGATTGTAGGCATTTGGTCCTAGCCAGGAGGAGGCTGGAGCAGGAAGAGACTCCCTAGGTCCCGGGGACGGAGCTAAGCCCAGATGGGCGTGTCTGACCCCAGCCAGCCAGTCACACGCACCCTCCCCTGCTTTCTCCTCCCCTCCCCCTTCCCCGCTTCTTGCCTTCTTGTCTTCTTCCACAAATGTCCTGTCCCTATTGATCACCCGGTAACTGGAGATGGACGGAACTCAGGACGAGAATAGAAACCTCAGAGGGAAGATTTCTGCTCTGAGTGTGAGTGTGGAGGGCAGCGGGCAGGGGTGCGTGCGTCAGGGGGCAGAGGCGCCTTCTCTCTTCTCACCCAGCCTGTGTTCTAGTCTCTTCCTGGGCCTTTCTGCAGGGAACCAGGGTGAGAAGGAGTGTGTGAATTGTTCTTCCCAGGGTAATTCCCTGTAATGCGGGGACGCCCCTCGAGGCAGAGGGAGTGGGCCCTCCCCTTCAGTGATGTTAACTGAGCAATTCTCACGGGGCAGAACCCCCTTCTAAGTCACTTCTGTGCTTCCTCGTTGGGTCCTGCCCCACAAGGGTCATCGTCCTGAGATAGATGGATGTGTGGATGTGTCCGGCAGAGAGTGACTGCTGTCAGAAAAGAAAAAGAGATTAAGAAGCGTCAGAGAGGATGTAGAGGAACCGGATGCTCATGCGTTGTGGCGGGGATGTAAGACGGTGCAGCTGCTGTCAGAAGCATTCCGGGGGGCCCTCCGAACCCTAAAATTGACTTGCTGTGTGATCCAGCAGTTCCACTTCTTGGTATCCACGTTCCAGCACTGAAAGCAGGGACTTGAAGAGATGCGTGTGCACCCGTGTTCCCAGCATCCAGGAGGGGACAGTTGCAACCCAAGTGTCCACTGACGGATGGTGGATAAAAAATATGTGGTCTGTTCATGGCACGTGGACTCAATGTTACTCAGCCTCAAAACGTGAGGACATTCTCACACCTGCTGCAACAGGGGTGAGCCCTGGGGACATTGTGCGAAGCGAGATAAGCCAGACACAGAAGGACAAGTATTGTGGGACTCCACGTATGTAGAAGTCAAAATCATAGCAACAGAAAACAAGTTAAAGGCTTGGGGAAGGAGAGGTTCAGAGGTATTGTTTAGTGGGGATGGAGTTTCTGTTTGGGATGACGTAAAAGTTCTGGAGATGGATGGTGGCAATGTCTTAATGCTACTGAACTATACACTGGAAAATGGCAAAAGTAAATTTTGTGTATATTTTACCTCAATTTTAAAAAAACATAGGACTCTTGATCTGAGGGTCATGAGTTCAAGCCTTATGTTGAGTGTAGAGCCCACTTAAAAAACTAGGGCACCTGCCTGGCTCAGTTGGAAGAGCATGTGACTCTTTTTTGTTTGTATATTTTTGAGAGAGTCAGAGAGAGAGTGAGCGGGAGTGGGGGAGGGGCAGAGAGAGAGGGAGACACAGAATCGGAAGCAGGCTCCAGGCTCTGAGCTGTCAGCACAGAGCCCGACGCGGGGCTCGAACCCATGAACCGTGAGATCATGACCTGAGCCGAAGTCGGACGCTTAACCGACTGAGCCACCCAGGCGCCCCAGAGTGTGTGACTCTTGATCTTGGGGTTGTGAGTTTGAGCCCCACATTGGGTGTAGTGATTACTAAAAACTTAAAAAAGAAGAAGAAGAAACAGACGGGTGCATGGCTTCTACATCAGACTGTCTGGGTGCAAATCCTGCCTCAGGTGTGACCCCGGGCAGATTACTTAAGCTGTCTGTCCCTCCTTTCTCACCTCCATGAAATGGAGACGGTAACCATGAGGTCTGGGTGAGATGAGGCACGAAGAGCGTGTCGAGCTGTGGCTGGGCCCTGGTGAGCACTGTAAGCACCAGCACCACCGTTATGCCGATTAAACCCCAGATCACACAGTGCGTACATCTCAGTGGTCCTTCCAGTGAGGCCGTGGATGTGGACGAGGGCCACGGTGGGCTTTAAGGAGCTGGGACTCCCTGAGCCACGTGCTGAGTGTCGTGTATGTTGGGCGTGATCAGCCTGGAAGAGGGGCCCCCGTGTTTAGGCCACTCTTAAAGGGGGTCAGGGGTCCCCAGTGTTCGTAGAGTCAGTTTTGCGGTTTTGTTTTGTCTTGTTTTTTGACTAACATGCGTGAACTCTGCTCACTGGGGACAGAGATTTCGTTAGGTGTGGTTCACGCCCCGTAAGCCGAATCTGCCGAGCTTTCTGAACCTTTGCCTCCCACCGAGCGTGGATGTGCATGGTTAAACACAATATTGTCCGTCTGCGGAGAGCCAGAGGGAGCCGAGCTGTGCTGAGGGGTGCGTGGGGGTCCCCCGCCCGGTGCGGCTCCTCTGGCTGCCTCTGGTCCGCTCCCCTAACAAGTGTGGCCCCATCTCAGTGCCGGGTGGGAGGGGGGTTGACCCCAGCTTGGCTGGGGCATGGGGGACGCAGACGAGTTGGGGATGGAACCATGGACAGCGACTTCTTCCCAACGGGGTGGGCGGAACAGTGCGCCCCTTTCTCTTGCGGAGGGAGAAGCATTTCCTGAGAGTTTGCTCGCTATCATATTAATTCATTCAACCAATAATATTTTTAATGGGCACTTTTATTCGTGTGCTAGGGCCACCGTAGCCAGCACCACAAACTAGGCGGGCTTAAAAAAACTGAAATGTATCCTCTTCAGTTCTGGAGGCTCGAAGCCTCCTCGGAAACGTGTAGAGATCCAGGCCGCGCCTCCCTCCGGCACCCCCCCCCCCCCCCCCCCCCCCCCCCCCCCCCCCCCCCCCCAGCGCGCAGCTCTTCTCGGAAGGACAGCAGCCACGTTGGATTAGGGCCGCCCACTCCCTATCCCCTCCTCTTATCTTATATCTGAATCGCACCTGCCAAGATCCTACTTCCGTACAATTTCACATTCACACGCACCAGGAGTTAGAACCTCAGTATCTCTTTTTGGAGAATGCGGTTCGATGCATGTGCCCGGCACAGCCAGCTGCTACACACCCAGGAGCCTCCTGGGTTTACAGTCCAATAGGGAGACGGGAATGAACAAAACGAGCCACCCAGGGGACTAGAGGTGATAGGAGGGGAATATGATAGTGCATGGGTGGGAAGACCGGCCTGTCACCAGGACCCGCGTGGTTGGGAAGGCCCTCCCAGGAGGCAGCCTTGACGGTGACGCCTCAAGGGTGAGTGGGGCATTTCCAGCAGGGAAACAGCAGGTGCAAAGGCCCTGCGTTCAAACACAGGGTGCCTCCTAAGAATTTCATGTGACATGGTTACAGTGTGTGTGTGTGTGTGTGTGTGTGTGTGTGTGTGTGCACCGTAAGACAAGAGCAGAGGGGACCTGGCCGGGTCCTACCAGCCCAGCAGCCATGGGAGGGGGTCGTTTTTATTCTAAGTTCCGTGGAAGCTATTGCCGGATGTTAAGAAAGTGACGTGATCTGATGCTGAGACATTTGAGTTGGGAGGGGACCTAAGAGAGGCTGGGAAATCAGGCAGGTTCTTCTGAGGCTGATGGCGGCCCAGACTGGTTCTGGTGGTGGAGGTGGGAGCCGCAAGCCGTCTGGGGATGGGGGTCCCTGGGCAGTGGTTCACCGAGGGCCGGGGAGGGGGGCAGGGGGCAGCAGGCACCCAGGGGACTCCCCGGATTCTGTCTGAAAACACTGGGTCGATGGAGATGTTACCTGGTCACGTGTGGACGGCTGTGAGGGAGGAAGGAAGGAAGGAGGAAGCTGAGTTTTTTTTACATTTTTACATTTTATTTTTTATTTTACCGTACAGTGAAAACCATACCTTCTGGGGCACAGCGGCGTGAATTTCAACGCACGCATAGAGTCACGTGGCTGCTGCCACCGCCAAGACCCAGAGCACTTCCGTCTTCCCATAAATCTCCCTCCGGCTGCCCCTTTGTGGCCACCCCGCCCCCCAGCGTCCACCGATCTGCTCACTGTCACCACAGTTGTCTTTCTGAAGATGTCCCCTGGTGCAGTCGTGCGGAACGTGGGTGGCTTCTTTCCCTCAGCGCTGAGCCTTTGAGGAGCATCGTGTTGCGACCGGTCGAGCGTGGTCCTTTTTGTGGCTGGGTGTGTGACCCTGTGCGATGGGCGTCTGCAATTCCTGCAGCCGTTTGGTCATCGTTGGGGTGTTTCCGCTCCTTCCAGTTTGGGGCAATGATGCGTAAAGCTGCCGTGATCTTTCACGTAAAGGCTTTTGGGAGAACATGGTTTTCATTTCTCTTCGGTGAAAGCCCAGGTGTGGGATCACAGGGCCCAACGATAAGCGTCTGTGTAACTTTATAAGAAACCGCCAAGAGAGAGCGGGGAGACGGGGAGAGGGTCGGGCTTGGGACGGGAGCCTGAGGGGTTGGATGGTGGAGGCGGGGCCCAGAGCAGGAGCAGCCAGGAGGGGAGAAAAATCCAGAAGGACGGTGGCCAGAGCCAAGCGGAAGGAGTGTGTCCAGGAGCAGGCGCTGTGTCTGATGCCAGGGGGTGGGGTGGGGGAGTGCAGATGGCGGAAGACAAGGTGGGTCCATGGATTTAGCAACGGGGAGGTCAAAGGTGACCTCCTCGGGAGCAGATGTGACAGAGCGGGGGCAGAAGGCTGTCTGGGGGAGGGTTCCAGGGTGAATGCAAAAATATGAAACAGAATGAATGGGGGTGGGGCGCCTGGGTGGCCCCGTTAGGTTGAGCATCTGACTCTTGATTTTGGCTCAGGTCATGAGCCTGGGGGGTTGTGGTATCGAGCCCTGCGTTGGGCTCCACACTCAGTGTGGAGCCTGTTTGAGATTCTCTCTCTCCCTCTGCCTCTCTCTGTCTCTCTCTCAAGGAAACAAAATGAAACCAAATGAATGAGGGGTAAAACTGGGGTGTTGTTAAGGCATTTAAGAACCGTGACCCTGCAAGTGAGCAGAGACGGGGCATGAGCTGGTGGGGAGAAGCCGGAAGGAGAGAGAGCTCTTCCTGAGAATGGGGAGGCGCACGGCACATGGCAATTCTCCTGGAATAACCCAGAATGGTGTGCGGAGAGCAGACGAGGTGCAGGAACACGGGCGGGAGGGAGCCGCCAGGTGGGAGGAGGGCATGAGGGGACAGAGGGTGACCTTGCACCACCCATGAGGGAAAAGAGCACGTGCACACTGACAGATGGAACGTTTGGGTCAGAACCCCGGCTTCTAACACCTCTAACGAGGCTCTGTCAGTTCTGGCAACCAAGGATGTCTGCCCCCGAGGCCCCAACAGGTCCCTGTGGTGCATCAGTGCCCTTAGCGTCCAAGGGAAGTCCTGCATTTGCATCTGACTCTTTAATTTGCTGGTTTATGGCCCAACGCAAGTCCTTCAGTTTCCCCGGCCTCAGTTTCCTTGCCTGTAAAATGGGATCCATTTGCTGGTTTATGGCTCAAAGCAAGTCCTTCAGTTTCCCCAGCCTCAGTTTCCCCGCCTGTAAAATGGGATCCATTTGCTGGTTTATGGCTCAAAGCAAGTCCTTCAGTTTCCCCAGCCTCAGTTTCCCCACCTATAAAACGGGATCCCACTGTTGGAGGGTTGTCCGAGAACCTGCAGGTTAGCTCATGGCCCCACGCGCAGCAGGTACGGGAGAAATGGGAGCCCTTGTTACCCGGAAGGAGTCAGTTTGTACTTGCCTGAGCACAAACCACACTCACAGGTGCATCCCTCACTAGGAGGACCCTCTTCAGCCAGGGGGAGACCCCAGGTCTCCTCTCCTGTCTGGCGGGCAGGAAGGGACGTTCCGTGTGGCCTAAGTGACTTGGGAAGACAGTGTTACTTACCCTCGGCCGCAGAGCAGAGAGCGCAGCCCCCACAACCTGGCGGGGGCTCGCGGACAAACCCCAGCCCCCAGCAGGCTCTGTGCCCCCCCCCTTCCCCCAGCTTTGTGGCCTGCAGGCCAGGCTCTGGCAGGACAGACAGGGCTGGGGAGGGGCAGTGACAGTGGGGGGAGGGGCAGGAGGCAGATGGATTCGAGACTGTTCTCAGGCCTTGACCTCCTCGGCAGAGGGAGCGAGGGTGGGACTGGGGGGTCATTCTGAAGGCTTGCTGGCATGTCACCCCAGATCGAGTGTGGGCTAGATTTGCAACTGCTCCCTTACAGGCACCCCCCCCGCCCCGCCCTCCCCATGCACATGCTGTGTACCTGCCCCGCCCACCCGCGGCAGAAATCTGCTTCCCCAAGCACCTGTCACTCATCACATCTCTCGCTGAAACCTCGCATGCACCTGTTCACGGATGCTGGCCCCACGTGAGCTGAGGCCTCAGATGGAGCCCAGGGGCCACGAAGACCCTTGCCTCGGCTGTCAGGGACTTGGGGGGGTCTTCTCCCCCATTCAGAGTTGCCCTTTCTGAGCTTGGGATCCTGGAGGCCTCCTTCCACTCTGCGGTGAAATGTCCCCTCCATAAATTCCTACCCACCCCTCCCACCTCACCGTCCTGAGTGGGTCCCTAACATGGATGCGTGTCACCACCCCTGCCCCCCAGAGACTTCATCTGGGAGATGACTGGCCTCTCTCTTTGGTCTTGCCCCTTCCCTGCAGAGGTTTTTTTCCCCAAAACACAAATCCAGCTTTTCACTTCCCTGGCCAGTACCCTCAGGGGCCCCCCACTGACCCTGAACTCAAGCCCATAACCTGCAGCTCTGCTCACAGGGCCCACAGGCTTCCCCTGCCCTCCCCGCCTCTGCAGCCTGGGCTCCGAGGTCTCGCAGATCAGAGGCCCGGATGGTGGGTCCCTCTGACTGGCTTCTGGGCTGTTCCTTCTGCCTGAAACACAACCCAGCACCCCCTTCCCTTCCCTGTTCCCTCACCCCCCCCTTCCTGTCCAGCCCGCTCCTCCTCCCTCTGGCTTGGCTCAGACAGCTCCTCTCTGGGGCTCCAGAAGTCTGGAGACCTGGGCAGCCACACATCGGTCCCCCACCCTGACAGTCCCATGGCTTTGCCACAGTGATGGCAGCCACGAAAGTAGACTGACCAGCCCCGCCCCCCACCCCACCCCCAGCCCCCAGCTCTGCCCCGGGCGCTGAGCTGAGAAAGTCTGGGTCTGGCTTGTTCACTGTGTGAGGCTGGCCCTGAGAACAAGGTGGGCGTGACACAGATCTGTTGAATTCTTTTCTTCTTTCACCCGTGAGCAAATGAGCATCCCATCGGTGGCTCCTTCCAGAGCAGAAAGGGAGCAGCGCACAGCAGCTCAGAGGCAGCGGGGAGGCAGAGCCTGCCTGCCCACACCCACCCTGTTGCTGTTCACCTATCCACCATCACACCCAGCCACGCTTGTCACCTGAGGCTGGCCCTCCCTCCAGGATGCTGGGACCACACGGGCAAGATGAGATCTTTAGTCAATGGCCTGGCCGGGCTCGGGGCAGGGGTGGGGGTGGGGAGCCTTTCCAGGCCTTCCCTGCTCATATCCACTGTGCCATCCCCAAGCCACACACTGGGCCCGCCAGCTCCCCTCCACCAGCCTCCCCCGATGGCTGGGAGGCTGCCTCTGGCTTCATAATGGGTAATAGGATTTATCAATAGTCTGGAGGAGGTGATGTACGTTAAGGCACTTAATATAAAAGGACTTCGCACAGAAGCCCAAATTTGATTTGGCCAATGAACTCAATTGCCGGCCTGACTGTGTTCCAGAAGGAGCGGCCCGGCCGCAGACATTTGTCCACATTACCCCTGAGGAAGCCAGACCCCTCCCGGCAGCTCTGCCCTCAGGGTCCCGCCTGCTGGGGCCTCCAGCGCCCAGGAGCCTTCTTTCCTCCCTCTAATACCCAGCCCTGCCCCCTTACACTAATTCACTGGAAGAGTCCGGCATTTTACTAGGTCCTCTTTGTCACCATCCCTACTGTGTCCCTCTGGTCCCTCGTCACCTCTCCATCCAGCTGGATCTCTAAGCTTTTCTCCCAACCATTGCTCGCTTCCGCAGCCGCTGCCCTTCCCTCCACTGCTGTGCCCCAGCCGAGGACTTCATACCCCAAAGAAGGTGTGAGGCCCCCCGGCCATGGTGTTCCGTGTGTGCGTTAAAACCTGACCTTGGCCAGCAAGCACCCTCAGATCCGGCCATTCCCATGGCTACCTGCTGGCTGGGGGGGGGGAAGTCCCCAAGGCCACCTCTTCAGTGATCCCCAACCCCCTCCCAAGGCCACAGCCTTCCTCCTTGGAGTGCGGGCCCCAGCCCTGAAGCCTGAGCTCCCCCCACCCCACGAGGCAAGTGCCCTTGAGGGTGTCACCTTCTCCCTCACCTCGCAGAGCTTTGTGTCCATCCTTATGAGCCAGTGTGTCCAGCCCAGCACAGGCTTGGGGTTCACTTCCCCCCGCAGCCCACTGGAATGTCTCTCCCCCCAAAAAGAGCAGTCTTTCCCCAAAGGTAGACGTTCTATCTGGCAGAGAAATGGGCAGACACTGCGGCTGCTTGACAATAGTCACTGGTTTCTAACAGCTCTGGCCTTCAGGGTGTCGGGAATATGCAAGTCTGCTCTCAGTTCACTCCGTGTGTAATAACATACAGACAGGCGGCCAAGATGGGGGCGGGGGGACACCAGGCAGAGGTGACCAGTTACCAAAAACCGCCAGGGTCCTGGGCTCTCCCCTGAGCCCCACCCACGTGCCCCACGTCCCAGGGGTCCCTGCGAATGTCCTGAAGTCATGGCGGTTTTGATCTTGGATGGGAGCCAGCCCCGGGGCCCCTCCTCCCTGCTGGGCTCCAGCACCCGCCTCTCCTACGCCCCCCTCCCCCCCACTGCCTGGGAGCAGATGACATCACTCTTTCCGGCTGCCAGGGTTGACCTACATTCCTCCCGCCCTCCTGTCTGGGAGGCGCTCCAAACACCCGCTCCCCTCGCCCCGAGGAGGGAAGGGCCCGCTCACGATTTTTGCGGAGCACCGGTGCCAGGCTCGCGGCCAGATGGCGCTCCTGCTGGCGGCTCCCAGGTGCCACCCGCCCTCCCCGCCGGGCAGGGCACGCTCTGGCCTGGGTCCTGACGACCGCCTGTAGAGACCCCGGCTGGGCCCGTAGGTGGATGGGACGGGGTGAAGTCAGCCTTCCGGCTTACTCCTTAGCAGAAGCAGAGCACAGGCCTGTGGCACTGGGGTTGTCTGGAAGGGCCTTCCCCTAGAGGTGAGGCCTGGCCTCGCCTGCAAACACTTGTCCCCTCTGGCTCATTAGGGACTCACCGATTTGAGAAGGTGGCTGAGGCCCTCTGTCTGGAGGGTGAACAGCAGGGCCAGCTTCCCGTGAGCACGTGGGCAGGCCCCACGCCCGGCCTCAAGAGGGGTCGCGGTTGGACTGGAGGGCCCCGACTCAGCCGTGTGCTTGAGCAGGGCCGGCAGGTGCGGTTACATTTGAATTTCAGATAAATGACAAAATTTTTTTTATTATAAGTATATCCCAGATATATCATGGGATATACTTATACTAATAAGACAAACCCACACTCTTCATTGTTTACCCGAAATTCAAATTTAACCAAGCACCTGTACCTTCATTTGCCAGATCTGGCTCTTCAGGGAAGTGGCTCCAAGATGACAGTGTGCCTGTCCCCCTAATGGGGACCCCTGGGGCCTGGAGAACAGGCAAGCTGACTTGGGAGCTGCCGGCCGCGGACAGGCTCTGGGGTAGATGTGGACAGGATAGATGACGGGGGCTGCCTCAGGCTGGGGACCTGGGGGCTGCCACGTAAGGCAAATCCGGCCAGTCCTCGGCGCCCCACGCTCCCACCTCTGTGAACTGCCGACCGTTAGCAAGAGGTAACAGTTGACATCTGTGCGGGGCTCGCTCTGTGGCCTCCGCTGTGCTGGTGCTCACCACGTAAGTGGTGGCCCAGAGGGGAGGCCAGCATCCTGAGGCCGGCCACCTGCGTGCCAGGCAGTGTGTTAGGCACTTGCGAACAGTGAAAGAGCCAAGTTGAAAACCTAAGATGTGATTCACCCCTTCTAATCTGCAGAGGAAAGGTCTGAGTCCCAGAGAAGTGACTTGCTCAAGGTCACCCAGCAAATTAGAAGCAGGGCCTGGGCGAGAGCCTGGGTGCTGACTCAGCACCTCTCCTTCTATCCATCTCCTTCTGTCCCTCTCTCTCCTTCTGCCCCTCTCCGCCCCCCCTCCCCCAATCTCCCGCTCTTTCTTTCCCTCTCTCTGTCTCTCACGGAGCCACTCCTGTGTCCATAGAATTAAAGCCTGGGATTCTGAGACGGGTGGGGGTGGGGAGGGGTAGCAGGTGCTGGTGGGCCCGGGGCATCGGCTGGCCCGGCCTCACACCCTCCCTCTGTTCATTATTAAATAATGCTTCCTGATGCATGAGCTGGAAAGTGCTGTGCAGTGGGGTCAGATGGCTCAGGTGATGGTCTTCTGGTGAGATTGATGGTTCTCAAAGGTCAAATTCAGAAAGCAATTCCTTGGGAAAATTGATCCCAGGGATGCAGAGACATTCGGGCTGGAGGTGCGGCCAGGCGTCTGGACCACCCACCCAGGTCGGGATGCGGGCAGGAGCTGGTACTAGGGAGGCAGTAGGGAAGGGGCGGCTTTCTTCTGTGGCTCTTTGTTTCCTGGGCCAAGGCCGGGCCTCAGAATTGCTGCCACCATGGGCGGGGGTGCAGGGAGGGTCGAGCCCCCTCCCCCACCTTCATCAGCTCCCTGCTATCGGCAGGAGGCAAGGTCTGAGAGCCGCAAGGTGGGAGAGGGGCCGTGAGGTCCACCTCAGGCACCTGACAGCCCTGAGTTCAAAACCCACCCATCCCACCCCAGAATCTTGCCTCCTCGCCTGTGACATGGCGAGAGCCTGCCTTCTGGGTTTTCCCAAGGATTCGGTTAACAATGCACGTTGCCCAGCGCCTGTCCACATACGAGTGCTCGATAAATTATTGATATGTGCTTGCTTTTTTTTTTTTTTTTCAAATTTATTTATCTCATCTCCCAAGGGCTTTCTGAAATAGCGAAGCGAAACCCCAGAAGGACAGAAGCCTGAGGGCGGGCGGGAAGGGACGTGGCTGCGTTTGGGGGACCGTGGGTGGGTGGCACTTCTCTGGGCCCAGGTCTGTCTGACAGCCGGCACTGCAGACCCTCCAGGCTACTGCCGCCCGCCCCCGCTGAGGCCCGTCCTAAAGTGGGGCTCACCGGCTGTGTGGCCTTGGGCAACTTGCGTACCTTCTCTGTGCCTCATTTCCTTACCTGTGAAATGGAAGTGATAGTAATACACCCTTCATAAGGGTCGTGGGAAGACTTGGCACGTTGGTGCATGGAACGCGCTCAAGGTCCCTGTCTCCGGGAGCTCTCAAGTCGAAGGAACGAGAAAGCCAACAGGCCACTGACATTTGCCAGGCACTCCTAGGTGTGAAGCAACATCTCAGCTGTGTCTTAGGACAATCTAGGAGGCAGGCACCACCACCATCCCTGTCTTACAGATTAGAAACTGAGCTCAGGGAGGTTCCGCAGCCTTCCTGGGGTCACACAGGAAGTGGCTGAACACCGCAGGCGAGTGTGACCAGGAGCCTGGGCTACAGTCTTGTCATGGCCGGGAGACGCAGAGGAAGGGAGCACGGACCTGAATGGTCGCTGCTGTGTGCTGGGGCTTTGCTTTCGACCACCCTATGTGTGTGGCTCGTGATGTGGCAGGGGCGTTAACTTCCATCCATTCGGTCACTCCCTCACTCTCGAATGACCAATGTCACTGATCCTCATGGCTTTGTTACTCTTATCCTTACTCTTCGGGGTAACAAAGCTGGGACCCCGGGGGCTCCCTGGTGCCTGGCTCCCTCCACTGGCCACTGGAGTGTGGGCTCTGGCATCGGGCTGCCATGATTCAAGTGCTGACTTTACCTCTTACCAGTGGGGGGACCTCAGGCAGCTCACCTCGCCGCCCCAGGCCTCAGTTTCCGCATCTGCACAATGGGTATAATAACAGGATGTCGTTCATAGGATTGCTGTGAAAGGCCAATGTGCTACTTCATGTGAAGCACTCGGAATACCACGTGTCTACACTGTCCATCCAGCAGCCCTTTGAGGGACAATGTGATAGGTTGATACAAAGAATAAAACAAACCTCTAAAGAGGTTTGTAGGGGAGAGATTATAACCAAACCCCATTTCCCAGGCTTCAGTCAGTTAGGTAACCCCTTCACTATTTTCCCACATCCTAACTATTATTCATTCATTCGTTCATTCATTCATTCAACAGCTTCCTGAGATATAATTTACATACCACCCACCACACCCTTTTAAAGTATGTAATTCAATGGCTTTAAGCTACTCACAGATACATGCAACTGTTCCCACAGTCAAGTTTTAAATCATTGTTTTTAAACTTTTTTTTTTTTTTATGAGAGAGAGAGATAGATGGTGTGAGCAGGGGAGGGACAGAGAGAGAGGGAGACACAGAATCCGAAGCAGGCTCCAAGCTCTGAGCTGTCAGCACAGAGCCCGATGCGGGGCTCAGACTCACAAACCAGGAGATCATGACCTGAGTTGAAGTCGGACGCTTAACTGACTGAGCCACCCAGGCGCCCCTAAAACATTTTTATCACCGGGGCACCTGGGTGGCTCAGTTGGTTAGGCGACCCACTCTTAATTTCAACCTAGGTCACGATCTCACAGTTTGTGAGTTCTAGCCCCATATCTGTGCTGACTGCGTGGAGCCTGCTTGGGATTCTATGTCCCTCCCTGCTCTAGCTCTGTCTCTCAAAATTAATAAATGAAGTTTAAAAATTTTTTAAAAAGTCTTTATCACCTTCAAAAGAATCGCTGCCTCCCCCCCACCCTGCACCCCCTCAGCCCCTGGCAACAGTGAATCTATTTTCTATCTCTACGGATTTGCCTAATGCGGACGGACATCTCTTATCAATGGAATCACACAGCATGTGTCCTTTCCTGTCTGGCTTATTTTGCTCAACATAATGTGTTCAGGGTCCATCCCTGCTGGACTTGTCAGGACTCCAGTCCCTTTTGGGGCCCAATACTATTCCAGTGTCTGGGCTCTGATTTTCTGTTGATCAGCACCTGGGCTGTTTCTACCCTTGGCTGCTGGGAATAACACTTCTGTGGACATTCCTGTGCACACTGTTGTGTGGACGTGCTCTCGCATGCGTACTTAGGGGCGGAATCGCCGGGTCACGTGGAGTTGCTGGGTACGTCTGTGGCCTTGCGAGGACCTGTCAGACTGCGTCCCCAAGCACGTGGATCGAGCTACGTGGCCGCCAGTAGTGGAGGAGGGCTTCAGGCTGCCCACAGCCCTGTCGTCGCTCGCTAGTTTCTGTGACTTTGATAATGGCTGTCCTAAGATGCAGGTGGAGGGTCACTCACAGTAGTGATTTTGATTTGTGTTTGCCTGATGGTTAATGGTGCTGAGCCTCCTTTCCTGGGGAAATGTCTACTCAGATCCTTTCCCCCCTTTGAAAAATTCGGCTATTTGCCTTTTATTATTGAGGTGAAGGGGTTCATTACATTCTCTAGAGAGAAGTCTCTTATAGGAGAAATCATAATAAAAATAACAAATAAGGGAATTATTATTATATTAACATATGATTATATTAATAGCATATGCAACATACTATTAATTCACATATATTATGATGTAAAATATATATTAAATAATATATATTATTTAATTATACATTAATTATATTAATAGTATATTACATATATTATATAGCATTTACCTATATATTGTATATCTAGTATACAATATACTGTTAATATAATTAAATAAATTAAATAGTGTGTAATATATAATATACTATTAATATAGTTAAATAATATATGATTGATTACATTAATAGTACATTATATATTACATACTATTAATATAATTAAATAATTATGTTCACTTTCATTAATTAAATTATTTAAAGTAAATGTTTCAATAATTAGTTTAATTAAATATTAATGTTAATTATATTAATAATAATTTGCAAAATTTTTCTCCCATTCCACAAATAGTTTTTTCACTTTCTGGACCGTGGCCTCTGACACACACAAGTGTTTAATTTTGATGAAATCCAATGGATCTATTTTCTTTTTTCCGTTACCTGTGCCTTGGGCACCGTGGGCAAGAAACCACTGCTTTACCCAAAGTCACGAAGATCTACCCGCATGTTTCCGTTTTCCTAGTTTTAGCTCTTACACAGAGGTCTTCGATTCCATTTTGAGTTAACCTCTGCTGATGGTGTGACCTCATTCTCGTGCATGTGGCTACCCCATATTCTTTATTTACTTGCTTAATAGTTGGTTTAAGTGAATATACTTTATTGCCTCACCAGGCAATAATATTTTCAAGATCCTAGGTTCGATGAGTTTGGCCCCTCAAAAAAAGTACTGTGTGTTCAAAGTAAATAGCAGGCTTGAACCTGTTTCGACGCTCAGCCGGCCGCCGCAGTCAGGTGGTCATGTGCTCCACCCCGGAGGGAGACAGACGGTGCTGACGCGCATTGGGGTGAAGGGCAGTGCAACAGGGGCTCACGGAGCAGCGACTGTGGAAGGCCCCCTGCAGAAGTGACGTTTGGCCTTGAAACTGACACTTGGGCCAGGGGTTAGCCTTAGGAGCAGGGGGCGGGGCCTGGCAGCGGGCCCCAGGTGGAGGGACAGCATGTGCAGAGGTCCAAAGCAAGATGAGAACACGTGCTGGAGAGGGATGGGGAGGGAGGGACACAGAGACATGGAGAGACAGAGAGAGGGACAGAGGAGAGACCCCACACACATGCACACGCCCAGAGCAACGACACCCAGAGCTTCCTGCAAAATCAGGAAGGCTAAGAAGCACCTCGATGACTGGGTTGCATTTCTGTGCCAGCCCTGGTGAGGCCTCCCCCCACTCTGTGGGCTTCTGCTGGCAGCCATGCCCAGGGAACTACTTCTCTCCTTGCCGGAGGAGGCACCGAGCTCATTCCAGGGCTCAGCCTGGGGTGAGGGGGGGGCAGTGGAGAAGCCAAGACACCCTCTGGGAGAGGCAGCCTGTGGGAGGGGCTGGCCAGCATGGGACCGGGGCCAAGCTGCGGTCAGGATTTGGGTCCGGAGGAGCCAGCTACGTGGCCTTGGCTTCTCCCCAGGCTGGACCCCACAGGGATGACCCACCCTAACACCCCCCAACCCCTGCTACCATCCTTACAATACACTTCTCAGATTCAGCTGGTCTTTATGCATTTTTCACAAGCCAAGGTCAGTGTTATCACCCAAAGTTGAGGTGACAATCTCTTCTTTCTGTAGCTGATATCTAAAAACATCCCATCCTCAGGCCAGAGGCATGGCACGTGTTCCTGGTTCCACACAGCTGGGGTGCTCCTCTCCAGGTGGCACGGTGGGATGTTAAATAGGAATTCAGAAGGGAAAAACATCTTCTGAGGTCAAACACACTCTGCAATCAAACTTTTGCTAGACAAAGACAGGTTTCTTTCCTGCAGGACTTGTCAGGGCCTGTAACATGCTACTGCACGCTGTGTGTGTAGGAATCAGGGAGAAGGGTGTTAAGGCATTACGGAAGCATTATATGTGCTGACCAGTAAGGTTAAGCACCGGACCTCTCTGGGGATAGTGCCAAGGACTGTCTCTGGGGTCTAGTGTCCCCAGGAAGAAGAGTTAACAATGCCGACAGGTGCCTTCCCGTGCCCCACTGTGTTTCCGGGAGCCGAGCACATGGTGGGCCCACGGTGCGTGTGCGTCTGTGGTTTGGAGCTCCTGAGAAAGAGTGAGCAGGCTTCTTCATGCTACGTGTATTCTGGCTCTGAGCTGCAGTAGAATCCTGGCAGGGTCGGGGCCCAGGCTGTACGGGGGAGCAGGATTTGAAAGAATACAGGCTTGGGGCGCCGGGTGGCTCAGTCAGTTGAGTGTCCAACTCTTGATTTCAGCTCAGGTCATGATCCCAGGGTTGTGGGAACAAGCCCTGCATCCCACAGGGCTTGATGGAGGCTGCTTTAGATTCCCTCTCTCTCTCTCTCTCTCTCTCTCTCTCTCTCCCCACCTTTGTCCCCTTCTCTGCTCTCTATCTAAAATTTAAAAAGAAAAGAAAAGAATACAGACTTCAGCCCTGCCAACACCAGGGACAGCGCCTTTGTCTGCATCAGAATTCTCTCTCTTTTTTTTAATGTTTATTTACTTTTGAGAGACAAAGAGAGACAGAGCAGGAGCAGGGGAGGGGCAGAGAGAGAGGGAGACACAGAATCGGAAGCAGGCTCAAGGCTCTGAGCTGTCAGCACAGAGCCCGACGCGGGGCTCGAACCCACAAACCTGAGCCAGAGTCGGACACTCAACCGACTGAGCGACCAGGCACCCTGTCCTTGGACCTGGGACTTGAGTCACAAACAGCAGGTGGTGTGTGACTGGGAGCAGAGTTTCCCAAATCGCTCCCCCCTCCCCGAGACCTGAAGGACCCACCTCTCCCCTGAGAGGAAGGGCGTGTGTGAGGTCAGCGACCTGACGCCTTCCCCACCCCGGCCTGACTGCCTGGTTTAAACTAGCATTTGTCATCTGCTGATAGATGTAATACCTGCTCACGATAGAGAAGGTAGGAAATGTGCCAAGTGACAAAGAAGAAAATAAAAACCATTTATCATCCCATCCCCTCCCGACCCAGGACAACCACAGTGATCCCCCGGTGCGTTTTCTGTTGGTGGTTTGGGTGTGGACAGATGTATTTTGAGTGTAACCAGCAGCTGTGTGTATTAGACCCCTTGGGCTGCCGTGACGGAATCCCATAGCCTGGCTGGCTTCAACATCGGACACCTTCTTTCCGGACAAATTTGGAGGCTTGAAGCCCATGACTGGGAGCAGGCAGGGCTGATGTCCGGTGAGGCTCCACTTCCTGGACGAATTCTCAGGTGTCTACACGCGGTGGGGAGAGAGCCCTGGTGTCCTTCCTCCCTGGAGGCTCAGGGCCCCACCCTTACAACCCCATTTAACCTTAATTACTCCCTCAAGGCCTCGGTCACACGAAAGGCTAAGGCTTCCACGTGTGGATCTTGGGGACACAATCAGCCTGTAACTAACCCTTCCTACGTACAACTCAGTAACCTGCTTGCTTCCAATCCACATCCTATCCCATGTTCGCCCGTGGGACTCTGGAGTCGAGTAACTCTGAGTTACAGCCCCAGGCATATCTTTGGGCAGCCTGTGACTCTGGACAAGATACTTACCCTCTCTGAGCCTCCTTTTCCTGGCCTGTAAAATGAAGGTGACAGTGGTACCAACTCCCGTGGTCATTGAAGTATCGGATGAGATGCGCTCTGGCCCACGGTACACCGCGCTCCGTGAGTACGGTCTTTTCGTTTGTATTAGGAACTTTCTCCATGGTTTGAAATAGCCTTTGATACATTTATTGTAATATTGCATTAATATTGTATTAATAGCATGTATTATAATATGCCATAGTATTATAATGTTCCATAGCATGGATATACCTCAGTTTCCTGAACCATTGGGCAGGATCCTTTGAGGGCAGCGAGAAGCTGCAGGAAGAAAGGCACCCAGGCCATTTGGAAGCCCGCAGACCGCAGGTTAACTGGGAGCTGCAGAGCTGGTGGGAAGTGGGGCATCCAGCTTCCCTACTCGGGGGACCCTGGCTCTGGAGGGAGGCCCCATGCAGAGCTCCGGGCAGATAGAGACAAAGAGGGCAGGGGGGGAGGTGGCAAAGACCAAGGTCAAGTGTCGGGCAGGACTGGTTTACGAGGATGGGAGACACAGGGGCTTAATATCCATCGTGTGGCTAGAGGTCAAGGGGAGACGCTATCCCGGAGGACGGACATGGAGTGTGTCGGGGAGACTGAAAAGCAGCCCCGTGGAAGGTGAGGGATGAAGAGAAGGAAATTCTGAGCTAGAGAAGGGGACAGTCTGAGATGATGTGAGCCAGCGACGGCCAGAGCCACTCAGGCCTGGCGTCACGGGTGGGCCCCGGTGTCCGGGCCTCTGTTCTCTGCTGCCCGCTGACCCCAGGTTTCTCCCTGACCTCCCCACCCCAGCTCTGCAGCCCCAGACAGGGCACCCTCCACAGAGCGCCGCAGGGATACAGACTCTACCCCAGGGCAGACTGCCTCCAGCCTTCCAGTGGCCTCCAGTCCTTTGCAGAGTAAACCCCAGCCTCTGCTCCCTGCGATGGCTCCTCCCGTGTGCTGGGCTCGGCTCAGCCCTCACAGCTGGGGCGCTTCTCAGCTCTAGGGTTTTTCTTCCTGTTCTTGCCTCTTTCCAGAAGGTTCTCTCCTCCTTGCCTAGCAAACTCTTGATCCTCCTTCAGGCCTTCGTTTAAAGCTGTTCTTCCTAGGTGCCCATCCGGCTCCCCCAAGACTGAGCTAGGACCCCCGCCCCCCATGATACCCTCTCCTTTGTATGCTGCTGGGCACCTATAACAATTGCCATTAATTAACGATTTGCACGATTACTGTTGTTAAATCAATAGACTTCGAGCAGTTTTAGGCTTACAGAAAATCGAGTCTGTGGTGGAGAGAGTTCCAAATACCCCCCCGTCTCCCTGTGCACAGCCCCCCCTGCCCCATGCACCCCATTTGCACCAGTGTGAAGCATCTGTTACAGCTGATGAACAGCGGTGCGTTATTATTAACCAGAGCCCCTGGTGGACATCAGGGCTCAGTCTTAGTGTTATCAGCTCTGGGGGTTGGACAAATGCACAGTGTCCCGCTTGCACCATGACAGTGTCATACGGAATGGCCTCACTGCCCTAAAATTCCCCCCTCCCCCATGTTCATCCCTCCTCCCCTCCCCCATCACCGATGTTTAGTCATTTTCCTACTAGACTCATACTCCACCAGAGCAGGGACCCCCCATTCCCCCCGCCGTTTTGTTGACCATTCCTCTCTGTTCCCAGCCCAGAGCCTGGCATATTACAGGTACCCTATATATATATATTTTTTTGCATATTTTAATAAAAACAGGATTCTACTACACACAGTATTCTGCAGTTTGCTTTTTACACATATTGACAGTACTCCTTGGAAATCTTCCCATATCAGGATCTAGAACATTCTTGCTTCCTTTTTATTTTGGAGGATTTGCAGCATGCATGCAAAAATTGAACCGCTATATACCTGTCACCCCACGCTGGCAGTCACCAGCTCACGGCGTCTCTGGTTTCATGGGTATCTCTGGCCAGGTTCCTCCCTTCCGTGTTATTCTGAAGCAAATCCCAGACACCAGATAATCTCATCTGTAAACACTTCGGTGTATGTCTCAAAAAAATAAGGACTTTAAAAAACTAGAACCCCAACACCATCACCGCCCCTCAGATAAGATTCCAATGGTCTCATGAATATGCATAACGTTTGCTTGAGTTTAGAGGCTGTTTGAACCAAGGTCCAGATGGGCCCTGCCTTTGGTTGATCCCCCTCATGAAGTGTTCCCCCCTCCAGTTCATGTGGTAAAGAACCTGGCTTGTCACTCTCGGAGTCCCCTCTGTCTGGATTTGGCTCACTGCGTCCCACTGGTGTTCCTTAGTGTTTCTCTGTCCTCGGCAGTTCCTGTAAATTCGTAGCTCGATGCAGAGGCTTGATCAGATTCAAGTTCGTTTTGCAGAGATCGCTTCCGGGTGCCGTGTGTCCTTCCCTTGGGAAGCCTCGTCGGGTTGTCTGTCCCTGTGAGATTGCAGGCTGCTGACGCTCAGAGCCTAGAGCCGTTCGTGAAGTGAGGGCTGCTACCTGGCGGCCTTCTAATCCCCTCTTCCTTCCCCGGTTATTAGCAGGGATGCTTCTATAAAAAGAAACATCCCCTCATCCACATTTGGTTACCGGGAGGTACAGTTTACACAGGACAGACAGGACATGCTTGATTCTCTCCCTTTATTTACCGGATTTCGGAATAATGAGTTGCCTATAAATATTTGAATGAATGAATGAATAATACATGTGTGGCTGAACCGACAGGGCTTTGGGAGTGGGGGCTCTCTCTCCATCTGCCCTCAAGGACGTGGGCTGAGGCTGGGGCAGGGGTGCAGCCTGAGGCCGGGGCCAGGTCTGCACGGGGAGGGCTGGTGAGTGGCTCTTGCTACCTGCCAACCTGCCTCGGTCAAGAGCAAAGGTGATTAGAATACAGCGTCTGGGTCAAGGTCGCCTGGCGACCTGAGATGCAGGTGGGCCCTGCAGACACCACCAGAGAGGGGAGCTGACCAGCAGGGGTGGCTCCGGGAGCAGCTCTATGCATCCCCGGAAGGGACTGGAATGGAGTGCTCCCTTAAGACCAGGGCAGTGGGGAATTTTTTTGTCCTGAAGGGGAGTGCTCGCCTCCTGGCCGTGCTCTCGTTTCCCGGGGGCTGTGCCCACCTGCCTCCCAAGTGCACTGACCTCTCTGGCCTCTGTGTCCCCCCACCCCCCAGGTGCAAGTGCAACCTGCACGCCAGCCTGTGCTCCGTGCGCGAGGGCAGCCTGCAGTGTGAGTGTGAGCACAACACCACGGGCCCCGACTGCGGCAAGTGCAAGAGGAACTTCCGCACGCGGTCCTGGCGCGCTGGCTCCTACCTGCCGCTGCCGCATGGCTCTCCCAACGCCTGTACGTAAGGGCGGGGCGGCCACAGCACCCCCTGCGGTGCCCCACCCCAAGTGAGGCTGCGGCCTCTCTGCTCTTCAACCTCAGGAGCTGTGGGTCACACACACACACAAACACGTGAGCACACACGTGCACACACATACAAGCGTGCGTGCACACGCACACTAACACCCCGTGTTTTACGCAGCTTCCCCAGCACCAGGCCTTGTAATTAAGACCCGCGTGCCTCCTGCAGAAATCTAAGCCACCCTTCCGGCCCCGGCCAGAGGGAAACCCAAGCTGAGCTGCTCGCCTTCCCTCTCCTTCCCCTGCAGGCTGGAGAGAAGGCACCCCAGGGTGTCCGGGGGAGGGTGGTGGAGGCTCCTTCCTCCAGGCTGTGATTTTCAGCACCACCCCTCATACCCAGCATTTGTGGGGCATTTACAACCAGTCACACAGGGGCCACATGCTGTGTGGTCACCACCCCCCTGGACCCTCAGATTAGCTCCTAGAAGCAGGTCTCCTTTTACCCCATTGTCCGGAGGGGCCCTTTGAGGCCCTGGCCTGAGATCCCTGCCGCCTACCCCGCCTTCACTCTCTGCATAGTCCTGTCCTCTGGGCTCAGCCTTCCGGGCCAGGAAAGCATTCTTCGGGGTGTAGCCCCTCTGTGCCTGCATCACAAACACCCTTCGGGGACCCCACTCACCAGGGCCCCCCAGCATCGCCCATGGCTGTTTTCATGAAGCCGCACATCCCGGGGAGCCCCCGAGCTGCAGTAGAGAAGAGCGGGGGCTGGCCACCATGTGGGTTCTCCCTGACCCCGCCTCTAGTGGCTTCACTGATGTCTGACGTTGGTCAAGCTCTTTGACGAAGACACTGCACCAGGCACGCGTACACGGCTTCTCCCTTCGCCCTCACAGCTGCCCCCAGGGCGGAATTATTATTACCCCCGCTCTCCAGATGGGCAGAATGAGGCCCAGCAGCCCTGGCCCAGCAGCAAGCTATGTGCCCATCACTGGGCATCTTGCCCCGGGACCACCCGCCCACACGAGCCTCCTCCATTGGTGCCCTCCCTCTGCCAACGTGAAAGATTTATGTGACTTTAGGCTGATCAAAGCTGGAAGCCTCGCAGCGAGGCCGTGACAGGCGTGTCGTGCCGGTGCCGGGCGACAGGCCTTTGAAGGGGTGACTTGCCAGGCACTCACAGCACTCTGGGTCTTCAAAGGCGCCCAGAGCTCTGGGCGCTGACAGCCACCCCGCCCGGCTCCCGCCCCCTGGGGGCCCGACCCATCTCTTTGTTGGAACTGGTTCTTGAGGCCTTTCTTTAGTGGCCGTCACCTCCCTCTCTGACGGGCAGTCTGCCTCCCTGCATCTGTCCTGCTGGGCTCCGCCTCCCCGCTCTCCACTCCCCCTCCCTGTCCTGCCCTCCGCCTGAAAGGATCTGCCGAAGTTTCCTGATCAGGTACCGGCACTGACTCAGACTCACAGACCTGCAGGCCACACTCTAAGCCACTGACTCTGTCCAACCAGCAACAGCCACACCACACACACACACACACACACACACACACACACACAGGCCAGGTTTTGCCTCTGGACCCTCTCCCCTCCATCCTGCAGGAGCAGGTGAAGCCCCTTGGTTTTGGGGAGTTCCTGGAGCTGGTCCCTGCTTGCCCAGAGTCCCACCCCAACCCCTGGGGAAGGAGGGGTTTCTTCTGGAATACCCGGGAGCGGAGGTGAGGCTGGAGGTGCTATGCATCCCCCCGGGACCCCCTCCTTCTCCAGGACAACGAGAAGGAAATGGCCCCCCAGACATAGAAACAAGTCAGTCCCAGGTTAATTTTGCCCTCCCTGCCTCCCATCTCAGTAAATGGCACCAACATCCAGGGGGCCAAGCTGCACATGTGGGGGGTCACCCCTGACTCTGGACCTTCCCTTCCTCTGCCACCAGCTCTGGCTCCCCATCTCCTCCCTTGCTGCTGCAATAGTGACTCTCCCCTCAGGGCCCCTCCAGTCCCCTCCCCTCTGCAAGCAAAGAGCTCTCCTCTCCAGGGCACCCCCTCCCCTCCCTGCACCCACCCCCATACCCTCAGAATAGAATCCTAACCCAGCCCAGCCCCCAAGCCGCCCTAGAAGGCCGTCTGAGATCAGGGCCTCCCCAGCTGTCTGGCAGGGTCACTCAGGCTGGGTCATGCACCACACACCCTGCTCTCCACACTGCAGCCTCCCCGCTGCAGGGCCTCCGAGGGCACTGAGGGGTGTCCTCACCCCTGTTCTTCCTTTGGGAACACTTGGTTGGGGGGAAGCCTGGCACCAGCTCCGTCCCTCTGGGGCTGATGAGCCTTATCCTGAGATCTCCAATCTCCCCGGTCAGACCGTGACACCGCGGGGTGGGGACACATGCAGACGGAAGGGCCTCTGCCACTCACAGCTGTGTGGCCTCGGACAGGTCATTTTACCCGGAGCCCCGTTTCCTGGTCGGTGGCATCAGGCCCATCCCAAGCCCTGTGTGGCTCTGTGGGCACCAAAACGCCCACGTGGGGGCCGTGCTCGGCGGGTGCCTGGCACGGAGCAAGCATTCAACACGTAGCAGCTGCTACAATTATTTTTCAATGAGTCATTGGGCCGCGTCCACATGTCCCCAGATGGGAACCCACGCAGTGCTTTCTCCCTGGTGGCACGTTCCATCGGCACCTCCAGCAGACCAGCCCGCGCCCACGGCAGTGGCCCCCCCCCCCGAAGAAAGCTCCCCCACCTCCTCCTCCTGCATGGGAGGACCTGAGAATCCAAAATCAAAGGGGGTCCGTGTGAAGCCGGGAGTGGAGCGTTTGACAGTCATCAGCAGGTGCCCCAGGGTTAAGTCACGGCTCTGAGACTTCATTTCTCCACCTGCAAAATGGGCTAAGGCGGTCCCTCCCTCTCAGGGTGGCGGTGAGGACAATGTGGGATAATCAGCTCCAGGTTCCTTCCCCTCCTGTGCAGCCCTGTGACCCTCCTTCTCTCCCCGCAGGCGCTGCCGCAGGCTCCGCTGTTGGTAGTAAGTATGCTCCGAGCCGCCGCCCAGGGGAAGGTCCCTGGGGCCCCCAGTGCGCGAGCCTCTTTGCGACTCCTGGGAAGAACAGAAGGGAAAAGATGGGGCTTCCCCGTCCCATGGCCGCAGGCCTCTCGCCACTTCTAACTGCACCCCATTCACTGCTTCACCTCTGCCTGCTCTCTCCCTTCCCCTGTGCTGTGGCCTGCAGCCGGCGCACCTCCCATTTCCCCCTGCGAGCTTCCTGGTTAGTGCTGCTTTGGAAAGGGCCCCGCAACCCCTGGGGGAACCACCCCCCCATGCCTCCCTCTCCTGCCGGGCAAGAATGGGGGGTCCCTTGTTCCTGGCCAGTGGTTAAAGTCCCCCGAGCCTGACTGTGGGGTTTGCCTCCCCCTGGACAGCCCCTTGAGGCTGGGGCAGGTAAGTGGGGGTCCAGCTCAGGCCCAAGGGGAGGGGTCGGGGTGGCAGGGGTTGGGCGTGGGTGTCGTCATCACCGTCATCACCGTCATCAGGCCACAGACTCTCAAGCGCTCACAGCACCAGGCACTGGCTAAGCAGGGTCCTTCCAGGGCCTCACTGAAACCCGGCACCCTCCCTCCAGGTGGGTACCGCCATCTGCTTTTAGCGTCAGCAGGAGAGGACTGGCCAGGGCCAAAGAGCCAGCCGGGGGCCCACCTCTCATTTCAGACATGCTTGAGCGGGGCCGCAGCCCACCCTGGGCTCTTCCCTGATGCAGAGAAGGTACCAGAGGAAGCTGGGTTCTCCAGGGGACGCTGCTCGGCTCACTGGGGCCGCACGTTGCCGCATTGCCCCCACACCCGCCGACCCCCCACCCTCTCTTGCTCTCTCATCTCTTGCCAGGCATCGGCAGGCCCCGGAAAGACCCCATCCCCAAAGCCCCTGTGGCCACCGTGGCCATGAGAGGGGCCCCCAGCCCTCCTGCCCCCTCCACATCCACCGTGTGGGCCCCCCTGGCCCCCAGCCCCCCACAGCCCACAGGTGGGTGCCCAGCTCCAGCCCAGCTCACCCGCCCTGCCCCCACCTCTGTGATGTGCGCTGCTGTAGGGGCTTGGCTCTTAGACTAGAGAACACTAGACCCTAGAGCCACGAGAGAGGGGGGCTGAGGGGCCTGCTGGCCGTCCGGGCCCACCTGTTCCTGGGCCTCTGCCAGGGGATCTGGGGCTCCCTTCAAGTCTGAATCCTTCTACCTCCTGCCCCCGCCCCCCGCCCCAGCACTGCTCAGGAAAATCCCGGAGCCCGGCATGGCCGAGAGAACAGGGCGACCGAAGCCTGGGGGGTGGGTGGGGGTGGGGGGGTCTCAGTGACATCCAGGCCACACGAAGTTCACCTGAAGCCTGCCTCCCAGGGGAGCTCCTGCCTCAGTGCTCCGTGGAACAGCCCCAGGCCCTGCCCCCCCCCCCCCCCCCCCCGCCCTGCCTCCAGGGCCTCAGCACCCGACCCCTGGGAGTAGACAGCGCAGACTAACCACGAGGGCGAGTTCCTCTGAGCAGCAAGGCCCAAGGGCGCGGCTGGGCCAGTGCAGCATGGCCAGGAGGGCATGGCCGAGGGAATTCTTCCAGGTCCCGGCTGGGAGGGGGGCTGGGCAGTGTTCCCGCAGAGAGGAGATGGCAGGGGGCCCTCGCTCCTTGGACAGTGCCGTGACCCTTCCTCTCTCCGCACACGCGCCTGTGGAGCGGCCAGGCACCATCTCCAGGGGGCACAGGCCCCTCCTTCAGCTGGGGAAGGGATCCACACTCAGCCTCCCCTGCCTTGGCCTGGAGTGGGGCTTAGCCCTCTCCAAACTGGGGTGAATGCTGTGGAAAAGTCCCCTTTGTTCCTGGGCCGTCTGGCTTAGCTCCTCTGTGGGACCCAGAGGGTGACACACCCCGGCTCTTTTTATTTCTGCTTTCCGAGGCAGGGGCTGGTCAGGAGATCCAGGAATTACAGGGGAGCCTCCTGGCCCAGGGACCCTCTTTGGGGCGAAGGCTGGGTCCACGGTGGGCTGGCTCAGCCGCCTGAGGCTTGTGCTTGGTTTTGCTAAGTCTGTGATGGGCAAACAAGGAGCAAAATTCTCTGTAGTGGGTGCTGTGTCTGCCTGCAAACAGTGGTCTGTCTGGGTGGGGACCAGATGCTCTATCTCACACACACACACACACACACACACACACACACACACACACACAATGAGAAACCTTGAACCTGTTTTCTGAGCTGCTTCGGATTTGGTGCACGAGGTTCAGGGCAGGCCACACAGCTGGGAGGTAAGGAGACAGTCCGAACCAGGGCGGTGAGCCAGGCGAGGCGGGTTTGAATCATGAGGGTCCCCGGGACCCAAGTGGAGAGAAGGCGCACCCCTCAAACATTCAGTGGGTCGTGGTCCGCTTTGCGTGGCGAGCCCAGTGCTGGGCAGCAGGGCGCTCAGGGGAGAAGGTGGCTCTAGCGTGACAGTCAGTGACCCAGCAACCCACATCTTGGGGGTCATCGCTCCTCTAAGCAGCTGAAGCCTGTGCCCTCGACCCCCACTAATAATGACAGTCCCTCCCGTTGGCAGAGTGGGAGTTCTCCTGGGCCCACAGTCCTGAAGGGATAGGACACAGGAGAGGATGGTGAGGCTTAGGAAGAAGCAGGTGGATTTCATGGTATGTAAATTACTCTTCAATAAAGCTCTTTTAGAAGAAAGAAAGAGCCGCTCAAGGTAATAGGATTACAGAGATGCATAGGGAGGATTCGAACTTGGGGCTCACTGACTCCAGAGAATAGATAGCTGCCTCCTTGGCCACCCAGTGCCACCACCCCCAAGCCCCAGAGGCTGAGAGCTGTGCCGTCTTTAAGACCCAGCTTGAGCCACTCCCTGATTCCAAAGGAACAGACGGGACCTCCATCGACACCGGCCGCTGTGAGAATGTTCTTCCTGCGCACCTGAGCGTGACCCGGGGAGCCCGGACAGGGGTCTTTCTTGCCCCCAGATCCCAGCCCCCAGAAAGGTCCTGAGTCTCCCCCAGGTGCCTCCCAACAGGTGCTTCAGACTCTTGGACCAAAGTCTAGCTGGGCCTGTGACCGTCTGGCCCAGATGTTTCTCCCTCTTGCCCGTGTCAAGCTGTCTGCAGGGTAGAGGCTGCAGGGCAGGCAGAGCTTCTCGGGATCACTAATCCTCACCCCGCAGAGGGCGGTGGGGGAAAGGCTCTAAAGCACAAAGGCTTCGGGGCTGGCTTTGTTTCGGCTCTAATTAAGCCCTTGCCAATTTGGGTCCTGCAGACTCCTCTCCTCGCTGAGCGCCGTATTAATGTCAATTTGATGTCCAAAGGCTCCCAGCTCCCAGTTGGAAAGCCTCCTGCACTTTTCAGCTGGTAGATTTTCTGTCTCTCCCCACCAACCGGCATCGTGCGTAATCCCTTTAAGAAGCGGAAAGAATCCGATTCTCCCCTGTCCCTTTGGGTTTGTCTTTTGAAATTCAGCGCACAGAGCAATGCCTTCTGGGGAGGGCGGGTCAGATGGTGGAAGGGCTCTGGTCCCCACATTGGTGTGGGACAGGCAGCCTTTCAAGGACCGATCTGGACACACTTGACGGCCCCCGCTTCCCTTTACAGCCGTTAGCCAGGGACTTCTGCAGAGAGGCCTGGGCCCAAATACTGGACTGGACCCCACTCTACCCCCAGTAGGGGTGGGGACAACACAGGGCGGGCACAAGAGTGGTGTTAGCCAGGTGTCCCGCCGAAGGAAGGGCTGCTCCCAGTGTGCAGAGTCTCGGGCTCAGCCCCCACTCTCCTCTGGCTTCAGAAACAGGCTGTAGTAGTGTAGATGCTGCCTCTTCGTAGATGTGGGCCCAGTTCCACTTGGCCAGTAGAGACCAAGCTGCTTCTTACAGTGCTGCTTCTGCGAAAGGTCCCGTGGTTGTGTGGCGACTCAGTGTACGCCCCAGATCCCCCAGCCCCACCCTGTCACATAACTGGGTTTCTCCTTTTCTTTCCACCCCCCCGCCCGCCAAGAATGGATCAGGCCATCTACAGCCGCCCCCCTTGGGGAGAGCTCTCCCTGGCCCCAGACGCCCTCCACTGCTGAAGGTATGGGGGCAGGAGAGCTCCTGTGTAGCGGAGGTAGCAGGTGTAGGCGCTGGGACCCCAGGTGGGAGGGGGCCCGTGGGAGCCGAGGGGAGGGGTCTTGGAGATCCACCCGCCCACACCCCTGCTCTCACCTTCTTAGAGAGATTCAGTGGGACGTCACCAGGCCCAACCTCTATTAATCCTACACTCTGCCCACGGGCTTCAGAGCCAAGTGGGGACTCTGCCCTGACCACAGGAAGCCTGTCCCGCCACTGTCAGCCACAGGACACGCAGGGCAGGGTGGAGCTGGAGAGAGCCAGGCCTTCCTGCAGGAGTGGGGTGGCAGACCCAGGCAGAGGGGCTGGCTACGGGTAGATGAAAGAAGATAGCTCATTCCAGTGGCAGCACCAGCTAGGGCCAAGGCCTGGCAGTGGGGGGGTGGCTGTGACCGGGGTAGGGGCCATCATAGACGGTGCCAAGCCGGTACCAAGCCCAGAGCCTCAGTCTCCCACAGCAGTGAGAGGAGACACACGCAGGCTCGTCTGTAGCCTCGATGGACATGCACTTGAAGCACATGGGGCCTTGCCCGACTCTCCAAGGAGGGAGGCCCCTTCCATCCCCACTCACCCGCACCGTGGACGTTGGGTCCTGATGCTTGCTTGAGGGCCACCGGCCGCACGCCCAGAGCCCCTCTAGGAGCAGTGAGCAGGGCTCTGAGCGCCCTCTGCCGGCAGGCAGTTCTGGAGCGTAAGCCACAATCAGCGAGGGTCTGCACTTACCAGCAGCCGGAGGAGCCCTTCACCCTCCCTGGTGGACCAACGAGGGCCCCACAGACTCCCAGAGGGAGCTGAGCCCTGAGCCGACTGGCTGCCGGGATAGTGTGCTGCTCACTCACAAAGATGGGGCCTGGCCCCGGGGGAGTTCGGATGCGGAAGGCAGGTGCTGTCCGTGTTCATGGCTCAAAACACCTACAGGCAGGGAGTCTGTGGATTGTAAAGGACTCACTCTGGCTGGAGCAGGGGGATTGCTTCAGAAAGGGAGATGCCAAAGCCTTGTACACCAGGTCCACACTCTGGGTTTAGATGCCCGCGGGAGTTTGGAGAGGAGAGAAGAGAGCAAAGTGATATTTGCAATCAGTCAGAAAATCGTTCAGCTTCAGCAAGGCGCTTAGCGTGCCGTCGAGGGATGCTGGGGGTAGAGAAGTAATTTGGGAGAATTAATCCAGCCGAGTGTGTAAGTGGTGTCCGAAGAGGCACCAGAGGCAGAGGGCTGCTGCTTCTGCATGCTCCTGGATGTGCTGTGTCCCCTCAAATCTGAGCAGGCGACAAGGCTGCCCCAGAGCATGCCCGGAGCCCCGTGGGATTCTCTGCTGGGCTGTCCCCGGGCTCGGACACCCTGCCCTTGGCAGCTGGACAGTGGCAACGCAAGAGCTTATTTCTCATTTCTCCAAGTTGTGGGCACCTTTGCTGCTGCCCCTGCCCCGGCTTCCAGACCTTTCCAGCTCAAGCCCAAATCTGCTGAAGTGGTGCCCATTGAAGAATTCCAAGGTAAGAAGATGGCCCTGGGCTGGACTCAGCCCTCCTCCACCACCTCTCACCCCCACCCCCCTCCACTGGAAAACAATGATACAGGACAGAGGACCGGTGCCTGGCTCCGAAAACCCTCCTGGAGTAGCTGGGTCAAGGTGAAACTGAGCCTCTCTTCCCTCGGTCCTCCCTCCCCAAGGGAGCTGGGAGCAGGTATGAGTCAGACGCACAGTGGGCAGGCACGGGGCACGCAGAGCAGCTACCAGAAATAGCCTGGCCCGGCTCCCCTGGGAGGTGTAGCCCAGGGGCTCATCTTGGTTGAAGCAAGAGCCGGAACACCGGGGTCACAGACGCGACTCCTTGAGACACTTGGAAGACGGCTCACCTTCTCATTGCTCCTGGAGGCACAGGCGAAGGAGGCAGGTCCGGGAGGCCAAAGGCGTGGCATGCCCACCGTCTCCTCCTGGGCACAGCTCCGAGGCTCGCTTCTCCAAGGTCTCCTGTGCCCGTGGTCAACAAGACCTCATCTATTCCTTCCTCTCCCATCACAGAAGGGAGGTTCGGTCCTCTAGAGAGGCACAGATGACATCTCAGGAGAGTGGCCAGCGTCTTTTCTGTTCAAGGGGGTGCTGAGCCCCTTAAGAGGGGCACCAAGGGGTGGGTGGCCGCCTCCTTGGAGCGGGGAGCCAAGCCCCACGCCTTCAGGATGTTTTGCCCAGTCCCTGGAGCAGGGAGCAGGCTGGAAGGGACAGCCCGATGCACAGGGGCGGCTGTCTCAGTGTGGGTGGGGCCGTGTACCTGCAGCCGGAGTCCAAGGCCAGGCCAAGACTATCAGGAGGCCAAAGGAGATGCCCGGGGCACAAACCCTAAGATGGCACTCGTTCTCAGGGCCGTGCAAGACGGGGCCCTCTGGTGCCAACCACGTTTGCAGAACAGCTCAGGCTAATAATAAAAGGTCCGGCAGGTGGGCGTTTTCCGTCCAATGATCTTCCAAAGCAGCATGTGGAGGAAGCTTCTGGCCCGGTCCAGCTTGCCCAGCATCCCCGCATGCGTCTGTCCTTCACTGAGTCACTGGGGGCACCGCGGAGAGCGCCACGCACCCAGGCGCTGTCCTTCCTGAGCTCGCGCCGGCTGCATGGCCCATCCTCCCCGCATGAATCATTCCCAGTCACCCTGGCATCCCACGGGCACCCTCCCGAGAGCACCTCACCCTGGCACCCGGCCAGGCGGGTGCTGTCCACCGGCCCTCCCTGGATCCCCGCCCCCAGGGCCAGCTGGGAACTTGCCGGGTGGGCGTCCACACCAGTCCGCATTTGTGCTCAAAGGTGGCAGGCCTGTCCCTTCCCAGTTGGCAGGGAGTGTTGGAGGCCCCTGGCACCTTCCTGCTCCCTGCACGTCCTGGGCTGGTCTGTGCCCTCCCCGTGCCTCAGTTTCCCCCAATACACGGTGCAGGGGGTGGCAGGAAGGCCCCGTCTCCCTTGGCTCACTGACCCGTGGTGTTTCTCACACTCGGCCGGCCCAGACTGTGAATGTTACGGCCACTCCAACCGCTGCAGCTACATCGACTTCCTGAACGTGGTGACATGTGTCAGCTGCAAACACAACACGCGGGGCCAGCACTGCCAGCACTGCCGTCTGGGCTACTACCGCAACGGCTCCGCCGAGCTGGACGACGAGAACGTGTGCATCGGTGAGCCGCTCGCGCTGGGCTGCGGGGCGAGGCGTAGGCGCGGCTAGGGGGCGGGCGCCAGGCCGGGTCCAATGACCCCTGGTTCAGAATGCCCCCGGGGGAGCCCGAGCAACTGTCATTTCCGGGGCCCGCTTCAGCCAGGCGTCTCCAAAGACGGAAGCCTCTGGAATCTGCTCTATGAGTAACCTCCCCACGCAGTGATCCCCACAGAACCACTAGTTACAGTCAAAGAGTGGTTCTAGAGCTTGCTATGTGCCTCAGTTTCCCTGCTTGTAAATTGGGGAAGTGGATTAGGTCAAAGGTTGGGTTTAAAAAATTTTTTTTAATGTTTTATTTATTTCTGAGAGAGAGAGACCGCATGAGCAGGGGAGGGACAGAGAGAGAGGGAGATACAGAATCTGAGCCGGACGCGGTGCTTGAACTCATGAACCGTGATATCATGACCTGAGCTGAAGTCAGACACTTAACCGATTGAGCCACTCAGGCACCCCTAAAGGTTGTGTGTGTGTGTGTGTGTGTGTGTTTTAAGTTCATTTCTTTTGAGAGAGAGAGAGAATCCCAAGCAGGCTCTGCACTGTCAGGGCGGAGCCCGACACAGGGCTCAAACTCACAGGCTCATGAGAACATGACCTGAGCCTGAAATCGAGAGTCAGACGCTTAACCCACTGAACCCACCCAGAAGCCTCTAGATCAAAGGTTTTCAGCTCATTTTTTTTGTGGCTGAAGCTTTTCTTCCAATGAAGTCTTTTCAGTGCTTTATAAGCAGAGGCCCAGCTTCTAAGACCCAGTGTGCACTCAGTCTGCTCTCTTCACGCTCTGCTCCAGGACTGGCGTTGGTGTAGAGAAGCAATCTGTGGGGGCCCCGGGCTCCGGGCACGGGCAGGCCATCCCCACAGGCCAGACCCATGGCCCCAGCCAACGCCTGCCCACCACCCCTGCCTCTGTCTCCAGTTGAGGCCAGTGCTCAGTCCTAGGGTGCCCAACCCCCTTGGCACCCCACTGCCCATCCTCCACCCACCAGGTCAGCTCTGGCTTCACAGAGGAGGGGCTGTCGGTCTGAACTATGGCATTGGCCTTCAGATAATTCCATCAGCTCTAAAGTGACCCAAACAGAATTGTGCTGCCGATGTCACACTGCCCAGCTGTAGGGACCGGGTGGGGCTTCCAGATCCTAGCAGAGGCATTCCCTCCCTCCCCAGTACGGTCCCTCTCTCCTTGCCTCTGTCTCTGCCTCCTCCCCCAGGCCCAGCTCTGGGTTTCAAGGACTCCCAGAGTGGGGACCTTCGCCCCTCCCACAGAGCAGAGGCCCCAAGAAACCAACTGGGAAGGGGCGGGGGAAGGCTGGAGGCCCTTGGGGCTGCTTCTCCGCGCACCCTGCGTGCTACCTGCACCCCCGGACCCCCCGGACCCAGATGCCCTGCCTCTGATGAGGCTCCTCCCACCTGTCAAGAATCTTAAAGCCCTTCGGAGCTGGGAAGGATGGGTGCTCCCTCCAGTTACACAGAGGAAGACTGAGGTCCAGAGGGGTTGGGGCTGCCCCGGGGCCAGGGAGGGGGAGTGGGTGATGGATGCTAGAGAACCCAAAACAGTGCGGGCTTCTCCCAAGACCTGGCCTCTCGGGCAGCCGTGGGCTCACGTGGACACGGGGCGGGGGGACCCGCTGGAGGGATGGGGGGCGGGTCTGCGCGGAGGACGCCCACGGAGCTCCCTGACCTCCGGCCGTGCACGTGTCCGTCCAGAGTGTAACTGCAACCAGATCGGCTCCGTGCACGACCGGTGCAACGAGACCGGCTTCTGCCAGTGCCGCGAGGGTGCAGCGGGACCCAAGTGCGACGACTGCCTCCCGACGCACTACTGGCGCCAGGGCTGCTACCGTGAGTGCACGCCCGGCGGGCGGGGCCTGCGGCGGGGGGGCGGGGCCATGGGCGTCTGTGGGCGGGGCTTTGGCGAGGGCGTGCCCGGCGGCGGGGGGCGGGGCCATGGCGTCTGTGGGCGGGGCTTTGGCGAGGGCGTGGCCGGCGGCGGCGGGCGAGGCCTGCGGCGGAGGGGCGGGGCCATGGGCGTCTGGGGGCGTGGCTTGGCGAGGGCGTGCCCAGCGGCGGTGGGCGAGGCCTGATGCGACCCGGGAATGGGGCTGGTGTCGGGTGCGAACCCGGAGGCGGCGGATCTGGGGGTTGGTTGAGAAGCGGGTCGGAGGCAGAGGCGGAGCTGGCGGTTGGCGGGGTTTGGCTGACGGGGACGGGTTTGCGGAGAGGGAGGGTGGGAGGCTGTCCGGGGAAACGATGGCCTGGCGAGACCCGAGGGTCAGTGGGCGCTCGCCTGGGGAGGAGGGGGAAGGGCAGGGAAAGGCAGGGGCGGAGCTCTGGAGGAGAGAGAGCGGGTGCGTCGCAAGGCCAGTAGGCGGGGAGCGGGGAGAGCAGGAGCCGTGGCGGGAGGAAGACGGGCCAGGTCTCGCCGGGCCATTGTCACCACCCACGCAGGGGCGTTTCTCACCGAGGGTGCCCTGAGCCTCCAACACCCCCCCCCGCCCCCGCCCGTCTCAGTCGCAGAAGCTCCAACGAGGTGGGGCGGGGGGGTGGCCTGGGCCACCGCCCGCGCTCACCGCCCCTCCGCCCCGCAGCCAACGTGTGCGACGACGACCAGCTGCTCTGCCAGAACGGCGGCACCTGCCTGCAGAACCAGCGCTGCGCCTGCCCGCGCGGCTACACCGGCGTGCGCTGCGAGCAGCCCCGCTGCGACCCCGCCGCGGAGGACGGCGGCCTGGACTGCGACCGCGCGCCCGGGGCCGCCCCGCGCCCCGCCACCCTGCTCGGCTGCCTGCTGCTGCTGGGGCTGGCCGCCCGCCTGGGCTGCTGAGCCCGGCCCCGGAGGACCCTGCGCCCTGCGCCCGGGGGTGGGGTGGGGGCCCTGGGGGCTCGAGGGCCCGAGGGGCCGGCGCCCGAGGCCGGGCGGCGAGAAGGGTGCGGCCCGAGCTGCTCCCAGGTGCTACTCAGCAGAGTCCTCCCGCCGCCTCCCGCCGCGGTGTGTGCGTGGCACCTGCCCTCGCCCCGGCACTGCCCTCCGCCGCCGCACGGTGGCGCTGTGGGGGCTCTGGCCCAGCAGCCTGCGATTTGGGTCTTAGTTTTTCTTTTGTATTACCCGCCGCCCCCACTTTTTTTTTTTTTTTTTTTTGCTGGTGGTGAGACAGGGGGTGGGGAGAAATGCTGCTCACCTCAACACCCCCGGGTCTGCCTCCCAACACACACACGCACACACACACACACACACACACACACATATGCGACTGTTGCAGACACCCCTGCGCCTGTCCCTGGCTTACCGTAGGCCAGCGGACCCCGGAACTCCTGTTGCCTACAACTCTTCTTTGTTTTCCTTTGCAAGCCACCAGACTCCGTGAGGCCTGGTGACCAAGGAACTCACCGTCTGGGGGAGGGAGTTAGGAAGGAGGGTTGGGAGGGCTGGAAACTTTGTTTTGTAGAGAACTATTTTTGTTTGTATTCACCGTCCCCTCTAAGGAGGACTCAAGCCGGAATAGGTGGTTGATGGTGTCTAACCCCACAGAGTAAAGAGTCTGCTCACTGCTGCCTCCAGGGCCTGTTTTCTTTCCGTGTTCGTTTACACCCAGCGGGTTTGAGTTGAAAGAAGGGCCCAAAATAGCCGTGGAGAAACTATTCCACCGCTTCCTGGGGCCCTTCCGTGAATGAGAACAGTCAGCCCTCCGCCCTGCGGGTGTGGATAGCAGAGCCACTCGCCACCAGTGCCCTACGTGTTAGGGGCTTCCCCAGACTATCGTCTCCTTCCTTTCCCTTAAAAAAAGAAAAAGCCCAAAGTTTATTGGCACTTTATTGGCACCAGGTGTCCTTGAATTTAGAAGCACATGGGGGACATTGATGTCATTTCTGAGAAGTCCAAGTGGAATGACTGGGGGTGCATTCTAGGAGCCTGACGCCCATGCTCCGATTTATAAATCGGGATGGGTGTGTCTCTCAGACCCATGTTTCAGGCCCAGTGTCTGCTGCTGCAGCCTCCTTCCAGGGCCCCAGCCTGGAATCGGTAGACAGAATCCACAGCCGCCTGCCCTCTCCTTCCCCTTTCCCTCCCAAAGATCACACGGATGGGGGGGGAGGGTAGCCAAGGGGACCCAGCGGTAGCCTGGGAGTTGTTACGGGACACTCTGAAGAATGGGGTCCATCAACTGAGGCCCCTTGCCGTGGGAGGGCCCCCTGAGTCCTTCCTGCCCTTGGGTTGGGTGTTATATTTCCCCTGCTTGCTCT
Source organism: Hyaena hyaena (assembly GCF_003009895.1). NCBI lineage: Eukaryota > Metazoa > Chordata > Mammalia > Carnivora > Hyaenidae > Hyaena > Hyaena hyaena. Next base: position 722,047 of record NW_024080670.1, on the reverse strand, counting down.
CAAGAAGGTCCAGATTTCTCCCAGAAGATTCCCAGCCTCACAGATCGGTTCTGGTTCCCAGTTGGAGCTACAGCCTGTACCCGCAGCCACTCTTTCCAGGCTGTGAAGTTTAGACCCGCCTCCAGTCCCCAAAGCAAGGCTAAAATCGAGTTCAAGAAAACTTGGCCTTGAGGGCAACCAGATTATAATACAGCACAGGAAGGGGGAGATATGCCTGGGTATGAAATAGGATTCAAAGCCAAAGGCCAACCCTGCTGGCATCTCTCACCTCCCAGCTCCAACACCAGGTTGCAGGGATCAGCTCCCAACCCCTAAAGGAAGTGCCTTCTGTCAGGCGCCCCCCACCCCCACTTCTGCTTCTTCCTTACTGACAGAGCCCCAGTGAAAATAGGACATCCCTGGCACTCCTGTGTGTAGGAATGGGCATGTGGCACAGTTCTGGCCAATGAAATGGAAGCGGGAGTGATGCGTGGGGCTTCTAGTAAGTTCCTTAAAAGCCCCTCCCCTCCCTGCTCCCCACCCAGCTTTAGTTGGCCCAGTTTAGGGCTCTGGCCCCGCTCTCTCACCCCTCCCCCTGGTGCTCAGGAGTGAGGGAGGGGCCATCTGGCAACCCCGGGTGTGAGGGCATCCTCCTCAGGATGGCAGAGCTGAGGAGCTAGCGGAGCCAAGGGCACCAGGCCTGCCTGCCAACCTCTGCATTTCTGAACGTGTGAGAAAAAATAAATCTTGATGCGATTGAAACACTGGAATTTGGGGCTTCTGTTACATGCAGACTTAACCACTTCCTAAGTTATTGGCTCTCCCCACCCAGCACCCAGTCCACCGAGGCCGGGAGACTGATACCCTCCCTCTCTCGGCTGCAGGCCCCTGTCCCCATAGCACTGCCCACGATGACGACATCGGATCACAACATCGGGCCAACGTGTTCAGGGCCTTGCTGTCTCAAGTCACCTCTTTCCCGAACAGGATCTGCCTCTGCCTTTAAATGAGTGTGGGCCGGCCGAGCAAATCCGCCTCTAGATAAACAGTATCTGTTGGCTGCAATTTAGAAAAAATTCTTTAATGTTTTATTTAGTTTTAAGGGAGAGAGAGACAGAGTACTAGCAGGGGAGGGGCAGAGAGAGAAGGAGACACAGAATCTGAAGCAGGCTCCGGGCTCCGAGCTGTCAGCACAGAGGCCGATGCGGGGCTTGAACTCATGAACCATGAGATGGTGACCTGAGCCAAAGCAGGACACTTAATGACTGAGCCACCCCTGAGCCCCTGTTGGCTGTAATTGGTAAACAATGGTCGCCTTCCTCCTCCTCTTCCTCCTAATGATATTAAAATGTAGGGATAAAGAATATACTCCCACCTCCCCCACGCTCTCTTGTTGGGCTGTGCTGGGTGGGTCCCTGGAAAGCTCCTGAGGCTTCTAGAAGGAAAGGGGCCTCTGCGGGCAGCTGTCCTCTCCGACCTCTCTCAGCTGGACCAGCGCTGTGTCAGCTTCCCTGGGACTGGTCTGAGCGAGGGCCCGGAGGTGAAGTTCATTGTAAATCGGAGCAGCAGCCCCGGTCCCTGAGGACGCCACTGGGGCCCTGACCTCTACAGGAGCGGGGAGGGAAAGTTGCCAGTGGCCATTTGGAAAACTCTGACATTTTCCAGGCAGCTGGGCGGAAGGGGAAAACAAGGTTAGTGGGGGCCCCAAAGCCATGGCCCAGCCTCTCTTAAACAGGGCGCCCTGTCGGCGAGGTCAGGTTCCGACACCTGCTTCTGAGAGGTCAAGAGGCCAAGGCCGCCCTCACCAAGCCCCAGGTTCCCCGGCTTGGATAAGAGAGCTGCCATCTGCGGGCACCATGCACGCTTTGTCACACTGAATGTTTATCTTCACCCAGGACAGGTTTCTCCACCTGGGGGCCTTTGACCTCAGGGTGGGACACTTCCGGGAGGAGGGTGGCCGGAGGCTGTCCTCTGCCCCTGTGCGATGTTCAGGGGCATCCTAGCACCTCCTCCCCTGGTGCGACAACCCGTAGTGGATGCAGGCATTGCAGACTGGGGGTAGGGGGCAAAACTGCCCCAGGGTGCGGGCACCGCTGCCCTCCGAAGGAGGGACTGTCATACCCAGTTTGGACAAGTGGGGGGCCACCAAGGGAGGCCAGGAGAGGAGAAAGAACTGCCTTGAAGCGCACTAGCGAAGCCCAGGGGCAGGAGTGGAGTCCGGTGAGCCTGACTCCAGAGCCCAGCGTTGAACCCGGGGCCACTGCAGTCTAGGAAGGCCCAGCCAGGGGGCCTCTGCCCAGGGTGGGGCCCGCAGCCGCTCCTGTTCCTCGCTCTCCTCCCTGCGCCCCTGCAGTGAGCTCGAAGGCAGGCAGAGGGAGGAGCCCTGGGGAGCCGGGCTTCATCCGAACAGCTCTGCCGTCAGGGGAAATGCCTCCCCACTCGCCCCTCCACGGGCCTCGCCTCGCCTCGCCCCCTGCCCCCATCTGCCCCCTCTAAATAAACAGGACCGCTGTGTTAGCACTTCCTGCGGCCCCTGGCATGCGTCAGGGTTATGAGGCATTTATGAGCGCCTTGGGAGCGGCCCTCGGCACCTCCTGGAAGGCCCGGGGGAGGGGCAGGGCTGGGAGGGGGCTCACCCCACGCCCGCACCCCTGGCCTGGCCCTGCCCTTCTGGCTAGACCAGCCTCCCCCGGTCCCAGAGGGTCCCCCATGCATCTCAGGCCCGAAGAGTTAAGGGCAAAGGCCCAGGGAGGGAGAGCTTTCCTTGTGTATTTTTCCCTTTTAAAACACAAATCAGACTGCAGGCAAGTTAGAAAATATAGAGGAGTGAAATAATAATAATTTTAAAATTAAAACCACCCACAGTCCTCCATTCAGAGCTAATAACAGTTAATATTTTCTGATGTACATTCCTAGTAGTTTTCCATAAAGCAAACCCACACAGTTTTTGTGGGCATTTGTTAAACCCAGTCGTAAGCACTGGGGTCAGGCTTGACATCCTTATTTCAAGGATCCTGGCAATGAAGCCGAGGAGTGGGCTTTGTTAATAGAGCCATTTTACAGCTGAGAACACTGAGGCTCCCAGAGCTGGCCAGAGAGCTTAGGCACAGCAGAAAACCCACCTCCGGGTGACCTGAGCAGAAAAGATTATTTGAAGGCACATGTCAGGGGACCTGGTCGCACAAAGCCACGGCACCATCCTGCCCTCGATGGCCAGCGCGGCTGTCCCTGTGGGCCCAGATGCCGCCAGGGACACTGCCCTCACCCCAGGCCTGCCTCCTGCTGGGTCCTCACCAGGCGCGCGCTGCCTCGTGTCCAGCATTTTCCACTCCACCAAGGGAGAGGGTCTCTCTTCCCCAACCGGAGGCGGGCCGCAAACAATGGCTCTCCAGCACAGAGAGGGCAGGCGAGCTGCCCAGAGTCACACAGCCAGAAGAGGCAGCGTCCAGGATGCGAATCCAGCCTCTCCAGCACAGACCCCAGCTTTGAACGTTGAACTTCTTGTTGCCACCTTTTCCCTCGATTTTATTTTTTAAAACAATAAAGGCTTCCTCTTGTATACACCCTTCTTTAGAACCTGCTTTATAAAATTGACCAGAATGTCCTGAATATCCAAGGGGGTCTTCTGTGATTGCAAAGAAAATGCAGAGCCCGATTCTTTCATTCGTTGCTTCCTCCTGAGCCCTCTTCCCGCCCAGACCCTGCGCTCCTGGGCGATGGGTCTCCGGCTCCTCCCAGGGAGGGGCCACTGCCGGGCCCAAGTGCTCCTCCAACACGACGGGCCAACCAGGCGCCCAGAGTCCCCGTGACTGGGTTCCTGGTGGCACAGCAGAGGCCAGAAGACCAGGGGAAGCACCTGACGGCTTCTGGCCGGAGGACGTTTCCTTTGCTGACCAAGCAGGTGGCCCTGGGGACCCGGCCGGGAGCTCTGGGACAGTGCCCTGGAGCTGGCACCAAAGGCACTGGGGCCCGTCCCACGCTGGACATTCACAGTGGACCCCGGGCTCTCATTTCTCCCCCTGAAGGGGAGGGGGTTCCAAAAGCAGCAGGGGGTAGCGGCGAGGGGCACAGACTCTGGAGTCCAGCCATCTGGGTTTCAAGCTGTCTTCTGCCACCTGGATGACCTGGGGCAAGTTCCTCAGTCTCCTCAGCTGTACAGTGGGGTGGTCAAAATAGGACCTGCATCACAGGCCCATTGTGGGGATTCAGCAAGTTGAGACCGTGCTTAGAACAGCCCATGGCACCAAGCCAGCGTCAGTGAGCGCTGGCGGCTGTCATCCCCCTCCTCCTTCCCCGCCCTGACACCCCCGTGAGCGTCCCTCAGCTCTCCTCTCACGCTCAACACGTACTTGAGCCCCTCGGGTGCCAGGCCCCCAGAGCAACAGGCCTCCACCAGCCTCTGTGTTTCAGCCTCCAAATTACGGACGAATGACAAAGAGGGCAGCTGGCAGCACGGCCTCAACCACGTGAGCACACTCAGCACCACCAACAATGGGCGAATGGATACTTTGTGTCCCCGGACCCGATGCTGAAGGGATATGCCACCACCTCCGTTCTCGCCAAAAAGATTTAACCTGACTCTGATCACAAGGAAACAATCAGATAAATCTAGATCATGGAGCATTCTAGAAAATCACTGGCCTCTGTGTTTCAAAATGTCAATATCATGACCGACCAACACAAAATAAAATTAAGAAGTGTAATAATGGGGGCACCTGGGGGGCTCAGTCGGCTAAGCATCCCGACTCTTCATTCGGCTCGGGTCGTGATCTCACTGTTCCTGAGATCGAGCCCTGTGTCTGGGTCTGTGCTGACGGCTTGGAGCCTGCTTAGGATTCTCTCTCTCCCTCTCTCTGCCTCTCCCCTGCTCTCGCTCGCTCTCTCTCAAATAAATAAATAAATAAATAAATAAATAAATAAATAAATAAGTAAACAAACACACAAATAAGAGAGTGTAATATTTTACATACAGGAAGCTGAAGAGACAGGACACCAAATGTGTGATCCTAGATTGGACCCGGAGTTAAAATCTGTTCAAAAACTACAGGAATGAAGGACATTTTAGGATAACTGCAGAAATTTGAATGCAAATTAGGTAATTAGGTGAAATGTAGAGAACAGGATTGTTATTACGTTTGAAAAAGTCCTTACTCCTTGGAAATATGTACTCCAGTAATTAGGAGTGAGGTATCATAATATCACAATACTTTGAAATTGTTCAGCGAAAACTAAAAGTTTCGACAGCTGGATGTCTAGAAAAAGACAGTGTAATATGGTAAGATGTTGAGAACTGGTGAGTCTAGGCAGAAGGTATTTAGGTATTCATCGCCCTATTTTAACTTTTCTTTAAAATTTTTCAAAGCAAAACATGGGACAAAAATAAAAATTTGAAAATAAGCTAATAGCACCAACATAATTTGGTTGTGCTTATGAGAAGTGGGGAATACGTTTATAACCCTTCTTCATGCCATGCATAAAAATAAATTCAAGAGGGGGCCACCTGGGTGGCTTAGTTGGTTAAGCGTCCGACTTTGGCTCGGGTCGGGATTTTGTGGTTCATGAGTTCGAGCCCCGCGTTGGGCTCTGTGCTGACAGCTCAGAGCCTGGAGCCTGCTTCCGGTTCTGTGTCTCCCTCTCTCTCTGTCCCTCCTCCCCGCTCACACTCTCTCTCTTTCAAAAAATAAATTTTTGATAATAAAAAAATTTTATAACAAATAATTCACATTCACTTATACAACAAATGTAGAAATGAAAAAAGCGTGTACAGAAAAAACTTCGAATTACTCCCTAGAATACGCAGGGCACAAGGGACTTTTAGGGCAGTGAAACTATCCCGTAGGACTGGTTTCACTGGAATGACTCCCCCCCAAACCCATGGAATGTACGCGAGCGAACCCCAATATAAGCCGTGGACTTCAGGTGACAGTGACTTGTCAGTGTAGATTCACCGATTGAGACCAACGAACACTCTGGAGAGGGATGGAGAGGGTGCTGACAGTGGTGGAGGCTGTGGATGCGTGGGGGCAGGGGGGCTTTGGAAAATCTCTGTACCGTCCTTTCCTCTTGATGTGACCTAAAACTGCTCTTAGAAATAAAAATCTTTTTTCTTAAAAAAATTTTTTTAATGTTTATTCATTTTTGAGAGAGAGAGAGAGAGAGAGAGAGAGAGAGAGAGAGAGAATGAGCAGGGGAGGGGCAGAGAGAGAGGGAGACAGAGGATCCGAAACCGGTTCTGTGCTGACAGCAGCAAGCCCGATGTGGGGCTCTAACTCACAAACTGTGAGATCATGACCTGAGTCGAAATTAAGAGACAGATGTTCAAACGACTGAGCCACCCAGGTGCCCCAGAAATAAACCCATTAAAAAAAAACCCAACAACCAGGGGGCGCCCGGGTGACTCAGTCGGTTGAGCATCCGACTCTTGATTTTGGCTCAGGTCACGATCTCACTGTTCATGAGATCGAGCCCCCCGTTGGGCTCTGCGCTGACAATGTGGAGTCTGCTTGGGCTTCTCTCTCTCCTCTCTCTCTGCCCCTCCTCTGCTTGTGCCCTTTCTCTCAAAATAAATAAACTTTGGGGGCGCCTGGGGGGCTCAGTCGGTTGAGCGTCCGACTTCAGCTTAGGTCACGATCTCACAGTTCGTGGGTTCGGGCCCCGCGTTGGGCTCTGTGCTGACAGCTCAGAGCCTGGAGCTGCTTCAGATTCTGTCTCCCTCTCTCTCTGATCCTCCCCTGCTCACACTATCTCTCTCTCGCGCTCAGAAATACATAAAATATTTACAAAATTTTTTAAATAAATAAATAAACTTTGGGAAAAAACCCAACCTAACTACCTAACCCTTGTTAAACATGTTAGTCCTTTTAGGTATTTTTTTTTTCTATTAAAAAATCAATCTATTATCTATGTATACACACACACACACACACACACACACACACACAGAATAAAAATATAACCACCTCTTACAATATTGTGAACCTTTTCCATGTTGATGAAAACAACCGAAAACTATATTGAGGGAGGTGTCACTCTGCCCTGGGGAGGTACCAGCCTTAACCGCTCCCTTGCTGCTGGCTGTAATGTGGCTTGTAACGTGGCCGGTGCTATCGGATCAGTCTCCGTCCCCCGTGATCCCCTGGAGGGAGGGTATTAGATATGGGGGTGTTCCCATTAAAGCATTTAAGTGGCTTAACAACCTTCAAGGGCTCCCTACTGCTCTTAGGGGAAGACCTGACCACTCACCGGCCGGAAAGGGACGTGCAGGACCAGGCCGCCCTTAGCCAGGCCCCTCCGCCTCCTTGCCAGCTCCTGCCTCGGGGTTCTCAGAGCTAATCATGCTCTTTCTTCACTGGGGCTTCCAGATTTTACTTCTACTCCCTTCCTAAGCTTGCAGCCTTCTCTGCCTCCCAAGCTAGAATGTCTGCGTTATCGTTCACAGCCTAACGCTGTGCGTCTTCTTTATACCCCATTCGTCCGGCAGGAAAGCACTGACCCGGGGGGCCTGGGGCCCGCATTTGGCTCACACAGTCTTCAGGCCTCATGCTGGAGCTTGACGTCTGCAGGCGGCCGTCAGGAAGGAAGATGCACGTAAAGTGGGAGGGGGAAGGCAAGCAGGAATCCGCGAGAATCTGCCTGCAATTCTGGAGACGGGGTGTCCCTCAGGAGAAGCTGGGGCCCTCTGTCACGGAGCCGAACCCCCACCTGGCCCAGGCGCTGGAGAAGCGCAGCAGGGACCCAGGAAGGGGACCTAACAGGTGCAGACCCCACGCCAACAAGCCAGCAGTAAGTGGTTTGTGTCTACCCCAACCTCCAGAGCGCGTGCTGCTTTTCTGGCCGCAAAGCTCACGCTGTCTCTCCCGTGGCCCGTCCTAAAGAAAACACACAGGGGGTTCTGCCTACACAAGGTGACAACTGACGAACTACGACTGACTGGATGGTTGTGTCCCCCTCTGCTCCATTCATACGCTGACATCCTCACCCCCAGGGTGATGGTTTGAGGGGGTGGGGCCTTTGGCAGGTGACTAGGTCATGAGGATGGAAGCTCATGAGTGGCGTTAGTGCCCTTAGAGTCCCCAGAGGGGGCACCTGCTCAGTCTCTGTCTCTCTCTGCCCCTCCCCCACTCATGTGCGACCACTCTCAAAAAATAAACATTAAAAATTTTTAAAAAATTGGGACGCCTGGGGGGGCTCAGTCGGTTGAGCATCCAACTTGGGTTCAAGTCAAGCGTCCAACTTCGGCTCAGGTCATGATCTCGTGGTTCATGGGTTTGAGCCCCGCGTCGGGCTCTGTGCTGACAGCTCGGAGCCTGGAGCAGCTTCCGATTCTGTGTCTCTCCCTCTCTCTCTGCCCCTGCCCTGCTCATACTCGGTTTCTCTCTCTCTCAAAAATAAAGAATTTTTTTTATTAAAAAAATTCTAGGGAGGAGCCCGGGAGTGGAATTTTCAGAAGCTCCCAGGTGGGTGCCGCACCCCAGGGTGAAAACTGCGTGTTAACAATTCTGTCTGCAGCAGGGGTGGTGAGAAACAGAGCAACGGGGTCTCTGCCAGCACAGCCCTGCTTGTGCTGTGGGGCGCGGGGCACGCAGCCGGCCTCCCGGCGCTCCAACACCCCATCTGTCTACGGACACCGTTTAGGCCATCCGATGTGGCAGACGCCTCTGACCAGCAGGACGGGGGGACAGTAACTCAGGTCCTTTAAGGGTTACGGAGGGATCCCTGGGGTACAGAAGCTGCTGCTGCGGTCCTGCACAACCCATAAATTCCACAGACGCTGAGCCTACATTTTGGTTTCCTTCCTGAATTATTTATTCCTCGAAGAATGAATGGGGACACCCGGGAGGTGGCAGGGACTGTGTGGATGACTTGGTCAGGAGTGACTTTAAAAACCGCCACTACAGATGTCACAGTAATGAGTTCCACAAGCGAAAGGGCCATCAGAGCCCTCACCAGTTCGCTCACCAGGTCACTTGGCAGATCTGGGGTGCCCCCTAAATCCCCATGTGTCATTTCGCCCTTGCCGGGTGACTTGTGTGCATCTGGAATGAGCGAGTGCCCTTGAACAGGCGGCTTGGCCAAGCCTGATGACGCTCCCCGAAGCTACTGCTTCTGTGAACGTGCCCCACTTCCGCAGTCATCGGCAGTCACTCCGACTTGGACGTCTGCACCCTGGCCCCCATCATGCCTCTGACGGTTCCGCTCATGCCCGCCCAGCCTCTCCCGCCCTCCTGGGTCTCAGCCTAAAGAGTGTGCTCTTTTGTCAGATCAAGCCTCAAAATATGACCGGCCACCGTGTATGGTCACGACACACCTTGTGAGCTCACGGCTGGGATTTCACACAGAGCCGGGGTGGGGGCAGGGGGCTGGAGAACCGACCTGCATAAAGCAAACACCCGCCCCCCACCCCCAAAATAATTTCTGCGTAAGATGAATCAAGCAACCCGAAGCGGGCTGCTTAGTACCCCGCACCTGATCCCGTCCCATGCAGCTCCTAACTCAGGCCAGTTTTCTTGTTTCCACGTTTAATCTTACCATTTTCCCTGTAAATGTGTGTTTTCACAAAGACCTGAGGGCTACTGTTCCCCGAATCCCGGCTATGAGTTCAGAGCATCAGAAAGCCAAAAATTATCACCTTCACAGCCAATTTCAGAAAATAGTTTAGTACGTTTTTGTTATAAAATTCATTTACAGGAGGTTATTCACATGTACTTATCAAATTTGCTCCTGGTAATACATGAAAACATACTAACCAAATAAACCATGCACAGAAAATCCCAAGAAAATTATATACAAAGAGGCCAAACAAGTTTTTGAGGAGGACATATTCATGTCGGAAGAACTAATATGCAAAGAAAACAGGGCACTTTCTTCTAAGGCCATGGCGAGGACGAAGAAAACAGCCGTATTTTTCACTCCGTGAGAACAAGCCATACGAAAGGATTTATGCCAACATGTTTACCAACCAGAACAACGAATCGTTTCAAATGCAGGGTCCGGCGGGACTGTGTGCCCGGGGAGAGGCGGTCAGGACACGGGCCGGGTGGGAGAGAACCACAGAAGCACGCGGCGCGGGGACGGGCGTTACACGGGACCCGGGAGAGAGAGCACCGCCTGGGTTTGGCCCGGGAGCACCTCTCTCCTAGTTGCCGTGGTGCCGCACCAGCAGGGGGAGCCCCAGCGGGGGAGGCCTCCTAGGAGCCTCCCGAGTTCTCACCACCAAGCACCTGCTCCATGAGCCGTCTTCCCGAGATACGAGCAAAGTCACCTCAAACTAACATGGAGGTTTCGTGCCAAAGGCGTGTGCAGGAAGCTTCCAGAGCCTCTGACCCCGAAAGGGGGGGGCTCGCCCCGCACCCCACACCCTGCCCGTTCTTACACCGCCTGGCCAAGGACGAGTGTTCTGCCCACAGACGGGACAGAGCGCGTGCCCCGCGCCAGGGGTGTTGCCCAACGCCAGCAGACGTCCCGACCCCGCTGGGCGGGACGTGGGGTCACGGAAGTGGAAGGTTTAAGACTTCCGGCACTCCAATGTAGTTTCAAAGCTTTAAATAACCGGCTTCAGTAGAAGTTCTGACACAAGGCCCCCTTCGCTAAAAAGCAGACGGCAGCATTGGTAAAGGCGTCTTCAGGGGTCCGTTCTCCCCCCCAAAGTGGCTAACGGGCTGGGGGGCCTAGCGGTCGCTGCGAACCACTGGGTCTGACAGCCCCTCCCTTGTGCGCTTCGCTTAACTGTCGGATGGCCACGCCACGCCCCTCAAGGGCGCCATGCCCTCTCCTCAGATGGCCCTGCAGCAGCCGGGGACCGCGACAGGTACGGCAGCGGCGCCAGAGACGGCAGGACGCCGTCCGCACTCCACTCTACCGTCTCCTGTTGGAGGGCGCTCCTTCCCTGCCCGCGGCCCTCACCAGCCTGGCCAGTGACCAGGACCCTTGGTGGGGGGGGGGGGGGGGACGCTGTTTCACACGCACCTCCGCTCTCCCCACCGCGCACCCGGCCAGCCTTCACACCCAGGCCTCCTGGGGGGCTCTTCCAGGGGCCCCCCTGCACTGACCCAGCACCTGGGGGCCACTGGACTTGCAACCTGCCGGCTTCAGGAGGCTCACCATACGCTGGGGGGCATCTGAATGGTATCTTAACAATTTTTCTCTCATTTCATAGTCTTCTATTTTAAGGGGCACCAGGATTTTAGCTGGAAAGCCACATGCCCACTGAAATAGGTAGACGGACTCTGCGGAGAAACGGAACATCCTGTGCTCACCTAAAAATGCCCAACATCAGGAGAGCTTCACCTAACATGGCTCTGCTTCCCGAAGGTTCCCCAGGAGACTCCACTGGTTTTTTTTAAATAGAACTAGAGACATGTGACCCACCGGCCTTCAGTCAGCCTGTCGCACATGCGCCAGGCTGCTGGAGACGTCTGTCCTGCCAGGACAGTGTGTGAAAGGGCCCGCCCCCTCCTCCTCTCACCCCCCCCCCTTTTTTTTTAAATATAAAGTTTCTTCTGTTGAAAAGGATTAACATTTTAAGCAGGGGAAAGAAAAACGGTCTACTAGATTACATTTTAAAAGGTTTTTGTTATTCGCTATACAAATGTACACTGCAATTTTTACAACATCTACTCCAGGCTGACCCCTTATCTACAGAACAAGAGACCGACATTTTAGGTCTTCAAGGACGATATAAGGGACGCACAAATGGCCTCGAAAGCTCTGGTGGTTGACAAAATAGATCGAAGATGACCAGGAGGCTCGGGGCTTAGGATGCGTTCTCCATGTTGGCCAACAGCACACAGACTCCCTTAAGGGGAAAGATAATCTGAGCTTGACGGTCCCATCAGCGGGTCACCTCCAGTCTGCGACGGTGCTGGGGCTGACCGTCTGCCACTTGGCTTTCCTATAAGAACCTTCTTTTCTTGGAACCACCGTCGTCTCCCTCCAGTCTCCTGTGGTCCCAGCCAGAGTGCCTCCTCACGTGACGCCTCTCAGGGCTCTGCAGCTCCTGGTCCCCTTCACTGAAAGCCCTGGTCTCCCTCCTGTGGCTGACGCCTCCTTCCCAGTCATAGGTCCTTTTACTCGCAGACGCTTCCGTGCCGGCAGCCGGAGGCTCCCGCTGCACGGGAGGTTTGTGGGTGCCCAGCGCGGCCCCTCTGGCAGCGGGTGGCTGGGCCCCGCCCAGGTCCTGGTGACTCGAGGGGAAGCCTGGCTCTCCCAGGGGAGGGGTGGCTCCGGGGTGCTGGGGGCTCAGGGGCTGTGGATCCCACGGGCATGTCCCTTTGGCTTCAGGGTCTAGGCCCAGCCTCCTGAGCAGTCGTGGGTCCCGAAGCCGGTCCTGAATAGGAGGTCTTTCCGGGTCCTTTGCGGTAACGGTGCCGGCGGACTCCTTGCTGTCAGAGGGCACGTGATACAGGGAAGAAGGGGACGACGTCCTGGCAAACTCACCGTCTGGCTTGCTGCCGGGCAGGCCGCCCTGGGGCCAGGCCATCTCCGGGGCCCCGGTGGGAGGCTGCGTCAGGCTCCTCTGCAGCACGGGCTTGAGTTTCAGAATCTTGGCTGCGTCATGCCTGTAGTTTTTGTCGCACGTCTTGATAATGGCGCCCCGCTTCTGCGCGTCCTGAATCAGCTGGTTCCAGTGCTGGTTTTCCTTCAAACAGAGAAGGGAGAGACAATTACGCCCCAAAAGCGCTCATGTGCTTGGGAAGCAGGAGGTTTCTGCTTTCATTTCTGAGTAACAACCTACACGCTTCATGAACAGATTCTCCAGAATCCATTCAAGGAAAGGTAAGTGCAGATGCAGAAAGAAGCCACGTTAGCAGAAAAGGGCACTGGTCACCACCTGTACGAAACGTCCCCCCTTCTACTGCGTGACTCGTGCCGTGTGGTCACCGGCTGCTACGCAGGCTGCCACCAGCTGCCAGCGGCCACAAGGAGTCACTTACACTTCAATTAATTAAAGTAAGTAAACAATGTTATTTCCTCGGCTGCAGCAGCCGCGTCTCAAGGGCTCGGTGGCCACACGTGCCTCGTAGTGAGCGTGCCGGACGGACGGTGTGGGCACGGACAGCTGTCATCCCAGCAAGTTCCCTTGGACACTGTTGACCCAGAGTCTCGCCTGCCTCTCGGAACCCTAACACGCTGCAGCGGGAAGGCGTGGTTTCAGAAAGCCCTAACGTCTGGGCGCATGTGACCACGCTAGACCGAGGCCCACAGCTGCCACTGAATTCTCAAAGGCCTCCCAGTCTCCAAAGAGCCAAACCATCTTCATCCGCTGAGACAACTACTCCTCAGACTTCCTGCCGTCTCCTTCCTGGAGGAGCTTACGTTATGGGATGCACACACCTAAGGAGGCAAAACACTGGCACGCGTCTCTCCTGTCTTCCCTAGACTTTGCTCGGCAATAAACTGCTTCACAACCATCAGAACTCGGGCTTCCTCAGAAAGAGGAGTGAGCATGGGAGGAAAAAATACAAAAAGGCCTGAAGGAAAGAGGAGGAACAGGAGGAGGAGGAGTAAGCAGAGAAGAGGAGGAGGGGAGAGGGCAGGGGGAGGGGGGAGGCGAGAGGGAGGGGGAGGCCAGGACCACAGCTGTCCTCACAGGGGTTCCCGTCCCCGTCATAACGGCGGGGGAGGGGCAGCAATATTCACTTGCTGCGTGACCTTGGTCAACTGCACCTCCCTGAGCCTGTTTCCTCATCTGTAAAACAGGAATCGTGTTTTATGTAACTGACTCTGAAATGCACACAGTGTTCACATTTTACCATTTCTCAATTTGGGGTGCCTACTGGCCAGGTAGCATTTTACAAGTACCTAATCCTAGAGGAATTCAGGGCTCGGCAACCACAACCCCTGGACTTTTAGTCAATAAACCACTTAGAAGAAGAACTCCCGGCTCTGGCCGGAAAGCCTATAACTTATATGTACAACGCCAATACTTACAATACGTGAGAAACAAAATCTTCAGCAGTGCTTAAACTTCTAACAAGTTTTTAGTATCGGCTTAAACACAGGTGGTATGCAGTTTTTAAAAATTCTTTCCCCGGGGCACCCAAGCAAGAAAAAGTGGAAGGCCACAGACGCAGGGCAGACGTGTGTGGACAGGACTGTGTTGGAATGCCCTCTGGTGGTACTAAACCGGAAAGCAGGGAGAAAACAGTGAACAAAAATCTCATGAGTTGGCTTTTCTCCTAAGATAGCCGACGGCTGTGTGAGACACAGAAATCAGAAAACTCCGAAGTTATTACCCCTAAGGAGATGGGCAGCACCTGCTTTCCCGGGCCGTGACATCACTGAATGAGGCCGTGCTCTACTACGGACAGACGCAAAACTGCCACCTCTCCTCGAGGGGCTCTGCCAGGGCCCCCACTGTGGAAACACAGAACCAGGGATATGCGGGAAAGAGGCGGCCTTAAGCTGGGCTGGGAAGAGCCAGATGAGCCAGGTGACTACCCAAGCACTTTATGTATGAATTTACGACCTCAAAGGTCCTAGGATGTGAGATTTTTGTTTTACTTTTTTGTTTTAAAAGGTCATCTAGAGAGCAGGCCGTGGTTACGTGGGCCTTGGACTGGGGCCGGGGGAGTGGTCAGCACCCAGGTGGAAGCTGCTCAAGCACAGAACCGCCAGGGGGAAGGGAAGGGGCTCATTACTCTGCAGCCCTGCAGTCACTCCCATTTTGATGGAAAATAAAAACGAAGCCTTGAGCCAGCATCAGTGGTGAAGGGCAGACTCCGGAGTCCCCTGGTCCTGAGAATGCACCTACCATCAAGGTCCTTAAATGTCCCAGGATGAAGAGGCTGTACTTGGCTCGCGTGATGGTGACATTCAATCTTTGCAAACTTGCCAGAAATCTAAGTGATAAAAAAAAAAGTTACTTCTCTCTGCAGAATGACTTAGCATATAAGTGCAGGTGAGCCACAGGCACTCCTCCAAACAGCTTTTCTTGGGCCTCCTTCTCCCCTTTTAATGTTACACGGTTTTCTCCTTTTCCCCCGACTCGGGGGCCCTGGCAAAGAAGGGACTCCTGTCAAAAACAATCAACAAAATATCTGGAGCTCTCCCTCCCAAGCGATGCATTAATCTCCTAACTCGGAGGAGATACTGGCAATTTTCGCAGTGTCATTCTTAAGCCTTAGAAACATCCTGAAAATATGATACTAGATCCGTTATTATTTTTAAAACTTAAAAAAACCTTTTCTTTAGTAAGCTTCACACCCAGCGCGGAGCCCAACACGGGGCTGGAGCTCAGGACCCTGACTGTGATCGAGACCTGAACTGGGATGTAGCGTCGGATGCTTCAGACTGAGCCACCCAGGTGTCCCTAGACCAGTTATTCTTAATTTAAATATATCTGAAATCTTTGAAATGCTGTAGAGCCAGTGCAGAAACACATGAATCTCAGACAAATGTAGCAACAGATGCAGGGGCTCAGCAGGGACAGAGCTGCTGTGAGAACAAGGTGAACCTTCCAGTAGCTGGGAGCGCGCAGACCACTCGCAGGATGGTCCAGAGAGGCCTCCGTGCGTATGCGGAGACTCTCTCCGAACAGGGCAGGGAGAACTTACATTACCATTATTTACGTTACTGTTTTCTTTCAGAACAAGTAAACGTATTTATAATCTGGAAATTCATCTGCTCCCCAAGAGAAGGAAAAAATAATGACATAGGCCTCCCAGGCCTCCGAGACCCAGGGGAGTTTTCTGTGAACCTTTACACCGTCCTTGGCACCTTTAGTGAGTAAACCGACAGGAGTTAAGGCTAACAAACTTGGCCAAAGCATGAAATGCAGCGAAGATGAAAAACCACTCCATGACCCATCCTGGAGAGGAACAGGCCCCCTGCAAACCAACCCCCACCCCCGCCACCCCAATCCAAGATCTAGGCCACTCTTCGGAGGTGAAGAACAGACTGCCACTGGGACACAGGTTAACACACGAGGTACGAAGAGAAGCAGACCTGACGGCAGATCGACCTCACGACTGAAAAAGGGAAACCATGATGTTACACGCGTTTCTATAAAGGCAAAGAACGCAAATGACGGTGTTCTCCAACAGTGATCGCAAACGGACCTGGCTCGAGATCACAGACAAGTAAAAAGGCAATAAGGACAGTTACTCACCCAATTGAGCCTTGCATGGCATTCGCTCTGACACACGTGACAATAACACAATCTTTCTGGCGGCCCTGGAATGCGTCCACGGTATCTACTTCCGCTGGCCTGTTTACAAAAGAGAAACAGGCTCGTTGGAAAAAGGAAGCTCATTATTAAATCTACACACTTACACTGCAGTGTTTTTCAAAAGCTTTTTTCACCGTTTTTTTGGTTTTTTTTTTTTTTTACTGAAGTATGATTCACGGAGCATAGAACTCACAGCATTCCGTGGTTTTTGCAACCCACTGTGTTGTTCGACCACCACCACCATCTACTTCCACAACCACACTTCCGTCACTTGTGCCTGTGAGCGCCCGGCTACTCCCAATTCCTCCCTCTCGCCAGGCCTGGCAACACCAACCTACTCTCTGTCTGGTAACTTCATACCAACAGAATCATCAAATATGTGGCCTTTCGCGCTCGGCTTCGTTCACTTAGAACGTTTCCAGGGCTCTGCCCTGCTGTCGCCTGTACCAGGACCTCATCCTTTAGGGCTGAGAATTTGTACGGATATACCACGATCGATCCATTCACGGCGGAGGACGTTTGGTTGTTTTGCCCTTTTTTGCCCTCTACAAGTAATGGTACTGTGAATGTTCGGTACCAGAGTTCATGCTAACATCTTCTCAGTTCTTTCAGGTACAGGCTTAGGAGGGAAGCTGCTTGGTCATATGGTAATTCTACGCTTAACTTTTTGAGGACTTGCCAGACTGTTTTTCCACAGTGATCTACCATTTTACACTCGCGCCAGCTCCAATGTCTCAACGTGCTTGCTCAAACTCTGTTATTGTCTGTTTGTTACTATTATTATTATAGTCACTTAGGTGGGTGAAAGGGTATCTCACTGTGCCTTGGATGTGCATTTCCCTAGTGACAAGCGATGTGCGACATCTTTCACGTGCTTGCTGACCATTTGTTCACAATCTTCTTTTAAGAAATGCCATTCAAAGCCTTTGCCCATTAAAAAATCAGATTAACTTTTTATTACCGAGTTCTTTCTATACTCCAGATAGGAGACTCATCAGATACGGGATATGCAGGTGCAGATTTCCCTTGACTTAGGATGGAGTCACATCCCAGTAAAACCCACCAACAAAACCCTCAGATATCTGAGTTTGAAAATGCATTTGTTACACTTAACTGACCGAACATTGTAGCGTAGCCTAGCCAACCTCACACAGGCTAAGAACACTCACATTCGCCTACAGTTGGGCAAAGCCCACGTCATAATACAGTGCTGAGCGTCTTATGTAATTTATTGACTGCTGCACCGAGACAGGTACAGAACGGCTGTGCCATCGTTAGCCCTCGTGACTGCAGGGCTGACCGGGGGAGACAGGATCATACTGCACACTGCTCCCCGGGAAAAAACCCAAATCCAAAACCTAAAGTACAGCTTCTACTGAACGTGTGTTGCTTTCACACCGTCAGAAAGCTGAAAAATTCTAAGTCAAACCATGGTAAGTCAGGAACCATCCATATTTTCTCCCACTGTGGGCTGGCTTTTCCCTTTTGTGGTAGTGTACTTTGACACACAAAGTCCAATTTATCTATTCTTTCTTTGGTAACTTGTGCCTGGGTATCACACTGGAAAACTGTTTATTCTGAGGTCAGAAAGATACATTACCTTTGTTTCAAGTTTTATAATTTTATCTCTTAGATTTAGTGCTCTAATCCACTTTGAGTTCATTATAGGATGTGAGACAAGAGTCAAAATACATTCTCTTGTATGTGGAGAGCTAGCTGACCCAGCAACATTTTATTTCCCCACTGAATGGACTGCCCCCGCCCCCCCCCGCCCCCCCATTGAAAACCAACTGGCCATAAATGCACGGGTTTATTTCCGAACACCCAGTTCTATTCTACTGGTTTATAGGTCTATCCTTAAGACAGTACCAGTTCTGATAACTAGCTCTGTAGTACGTTTTGAAATAGGAAAGCATGAGCCCTCTAACTGTTCTTTTTCAATATATTTGGGGTGCCTTGCATTTCCTTGTGAATTTTAGGTTCAGCATGTCCGCTTCTGTACAACGGGCAGCTGGAATTCTGGCAGAGATAGCAGAATTGAGGGGGAATTTGGCGATCCCTCTGGGTGAAGTCCCCCCTTCACAACACGAAGTCTTCTGATCCATGGACACAGAATGTCTTTCCACTTACTTACGAGTTAACTGCTTTCAACATTTTGTACTTCTTAAATGTACACGTTTTACACTTTTTATTCCTAAATATTCTGTTCGTTTTGAGTCCATTATAAACAGAATTATTTTTTACATTTCCTTGTCAGATGGCCCGTTGCTACTGTATACACACGCATATGCTGATCTTGCAGCTACAATTTGGCTGAACTCGTCTGTTAGAATGCAGAGCTTATGTGGATTTTTTAGGGTTTTCTACATAGTAGGTCCTGCCAACTATGAAAAGGGATAGTTTTACTTCTCTTACCAAGTAAAGAATGCCTTTAATTTCTTTTTCTTGCTCAACTGCCCTGCTTAGGACCTCTAACAGTTCCTGATCGCAGGGACGTGGCACTCAGTCTGACCATAAGTGTGACATCACGGAAGCCTCTGATTAGTCTGAGGAAGTTCCTTTCTATTCCTAGTCTGTTGAGTGTTTTTATCATGAAAGGGTGTTGGATTTAATCAAATGCTCTTTCTACATCTCTTCAGATGATCATGTGGGTTTCCTCCCTTTATTCTATTAGTATGGTAGGTCACATAGATTGATTTTTGTATGTTGAACCAACCTTGCATTCCTGAGATAATCCCACTATGGTCCTGGTGTATAATCCTTTTAATATGCGGCTGAATTCAGTTCCCATTATTTTGTTGAGGATTTTTACATCCATATTCATAAGGGATACTGGCCTGTAGTTTCTCTCTTCTTGTGATGTTTTCCGTGGCTCTGGTATTAACGATAATATTGGCCTCATAAAATGAGTTAGAAAGTCTTTCCTCCTCTTCTATTTTTTTTTTTTTTTTTTTTTTTGGAAGAGCCTGAGAAGGACTGGTGTTAATTCTTATCTTAATGTCTGGTAGAATTCACCAGTGAAGCCTGGTCCTGGGTTTTTCTTTGTTGGAAACTGTTTGATCACTAACTCCATCTCTTTTTACAGTTCTGTTCAAATTTTCTATTTTTTCTAGAGCCAATTTTGGTAAGCTCATGTGTTTCTAGGTTAAGAAATTTTTTGAGTTAATGGCTTTCCAATAATTACTCTTTAATTTTATTGTTGAGGTAAGAAGGAGACAAAAACACGATCTTCACCCTGTACATAAAGGCATGAAAAGGGTTAAATACTTTTTCCCAAGTTCAAGTGTTACTTCATGAATCTTACTAGAGTTACAATTCAGGTTAACAGGTCATGGAACTAAAGGAAAAGGCCTGGAGGGTTTCTCAGTCGGTCCCACGGTCAGTTGTGGTGGTGAGGACATTCCCAACGGCAGGAGGTACTGTGTCTACAGCTGGGAGTGTGAGCGTTCCCAAGCCCGTGAGTCTCCTGCTATCCTAACCACGGCCTGAGACCATTCCCTAGAAGTAGGTTTCCTTTTATCCCCTCTTTCTTCTTTTTAATTCAACCGAACACCTGGAAATATCTGTAAAAATATAGATGCCTCACCCTTTTCTATCAAACTCTTTGTCCAAATCCTTCTGAATCATCGTCTTCTGGGCCTTGTAATGGGTTATTATGCCAATGTTCCGGAAAGTAACATCCCTTCTTTTGTCTTTAATAAGTTTAATTATTTCCATTACCAGTTTTATTTCTTGAACATTTATATATGAGCTAAATAAGATGAAAAAAACAAAACAAAACAAAACACATCAAAACTAATAGCAGTCCAACTGCCAGCTTCAGTCCCACTTTGTTTTCTGCTACAGTGAAGGGCAGGCACGTAGCTTTGACCTTTGCTCAGTCATCAGTGGCTCAAAGAGGCTGTTACAGTGACCATTAACATGGTACGCCTGGAGAAATACCACCACCCAGCGAAGCAGGAAGTGGTGAGGAGGAAGAGTGTGAAGTCACCTGAAGCTTACTCACCAATCTCTTCATCTGTCAAAACAGGGACAGCAACAGTAAGAACGGAAGTATCGACAGTGACGATGACAGGAAAAGGAAAGAGCTAACACTAAGAATTTACTGTCTAGGGTGCCTGACTCTTGGTTTTGGCTCCGGTCACGATCCCAGGGTCATGGGACAGGTCCCGAACTGAGCTCTGCACTGACAGCACGGAGACTGCTTGGGATGTGCCCCCTCTCTGGCCCTCCCCCACGGTCTCTCTCAAAATAAACTAAAAAAAAATTAAAAACTGGCAGTTGTGCACACACCGAGACCAGGACTTTAGACGGCTCGTCTTCTTTCGCTCCCCAGCACTGGCTGCGCGGAGCTTGCACACACAGCCAGGGGCCGCAGTCCACACGGACTGAACAGGACACGGCCGCACAGGTGAACGACAGGGGAGTCCGGGAGCAGGCTCCCGTCCGAACTGGCCTCCCCCTGCGCTCCCAGCTCACCTCCCAAACTACATGCACCCCTTCACTCCTGTTCCAGGAGCAACTGCACTGCACATGGTGCTGCCTGAAGGTCTCACTTTAAGGGCCTTTGATCCCCATGTTCTGAACTTCTAGACTCACTCTACAGAGAACCCGGTCAGCCTGCCTCCTCATCCGTCTCTGAAGTCCTCGTCCTTGGTCACTTCTCAGGCCAACACTCCTCTGTGACCTTCACCCCCACGACGCTTATGGCCAACTGCTTCTCTGGATCCCTAACTTCTTCGCTGAACGTCCCCTCCCCACTCCTCAGTAGCTTACTAGCTAATTCTTCCTGAGGACGTCACTCTTGGTAACACGGGGGCGGGGGGGGGGGGCATTTCTAGTTCTCCCAACTTCTTGACAGGACCTGTGCTGACAAACGCAGCCCCCAGACTGTTACCCTCTATCTCCTCACAACAAGTCCTGACTCCTTTGAAGTTTTCAGTGCTTACCCGTCACCAAACCTTTCTGTCACTCACAGGCCACCTGGAGCGTGTCCCTTAAGCACAATCTCAAACGGGACGGATCTTCCACCTGAATCCACGGGATCTCTATTTCCTCACACCGATTAATGCAACTGGAATCATGAATCACCTTGGTGACCACCCAGTTATGTCTGCCCCTCGTCGTCAATCACAACAGCCATACACTGGGGCCACAGGTGTCGTTCTCTCAGCTGTGACCTTAGCATCTTACTCAAGTGCTTACCACGGCAGGGATTACGATCACCACTACAGACTTAAGAAGAATTACAGGGGTGAAATGTACAGAAAAAGACATTAACAATTTATAATAGAAAGGAGAAGCTAGTGGCCTAGCTACATAGGAATGGCTGTGCCCTGACACTAGGCAGAGATACACGGAAAACGTTTTCAATGTAAATAATATAACAACTCTGGGACCACCACTGGGGATTCAAGTGAGGAGAACATACTCATTATCCCGTCTCTCTGAGCCATCTCCGACATCAAACACGAGGTAAGGTTGAAACGGCCAGTCTGATGAACACCGATTGGTTTCAGTCAGTCTACGAAAAAGCAGCCACCATTCAGAATACACGTTTTAAGAAAAAATTTTCATTATTATTACTATTTGTCAGGGAGGAAGCCAGGGATAAGATATCTTCTCAGAACGTGTTTTAGTCGAAGGTTAAAACACAGATTTTAGTTCTATTGTCGGCGAGGGAGAGCGGCCCGCTCGCTTGCAGACAGTCACGACTGAACAGCACTCACGGGACAGGGAGTGAAAAGAGCAAGCCACAGAACACAGACGGTCTCCGACTTACGATGGCTCAACTTACAATTTTTTAACTTTGCCACGGTGCAAAAGCAATACATTTCAGTGCAAATCGTACTTGGAATTGTTAAGCTGGGATCCCATCCTGGGCCAACAACCTGCTGAATGCTGAGGAGATGCTGGGGGGCAGCGAGCCACGGCCCCCAGGCAGCTCCGTGACCACGAGGGTGACCTCCCCTATGCTGACAGCTACTCCACCTGTCACTTTTGGTACTGTAATCAGTACATTACACGAGATATCCAACGCTTTATCATAAAATAGGCTTTGTGTTACATGACTCTGCCCAGCTGTAGGGTAATGTAAGTGTTCTTTTTATTTATTTTTTAATGTTTTATTTATTTCTGAGAGAGAGAGAGAGAGAGAGGGAGAGAGGGAGAGAGAGAGAGGAGAGAGAGAGAGAGAGAGAGAGAGACAGACAGCGTGAGCAGGGGAGGGTTAGAGAGAGACGGAGACACAGAATCTGAAACAGGCTCCAGGCTCCGAGCTGGCTGTCAGCACAGAGCCCGATGCAGGGCTCCTACCCACAGACTGTGAGATCATGACGTGAGCTGAAGTTGGACGCTTAACTGACTGAGCCACCCAGGCGCCCCATAATGAAGGTGTTCTGAGCACATGTAAGCAGTCTGGGCTAAGCTGGGATGTTTGGTAGGGCAGGTTAGGTATATAAATGCATTTTTGACTTATGATATGCTTATTGAGACATAACTCCATCATAAGTCAAAGATTGGTACTATGTACAGTATAGTGTGATTTTTTTTTTTCCAGAAATTTGAAAAGGGGGGCGGGGGGCACCTGCGTAGCTCAGTTGGTTAAGCATCTGGCTCTTGATTTTGGCTCAGTTGTGATCTCACGGTTCATGGGACTGAACCCCATGCTCCACTCGCTCAGAGTGCTGTTTGCTTGGGATTCTCTCTCTCCCTCTCTCTGTGCGCTCTCTCAAATATTAAAAAATAATTTTAAAGTGAAAAAGTAAAAAAATATATGCATAACATAAAGACTGGAAATAGATATACCAAGATGTGATGCATGATTATTTCTGGGTAGCATAAGTAAGGGCCCTCTTTCCCCCTTCTGTTTTACCTACATTTGCTAAAATCAATACGGCTTTTCTAATTAGAAAAAATCACTAAAGCTTTGTTTTACGCTTTTTATGACAAGACTTAAGAACACAGTAAAAAAGCTACTCTTCCTAAGCAGCTCACCCTACAAATACAATAAGCTAAGGAATAAATGGAAGGCAGCCTGTGCGGCTTAGTTAAGTGTTCGACTCTTGATTTTGGCTCAGGTCATCATCTCACTGTTTGTGAGTTCGAGACCCTTGTAGGTGGAGCCTGCTTGGAATTCTCATTCTCTCTCTCTCTCTCTCCCTGCCCCCTCTCTGCCCCTGCCCCCCACCCGAAGTTAAAAAAAAAAAAAAAAAAAAAAAGGAATGAATGGAACTCACCTGTTTGTTTTCAAGCTTTTGTTATAAACATAATTAGAGGGGAAGAGACATATGTCTGGGTGCATCCTGTACTGCACAGTGAGCTGTAAGACAGGCAGCCTGCCAATCACGTTTTGCTCAACGTTGTCTTCCAGCAGCTTGTAGAAACGAGCCATCATTGACTGGTCGTAGCCATATTCCTGTGCCTTCTGGAAGGTAGGGAACCGTTTCCAAAAATTCTTTTATACTTTCCCCACTATCATAAAAACATTGACTGAGCTCTGATACGTACATGGCAAGGTTTCGGTGGTGTAAGATTACCAACAAGCAAAGATTCAGAGAAAGGACGTTTCTGATTCCAGCCCTGGAAAAGCCATGGAGCTTGGCTATAAAAGTTTATTTAGAAAACCCACATACTGCTTGTGAAAAAGACATGATCTTGTAAATGGCCACAAACAGAAGCTATTTTGATGTAAACAGAGGTCACCAGAAAGGAAGGACCAATAAGGAATAGAACTGTAACACAGATTTTACCAATTATTTCTAGGGTACTCTCCCATAAATGGAAATATTGACTGTCACTGTAACAAGCCTTTTAAAGACCAACTTCTCCATCCATCCGTCCATCCGTCTGTCCAATATACACCTAGTTACTACAGTCGCAGTGCTGAGACTGTTAAGGTGGATTAGATCACGCACCACAGAACCGATGTTCCGGAGGAGAAGACAGACAACTGACAGTAATTACTAAGTTGATTTCATAAACCCATTACAGGGTTACAACCTGAAAAATCAGTGACCTAAAAGACAAATGAAGGGAACGGTCTTAATGTTATCACAGTTGAACCCTGGGATTCACTCTTCAACGTCAACATCACACAGATAAGTACTGTGTCTTAACTACCCTAGATGCAAATGTACGCTGCAGAATGCACTGGATAGTGAAGATGGGAACTTCACACGTGATGCTGAAGACAGGACACTGAAGAGGTGTGTGCAAAGTTCACAAACTATGAGAGTGAGGGGAAAAAGCATTACTTCCTATATCAGAGACTATTTCTGTACATGATTTTAAATAGGTTTATGTAACTTAATATTAGCAGACATTCAATAATTTTATCTACATCCCCAGAAGTTTCTGTCTTCGCAAGCTGGCCAAAACCTCACTATCAATCTTCTCTGGGGAAAAAGAAAAACATAACACTTCCATACTTGCAAAAAAACAAATGGAGTCTATCCTACAGAATGATGTGCACTTCTGTGTTCTGACACGGAAGGATAATCCTGATGTCTTTATGGACTGGAAAAAAGGCAATTTGGCACAGAACACTTCTGCCCCCTTTACAGCAAACCCTACGTACACACAATCACACACAAACTATACAGCCACCTGACATACCGTATTTTAGCGACTTATTTACTGTCACCCCCTAGATGCAAGCTCCGTAATGCAAGCAGGGATTTTTGCCCGTTTTCTCCACTGCCTTAACACCAGCACCTAAAACAGTGCCTGAGTTAGGTGGGCACTCAATAAAACACTGATGGAAAGAGGTGAATAAATACACACACAAATATGCCACAAAATCTATTGAACTACTTAACTGTTCACAACAATTCTCCTTAAATATAGGTGGATCGAGAGGCACGTTAAGAAAATTAACTTTGTGGGGCGCCTGGGTGGCTTAGTCGGTTAAGCGTCCGACTTTCGCTTGGGTCACGATCTCGCGGTTCGTGGGTTCGAGCCCCGCGTCGGGCTCTGTGCTGACTGCCAGCTCAGAGCCTGGAGCCTGTTTCAGAGTCTGTGTCTCCCTCTCTCTCTGACCCTCCCCTGCTCACGCTGTCTCTCTCTCTCTCCTAGAAATAAAAATATTTAAAAAAAAAAAAAAAGAAAATTAACTTTGTGATTATTTTCTAAATTGTTCTCAAGAAGGCCGCGTTACTGTGGCAACAACAATGAAAAGCCCAAACAGATTTTTCTCATTTCTGTTGCTTTTATCAATCACCAATAAAAATTGGGGCTCATCAAGAATTTAAGTCAGTTAACTTTGTAAAATAACGTGTTATTCAAAGGAAATGAAATACAACAGGGCGCCTGGGGAGCTCAGTCAGTTAAGCAACGAACTCCTGACTTCAGCTCAGGTCATGATCTCATGGTTCTTGACTTCGAGCCCCACCAGGCCGCCTCGCCATCGGGCTCTGTGCTGACAGTGCAGAGCCTGCTTGGAATTCTTTCTCTCCCTCTCCCCCACTTGTGCTCTCTCTCGCTCTCAAAATAAACAAACTTTAAAATAAAAGAAATGCAACACAGGGTTGGCTCTTCATTATTCTCCACGAACAAGATCCCCGGCAACGCTACCCTACAGACACAGGTGGTTCACTCAGACAGGTGTGAACAGGGTGCACTAGCATTCTGAATGACGCCAGAGTCAAAACACAGTAATGACAATGAAAAGCACACGCTTTCCCCCCACAGCTGCACACACACACACGCGCCTGGAAAGGATCCGTTCCCTGGGGTTGTTTATGCAGCCGGGACTCTAGACTGGTACAAATAATCTATTAATGTATAGATATAATGTACAAATAATCAAACAATGTATTAGTGAAAAACACAAATACTATTAAATTCAAAGCCATGGTCTACACCTCTTCAGATTATCCAAGACATTTACTGAACGCCAACCCTGGTGGCCCCTTCTAGGAGCCCTCTTTGGTGAGGGAACAGTGCAGACAGTGGGCCGCAGCCGAGGCGCTGGTCCTTCCCACAAACAGGGTTCAAAGCCCCTTTTCTCTCTTCCTGACACTGCACTTTCAGAGGATGGGAGAGACACATTTTTTTTTTTTTTTTTTGCACAAGACACAGAATTCTAAAACTGGAAATGTACTCTAAAAGTACATTTAAAGTACTCTTTGTAATGTTTTACTCAAATTTGCATACTATTTAAATATAAATCAGGAGGTTGGGAAACTCTCCTTTTAAAATTTTTCTGGTGTTATAGTTTTGGTGTTTATGTTACTAAAACGGATCAGATACAGCCCTTGAGACAGCTACACACCTGGGTGCCCGGGTGGCTCTGTCGGTTTAGCGTCCGACTTAGGCTCAGGTCACGATCTCGTGGTCCGTGGGTTCGAGCCCCGCGTTGGGCTCTGTGCTGACAGCTCAGAGCCTGGAGCCTGCTTCCGATTCTGTGTCTCTCCCTCTCTCTGTTCCTCCCCCAATTGCTCTTTCTCTCTCTCTCTCAAAAATAAAATAAAGATTTAAAAAATTTAAGAAAAAAAAAAAGACAGCTGCACACCGCCTTTCCCACAGAGAAAGCCTGATGCACACGGAACACGGGTCTTTCTGGTCTCTGACGCTCCCTCTACATGGGTCACACATGTACAGAAGCACAATTAGGAACAAAGACATTTTCACAGACTTTTCCTATTAAAATTCAAACAGGGTTCTCTCTTCGTAGCCATTCCCTACTTTTCCCTCCAAATAAGAGATGATGACCCAAGAAAGACTCCCTCCAAACACAAAAAATAAAAAGCCCCCCCCTTTAGAGCAGTATGGGCGTTAAACTCACCATGGAAATGACCGTGGGAGGAAGCTGTTTAGGGTCTCCGACCAGGACCAGCTTGTTGCAACGATGGATGAGTGGAGTAAGGGTCTCAACCTCACAGGACTGCCCAGCCTGGGTACGAAAGCACAGAAGGAAAAGGGATTCTTACTCATCTCTGCTGTTTCTTTATTCCCGTACAGTTTATCAAGTTCACACAAGGTCAACATTCAGAAAAGCATACACTTTCTCCTTCTGCACCGAGTATCAAAAATCGGGATTTCTGAGTGTACGCTTGTGACGAGCACCATTTTTTTTTATTAAAATTTAAAAAATACCATAAACTGAGAAAACAAAGAATATTTTTGTGTTTAGAAAATAAAACCGTAACAGCAGACATACTTTGAACAATCAAGTAGGAAAACCATTGCACACACTTGCGAGGTGGCAGTGCTCGGGTGCCACGGCCACCGGGGACCCAGCCGTGAGCCAGGGGGCAGTGTGACGCCCCAGTGCTGTGTTCTTTGTTCTCGCTGGGCACGCGCCTGAGGTATGTCCCCCTCTCCCTGCCACCCCCCTCTTCCTTTGCTCCTCAGAGGCCTCGTCATCTGCACGACTCAAGCTTCTCTTTGGTGACACCTTCTTCAAGCATGTGATCACCTCCCCGGTTCCCGTCCTTTCACTTTGGTGAAGCTGGATCTCGGATCTCAGATTGATCCTCTGCAGCTCACTTTCCATGTCTTCTGGCTTCTGGCTTCTGGCTTCTGGCAAACAGTACGTACCCAACAAATGTTTGCTCCATGAATGAACTACAAGTAAAGGGTGTTAACTGAAAATACTGTGGCTCAGAGCAGGCCAAAGTTATATTAAAACTGCTTCAAAAGGGAACCGGAGCTATTCCAAGCAGAACCAAGATACTCCTTGGGAAGGATCTGCTGGGACCAGTCAGCCATCCCTCAGACTCGAATCCCAATTCTGGAAACACCACTTCAGCCGTGGGGGGCCATCAGCAGCACATCTCATCACAAGGGACCGCGCACACACGCGACAGCAGGTGAAGACCAGGCACGCCACGGCCGTTTCCTCCTGGTCTCCGCATCAGCGCGCCTCGCCCCAACCCCCGGCTCAGCCCACGACGCCAGCACAAGCTGCCCAGTCGTTCAGCCGACCGCCCACTGACCTCATCGACAATGACACAACTGAAGGGGACACCCCCTTGCCCACGAAAAGCAGACTCGAGCAATAAACCACCGCTCGTGCTCAGCGTGCAGCAGATGACATGGGACTCTAAGATGATGATGCTCTGTGTTTTCTGTGGGCGTCCTTGAACCTACGGCAACAGATCAAAGTTAGTCCGTGAACAGCTGTAAGAACCCCCGATCTCGGCAGGCCTACGTTTACTGTAAAACACCTACCATCGAGCGTGTGACAAAAACATTTAGTGACGCTTGAGGGGGAACCTCCGATCTAGGAAATAGCAGGTAATCAGAAACCACCATAGAGAACACTCAGAACACGAAACAAGCACATCAGGAAAAATTTATTCAGGCTTGATTTGGTCAAAGCAGATTATAACTCTTACAGCAGATGTACGTGGGCAGGTATCAGAATGCGCGGAGAGAGCTGTGAGGCAATTGTCGGAGTTAAACTGGGGTCAGAGCTCAGCTAGAACACACATTTCCCTGTCAGTTAAGTACGTGTGGTGCTGTTCCTTCTTTCTCAAAGGCCTGTGCCCACAGGGACGCCTGTGAAAATGCAGAGCACTCTGCTTGCGCAATGACGACAACCACCTCAGTCCACCTGTCACACAGCGCGATGGAGCTGGACTGGGAATGACACCTCACAGCACATACCGTTTAGTGTCCCAGCTAATAAACCAGGGTTCTTAGCACTGATCTGCTGAGCCTGGTGCCGTCCGTATAAAGGCGCTCATCCCTGTACGTGTGATTTGCTCAGCTGTGGACTTGGACTCCCAAGGAACGTGTGTGAACCTCAGAGGGTGGCAGCCGTGGCCCTCGGGGCGCACGTGAAGGCACTGTCCCCTTCACACACCTCTCAGCTGCCTGCTGAGGAACACTGCCAGGTGCAATTAATTCAGTGGCCCACAGAACCCAGTGGGGAGCAGCAAAACCCACACAAAAAAGTTTATTTGTTGAGCCTTGGAGGGGAGACTGGTAATACATTCAAGAGAAAAATCTCAGCCTAAAAAACACTAATGACGTCACCAGCTGCCGTGACCTGCTCTGACCCCCGCTGGTTTTTAGGGCTGGAATCTGGGGAGGGGGACACAGGTCTGGCTCATCCTGGCTTTGATCAATCTAAAGGTTGTTGATTTTAAAGAGATTTTATTTTTAAGTCATCCCTACGCCCAGCGTGGGGCTCGAACTCATGGCCTCGAGATGAAGAGTCAGTCATGTGTTCTACCAACGGAGCCAGCCAGGCGCTCCCTGGTATTTTTATAACCAAAGAACACTGGGGAAAAAGCTACACGTTATAAAAGGATCCTTATGATCAAAAACAAATATGACAAGTTTATGCTTTCAGCCAACTGCAAAGCACGTGCTTGTACTACCTTATGCCAAACCCCAGCCACCGTCACTCTACTTGAATCCAGACAGAAGACTTCCCTTTCTCTTCCTTTTTTTTCTTTTCTGGCATCCCTGGGTGGCCACAAATTTTCTTTTTTAATAAGGAAAACACTTCACATCTACTTTTGCTAACTATTCATCTGATGATAATTATCATAAGCAGCTCTGCGGTGGCGGGAGAAGAGCACCTAATGAGGTTTTTCAATACCTACCCAGACATAGAAAAGGAGAAGACAATTTATCATCACCTTTCTTAGAAGTCTCAGGTGACAATAAGAATTATTAGGGGAAAGGAATAAAAAGGCAAACGTACATGTAATTGCGCCATTTTCTCTACTTTCGTATTTTAAAAAAGTTTTCACAATCAACCAAGTTTTAAATGCAACTGAGAAAAGTCCATCGGCTGTGGGAAATAATTCATGATAACACAAAGAAAGAAGGAAAATCCTGGAAAATGCAACAGGTGAACCACTTACCTCTTTAATTTTAGAAGCTAGTTCCTGCCTCTCTTTTGAAACTTTTGCAATTTTTTCATCTAATTCTTGCCTCTGGAAAAAATTAGAGTGCAACCATTACAATTAAACCGAGTGTTTTAAAATGCTCTACGGTCGGCTGCCTTATGTTGCAGAGGACACTGTAACCCGTTCACCCCGGCTGTTCTCTCTTTACCAGCAGAATCCTGGCCCCCGAGCTGCGCCACGGGACTGGGGCCTCACGGCCGCTCTGTCCCCACAGCCCGCAAAGCCCTTCCCCTGATGTGGGTCCTCATAGGAGCGCAGGCCCCAGGGAGGAGAGGAGCAGCCCGGGTGATGGAAGGTGGTGGCTCCGACAGGATGTCCCCGGCGGCCCTGGTCACCAGCGCCTGTGCACTTACGCACCCCCTCGCGCTTCTCCCTGCTCTTCTGGCCTGAGTGGATGGATCCAGCCTTAGCCCAGGACCCTCAAAGGTCCCCCACCCACGGGCCCGAAAAAAGGCATGCCCCCCAGGTCCTGCCTTTCTGCCTGCACTCTGCCTTGACTCCTTGTGTGGCCCCTTGAGGAGCGACGTGTACTTCCTCCAGGGCCTGTGCGAGGTCAAAGTCTCTGCATCACTTTCTCTGTGGTCTGGCCCCGAACTCCACTGCGGTGTTAAGCTGACAAATCCGTCACAAGGCACAAGATTCCATTCCGTTCGGTGTGTCCCCTGGGCGCTAGGTCTGTGTGCTGAGCAGTGTGACTCCTGGGGCTCTTCCCTCCCCTGACCTCCGAGTGGTTCAAACAGGTTCTCAATCCCATCCCAGTCGTTCCTCTAGCTCCAGTGATGGGCACACAATGCAGGCCTGGTGAACTACGGCCCCCAGGCCTTTTATTTAAAAACAGGGAGCAGAGCAGAGCTGCCTGCACATCCAGGGACTGACCAGACGCCTTCCGTGGCACCGATGCTCGGGGAGCGGAAAGCGGTCCCTTCTCTTCCTACAGGTTTTCTAAGCTGGGACAGTGATGCCCAGAGACGCTGGCACTTATCTTCTCCAAGGTAAGAAATGTCTGACGCACAGAAAAACAAATCGAGGGGAAGGTGGGGAAAGGACATCACCCGAGCCTCTGGACCCAGCCTTGCGCTGGGAGTGCCCAGAGTTCCTAGGCACGTGAGTTAGTGAATTCCCATTTTTGTCTAATTTGGACTCCTTTAACTTGCCACTGAAAGACACCTAATAAATTCACTACAACTCTAATATTTGGAAGGCAACAGCAAACTACAGCCTGCGGGCCAAATTCAACTCACCATCTGTTTTTGTAAATAAAGTTTTATTGGAATATAGCCACATCCACTTGTATATGTATCCATCACTACGTTTGTACGATAACAGCAGAGTTGAGCAGTCGACACAGAGACCATATGGCCTGCAAAGTCTAAATTATTTACTGCTTTTACTTTTTAGAAAAAATTTGTTAATCCCTGATATAAGGCATACCGCTCTTGTATACATCTTCACACATCAATTATGCTATTCCACAATAAAAGAATGGTATCAAATACTCATCACTACTTACATAGCTGTCAGCTGTTAGAAAACCAGTAATAAAGAAATTTGCGATACCTGTGTTTCCTTTCCACCTCGGCATAAAGCACGCTGGCGGGAAAGTTCATCTAGTTGATGATCTAGAAATTCTTTTCTTCTATGCATCTCCTGAACATGAGAAGGTAAGTCTTTTTCTTAAAAACAAAACAAAAAGAAAAGAGAATGAGAAGCTAACTCTGACACATACATGCACACACATGCACACACAATGAGAAGAAAAACTAGTTCTCAAATCTACTCTACTTCAAGTGTCTCCAAATTACCTTCAATGCCCAAGACATCACCTATCGTATAAAGGGAAATAGAAATAACAGTATGTGCCTCAATTAGTACTTACTCATTCTGTGGTTAACTTGGCTGTCCAAACTAAATCTTAGGACCTCATTATTAATAGACTTTTCTGGACCCAGACGTACTAAATTTATATCTCCACAGTTTCCTGTTGATAAAAAAAATCATACTTAGAGAATAATAAGGACATTGCCACTTTCTGCACATAATATCTATTTCTTTTTGTTTAAGTTTATTTATTTATCTAGAGAGAGACAGAGACAGCATGAGCATGCAAGGGGCAGAGGCACAGGGAGAAGAGAGAGAATCCCAAACAGGCTCTGCACTGTCAGCACAGAGCCCGATTCGGGACTCGAACTCACAAACCCATGAGATCATGGCCTGAGCTGAAACCGAGAGCCGGACACTTTATGGACTGAGCCCCCCAGGAGGTCCCATAATATCCATTTCTAAGCAAGTATACTAACAATCAGAGAAGGGAGCTAAGATTAATTATCAATCTAGACACCTGAAAGAACAGCAGCGGATTCATATACATTAAATATGCTTCACAACCACTCTATAAGGCAAGTAGTTACCATTTCTACCTAATAAAAGCTCCAGAGGTTGCATAAACAGTACATTACAAAGTTGAGATTCAATTATACTAGCGCTTCTCAAACTATGTTCTGTACCTTTCACAATAAAATACATTTGGGCAAAGGTGAGTTAAAATAAGATAGATTTTTTTTTTTAATTTTCTTTTTAACGTTTATTCATTTTTGAGAGACAGAGCATGAGTGGGGGAGGGGCAGAGATAGAGGGAGACACAGAATCCAAAGCAGGCTGGATGCCCAATGTGGGGCTGGAACCCGCGAACCACAACATCATGACCTGAGCTGAAGTTGGACGCTTAACCGACTGAGCCACCCAGGTGCCCCAAATAAGATAGATTTCTTAACCACAGGATATTTCAGATGTATAAAGACTTTCAGATATTAACACATATTTGACCTTCCAAGACAGAATCATACTTATAATCAAATCTTTCTCTGCAGAACGTTTCTGGAACTCTCTACCCCCATCACACTGCTAACTCCAGAATCGAAGGGACACAAGGTGCTGGCAACTCTGGAGCAGGTACTTCCAAAAGCTATAAACATCACTTAAATGGCTTGTTATTACCCACACTTTTAATTTACATTACCACAGTTTATATATTATTTAATCTAAACATCACCCACTCCATCATTGGGCTAAGTTACAGCGATCATGCAGAGTTTATCAGCACTTATCTGAATCTGATACATCACACACTTATTTGTTTATTGTTAATCTCCTGCCAGTGAACACGGTTTTGTTTTGGCCACTGGCTCCAACAGCGGCCTGCAGGTTGAGGACAGGTAATGAATGAATGACTCATTAAACTGGTCTCTACAACATACTTTTGTTCCCAGTTCAGCTCAGTGTTCTATACGTGAAGCCTCTACTCTGGCTAACATTTACTTGAAGGTTTCCAAAACTGCCAACTTTCTTGTGTTTCCATGAGAAAGGTAGATGAAATTACCTGGAAATTCACCCTCGATAAATACCTAGAAATGCTCCATAAATTGTAACACATCCTTTAAAGTATAGGGTGAGCTCACAGAGGTGGAAGAGAAATTCCTAGGGGCCAGAAACAAAGAGAAAGCTAAACATCAGAGCTCGAAGACCCTGAGCTGCTGTGGCTTCCCCAAGGGAACAGGATACACTGGGGCTGGCATAGTATGGGTGCTTGGAATTTGTTTTTTACTTTACATTCAATAGAATACAGAGACTTAAAAATCTTTAGTTCTACAGAGAGTTTGCCAAATGTCTACATTGGCAAAACTACCATTCCAGTGAAGATGCAGAAATTTTACCACGGAGGCTTGGATTTTAAAGTCACTAGAAAGGAAAAGGGCCCAGATGAGGTGGGAGGAAGAAAAAAAGTGAATGGGCTTAGCTGGGAAAAACTAAATTCTCTCCCGGGACTTTCCAACCACAGGCCCGCCCATGCCATGTGTGAACTGAGAGACTAAATACATAAAACAGGGAATGACAAAGGTGACCCAATCAAAATACAGTTGGGATCTTTAAAATTCAACTACAAATAAGCAACTTTATGCCAAGATGTTTTCAAAAACCTAAAAGGAGATGTTAATTTTTCTTGAAAAACATGTATTAGCCAAATTCAGTAAAAATATAGAAACC
This sequence comes from Hyaena hyaena, assembly GCF_003009895.1. Classification (NCBI taxonomy): domain Eukaryota; kingdom Metazoa; phylum Chordata; class Mammalia; order Carnivora; family Hyaenidae; genus Hyaena; species Hyaena hyaena. Next base: position 687,991 of record NW_024080670.1, on the reverse strand, counting down.
CTGGGTTGCCTGGGTGGCTCAGTCGGTTAAGCATCCAACTTCGGCTCAGGTCATGATCTCTTAGTTCGTGAGTTCAAGCTCCACATCAAGCTCTGTGCTGACAGCTCGGAGCCTAGAGCCTGCTTCAGATTCTGTGTCTCCCTCTCTTTCTGCCCCTCTGCGCTGACTTTCTCTCTCTCAAAAGTAAAAAACATTAAAAAAATATATATATATATATATAAACCCTGAATAGATACATAACAGTTAAGGGCGTTCAGACAACATACAGAAACTTACCCATCTGTCAAAAAAAAAAAAAAAAGACAATAAACAAACCCTATAAACAAATCAATCTTCAAGGAATAATCTCTTTCATATATAAAACATTCCAAAGAATAAACAAAAATTCTCCCTAATTCCTTTTAAGGTCAGTGTAACTAAAACCAGCCAAAGATATGACAAAGAAAATCGCAGGCCAGCCTCACTGAAGAGTGCTAATTTTACAATCCTAAATAAAACATTAGCAATCTAGCAACACGTTAAAAAATAAGAATACCTGACCAAGTTGGCCTTATTCTAGGAACCAAAGATATTTTAACATTAGAAAAACATTGTAATTGGGGCGCCTGGGTGGCTTAGTCGGTTAAGCGTCCGACTTTCGCTCAGGTCATGATCTCGCGGTTCGTGGGTTCGAGCCCCGCGTCGGGCTCTGTGCTGACTGCCAGCTCAGAGCCTGGAGCCTGTTTCAGTCTGTGACTCCCTCTCTCTCTGACCCTCCCCTGCTCACGCTGTCTCTCTCTCTCTCCTAGAAATAAATTAAAAAAACATTTAAAAAAAAAAAAAAAGAAAGAAAAACATTGTAATTTACCACAGTAACAGATTAAAGAACACGGCTTCGTTGTCATTTGAAGAGATGCAACAAGAAAAACACATGCAATAAACTTCAACAGTCCTTCACCAGAGAAAGTAATGAAAAGGGAAACCTCGTCCCGTTAAAGGTGAATGCTACACCCCAGAAACCAGCATCACACTTGACGGCAAAGGTGTCCAAGGCCTTGCTTTCAGGACGCTCAGGGTGGCTGGAAGGAGTGACAAGAGCGGAAAACGAAGGCCACGTGAAAGAACACAGCTCTCCCCTGCGTCCAGAAGCCTTCATGCTCTAAGCAAGCTCAAACTGCAGCCTGGCTGGCTGGGCCCGGCCCTGTCGCCCTGTCCCCGCACGCCCAAGTGCCGCCCTCACGCGGCCAGTCAGGGAAGGCGGAGGCGTGTTACAACCACGGCACTGCACGTGTGTGGGAGCTGCTCCCGGCCGCGTCCACCGCCACACCCACTTCCGAGAAGAATCTGGCACCACCTACAACACTGAAGATGCGCAACTCCTTGAACCCAACATGTTTGCTTCACAGTGTTCCTACGCTCAGACCAGCGCTTTTATAAACTCCTGACCTTGACCTATCTATCCTATGAAGGACGCTGGACATCAAAACCCCATACAGCGCTCACACCTCCCCAGTGAATCAGGTTTCATGAAGCAGCACTTTCCTCACTGCCTAGATGGCACTGGAAACAGTACAGTAACCAAACACCCAAAGCGCGCCTGCGTGCAGCGAACTATGGTCTAGCTAGACTGCGTGTGAGGCTTTCTCGCCTCTGGTGTAACTTCTAGAGCTCCCCGCACCCCCTCACCCCAATCCGTTCCCACGGCTAACTCCCGATGGCTCTGTCGGTTTCATCTCAGATGGCATGTCCCCCAGAAGTCTTCTCTAACTCTCCTGTGACTAAACCAAGGGCCGCTCTAACATGTCAGCAAGTATCTGTGTTTTACTGCTCTTCCAGAATGTATGGCTCTGTGCCCTAACTGCCCACTGATCCGCTTCCTCATTACTGCCTCCCGGAAAGCCTCCCTGCTGAAACCTCAGCACTTAGCACAGCGCCTTGGTACAAAGTAAATGCTCAGTAAAATCTGCCCAATGAATCAATGAGAACATACGGTCCACAGCCCCAAGCAGAAGTTATTACCACAACTGGCTGGCATTCAAAGCTGTCCGTGCAAAACAATAAAAACTAAAGGGAAAAGAGATTAGAAGCCCAGAGAAGTATCATACCCATAGGGTTCTTCTTGTCTTTACACTTCTCTTTAAATTCAAGGATGATTTTTTTCATAAGTTCGTCAACAGCCGCGTTGGAAGGCGCACACACGAGGACACGGTTCTGTTTGATTTTGGCGTTGGAGTTCTCATCTGAGTGCCCCCTCCTCTGGCTCTACAGTTTGACACACACACACACAGAACAGACACACAGCAAGAAATATGACGAGCTCTGTTACAGATTTTTCCAGTTTTCTCTACTTCCACGTACATTCCAACGTTCCCCTTTTTTAAATACTTGAAAACACATAATAGCACTTACATCTTACCTGGACATTAAAATTACAACTAAGTGTAACATTTTGTCATAGCTTCTCTGAGCCTCCCCGCACTAGCCACTTAGGCTACTCTGTACTCAATCCAACCAAAACATAGCCCGGGAATACATTCCACACAGTTCCTCTGCATTAGACGTGACCCACAGTGAAGCCAGAAGGCCACCATCCCGGCCCTTCTGGTTAGTGTCACAGAGGACACCAATCTGAGATAACGAAGAGTTACTTGTAACTTCCTCTCCTCCTGCTAACCTCCTTCTCTGGTGAAGTTCCGTGCAGTACTGAAGAGCTACACCACGAGTGCAGCTGTTGGCACGTGTCAGTTAAATAAGGGCAACGACACGGTCGGCTAACGGCACCAGCACCCTCACGCACTCTACCTCTGTCAGCAGGCGGTACAGAAGGCCAACGATAGTTTTTGATTTTCCTGTTCCAGGTGGTCCATGAATCAAACAGACCTTGGCAACTGATGGGGAGTGTTTGACCATGGCATATGCAGTTTCTATCGCTTTCTTCTGGTCTTCATTGAAATCTTTCAGGTAGGCAATCTGTGCAAAGGACAGGAGAGAGAATGAGTTGCTCTTCGTGGAGTGGCACGGGAGAGGAAGATAATGGAAAACCTTCATTTGAATGTCTTGTAATCTTTATCAGACAGAAGCTTTGGTTATGATTGGGCAAGACTCCAAAGTCACCGTTAATCTAAAGAACCACTTCCAGGGCGCCTGGGTGGCTCAGTCGGTTAAGCATCCGACTTTAGCCCAGGACATGATCTCACAGTTCGTGAGTTCGAGCCCCACATCGGGCCCTGTGCTGACAGCTCACAGCCTGCAGCCTGCTTCAGATTCTGTGTCTCCCCCTCGCTCTACCCCTCGCCTGCTCGCACGTTCTCTCTCTCTCAGAAATAAACATTTTAAAAAATGAAAATAATAATAATTTAAAAATTTAAAAAAAAGAACAAAAAACCACTTTGACTACTATAAAGAAAGTTACTCAGGAGTGTCTACAGGCTTCCATCCACCTACAAGTACTGCAGCAGTACTTCTGTTTGTGAATCGTACAAAGATGATCTCGAAAAATCATTCTACACTTCCCCCTATTTATTCTTTGGTTCTTCCCATTTTAGTTAATTCTTTCCTTACACAGTAAAAAAACATTCCAAGACTTTCTTTCCTAACTCCAGCGCTATAATGAAAGAGCACAGATCATGGGTCAGATCTAAGTCTCAACGCCAGTTTTGCCCAAAAGCTAGGTCTCCAGCCCCCTAAGCTCTCGGAGCCTCCACTGGAGCCACGCAGGACATCGGGGGTCCCCTGGAGGGCAGGGTGGGCGCACGACGCTGCACAGGCAGGGCCTAGCACACGGCGGCGGCCCTAGCACTCTGCCTTCCCCGGGCCCTCCTCCATGGTGACTTCCTGGAACCAGCACACAGCGCTTACAGGGAGAAAATACATGTTCTCGCAAAGTGGCCACGCCACCTGCATACCTGCAACCACACGCGTCAATTCTCCATCCATCTTTCATGTGCCGCGTAAACTCTATTAACTTAGTCCTACTTCTGAACCATAATCACCCAGCAGCTGAATGCTGGTCTTTGAGCACAACTTCGATTCTTTACTGTACTATGCCTTTTTTCTGAGGTAAGCTGAGTAACGTAGTGCATACTTTGCCACATTAAAGAAAATTAAGTCCAAAACAATGTCACTGTGCATGCACAGTGGTACGTCTTTGTCACAACAACAGGAATATGCACAGCGGATAAAAACACGACACTCTGACATTCTGACATGCAATTTTCTGACTTTCCGTTTTTATTAAATCATCACTCACGATTCTCTCGGACGTTGTAGTTAGTAAATCTTTTGTACAGAAGTCCATGGGGTTTGGATTCAGAACAACTCTGGCCAGTTGGTTCCGTCCACTCAGCAAAGACATGGCTTTCAACTTCCTTTGTGTAGTTACCAGAGAACTGATGACAGTGCATTTCACAAGTTCGTTTAAATTGAGCATCAAATTATCTTGAGTCTGGATGGAAAGGGAACACTCAGATTTCCCATTACGCACTATTATCAAGAAAGAGAAAAAGCAATTTCAGTGACCAGTGACTGATGCTGTGCAGCTACAAAGTTCTTCAGAATAATGTGCTTTATAACTCATGTGTTTCATAGGATGGATTATTTAAGTCGCTCACTCACAAGCCTACTGACCGCCTCCTGAGAACCAGACAGTGATCCTGTCCTCAAGAGGCTTATTTTCTATAAGAGGGACACAGATAACCACACAAACACGTCAGGCAGGTGTCGCTGTAGACAGGAGAGTTGGGAAGGCTTCCTGGTAAGATGGTGTCTGGGCAGCCACTTGAAATGAAGGAGTACGCCACAGCCTTACATGGGGAAAGGGAGCTGCTGGCAATGAATCGGCACCCGTGAGGCCGGAGAAGCAGAGCTGGGCCTGGAGTATCTCAGGAACGGGGAGAAGCCTCACATGGCTGGAAGGAGAGGCAGGGGGACCCGGACCACAAGAGTCAGAGAGTAAAATGGGGCTCCGTTCTAGATGGCTCCGCAGGCCACAACACTGGCTCTGGACCCACCCTGAGTGAGGCTCTGTGACGCTGGGCAAGGTGCTCGGGCTCACACGAGAAGAATCCCTCTCCCTGCAGAATGAGGGATAAAGCGCCCCGCAAAAAGCACAGAAGCACGGGGCCGCCCCCGGGGCCACCGCAGTAACCTAGGTAAAAGCTAACGGTGGCGTGGCCCAGAATGTGGCAGCAGAGGTGGGGCGTGGCTTTTAGACACCTGCAAAGGAAGAATATTTGCTGATGGGCTACATGGAGGGTGTGAGAGAACGAAAGGGTCCAGGATGACTGAGGTTTCGGGCCTGAGCAACTAAAAAAAAAGAGCATCTCACTCACGGAGATGGAAAAACAGAGGAGTGGAGAGGTCAAGCAGAAAATCTAGTGTTTCTTTTTGGTCTTTTGTCTAACAGGTTTGCACACGGAGATGTCAGATAGTTGGGACGCTTGAGGAGTCTGAAGGAGACTATTTTAGGAATATAAATTTAGCTAATGTCACCACTTGTGAGAGTGAAAAGCTCAGATTAAGCCACGTCCCCTGCCGCTGCTCCCCTCGATGCCTTCAGCAGGAAGGAGTGTGCAGGGCCCCAGCGATGATAAAAGTGTGGCACGCCGAACGCTGAGCGGTTTTTAAGACTTGATGGAAAAAGTGAGTGAAGGAAAGAAATCATGTTCTCTTCACATTAAGTGAGACTAAGAAAGCAGCAATGTTAAAAAGGCCACTTGCCAGGTGACAAAGAACGTGGACGACCCTGTGGTCCAACAGTCGGAGGTTCCTCTCCCGGGCCCACCACTTAACGGTGAGAATGACCTTAGAGAAGTCACACTACATCCCCAAGCCCTCACATCCCGACAGCGGGAATACAGAATTCTGACTGCTCTGCAAGGCCTTGGGGAGATGATGAATGTGGGCAGGAGGGACAAGGCCTGGCGCCCGGCACACAGTAGGTCCTTGTTCTATCAACCTAACATTCCTTCTGCTCTGCTCCTCCCACGAGAAAAGCCCCTACTACACAAGGGATGAGAGTGATGGAAACAGCAAACCCTTCAAGGTGCCTGACAGCGACTTACATGTTTGGTCTTCTCATTGATAATTAGCCAAAAAACCAAGGCTGGAATGTGATTTAAGATATAAAAGACAGATGGTCTGCACAGTTTAATAATAATTGCAATGATATGAACGAAGGTACTGGAAAAAGAGGACATTACAAAAGAAAGCTTTTTTTTTTTTTATGTTTTCTTTTTTTTTGTTTTGTTTTTTTTGAGAGAGACAGCATGAGCAGGAAAGGGACAGAATCCGAAGGAGGCTCCAGGCTCTGAGCTGTCAGCACAGAGCCCCACGTGGGGCTCAAACCCACGAACCGTGAGATCATGACCTGAGCTGAAGCCGGACGCTTAACTGACTGAGCCCCCCAGGTGTCCCCAAAAGACAGCTTTTAAATCGTAAGTCTAGAGCAGTTAAATGCTGTGCCTTTTGCAGATGAATCTAGAAAAACTAAAAAATGACTCTGAATGGCAAGTAATCAACCCAGCAAATACATGTCTGGTATGTGTGTAACAAACACGTAGCCAGTAAAGTACGTCTCAGAGGGGAATTAAAAGATGAGCTTATAGGGGTTCCTGGGTGGCTCAGTTGGTTAAGCAACCAACTTCGGCTCAGGTCATGATCTTGCGGTTTGTCGGTTCAAGCCCCGCATTGGGCTCTGTGCTGACAGCTCAGAGCCTGGAGGCTGCTTCAGATTCTGTGTCTCCCTCTCTCTCTGACCCTCCCTTGCTCACACTGTCTCTCTCTGTCTCTCTCTCAGAAATAAATTTTTTTAATTTTAAAAAATTAAAAAAAAAAAAAAGATGAGCTTATAGCTGATGGACTTCTCTGTACTGTCTCATTATTTACTTACTGACTGAAGTGCGGCGAAATTTATGAACATAACCGCAGTAATATTCGTTGAAATCCGGCATGCGATTTCCCTCTGTGTCCTCTCCATTTTCAAGAACCAAAAACACCAAATCATTTTCCTTTGGATGCAGCTGTTTAGTTAGTTCACATTCCTCAAGATGAACTATAAAACAAGAAGAAGTCGGCATTTATTCTAACAGAATTATTTTAAATAAGATTAACTTAGAGGATATGAAGCCCTTGCACTAAGTCCCAGCAAGCGTACAGCACCAGCAAGCTGTGTACCGTGCTTCAAAATGAGAGGAGTGAGCCAGTCTGCGTGCTCAAATACTGATTATACAGTGTTATAAAGTGTTTCTTAACAACTGCTAAAAAGCCAAAATAAGTAAAACTGTAATATTCAAAAGTAGTTAACAGATTTCCTTTCCTTGTAGTTTTAGTTTTTAACCAAGAAATTTTCACTTTTGTTCATTTTCAAAATCCTAGGAGAAACTCTAAAAACCGGTCCAAGAACATGTAAGAATTTTGAGCCTATTGTTGGCATTTCAAACAAGGGGGAAAGGACTGCTGTAAACTTCCAGGGCTGGGAACACAGAGCAAGCCCTAGGATAAAGAAGTTCAGTACCAACCGCCAGGTCCAGCAACAATATACTGAACTAAAATATGAGGCACTGGGCAGGTAGACGGAAGCACTAAATCAAAACAAGATTTTAAACCGTGACAGGTAAGAAATACCTGTTTGAAAGCATCAGGGACGAAATACCACAGTGAAGAATTACTGTGCTGAGATCCACCGCAGTCAGCCCAGTATTTCCTCTAGAAACATCTGAACTGCCTGGAGGGGCAGCAAGAGGCCAAGCGGTACCTGGAACGGCCTTGCTGGACTAAAAAGACAAAAACCGGAGTCCAGAGAACGGGGACCCTGGTAGCCTCACGCGCTTCAGGTTGGGACCATGAGGGACTCAGGACCACACCCAAGGATGAAGTAGAACCAAACCCACCTTGACACGGGCTGCGGCCCGGCTTCCAAACACCTGGGGGGCCCCAGAAAATCCCAATCCCTTGAACTGCATTAAGATGACCCCCCAGTGTAGGTGCCCCCAGAAGCCTGGAAGCAGCAAAGGGAAATCCTCTCTGGAAGAAGTCGGTATCGTCCTTGGCCTCAAATTATGTTTATAAGTAACTTTCCCAAGATACGGACACACACCAGAGACAGAGCACAGGGAGAGAAGCAGCATACAAACTGGTAGAATCGAGGGACAAAAAAGGACCGTCCTGGGGGTTACAGACTGAATTTCATGCAGTTTAAAACACAATTAAGGGGCGCCTGGGTGGCTCAGCTGGTTAAGTGTCCGCTCTAGACTTCGGCTCGGGCCATGATCTCAGGGTCCTGGGGTCTGAGCACTGTACGGGGTTCTGTGCTGACGGCGCGGAGCCTGCTTGCGTTTGTCTCCCTCTCTACCCCTCCCCCGCCTGCACTCTCAGAGTAAACTAAAAAAAAAAAAACACAAAAATACATAACAAGAGCATACAATGTGGCATGGGGATACATTAGTCGTTTAAAGGTTTTGCCTTATCAGTGGAGACACTTAAAATATCTATTAAAACTACAGACTCTGAGAAATCAAGGGTGCATGTTGTCAGTTTTAGCCCACCTGTTCTAAAACAGCAAAAGAAGTATAAATTGAGGTATAATTTCTAAATTAACAAGAAGAAAAAATGAAAAGAAATTTTAAAATGGAGGAAAAAAGTAGAAGTATTCAACCAAGACAAAAGGTAATAAACAATATATAATTAGGTTCATTTACTTAGATTGTGTTTCTTTTCATGTTGTGTGTTTTTTTAAAATTCACCTTTTTTTTTTTTTTTTTTTACAAATAGTTTATTGTCAAATTAGTTTCTACATAACACTCAGTGCTCATCCCCAAAGTGCCCTCCTCCATGCCCATCCCCCCCTCCCCCCCACATCCATCAGTCCTCAGTTTTTGTCAGCATTCAAGAGTCTCTCATGGTTTGCCTCTCTCCCTTTCCCCCACCATTTCCGCCCTTCTTCTCCCCCTTGTTCCTCCGTCAAGTTCCTCCTAATCCTCCTATACGTGCAAACATATGGTATTTGTCCTTCTCTGCCTGACTTATTTCGCTCAGCATAACACCCTCAAGGTCCATCCATGTTGCTACACATGGCCAGATTTCATTGTTTCTCATTGCCATGTAGTATTCCATGGTATAGATAAACCACATCTTCTTGATCCATTCATCTGTTGATGGACACTTAGGCTCTTTCCATGTTTTAGCTATTGTGGAGAGTGCTGCTATGAACATTGGGGTACATGTGCTCCTATGCCTCAGCATTTCTGTATCCCTTGGGTAAATTCCTAGCAGTGCTATTGCTGGGTCATAAGGGAGTTCTATTGTTAGTTTCCTGAGGAACCTCCACACTGTTTTCCAGAGGGGCTGTACCAGTTTACATTCCCACCAACAGTGTAGGAGGGTGCCCGTTTCTCCACATCCTCGCCAGCATCTAGACTTCTCTGATTTGCTCATTTTAGCCACTCTGACTGGCGTGAGGTGGTATCTCAGTGTGGTTCCAAAAGTATACAGCCAACTGATCTTTGACAAAGCAGGAAAGAATATCCAATGGAAAAAAGACAGCCTTTTTAACAGATGGTGTTGGGAGAACTGGACAGCAACATGCAGAAGAATGAAACTAGATCATTTTCTCACACCATGCACAAAAATCAACTCAAAATGGATAAAGGACCTGAATGTGAGACAGGAAACTATCAACACCCTAGAGGAGAAAGCAGGAAACAACCTCCTTGACCTCCACCGCAGCAACTTACTTGACACATCCCCAAAAGCAAGGGAATCGAGAGCAAAAATAAACTGTTGGGACCTCATCAAGATTAAAAGCTTCTGCACAGCCAAGGAAACAACCCAGAAAGTTAATAGGCAACCAACGGAATGGGAAAAGATAGTTGCAAATGACATATCAGATAAAGGGTTAATATCCAGAATCTATAAGGAACTCACCAAACTACACGCCCGAAAAACAAACAACCCAGTGAAGAAATGGGCAGAAGACATGAACAGACACTTCTCCAAAGAGGACATCCAGATGGCCAACAGACACATGAAACGATGCTCAGCATCCCTCCTCATCAGGGAAATACAAATAAAATTCACCTTTGATTTAATGGTTCAAACTCTTGAATATGTGTAAAAATATAAACTCCTATCATTTTTTCTTATATATTTTTTCAGATATATGTATATTGTGAATTGTCATATCTTTGGTTGAACTAAGCTTATTATGAAAGATTCCCTTTTTGTATAATGTTTTTGTCTTACAGTCTAGTTTGATATTAACAGAGCTAAACAAGTCTTCTTTTAGTTGAATTTTCTCCAATCTTTTTTTCAACCTTTTCTTATGGTTACATGTTACTTGTTCATATGTACGGTGTATCATTACATCGTATTATATTATTCTTTTCTTTGACAGCTAGAGAGCGGGTGTGTGTGCATGCACCAGCGGGGGAGGGGGGACGCGGAGGGACAGGGGGCGCAGGAATCTTAAGCAGGCCCCGCACGCCAGTGCAGAGCCCGACGCCCGACAATGCGGAGCTCGATCTCAATGACCACGAGATCATGACCTGAGCTGAAATCAAGCGTCAGCCAGATGCTCCTCATATTAAATTAGTCTTGAAACACTATTTTCTTCTACAAAGATGCTAAGGCTACTTAGGCAACTGCAAGTTCAGATACGGGATAAAAGAACAGAGATGATACTGGTCCTATCAGATAGCAGGTCAACTCTCAAAGACTTGCAGGGTCCTGGCTAAAGGGCTTGAACTACAAGGGATAGGAATACAAGTATGCACTTGTTCGTGCATTTATGAAATTTTTTAAAAAGCACATTGGTCAATGCCAGTGCTTGCAGTGAATTAACTCATTATTTTGAAAACTGGTCAAGAATCAAGAACATTTCTACCTTTCTTTATGAAGTATATACCACAGAGTAACCAAACACATAGGAAAATTTCTCTTTACAGAACTATTCTAGGGCACTAGGGTGGCTCAGTCGGTTGAGTGTCCGACTTCGGCTCAGGTCATGATCTCATAGTTCATGGGTTCAAGCCCTGCATCGGGCTCTGTGCTGACAGCCAGCTCAGAGTCTGGAGCCTGTTTCGGATTCTGTTGTCTCCCTTTCTCTCTGCCCCTCCCCTGCTCACGTGCTCTCTCTCAAAAATAAATAAACATTAAAAAAAAATAATTAAAAAAAAACTATTCCAGCTAATAAATGAAAAAATGACCAAATAAAAATATCAGCACTTTGTACCTTTAATAAATTAATCTTGGCAGTCAGCATCAACAGCTGTAAATATTACAGAAAGAAATTAGAGAGTCACGCACCTCCTGGAAAAGGAACATGCCACCAGCCATGAAACAGTTTTGCCAAAAATAATACATCAAACTTGAATCTGATCGTGTCTGTAGATACAGGGCACGCAGACAAACATGCCAACCAACACCGGGGGCACACGGTACCAAGTGCAGACAGGAATTCTACAGGGTCAACAACGTCACTTCTTCAACAAATAAATTACGAAGTGGAAAAAAACAGGAGGAGAAAATTATAGTTAAAAAAGACATTTAAAAAAAATTTTTTTTAATGTTTTATTTATTTCTAGGAGAGAGAGAGAGACAGCGTGAGCAGGGGAGGGTCAGAGAGAGAGGGAGTCACAGACTCTGAAACAGGCTCCAGGCTCTGAGCTGGCAGTCAGCACAGAGCCCGACGCAGAGCTCGAACCCACGAACCGCGAGATCATGACCTGAGCGAAAGTCGGACGCTTAACCGACTAAGCCACCCGGGCGCCCCAAAAAAGACATTTCAACTAGTGTCAAAGTGTGAACCTAATTTGGATCTTATTTCAAGCGGGCTGAAAAAAACTCTTCTGTGAGGAAAATGGAAATGTGAATAGTGACTACCTACCTCACATTGAAGAATCACTGTTAATATTTTAGCAATAAAATGTTATTTTATTATAAATTTTTAGGTCTGTATCTTTTAGAGATAACCACTGAATTTAATTACAAATGACCCACCTCCTCCGGCAAAAATCAAAGCAAACACAGTCTACAAAACCTCTCCACGGTAAACTACAAATACGTTACTGAAAATAAGCCGAAGAGTTTACATGGGAACGCAAAGGGACAAGAAGAGCTCAAGCACTCCTAAGGCCAAACAAAGTAGGAGGACTTGTTCCCTGGGGATCACAGGATCATTACCGGGGCGCCTGGGGGGCTCAGTCAGCTAAGTGTTTGACTCCTTCGCTCAGGTCACAATCCCACAGTTCATGAGATCGAGCCCCACGTTGGGCTGTGCGCTCACAGCAGAGCCTGCCTGGGATTCTCTCCCACCCACTGTCTCTGCCCCTCCCATGCTTGCACAGGCTCTGTCTCTCAAAATAAACAAACTTAAAAAAAAATTATTATAAAGCTGGACAGAGTAATTAGGCAAAGTGATATGGGCAGTAGGGTAGGAAGATGGTCCAACAGAGAAGAAATGAATCCAGAAAAAAAAAAAAAATCAAAGATTAAATGGACACTAGATTTATGGCAAACCCAGCACTGGAGAGCTTGAGGATGGTCTTTTCCAATAAACGACACCAGGACAACCATAGTGTCCATTTGGGGGGAAAAAAAAGAAAGAAATTATGACCCTTACATTCTCGTTCATGCATGAAAATAAATTCCAGGCTGATAAAACAGCGAACCATCTAGAAAATGGGTCGCAAACTTTTTCTCTGCGAGCCATATAGAGTGTCTGTTGTATTCTCACCATCTTTAATTCAAAGTTGTAAAAGCCTTACTCTAGAGCAGTACACAAACAGGATGTGCGGTCGATTTGTGACACCTTTTCTAGATGGTAAGAGAATGTACTGATGCCCTAGAGCCGGGATAGGTTTCTTAAATGAGGCACAAAACACTAACCATCAAAAAAAAAAAAAAAAAAAAAAATAGATGCATTTGCCAGGTTAAAGATAAAAAATTCTAGGGGTGCCTGATTGGCTTGTTCAGGGAGCATGCGACTCTTGATCTTGGGGTCGTAAGTTCGAGCCCCATGTTGGGTGTAGATATTACACACATCCATACATACATAAAAGAAACTCTTAATAAAAATAAAATGAGGCTCTTAAAGACATTGGTGAGAGTCAAAATACAAGCCAAATTGAGAGAATGGCATGTATCCAAATCATGTAAGAACTCGTAAAAGTCAATAAGAAAAAGATAACAGAAAATTAACAGGAACCTTGAATAGGCATCTTCCCAAAACAGATCACTGAAGCAGCTACTAAATATATAAAAAGGTGCCAAGCTCACTGATAACAAGCAGAGGACTAAATTAAACCACAAGAGGCCATCGATCGAAACACGGCAGAACGCCCAACACTAAATGGCCATCAGCACAAATGTAGTGGCGAGGGCCAGGCCCCCACACACTGGTGGGGCACCGTGCCGTACCGCAGGCTGGGTGCCGCCTGGGCAACCTGAACACACACGGACCCAAGACTCCACAACCCACTTCTGGATATAGGACTCAGAAGAAACCCCTCACAAAAACCCGGACAGGTACATCACAGCGACACTGCTGACAAAATGCTGCGGGAGGGTTAACGTGGCATGCCTGAGGCTGCCCTCCTTAGAAAGGTCTGCTTACCAAGGCGGCCCTGGGCACCTGTGACCCTGGATATGGGGATTATCATGTGCTGACGAGAATGGCTCACTGTGCCTAAACTGTGTGCAGAAAGAGTATGATTTATGCCAAGTATCTGCTTTCCTTCTGGAAGTCAGGAATGTAGTTTAGGCAGAGGGTGTCTGGGGCACGGAGTCTTCCCTACTAGGGGGGCGCACCTGGGTGCCTTAGTCCGTTAACTGCCTGACTTTGGCTCAGGTTCTGATCTCACGGTTTATGGGTTCAAGCCCCGTGTGGGGCTCTGTGCTGACAGCTCAGAGCCTGGAGCCTGCTTCAGATTCTGTGTCTCCCTCTCTCTCTCTGCCCCTCCGCCACTTGCACTTTGTCTCACTCTAAAATAAACAAAAATTTAAAAAAGAAAAAAATGGGGTGCCCGGGTGGCTCCGTCGGTTAAGCATCTGACTTCGGCTCAGGTCATGATCTCACGGTTCATGAGTTCGAGCCCCGCGTCATGCTCTGTGCTGACACCCAGCTCAGAGCCTGGAGGCTGTTTCGGATTCGGTGTTTCCCTCTCTCTCTGACCCTCCCCTGCTCACGCTGTCTCTCTCAGAAATAAATAAAATGTTAAAAAAAATTTTTTTTAAAGAAAAAAAAGAGTTTGAGTCCACATCGGGTTCTGTGCTGTCAGTGCAGAGCCTGCTTTGGATCCTCTGCCCGCCCCCCGCCCGGGCCCTCCCCAACTTGCACTCTCCCTCTCTCTCCAAAATAAACAATAAAAACATTTTTTTTAATTAAAAAAGAAACAAACCAGTCTCCCTAGTCGGTGCCATTTCACATGCCACATGCTGTGACGATTCATTACTGGGAAAGTTAAGGACGCCCTGTGTGGCCCTACTGGGCAAGGACTGTCAGAGGCCTGATTGTGGTGCCGTCCACACTCTTCCCAGGGGCTCCCCCGCTGCTGACTCTGCGTGCTCTCACCATAAGGGTCACAGCCTTGGGCACGAGTGTATGTTAATCCCTGAGAGTCACTCTAGTGAATCACTGAACCTGGGGATGATCGTGGGGACCTGAGACACAGGCCAAAACTACTGAAAAGAATGTCTCACAGTAAAATCAAAAAAAAAAAAAAAAACAAAAAACAAAAAACCACCAAAACACCCACAGTAAAATCATGACATATTCACATAACGAAATACTACCATAATGACGAAAAATAGTGAAGGCACACATAAAACTGATGAATTTTACAGACACGTTAAAGAAGCCAGATTAAGAGCAGATACTACGTGGCTCTATCACACAATCAAAATAAATGCCAGATAAATTTGCAATTTAAATATTAAAAACATAAAACTATAGGAAAATATGGGAGTATTTATCCAGTTTCTTTTTTTCTTTTTAATTTATTTCTGAGAGAGAGAGAGAGAGAGAGAGAGCGAGCAGGGGAGAGTCAGAGAGAGAGGGAGACACAGAATCTGAAGTAGGCTCCAGGCTCTCTGAGCTAGCTGTCAGCACAGAGGCCGACGCGGGGCTCGAACCCAGGAAGTGTGAGGTCATGACCTGAACTGAAGTTGGACGCTCAACCGACTGAGCCACCCAGGCGCCCCTATCCAGTTTCTAAGACCAAAGTCAGAACCATTTATAAATAAATAGGATAGTTCTGAATACATGTAGAAGTTATCTATGCCTCAAAAACTGCATGTGAAATTGAACCACAAATAAAAAAACTGAAAAGAGCAAGTCATAAGAAGGCCTGCAAATTAAGAAGAAAACCACATCCCTGATAGCAACCAGGACAAGGGGGCCATGCGCCCCCTCAGACAATGCAAATGATCAGAAAAGATTTGGGAACAAACCCTATGACTTCAAATGAGATACATTTTTCATACATAAAACTGGGGGGAAAATGCTTAAACTGGCAAAATGAGGGAGATGCCCACCTTTCCATCTCCATGGTAGAAGTCAAAATGCTACTCCTTTCTAGGCAGAGGCCAAGTCTTAACATGTGCAACTGTGCTGACCTGGCAAAGAGTCTCACCCTGAGTGCTTGCGACACTGAGCAACTACAAACAACGCGCGTGTCCAACCAGAAGTGACTGGCTGCACGGGTGTGTGGGGCACACTTACATCGGAGTAACTACAAACATGAAACACCCTGGTATTTAACAACTCTGAAAAGAGTTACAACGTATTAAATAAAATGACATCAGAAGCAAGCTCCACGAAGGCAGGAATCTCAGGGTTTCTTCACAGCTACACACATAGCATCTAAAATCCTATCCTATGAGGTGCTATAAAGTCAATAAATATCTGCTGAATGAATGAAAAATGTCTTGAAACAGGTAGAATGACCCTACTTCATACACACATACACAAGTCACACAGGTGAGCAAACGGTCTGGCAGGAAGCTGTGTACCAGTAGTTTCACGGGGGTCTGAGTGATGGGGGCCGGTGGTGTTTCTTGTTCTGCTGGCTAATAGTACTTCAGTGTCCTACAAGGAACACAGAGGTACCTCTCCCCCCAAATATACCTAACACATGCTTTTTATCTTACGTGAATCTATGGAGTAGGATGGACGAGGGATGAGGGATGGAGGCAGAAAGACAACTTACACTTTTTTTTTTTTAATTTTTTTTAATGTTTTTTATTTATTTCTAAGAGAGAGAGAGAGAGAGAGACAACGTAAGCAGGGGAGGGTCAGAGAGAGAGGGAGTCACAGACTCTGAAACAGGCTCCAGGCTCTGAGCTGGCAGTCAGCACAAAGCCCGACGCGGGGCTCGAACCCACGAACCGCGAGATCATGACCTGAGCGAAAGTCGGACGCTTAACCGACTAAGCCACCCAGGCGCCCCGACAACTTACACTTTTTAAGAAAGAGTTCTGAGTGCTTGGTTGGCTTATAACAACACATAAATGTGATATGTGTTCCAGACCTACATGAAATGAGCAGACAGCGGGAAGATGTGCTCCGAGTCTGTACACACATCTGTTCCGCGACACCCCCCCTCCACCCCCGTCAAGCCCCCTTCGCTCACCCTCTCTTCCATGTCCAGCTCGCATGCTGGCCTGTGCAATCCTAATTACAGAATGGTTAAAACCATGCACTGTCCCAGCAGTTACGCTCATTAATAAAGCCTTTAAACATAAACTTCTGTGTAAGAAGTTACAAACTCAACTTAGAAAACCTATGTCCCCAGAAAATTCAAATGACAATAAGGTTTCCTTAAATAGAAAGCTCCAATTATTATACATTCCAAGTTGCAGAAGAAAGAACTTACCCACAAACTCCCAGTATTTTTTATAATCAGCAGGAAATTTTCGTAAGTGCAGCTGATAGAACTTGTCTTTGTTCGGAGAGCTCATCCACTCCTGCGCCACCTACACATGGCAAAAAAGCACATTAAGAAAGCAAAGACATTCTGGAAAGTCAAGGCTAAACAGCCCAATTTCCCCAAACAACAAGCAACAGGGAAATCTGGAACCTAAAATCCCAAGTGACAGAAACATGAAACATTAACGTGTGACTTCTGGTTTCTAGATCGACACATAAGAACTCGGAAGTCACCGCTTCACCCTAACGAGGAAAAGCAAGCTGAAAACTCAATAGCCCTTCACCATCATCACAAATGGTGGGGGCACCAACCTCAATGCCAGGAGAGGAAACCCTGACCTGGAGCCGACAGGCTGCTCGGGGCTCAGCGTGCACAACTCAGTGACAATGACTCGAGGGGCGCCCAGTCCTAAGGGGCCCCCCGCGCTTCCAGGCACTCACGGTGCGTACCAGAGAGAATCCCTCCTGCTCGCAGCATAGGGAGGAGGAAAGAAACCACTTCGAAATATAGTAGAACATTCTGAGCTTGAAAAGGCTCGATCTTAGAGAAACTCTTTCATTACCAGAGTTGAACCACTCAGAAACATTTGAGGGAAGAGGAACAACCAAACCGCGGCCCATCCCGGCCGCCCTGCCCAGCCTGAGGGAGCGGACGGAACCGAGCAGCATGCGCGCTTCACAGAACGGAGGCGAAAGCTCACTAAAAGCCTGAGAGGTTCTCCTAGGGTTACAGGAAGACCTCCCTCCTCCAGAACTTTCCACCGCACTACTCAAGCGCCCACTTACTGTTGGCGGCTCCCCTCACGCAGCACATCATGTCCACCCTACAACCAAAAGTACACGGCATACTCACTGGCCACAAACAGTCTGAAGAGACTGAGTGAGCGCCAGAGGCAGATACGGCAGAAGTGTTGGAACTACCAGACCAGGAATTTAAAAAAAAAACAAAAAACCCTATAATTACTCTGCTAAGAGTTTACTGGGAAAAGGGGAGCATGCAACAATAGATCATGTAAATTCTAAGAATCAAAAAGAACCGAGAGATCAGAAACACTGATGGAACGAAGGATGCCTCTGGATGGCTCAGTGGGAGCCTGGACACGGCTGAGGAAGAAATCGCTGGGCTCCAGGATCCAGCAACAGAACCTACCAACGCTGAAGGCCGAGGGGAACAAGACGAGGGGCAAAGAACCCACGGGTTACAGGGACTCAATGCAGGCCTATACTTTCTATGCACAAACGGGGCGAGCAGGAGAGGACGGACCAGCAGCGAGACCGCAAGCGATCGCGGCTGGGTCTCCCCAAATTAACGTCTGATACCAAATCACAGATCCAGGAAGTCCAAGAAGAGCAAGCAGAATAAATCCCCAGAACTATACCCAGGCATATCATACTCGTATATCAGGAATCTCGAATAGCGAAAAAAGGGAAAAAATCATGAAAGGAGTCAATGGGAAAAGACGCCTTACCTACAGAGGAGAAAAGGGAAGAATGACATCCAACTTCTCAGAAACCATGCAAACAAGAAGGATATGGAGCAAAATATTTAAACCGTTTGGAGATAATCCCATCAATCTGAATGCTACAAAACTAGCGCAAAAAACAACAAACAAACAAACTCTGGTCTCCTCCAGCTCCTCACTGGTTTCCCACCTTCCCGAGCTGCTTTCTGGGATCCTAGCCGCAGTAGCCACCATCGCCTACAACCGCTACCCCGTCAAGTGCTGCTGTGTGTCTTCTGAGATTACACTACTGCGGCCGTGCACGTTCATGGTCAATCACACGCTCCTGGGTTGCTGTTCCTTTTATGAGCATCCACTGTCCTTGTGTTTTCGAACTCTCGTCCTATCACATTTTGTTTGATTGTAAAACTACAATTCTGGGGGCACCCACTCAAGTAGTTCAGTCAGTTAAGCCTCTGACTCTTGTTTTCGGCTCAGGTCTTGATCCCAGGGTTATGGGATCAAGCCCTGTGTCCAGCTCCGTGCTGAGCCTGGAGCCTGCTTAAGATTCTCTCTCTGTCTCTCTCTCCCCCCACCCCTTTACCTTATCTCCCCAGCTTGTGCTGCTAAATATGTATATAGCAATTCTGCTTTTCTTTGGTTCCTGTTTCTGTTATCTTTTTCCACTCTTAAATCAAACTTTTCTGGCTCTTTTTACATATACCTCTGGCAGACAATAATTATTATTACTGGAACTTGCCCCTTTAACACATTCCAAAGGTCCTGCTCTGTTAAGGCGTAGCTTTGCCTTTTTATACTCTTCTGGTACGTTAAGAACCCTCTTGACCCAAACCCTTAATTAAATCCTTCCCTATTTCTGAGAAATTTTCAGTTTTATTAACTCAGTTCATTTTTTCCCTCCTGAGATCCTTATTACAATGGATACTACTATTTATACCCAATCTTGTGCTTCTTCCTATTTCCTACTTCTACCCTTTCCTGATTCAAGTTGTAGATATTTACTACTCATACCACTTACTGAGTTCTTTCTTTCAAACTCTCTCTCTTGTCCCCACTGTCTTTTGTTTGCGGTTATGGTTTCTCCCTCCTGCTTCACGTTTCTTTCCTGTTCTCTCCTATTCTCTCTGATGATACTTAATATGCTTGTGATTAAAATCTTCTGTCTGGTCTGCAAATTTCACTTTATCTTCTCTATATTTTTCAGCTACTTTTCTATGATAGAGACTGCACTCCAGGGAGACTCATTTCCTCTCCTGAATTTGTACCCCCCACGGATACGAGTCACACCATCTGGAAAGGTGCGCCCAGGGGACCTGGCACAGGATCCCAGCACCACTCCAGCTTTGGTGCCTCTGCTAACAGATGGGGTGATGCGGAAGGGCGGGGGTGGGGGGTAAGTACCTCAGGGAATGAGCGGTTTAGCATTATAATCTGTAAATCTACCCCAGAACTTATTTTTCAAATTCTGACACCTTGGTTATAATAAACCAGCCCCAGGGACAGGCGCTCTCAAGAACGGAGAAATTCAAGGAGTCCCACTGTTCGCCATGCCTCCCGCGGGCACACGCACAAAAGCAGGAAGCTGGCCCAAGTTAGCGACAACTCTTCCCGACCTGCGCCACAAGGGAACATCAGGGCAGCGAGGGCAGCGCTCCAGCCCAGGGCGACGAGAGCAAGGAAGAAGGGCAAACTAAAAACATCCACCCGACTTCCCATCTGTGGCAGTTCTTCCAGTCCGGTCTCTCGTTTCCTTCGCACCCCGAGACCCAAATCATGTCCTACTGCTCCACGGCTTTCTCACAACACACCTTCACTTGACACATTCAATGACACCCCTGTGGCTTCTGCAGTGTCGCTTCCAGAAGGGAGAACCATGGGCCCAAACTCATATGATGTCCAGGAAACAGTATCGCAACCTAACCAGATGCTTAAATCCAAAGCCTCTGCATCCTCCTTCCTTCCCCTTGATGCCCACATCCATCAGTACATCTTATGGGTACTATCACTAAACGTACCCCCAATGGATTCACTTCTCTTTACTTCCAGAGCCACCGCCCTAATCAAACCACCACCGGCTTTCTCCCAGGCTGTGGTAATAGCCCCATAGGTCTACTGCGTCTATGCTTGCCTTTCTAGATTATTCTCCACCGAGCAACCAACAATATGTTAAAAAAAAAAAAAAAAAAGAGTAATCTACTGCACGTTACTCCTCCTCAGACTAACACCAACCAAATAAAAACCTGCCAGTGCTATGAGACTGAAGTCTCAACCTGCAGCATACAGGGCTATACCTTGTCTGGCTCTTGCTTATTCCTCCACACTGACCACATTTCCCTCTGCCCCAGCTGTCACCGCAGCCACCCCAGCCTGGTCTCTTCTGCTCAGACGTGCTCAGTTAGTTCCTATCTCAGAGGATCACGCCCTGACAGTCCTCCGCCCTGCACACAGTGCTCCCTCTAGCTCTCAGCCAGCTCTCAAGAGCAGCCTCCCAATGCCACTCATCCCATCAGCCTGTTTTGCTTCCTTGCAGGACTGAGATGAGCTAAAGAAACGAAGCAATCTCCCTACGGGGGACTTAGGGCCCAATCATCAGAGCTAGCCCCTAAGAAGAGCCCTTACGTCCTAGCTGCTCCCTGTCCACGTGGCCTGCAATGAGCCTGGTGACAGCGGAGGGCTGCAGGCAAAGAGCAAGTATAAATCCTAAGGTAAAAGAGCATTTGCCGTAACGGACCAAAAACCAGGGCCCTGGCAAAATAGCACACATTTACCTAATACTTTTATGTGTTAAATGCAAGGATTAAAAGGCAGAGGTTTTCTACCAGGCACATCAGTATATAAAAGACTCATATTTCTAAAAGCTGAATTTGCTCTCATTGGTCTTTTGCATGAAGGTGTAATTTACATAATGTCATTACATTTCACCCACAGAAGACACAGTAACTACTCATGCTTTATATGCTAGGATAGCAACCAGATTTTTGTAAAAAGAGCTGAGCATCTGACAAACAGTATGAAGTCAAATTACATCAGGACGAGGCTGATCAGCCTTGGTCTAGGGCCATGTTTGATGCCACAGCCTGTGGCTCATTAGTATAAAAATCAGAAGGTAATCAAGAAACCTTAATAATACCACTAATAACTGCTGGCCTGTATAAACCAGAAATGCTAAAACAATGTTGTGTATACTGTACAGTTTAAACAAAAAAAAAAGAAAAGAAAGATGAAATTTCAAATAAAACTGAGAGATTTCCTTCCAGTCCTCTTGAACCTCCACCAAATCACCAAAGAAATGTTTTAAAAACAGGATGAGTTCATTGGGACAAATGGAAAAGACAAATGTACCAAAATGCTGGAGGCTGGAAAGCAGCTGGATTCATGGCCGCTAACCCAGCAAGTCCAAAGGGCTGAGCTGCAATCGATAAGCAATCTGATAGACATCTCTAGAAGGTGCTGAAGGGAGACTGCCCCTCCCTGCTACCCGAAAAATACTACACAGGTTCAGTCTCTGGAGGGGGTAAGACAGGCTTCAGCCTTGGGACATCAGGCACACTGGGAATACTGGCAAAGAGGGAAATTCACCAAATGTTTGTATGCTGAATGCTGGAACCCTTCCTTCTGTCCCCACCCGCTACCCCCATCCCACAGTCAGCTCCCAGCTAGGCCTACACTGTCCAGGCAAACTATGTGAAGACTCTTCTTTGGGAAATCTGATCTCACTAAGAGAAATAAACAAAAAAAAAAACAAAAAAACGAAAGACACTGACATAAAAGTGGGGATGGGGCTTCACAACAAAATGCCAAAACACCAACGGTTAACTAGCCTACCCTTTCACTTAAAGCTTTTTAAAAAAAATTTTTTTTTAAGTTTGTTTTAGAGAGAGAGCAGATGCAAGTTAACGGGGGAGGGACAGAGAAAGAGGGAGAGGGAGAAGGAGAGAGAGAGAGGGAGAGGGAGAGAGAGAGAATGAGAATCCCAAGCAGGCTCCACATGGTCAGCATGGAGCCCGACACGAGGTTCAAACCCACAGACCCAGTGAGATCGTAACCAGAGCTGAAACCAAGAGTTAGACAGATGCTCAACCGAATGAAGCACCCAGGAGCCCCATTTAGAGCTTCTTTCTAATCTCACAGCCAACAAAATATGGACTTATAACTACGCCTGAGCACATAATCTTAACATAAAGAATGAAACTAATGTTGCGTTTCACCATGTTACGGTGTCCTTCAGATCACATGGACTTCCACAGTGCAATAATAAAAAGGGCCACTTTAGCAAAATATTTGAGTTTCAGGTTTTCCTAAAACCTCTTATAGCCAGTCAATAATTTATCCATCTTTTATAGGGATAAAGTGAGATGTATTTCGAACAATATAAAATTCACTATTGTAAAGTGTACCCGTTCAGTGGTTTTTTAGTATATTCACTATGTTGTAGAACTTACCACGATTTTTTTAATGTTTTTTATTTATTTCTAGGAAAGAGAGAGAGAGAGAGAGAGAGACAGCATGAGCAGGGGAGGGTCAGAGAGAGAGGGAGATACAGACTCTGAAACAGGCTCTAGGCTCTGAGTTGGCAGTCAGCACAGAGCCCGACCCGGGGCTCGAACCCACGAACCGCGAGATCATGACCTAAGCGAAAGTCAGACGCTTAACCGACTAAGCCACCCAGGCGCCCCGAACTTACCACCATGATTTAATCCCAAAACATTTGCATCATCTGAAAACAAATGCTATACCTATTCAGTCTCTATTTCCCCCTCCAACCGTCCCCTGGTAACCAAGAATCCACTTTCTGTCTCTATGCATTTACCTATTCTGGACATTTCACATAAATGGAATCACATAATATGTGGCCCTCTATACCCGACTTCATTTCCTTACTATATATTTTCTTTTGCATTTTTCTTTACTTTTTAAAAGCTTATTTATTTTGAGGGGGAGGACGGAGGGAGGGAGACAGGGAAGCAGGCGCAGGGAGGGGCAGAGAGAGGGAAAGAAAATCCCAAGCAGGCTCCACACTCACAGTGCAGAGCCCGACATGGGGCTCGATCCCATGAACCACGAGATCATGACCTGAGCCAAAATCAAGAGTTGGATGCTCAACCAACTGAGCCGTCCAGGTGCCCCTCTTTTTTTATTTTTAATTGAAGTATACCTGACATATATTAGTTTCAGGTGTTGGCATAATATCTTATATATTATATAATATCATATATCATTATATACAATAGTTTTTTCAAGGTTCAGCAACGATCATGTGAAAGTAGCACAAAATGGCTCATTCCTTTTTACAGCTGAGTATTTCACCAAATGGAAAGAACACATTTTGCTTATCCATTAGCTGATGGATATCCAGGTCATTTTCCCTTTTTAGCTGCTATGAATACTGCTATCTGCTTTTCAGTGTCCAGTTCTTAAATGGGAGTATCACACCAAAAATCAACAGATATATGAAGAAAAGAACTTTTATAAAAGGTCTACATACACTAAATTGATAAGGCAAGGGGTGGGTGGGTGGCTCAGTCAGTTGAGAGTCTGACTCTTGGTTTCAGCTCAGGTCACAATCTTATGTTTCTTCAGTTGGAGCCCCGCATCAGGCTCTGTGCTAACAGCCCAGAGTCTGCTTGGGTTTCTCGCTCTCTCCCTCTCTCTCTGTCCCTCCCCAACTCACTCTCTCTGTCAAAATAAATAAGTTTTCTTTAATTAAAAAATAAAATACACACACACACACACACACACACAAACCCTGGGGAAACAGGGGCTATGCAGAGAGGAGAACTTTTAACTAACTACTTTAGACAGTTAAAAAAAAAAAAGCCATGCCCACGAAAACAAAAAAATAGGACCCTATAAAATGGAATACTCAGAGAATGAGAGTTCCATGAAACTAAAAATACACTAAAATTTTTTTCAATAGACTTGGAAGGTGAGAAGGCCTCCAATAAAGTAGAAAGAGAATAAAATAGAAAAAAGTTAAATGAAAAAAAATAACAGAATTTTAAGACTTGCAAGTTTTCAAAACTTTATCATCCACACGTCCTTTCCTCAGGATGATGAAAGGCTGTGACTTGCTCAAATTAGAGAGTAAATGACAACGTTTGTCCAATGTTGTCTAAGAAAGACAATGAAGGGCACAGGAGACAGAGATCCAACGCAGGAAAGAAGGAAATGCAAGTCCTGGGATAAGGATGGTAACTCCACAATAACCATCATGAACCAAGAATATGAAACTTATAGACCATGACATGTCTCTGATCATGAGAGATTTAAACATCCATAAGAGTCTGAAGCTATTTGATAGTAGGCATAAAGAAAATGAAATAATAATTCCAGAAAAAAACAAGAATCATGAAGGAAAGGAAAAGTAGTTACAGCATACTACATGACCTAGCTGTGCGAACCTTTTATGAAGTCAAAACAACAAATACTGACCTAAAATTTATAAGACAACTCTATAGTGAGGACTGAGGGGACAGGAAAGGTGTGTGTAAATGAAGGGCTGGAAGAAAGGGTACTTTCCGTAGCAAAAGATGCCTAAAACTGAAAAATTAAGTCACAAGAATGGCATGTTATTTAGAAATATGGAAGCAAATTATCAAAAGGATCCATTAAGAACAAAAAACAGTTACTCAAGGGGTGAGGTGTGCTTGGCATTTTTTATAATGGACTTAAGTGTTTGACCATTTTAAACTTTGTGCATGCATAAAAGAACGTGTGCCCATTCTGTTTTGAAAAGGCTAGGAATATAAAAATGTTCTGAAAAGAAGAAACCTTATGAAAGAATATATAATTACCTCTTTACTCATAAAAAGATAAAAAATATGTCTGTACTAAATTTAAAGGCTGTGAATGGCTTCTAAGTGAATTAGTGCTTTCCAGCAAGAATGAAGATTAAAGAAAAAAAAAGCTTCAAAATGATAAAACTTATTTTCCCAGCTTATTTAACTGCATACACTGTTCACCTAGCTAAAAAAAATTCTTCTATGGGAAGAAATTTATCTATCTATCTATCTATTTATTGAGACAGACAGACAGCATGAGCAGGGGAGGGTCAGAGAGAGAGGAAGACACAGAATCTGAAACAGGCTCCAGGCTCTGAGCTGTAAGCACAGAGCCTGATACGGGGCTTGAACCCACGAACCATGAAATTATGACCTGAGCTGAAGCCAGACGCTTAACCGACTAAGCCACCCGGGCGCCCCGTGAAGAAAATAATTCTAATACTAACTCAATATTTCACTTTGCTGTTATGGGGAAATATTTTTTTAAATTTTTTAAAATATTTTATTTCTAGGAGAGAGAGAGAGAGAGAGAGAAGAGAGAGACAGCGTGAGCAGGGGAGGGTCAGAGAGAGAGGGAGTGACAGACTCTGAAACAGGCTCCAGGCTCTGAGCTGGCAGTCAGCACAGAGCCCGACGCGGGGCTCGAACCAACGAACTGCGAGATCATGACCTAAGCGAAAGTCAGACACTTAACCGACTAAGCCACCCAGGCGCCCCTGTTATGGGGAAATATTAAAGATCCTTGGTCGATTAGTTGCTTCTAATGCTTCTGAAATACTAGTAAAATGAGTCTTAAAACAATGGCTAAAATCGGAGGCATAAGTTGATAGAAAAGTACATTCTAAGGATATGCGGATTCAAGCTTTATAACAAACACTAACAATTTTCTCGATGATCTTATGCAGCGGACTTGCCCCTCTGTGCAACCCTTTTCCTTTTCCTCCAACACAGTAAGCTGGGTCTCACCTCCGTGTCCTCCCTCACTCTGCCTGGCACACCCCCCCCACGGCGGGTTCCTTCTATTCAATCTGGTCTCAGTGTCAATACCACTGCTCACCAAGGCTGGCTGACCTTTCCGCCTAAAGTGCCCATCTACCCTTTGTGCTAGATTGCTCACTAGCGCCCTTCTCCTGCTGTGAAACGATCACATCCAGACTGCAGAGGAGACGCCCTATCTGCCACATTCACCACTTTACACCCCCCGCCCCAGGCCTGTAATAGAACTTGGGACATTATCAGGCACCCAAATATGCTGCAGGTGAAGGAATACACAAATGTTTACCTCCATGTTCTTGGTTTTGTTTTTAAGATTCTTAATACACTCTCCGTTTTTTTTTTTTTTTAACGTAACTTGAAAGAGTAAAACTCTAATTAGCAACCCCCTAACCTGCTTTGAAAAGACCAAAAGCATCTTTCAAAATGCAGTTGGGATGCTCCCACTAAAGAATTAGTAGCCATTTTTCTGAGGTCTAAATCGAACAGGAATCTCGTATTTTATTGGGCAATCCTAGTTGGGGGGAGTGAGGAAGACGGAAGAACCAGAACGGGCTGCGCTGAGTGAGGCAGAGCAGGCAGCTAAAGGCAGAGAGCAGCTCCAGGATGAGGAAGAAACCCGGAAGACATGTACAGAACAAGAAAAACGGGATCTACTGCTTCGTGCTGTCCAATCTAATTCACCCTGTGCCATCTCAGTAAAACTTCAGTAAAGGTATATAGAACTTTAAAAATAAAGGCAGAACAGAGACTATCTCCTCTGAGAAGGCTTCCCTTATCTCTGTATGAAAAAACACTTACTCCCAGGCTACCTTTGGACTTGGCTCATTAGCACTCCGATTGGTGTCTGTAAGCTCCAGAAGGGCAGAGATTAAGAAAGTGCTTCCCTCTGTATCATCAGCATTTAGAACAGCGTCTGGCACAAAGAGCCATTCAACATTATAATCTAAGAGCTACATCTAAATCAAAGTGAGATCAGTTATTTTAATTGTACTCTACTACGGAAATAAAAAAAGCGCAGCAACTTCAAAGCTTGGGGAGGTATACAATCAAAACATACTTACCGTTTCAAAAGTATTCAATACCACCAAAGGGAAAAAAACATTAAAGTAATCTCCACAGTCTTGAAATCTGACAGGCACCGGTCTTGAGATGGACTGACAAAGGCTTGTGGGGGGCCCGCACTGATCGAAGTTCACAAACATTTCGTACTTCCACTTTAAGACCTCTTTAACAAAGGTGTCAGAGATGGACTGCGAGGACAGGACAATGTTTACTGCAGAGGAAGCCGAAAAAGATTTGCTTTCGCCAAACAGAAATTTGTAACCTTGCCTGTTGGAATTATTTGGAGTCTGAGGACGAAGAACATTGGACAAACTCTTCAGTTCACCCACTGGCTTTGGAGACAACGGAGAGGTTGGCTGTGGAGCTTTCGAAGCAGACGGCACCCCGTTGGACTTACGTTTTAGGGACGGCGGCAGTGCAGAGGTACTTTCCAAAGACTTGGAAAGATTAGCAATTCGTGAAGTACTTCTCGAGCTAAACACCTTAGTAGTGGAAGGTCTCTTAGACGCGTAGAGGGGCAAGCCCGGTTTACGAAACACATCTTCATCCTCTGCTTTAGCTTCACAGTGTTTCGAGCAGTATTCACCCTGGTTTTGTGGGGTTTCAACACATTCCTTGTACTTACACTTTGTGCCACTCCAAGATTCTTCCTTCGGAGCTGTATCTTTCCCCTGACCTATCTCAATAAGCTTCTCACTACCGTTCGCCATTTGTGAACATAAATCCATATCTTCAGGGTCACGCTGTGTTAGAAATAGATTCTCATCCTCCGAGTCACTGTTGGATTCAAGCTTTCTCTCTTTCAAAGTGGTCAACTCTACATGATGTCCTGCTAGGTCACCTCCGCCTAAAGGGTCAGCTGACGTAGAGGCAATGACTTCATCTGTTGGTATTCTTCCGTTTAACACAACAGAAGCACTCTGGGTCAAAAGGCAAGGATCATCAGCCACCTGAGAAACACATTTGGTTTTCACGGGTTCTGGTTCGGAAGACACACGCTTTACTGATCGTTTCCCAGTATTGCTGGCACGCACCTCAGCGCCTCCTTTAGAACTACGATCTGAGCTATCAGATTCTGGGACAAGCGTGTCAAGATTCTGTGCCGAATGCCGACCTGCTCTTCTGGTACCTGTACTTTCAGAACCCAGAGATCCTTGCCTGTTCTGTTTCGATTTGTGTTTCACCTGCCTTCGTGACTGAAGATCTTGGCTTGTCAACAGCTTCTTATTATTTTTGACGGAGAGAGTCTGAGGAGAAATTAATTTAGTCTTTTTTCTAGTATCAACCACTCCAACAGTTTTGCCATGGTCGCGTAACTGAGCTACATACCCTTGAGATCGCTGAGATAACTGAAACGCCCTACGAGGAGCCTTTTTCAGACCCAGTTTCTCAACAGCTGAAGTTGGTTCAGGGTACTGGCGAAGTATCTTTGGTGGGACTATAGCAGGAGTTGTCCTACAACTTATGTAATTTGAACTTTTATTCTGCCCTTTTTTGGTTTCTGAATGTGTTTTCTTAGAAGTTTTAGAATGCGGGACTCTCCTGATGGGTTTGGAGTAAGTACGAAGCTTTGGAGATTTCTTTCGTGAAATCGGAGAGTCTCTCTGAATATTCGAACTGGGACTAGACCTTAGCTCTGTACTTTTAAGATCATTTTCAGTCAGACCTCTCTCATTAAGAATATCAGACTGGTCCTCGTTTCTCTCAGAAGGTGAAGGCCTCAGAGGATCTTCAGCTACAGGTTTTTCATATCGTTTTCTCTTAGGTTTTTTTACTTCAGTTTCGCAAAATTCCCCAACAGAACTACTACTCTGTGCTTCTGTGTGTTTTTCAATGCCCTCTGCTACTTTCTTAATAACCTCTTCAGATACATAATCTGTATCATAACCCCAGTCATTTGTGACATCGTTTATGTGAGTCAAATGTGAATTTTTTTCATCCTCTTGAACTGAATTCTTGTCTGGTTCCTGATCGTGCCAAACTGAAAACACGTCATGTGGACTTTCAAACTCAAAAAACTGAGAATCCGATTCCTCAAACTCCCACAGGGACTTTGTCTCTTCTTCCTTTATTAGATTCTTTTCCACATTTGCACCAGCTACTGAAACACACTCCTCCGGGTACTCCTTCTTGATGCTTCTTTTGTCTTGTTTGATGTGTTTCTCAAAACCCAAAACTCCTTCATCGCCATCATCATCTTCGGAATCTGAAATAATAATCACCTGGCCCTGGCAGGCTTCGCCAGCATTATTTGGGTTAACTGTGAAACATCTTTTACCTTTTACTTTCCTTTGTAGCTGGGACGAGTTTTGGGCTGAATCTGATGGAAACTTAATAACACTGGCTTGAGCTATTAAAGATAAGTCGTGGAGGTCGCGGTCGACCTGGGAGTCCGTCAAGGCTTCGGACTGTGGACTTAGGCTGGGAGGCTGGTCTCTCAAGTGAGAAGACACCTGACTGGTGGTACTCTTGCTAACTTCCTTACCTCTTGATTCAAGAACAGTCATGGGATTTTTGAAGGGCAAGGTTTTCTTCACACAAGGATCAGTCATTTCCGTCAATGAGACCAAATCTTTATCATCGGCCTGACGTTCCTGTATTTGACGGCTATTTTCACGGGAAGAGAAGATATCAAACTCTTCACTCTTTAATTGTTTCTTTTTCAGCAATAAACTGTTTTGAGATTTTCGTTCCCCATTTTTATCATCGGGAATGTCATTAGGGTCTAGAGAGAGATGGTTTATGAAGCCCTCCCCTTTCTGACCTCCTGAATCTTTCTTTGAAAAGAAACTGTCAATGGTAGCCACAGTTAGGTTTTCCTCTAAATTGACAGCATCATTGACCGAAGTACTTTTCCTGTGTTGCTTCTTTATCACATGTGATAACTTAGCGCAGATTTCGGCTTTCTGTGGCTTAGTTTTTGCTCTCAAGGTTTTGCCAAAAATATCATCCTTGAAAGAGAAATCCTCAGTTGATGTGGACGCCTTTGCTAGAGAGTCAATGCCAGAATCAGTCAACGAGTGTGCTGACACTATCACCACTCTGTCACCTCCCCTTTCGGGACCATTTCTGGAAGTACGATTCTCTTTCACAGACTTATGCTTCCCTTTACTTGTTTTAACTGGGTCTTGAGCTCTGTCAGTGAAAAGGCTTTTACTACCCTGCTTTATGCATGACTCAGCTGAGAGATGGTCTTCCAATTTCAAATCTTTTACATAATTTTGCTTATTATCCTCTCCTATAGTGTTACTTGCTTTGATTGATATATTCTCTTGCATTTGATATGCCTCTGCTTTCATTGGTTCTTTAGAAAATGTTGGGCTGGAGCTTTCCAGACAGAGCAGGTCTTTTTTAGACTTCTTCCCTATCTGCTTACTTTCTTCTTTATTATAAGACGCAGGAGGGGTTTTACAAACAGGGGCCAGATCCACAAAAGTGCTACATGGAGGTACTTTTAATTTTATGTTCCTAATAATTTGCTTTAAACAAGTTTGTAACTCATGGGTTTCCTGAGTAGTCAATTGCCAACCTAGAGACAAATTTCCACGCAGAAATAAGTTGAGCTTATCCCAGAATCGCTTGCACAGAGTTTGCTGCCCAAGCTGATAACCTTCTTTAAGGAGACTTCTAATGAGCTGCACACAAGCCAGCTGGACAGAGTTAGATGGCATCGAATGTAACGACAGAGATGATATCATTGCTGTTCCTTTGGAACAATTTCCAGACGACTTCTCGGAACTCCGTGCAAATGCAGTGGTAGGAAGCTTGGCGCATTTTACAACAGCCTCCACCCACTGCTGGGAGCTAACCCACAGCAAGTGCAAACATTTTTTATTTCTGTGCAGCTCAATCACGGACACCAAAATTAGAAGAAAAAACTCAGTAACTTTGTCGCACACAGCATCTGTTTGGTTGAGGACATCTTTGACTTCAGAGTGCAGATGGTGAATAACCTCTACTATATAAGCCACACCCAAATCCTTAAGATCCATGAGGGACTGAACAAAAGGGATGAACCACAGAAACGTGCTGTTGTGAACACGCATGTCTTGACCAATATCTGACTGAAGCACGCTGGCTAATGTTTCCATCTCCTCATACATGTTAGGACAGTAATCTGGGCAAATGGCTGATCTCCACCCAGAATCCTAAATGGAAAGAAAAACGGACATTCAGATAGGCAAGCACCATTCATGGTGGGTTTAACACACAGTTGTAAACGAGAAAATACACTGCTTAGTTTTCCTACTTTGGTTGACATGTACCTACACATACCCCAAAGAGATGGAAAACATAGGTCAAGGGTACATGAGTACTCCTCCACATACCACGGTCTCAGCTGGTTTTGATTCTAGTTGTGTCACTTATATCCCCCCATCCCACAGCCCCACAGCCTCTCCACCCTTCCTAACTGCCCTTAATCATCCAAAGGGTGCACCCTGAAGAGTCCATTTGTCATAGCACACGATACATCTGCTATTCAATCAGAAACCCCTTACATGGCAGCTGATTCAGAACAGCTACGTATCATAAAGTCAGCAAGTCAACCAATGAGGTACAACATCGTCTCTACAGAGGCAAGACGGTATCTGAATTCTCAAAATGTTTTATACCTTTTTGGTCTTTTCAGGATTATAATTGTATACAATCTGGCTGCAGGACACCATATTATCCGAATATGACTCCGGGTCTAACTTGGTCCTTAAATAGTAAGAATAAATTGAAATTATTGAAATGAAGAAGATTAAAAAAAAAAAAAAAAGGAAAAAACCTATTGTTAAGTCGGTTACAATAGACTTCCTCACGGAGATTATTTTAAAATTCTGACACACTGGGAGCACCCGGGTGGCTCAGTCGGTTAAGTGTCCAACTTCAGCTCAGGTCACGATCTCAAAGTTCGTGGGTTTGAGTCCCACGTCGGGCTCTGCACTGACAGTTCGGAGCCTAGAGCCTGCTTCAGGTTCTGTGTCTTGGTCTCCCTCTCTGCCCCTTCCCCACTCACGCTATCTCCCTCTCTCTCAAAAATAAATGAACATTAAAATCCTGACACATGAACTCAACTAACCTTACAGAGCTGTTCCGTATATTCTGGATCTCTCTATTGTAGCTCATATTGTTGATTATGGTCTGAAATGCCTCAATAGGATCAATGCGTTGACCCCAGACCTTTGATCCAAGGCGATCCAGAATCACCATGAAACAGTGTAATGCTGGCCAGAAAGGATCCACGCTATCATCTGAAATGCAACGGAATAACTGCTGCATTACGAAACAATTAGAAAAAAATGTGAAAATATGTTGAGGATTAGGCATGCTTTATCTGGGCAGCCACAAAACTGAAAGCAAAGCAGCAAGTCATTGAACACAAAGTGCCGCCAAACACACCGGTTTTAAAAACCTGGTAAATTTAAAGTTCCTTTTGCATTTTAAGCAATACTATACGCCACTAAGCAAGTTTTTAAAGAGAAGCAAACTGAGACAGTCTAGGTAAACTCACCATTCTCATCCTGTGTGCACACCTGAAACCATCCTTCCTACCAAACAAAGCCCGTCGTACGGGAAATTGTGGGTTAGCATGAACTGTGTTTTGTATGCCATCTGGCTGCTGTAAAGGTCTGAATCCCTTAGCTAATGGCTAAGTAGATACACACCCTTCATCATCCACCCGTATCTCAACATGGCTTTGTTCTCTACTTTTCATCCAACTGGCAGGAATTCCCATCACTCAGAAGTTCTTCCCTCCAGTTTTTCCCCTCCTATCAGATATGCAGTGGCTAAATACTGCCCGACTCAAAGGCCTTCAATTGCTCCTTAATGTCTTCCCAGAAGATTCATAGTCCTCCGTCTTGCGCTTATAAGATCCTACTCTGTTGTTTCTTTCCAGCTTTGTTGTCCACACTCCCATAATCAGACCTGACCTATAGCAAAAACAGATAGCTGGCTTCTCCCCAGGTGAGAAGCAGAATGCCTTCACTGCTAGCACCACCTAGCAAACTCCTACGCATCCTTCCAGCCCAGCTCCAATGCTCCTACTCCCTGGTCATGTGATCTCCTACAGCACTGTTCTGACACGGTGCTCATTCAGTTACAGATATTCTCTGGCCACCCTAGAACTTTCTGCGTTATTTTCCTCAGGGCTCTTAAACTCTACTTTTCTCTTTTTTTTTGTTTTATCATAAGCGTTTGTGTAGACCTTCTCATATACTTTCTTATCCTTTCCTGCAGCTGACACAGTATCTTTTGCCTAGTAAGCTCTCAAGGAACAAAGTCATCAATTAGGTGAAGCCCATTTCGAAAGGTTTCTTAGATCACATGACTCACATTTTGAAGGTCAGGGGAGCTGGATTAACAGAGAAGGCAGAATTGCATGGGCAAGGCACAAAGAAATGAACTATTAACGTAGTAAATGCTGGTAAACGAATTAGTTATAACTTTGAGAATAATCTAGCAAGAAAACCGATGCAATCAAAAAACGAGTAACAATTATATAGCTCTTTTGGAATCTTGCACAATTGAGTTTATATCCACAGTGGAGTCGCCTAAAGGCAAGCAAGTGTGGGGGGAAATTATATTCGTTATGCGTAGGATGTGGCATCCTTCATCATTATTCATTCCTTCATCAAGAGGAGAAACATTCATTACCGATCCTCCCTCATCAGCCTAATACAACCACAAGCAAAAGAAAGTTAGGGTCTAATAATAAACATTACTAAGAGTTTTACACACTGTTTTCTAAACTCTGAAGAGCACTGTCCCAAGAGTACTTTCTGTGATGACGGACATGTTCTTTACTTACGGTGTTCAGTACTAACCACCAGGTACATGTGGCTACTGGGCACTGGAAGCACAGTTCATGGGACTGGAAAACTGAATTCTGTCTTTAACTCTAATTAACCTAAATGCACACAGCAACATCTGGCTAGCAGTCACCATGTTACACAGTGGAACCCTAGAAAACCAAGAACCAGGAAAAAGGACGCCAGAAGGACAGTTTTAACTACCACATCCCCGGAAATGTACCTGCCAGTCTTGATTCTACCACTAGCGGGGCATTTCAACATGAAAAAGTAAGTTAACCCCCCTGGGCTTCAGTCTCATCCTTTATGAAGGGAAAGTGTTGAAATTAAACTCTAAAGGTCACTTCCAATTTAAAAATCTAAACTGATGACTGAACCAGAAAAAATGTCCATCCTTGTTTTTTCCACGCCATCCACCCAAATTCTTGCAGTGACACTAGTATTTTCAAAGGGCTCATCACAGCATTCAAAAGCACATAGCACATAAAGATCATTACCGTCTGCTTGCCTCTCCATGGTGTGAAGTATGGACTGCATGAAATCATTCTGTTTGTCTGAGCCCAGCAACAGGGAGTCCATGGCCTGCTCTTCAAGAATGGTCAGCAACATGCAAATACCTGTAAGATCATTTACAGTTTTCCTGACTTGATGACAGAACACTGTTCTGATGCCTTCTCAGGCTTAGCTGGCAAAAGAGTAACAAGGCAGTAAAACGAAGCAAACCAGGATCCAGTTCCTCCAACATTTAAACCTGAGATATTCATACACAACTGCTCCCATGTAACAGGACTTTAGACCGACGTGACAGAAAAAGGGAAATGGTGCAGACTTGGTTAGAAAACAGTTTCGAAGAGGATTACCACACAATTCGTATTTCCTCAAATCCAGGATGCCTACCATTTTGAAGATGACCATGGTTTGAGTACTCATCACTGCCAAGCAGGACAGTGGCTGTAGGACTTAGAATCCGTGCAGCAGGGTAAACCTATTTTGAGTCGGTGTAGAACCTGCTGAAAACCAAAGCTAGCATCTCTTTCACCAGGAAATAGTCTACAGACAGGGACACCTCTCATATCAAATCCTAGTCAAGTCCACTGCTATACTAACATTTTGTTGTATCTAGTATTGCTTTAAATAAAAGATTGATTTGCCACACTCGAACATGTACCTCTTACAAAGACGGTTTCTAGAATAAAGCGTCAAAACAAGAGGTGTAATGGCTAAGTCAATATAATGACAGAACAAGAATTGGGAGCTATGAAATCCTTCATCGACTCACCAAGAAAGAGCTTCCTTTGCAAAAATACTCACTGAAAATTGTAGAGAAAGACTAGTTGTGTCTGTGCAGGAACAATACTCACCCAACCAGTAGTTCTTGTAGTTGGTGGTATCGTACATGTGGGCAGGTAGAAGGATCAGTTTACCCTTCTCGAGGACAGAGGAAGTATAAATGTCCGGATCTTCCAAAAGTCCCAGCTCGATGACTTTAAAAAGGCAAGTTAAAACTTCCTGCAAGTCATAATAGTCATCTCTGTCCACTTTTCCCAAATTCCTTGCGGTCAGGATAGCCCAACGTCGAACCTAAAGGCATAACATGTTTGTTACTTCATTTGGTGAGTAACTGTCCGTGTGAAGCAAGAACCTAAGTGAGAAAACAGGATTGTCTATTTGAAAAGACACCAGATACTCATCATGCAATGGTCAGACCCTATTTGATTCTGATTGGAACTAACCCTAAAAAAGCATTTAGGGGATAGATCATCATCACTTCCATCCATTTAAATGCTGATTAGAAATATGACACTAAGAAATTATTACTTTGGGTGCGGTGACAGCATTGTTTCATTTTTTAAAAACCCTTATCTTCTAGAGACATATTTAAGTATTTTACGGATAAGATGCTCTGACGTCTAAGATCCGCTTTAAGTAACCCAGAAAGCAACACAGTACTGACCACGTATCGATAACTGAGAAAGCTCAGTGATGGACAGAAGGGGGTTCATGACACCATTCGACTTTTGTATGTTTGCAATTCTCCAGAAAAGAAAGTTAGGGGGGAAAAAAAAGTGAAGCCTCAAAAGAAATCAAAAGTCACCTCTAAATGGCAATATAGCAGAGAGAAGTGACTTTAAAAATTCTTGTGGGCCATGAATTAAATCTAGTAATCGCAATCAACCTTAACTAAATAAAACAGGACAGAAAAAGACCACAGTGCATCTTGCATGGCAGAAGGATTCTGGGAAACGTTCAGCTGACATGTGTGGGTACTCAGCGAAAACCATTTTTTACTGCAGATGGCCAAAAGTTTGAGAAACGGGGCTAAAGGACACAGGAATGGGCTGGCTCCATGAATTTTAAACTTTGGGGAAAAAAACAAAGGAATGTGTGAGTCCATACTGATAACAGGTAAATAAATGGGAGAAAAGAAAAAGGCTCCTGATTATTATAGTGGAATCAACATCCAGGACTGCCCGGCATCATGTGTAGAGTGCTGGGGTTGGAAAATTATATTGCAAATCTTAGAAAAAAGTGACTCGGGCAAAAGCATCAGTTAACGCTCTATTTAGGAGAAAATTCTGGTGAGAAGCAGGGCACTTCTGTGGTCTCCCGATATCTACGAAAGAGAAATCAGACGGTGAGGAAATGGGGCACCACCTCGACTAGCTGATCAAAATGAACATAACCACGTAGAGCAAGGGACACAGTGCACCTGTGTGGGTGACACTGAGGAGGACAGAGCATTACTTCTATGCAGTCCTCCAACTGGGAGCGTGTAGCCTGAACCTAACAATGAGGAAACATCAAACCCCAAATAAGGAGCAGTCTGATTTTAAAAAGGGCCAGCAGGCGTGTGGGGGGTGGGGGGTGCAGGGCTGACGGTACTCTTCAGAAATGTCATAAAGGACAAAGGCTGAGGAAATAGTCCATATTAAGGGGGAACAAAGCAAAAAGCTAAACAAAGCCCAGGGACCATGGAGCCAGGCTGCCTCCAGGCACAACCTGGTCACCACGCACTAGTCTTGATGGCTGTGGCCAAGTCGGACTCAATTTCCTCATCTATAAAATGCAGACATTACCTACCCCACAGGGCTGTTGTAGGGTTTAAATGAATTAACAGCTGGAAATGACACAATACTGCACCTGAAATACAGTAAACCTGAATATTTGCCATCGTGATAAGCCTTTATCCAAAAAAGCAGTAGTTTACTTAGCACGACTGCCAGAACAGTATCAAATGGCTGACCTTAATTTTCACTGAATAAAGACTGTTGGTGCAAGAGTACCTCAGCTGTCTGAAAGGTCACTTCACTTTCTCTCTCAAATGGTACTTGGGCACTTGCTTCTAGATCGACAGCTACAGCTCTCTAGCACACGGAAGATCCTCTTTCACGGTCTTTGAGGCTCTACTCTGGCAATGGAGAAGCGGACTGCATCTCTGTGGGAGGTAGTCTTTGGCTCCCTCCGGACCGCTCCGTCTTTATTTTTTTTAATGTTTATTTTTGAGAGAGAGAGACAGAGCAAGAGCAGGGAGGGGCAGAGAGAGAGGGAGACACAGAACCAGAAGCAGGCTCCAGGCTCCGAGTTGTCAGCACAGAGCCCGCCGTGGGCTCGAATTCAGGAACCGCGAGATCATGACCTGAGCCGAAGTCGGACGCTTAACCGACTGAGCCCCCTAGGCGCCCTAAGACTTCTCTGCCTTTAAGAGCCAGAAGTATTTTCCACAGTTACCCGGCTTCTAATCGTTTCCCTCTCCAGCCCTGTGTCTGCATTATAAGTAACTTGGTTGTCTTCCAAATTCATGAAGTCTCTCTTCAGCCACACCTAAGTAGCCATTCAATCCAAGTTTTTAATTTTATGTGTTTCATTGCTACCTATTTTGCATCCTTAAAAATAGGGTTTTCAGGTCCCCGTTCTATTGAAGCACTTTATATACTGTGTATCTGATCATTCTAATAAAGGAGTTCTCTGGGTACATTTGCTTATTTCTATCTCCACTCACAGAGTGGTTTTGTTTTAATTTTGCCAACTCAGTTGGGATATACCTGTGGGCATCTGGCAAGGACTCAGCTGATGACTGTCCCTCTGGAAAGGATTTGCAATGGTTCCTGCACATTATCAAGCAAGCTGGCAAATAGGAAGCTCTCTTAGAATCAGAGGGCTTGGGTTACAAATTTTTGTGAAAGCCCTTTTCCCCCACCTGGGTTTCAGAGACAGACACATTTCTGTCTTGTCCCTTCAGCTGTGAATTACTCTCTGCTACCCTTCTGACAGTGTGGCCCATCAAAGGTCTGTTTTAAGGTAGAGCCTCTATTCTAATTCCCTATTCTTATGCCTTAACATACATCTGTGAAACCCACACTCTTAGGTCGGACTAACTTTGGCTAACTCTCTGGGGGACTGTAGCTTCCAGTTCCCTGTCCATTGTAACTGTGCCTTCATGGATAAGCGTATAAACCCTGTTATATTTTATCTGCTGTAGCTGTTTCAGAGGAGTAACAGTTTTCAGTTTACAGGGACATCCGACCACCAGAATCGGTCTCGCGCTGACATTTAGTTTGGATGAGGGTTACGGTCCAAGACCTCAGAATCAAGGCTACGTATAACCTTTCATTCTTGACACACTTCCATCATGCATAGTGGGTCCATGCACGGCCCACTTTCAAGTTTTAGTCTTTATTTTTAATGCAACTAATCCAACATCCATCCACAAACTCACCATCCAATACAAAACTACGGCCCCTTCAACATAACATGCATCCCTCATCTTCTTGCCCCCTCCAACCTGAGCTGACCTGAATCCCATCTTCATCCCCCTGCTTGCTTTTACACAGTTACTGCATCTACCTGTATTCCTAAAAAATATTCTTTTATTTATAACTTTATAAAAAGGGTTTCCTCCTATATGTAATCTCTGGAGACTATGTCACTTAACAGCCTATTACCAGGATTCATCTATTTTGTTTCAAGTTGACAGTCTGTTTAGACAACTACAGAATATTCCAGCACGTGAAGACATTCAGTTGACTCACGGACTCCCGTCACCAACAGCCATCCTGGCTGTTTGCAGGTTTCTGTTAATTCTGAGAAGTGTGCTCTGAAATTTCTTATGTACGCCTCCTGTTACAAATGTCCGAGAGTATCTTACGCATACACTCTGGAATGAAACTGCTGGACCATAGATAGATGAATGTTGAAATTTAGAGGAGGCCAAATGAGTCTGCCAAGTTGACTGCTCCGAGTTACCACTCCACCAGCAAGGACGTGGTCCTCCAAGTTCCAGAGCCGTATCCTAACCCCTGCAGCCTCCAACTACTACACGGGCACAACCCACGATCTCACTGTGGTTCTACCATGTCCCTTGTCATGGATGTCAAACTGTCCTTCCCATGGCTATTAACCACAGGCACTTCCTCTTCTGGGAAATGCCTATTCAGGTCTTCCTTTTTTCTCTTGGAGTTTTGTTATCGTTTACAGCTTCTCCCAATTTTTAACTTGTCTCTTCTCTTTAAGATGCATTTTTAAAAACACAAGTTTTCAATTTTGATACAGTTGTATCTATCAACCTTCCTTTTAGAATGAATGCTTCCTTTTAAAGAAATCTTTCCGGGGCACCTGGGTGGCTGAGTCGGTTGGGATTGTGACTTCGACTCAGGTCACGATCTTGCAGCTCGTGGGCTGGGGCCCTATATTGGGCTCTGTGCTGACAGCTCAGAGCCTGGAGCCTGCTTCGATTCTGTGTCTCCCTGTCTCTCATCCCCTACCCCACTCACACTCTCTCAGAAATAAACAAACATTAAAAAAAAAAGAAATCTTTCCTTACCCTAAGATCTAAATTATATATGTATATATATAATGTCCTGGCAATTTGGGATCCTTCCTCTTCCATATACATTTTTTATCTTTGTCATTTTTTTATTTATTTTATTAAGTAATATCCACACTCATTATTTATTCATTTATTAATTTATTTAAGTAATCTCTACACCCCTGGGGCACTCAAATTCATGACTCCAAGATCAAGAGTCACATGACTGAGCCAGCCAGGCGCCCCCTTTGTATATATACATTTTTTACAACCACCTTAACATGTTATATTAAAAACCCTGTTGGAATTTATTTAAAAACATTCTGAATCTACAGATCAATTTGGAACTGACATCTTTCTGTTACTAAGCCTTCTTATCCATGAACATACGATCTTTCTTTACTTAGACTCTTTCATATGTTAATTTTTATGATTTTCCTGTAGAACTTTTATATCTTTGTTAGATTTATGCCTGGGTATTTAACACTTTCTGAATCTGTAATAAATGGAAACTTGCCTGTATTAATTTTTGGCTGCCTGTGTACAGAAATATCACTTTTACAAACACATCTCTTATCTAGTCACCTTGATAAACACCTATTTCTCAAAACCTGTAGATTCTTCAGGGTTTCATGTAAATGATTTTGCTGCAGATAGTGGCATTTCACCTCTTCCCTTCAAATTCTAATACCTCTACTTTGATTTTCTAATCTTTTTTACTGCATTTAACGGAACCCCAATCTAACACTCTATAGAAGTAAGAGTGAGCACCTCTATTTCTGATTTTAAAGGGAATGCTTCACTAAAGGTCAATTTGGGTAATGTTTCTTTTAGGCTTTTTACACATATTGCGCATCAGGTCCTTTCATTCCTAATTTGCTAAGAATGTTTAATCTGAATGGGTGCTGAATTTTATCAAATGGTTTTCTGCATCTATTCAACCACATGGGTTTTTTGTTATTAAGGTGAAATTACATTTATGGACTTTCTAATATTTTGTTTAGGATTTTTGCATCTATGTTAATAACTATAATTTACCTGTAATGTGGTAGGTGTCTAGTTTCTGTTAGAATACTGGCTTTATAGAATAAATTTAAGAGTATTCTTTTTCTGGAAGGACAGACATAAAATCAGGATAATCTGTTTCTATGAAGTGTGGTAGAACTCCCTATAAAACCATCTGAGCCTGGTATTTTTGTTGTAGAAATATTTATCAATGGTTCAATTTAGTTAACAATTATCATAGTCAATTCTAGTAAGTTACATTTTTCTCAAAATTATTTTATCTGTTTTCAAGACTGCTGGCATTTCCTTTGAACTTCATTTGCAACTACATGGATGGAAACTAGAGGGTGTTATGCTAAGCAGAATTAGAGGAAGACAAATATCATAGGGCTTCACTCATATATGGAATTTAAGATATAAAACAGGTTAACATAAGGGAAGGGAAGCAAAAACAATATAAAAACAGGGAGGGGGTCAAAACATAAGGGATTCTTAAATATGGAGAACAAACAGGGTTGTTGGAGGGGTTAGGGGAGCGGGGCTGGGCTAAATGGGTGAGGGTCACTGAGGAGGACACTTGTTGGGATGAGCACTGAGTGTTATACATAGGAGGTGAATCACTGGAATCTACTTCTGAAATCCTTGTTGCACTACATGCTAACTAACTTGGACGTAAATTAAAATAATAAATAAATAAATAAACCTTAAACCAAAAAAACCAATAGCTCCGCCAGCTTTGATTAGGTCAGTATTTGCCTATTAGTTCTTTTTCAATCTCTCTTACGTCTTTTTTGCACCCGATGTTTTAGGTGTTTCTCTTAGAAACAAAACTACGTGGATTTCATTTTTTTTGTAATCCAATCTAATCTTTGTCTTTTCACTGACAAATTCAGCCCACTTACATTAAACACTGATATCCTTAAACCTGTTTCTTTGTATGAACGATTTTTCTATATTTCTTCTAAAGCATTTTTTTTTTTACCTTCTAAAATAATTCACTACCTAGCTCTGCCCTTAACAAGACAAAGGCTAGCAGGCACGCTCTCACATCTTTCGTGCCCGTGCCCGCCAACCCCAGCACGTTGTTACTACCTAGTCCAAGCTATTATCGATATATTCACTTTCTTCAAACTTAGCTGTTTTTGAATAATAA
Source organism: Hyaena hyaena (assembly GCF_003009895.1). NCBI lineage: Eukaryota > Metazoa > Chordata > Mammalia > Carnivora > Hyaenidae > Hyaena > Hyaena hyaena. The sequence continues at coordinate 646,027 of NW_024080670.1, read as the reverse complement.
ACTTGACCACAGTATTCAACCAACTGTATATATTTCTTATGCTACCTCCTCAATTCTTCACTCTCTCATGTCCCTCATTCAGTGTCAGTCTAGCATCAGCGACTCGGGCTGCCAACCACCGGTCACATCAGGGAAGGGTCCTGCAGTCTCCATGGTGAAGCCTCTGAGCACTCGGCCGGGGTCCGGGGTGCCCCGCTGGGCCTGCTTCCTCTGTAGCTATGCAGCTCTAGAAGGCCGGTCCGAGAGAGCACCTGGCCATGCGGTCGGTTTTCTCTCACAGGCAGGGGAGAGTCGACTTTGTGCCCCGGCCTGGACTGGCTCTCTGCCTTCCCTGGAGTACGCCTGCAGCTGCTATTGCTCAGCCCAAACTGTAGCCCCAGCTACCCAGAAGCACCCAGACCTAGGAGTTCCCACCATTTATTACTCGGTATCTCTGCTTGGTAAGAAACACTCACCTTTTGAGCAGTGTGATTATACACTTTTAACAGTTTGCTATTCCAGACCAAATACACAGCGAGACCCTCTATTCCAGCCACCTCTACATGGAAAAGTAAAATACATCCTTTTAGTACCTACCCCTCATACTCACCATTTCGTTGGGATGGACCAGAAACAAATAAATGCCTGGATGTTTGTCGAAAACCTGAAAGGAGCAATTAGCTTGTTCCATCCGACAAAGTGCTTCGACACATAATTCGTCTAAATAGAAAAAAGAAGACAGTAAATGGAAGACGTAAACCCTATCAGCTTATCAAGAGTCTTTGGTTGTTCTGTAAGTAAATAAAAACCTTGTTCCTTTCCTTTTTTTTCAAATGAGGAATAAAAATGCTGATAACGTTAAGTTCAAGAACAACATTTATTCATCATCTGAAAGACTAATCTCGTGTGACTGATCACAGTGTGCTCCTACGAACTATTGTGACTTTACTGGTGTGTATATACTTTTTTCTTACACTTGGCATAATTGGCATAAATATATCCACAGGGTATCTTCTCAGAAGTATGATTTTAAGTCCAGTGCCATTAGCATTTGACATTTTGATCCACAGGGACTTTATCTGGTACTAGCATGATAAAGTGAGCTTTTCCCTCAAATGGCTATTTTGTCCTACTCTCATTTATTAAATTAATTCACTTTCTCCACTGCTTTGAAATGCTACCGTCATCCAACACTAAGTTCCCCAAATAAGCCTGGTTTATTTCTGGTGTCTATACTCTTCCACAAGCCTATCCCTGCTTCACTGTTCTAATTCCTATTGCTTTATAGAAATCTCCACGGCTCTTTCAGAAGTGTCATGAATCAGGATGCCTGAGTGGCTCAGTCAGCTGAGTGTCTGACTCTTGACTTTGGTTCAAGTCATGATCCCAGAGTCCTGGGATCGAGCCCCATAAACTTGCCTGAGAGTCTCAGTCTCTCTCTCTCTCTCCCCCTCTGCCCCTTCTCCACTGTTTGTGCACTCGCTCACTCTCTCTAAAAAATAAAAATCTGAATAAAAAGAAGTGTCCTGAATAGGCTCATACATTTAGTCTACACCTAATGAAGCACCTTTACTTTGTCAAACTTGAAAGAACTGTTGTTAGTGATAGCAGATGGCTTTGTGGAATAGTGTTAATAACTGGAAAAGCAGGAAGGAAGGTTTTGGGTACTGATATTTTGTTTCTTGATCTGGGTGCTGGCTACACAGGTGTGTTTATTTCGTCATCATTTATGTGTTTTTCTTGGATATACTATTCATTAATAAATGTTTGAAAACCGACTTGTTAGCATTTTAAAAACAAATTATTTATAATTTATTTAAAATTTTTTTAACTTTTCCCCCCAACATTTATTAATTATTGAGAAATAGAGAGAGACATAGCAGAAGCAGGGCAGGGGCAGAGAGAAGGGGAGACACAGAATCTGAAGCAGGCTCCAGGCTCTGAGCTGTCAGACAGAGCCCGATGAGGGGTTCAAACCCACAAACTGCAAGATCATAACCTGAGCCAAAGTCGGGTGCTTAACCAACTGAGCCACCCAGGTGCCCCTTTATAATTTACTTAGAAAGAACTGATTTATCTGACCGAATATTTAGATCTACTTTTCAGTTTACTGAAAATTCAGAGAATAAAGAAGGTAAATAGCATCACAAGGAAGCAATTTGAAAAATCCAGAAGGTGCATTATTCTACAGCATAACTATATGGTCTCAGTAAGTCAAGGCTATGGCAAAAAAGAAAAAAAAGATCTGCGTGTATGTATAAGTAGACTGCTTTGTATTCAAAGAAATGTACAAAATACGAGCCAATGCAATATGTGGTCCCTGATTGGATTCTTAAGCAAACCAGCCAAAACCATATTTTGTAAGTACTGGGAAAATTTGAATACGAACTAGATGCTAGATAGCTTAAAGGTACTGTTATTTGGAAAAGGGAAAAAAAGGTACTGTTATTTGGTTAGATTGGACGGATCATGATAATGCCTTCACTTTTATGAGATTCATATTAGGAACTGCAAATGAGATGGCCCGATTCTAGGCAGGCGTAATACTCAAGGCCACAGTAATTTACAAGAATTACTACAGACCAGCAGTTCTCAGCCAGAGACGATTTTGCCTCCCCCCAGCCCTGCCCTCTCCACACTCCAGGGACACACGGCACCATGTGGAGACCGTCTGGTTGTCTCAACAAGGGGAGCAGGGGGAGCAGAAGGCTACTGGCATCTAGTAGGTAGAGGCCAGGGAGGCTGCTGAACGTCTCACAAGGGACAGCACAGCCCCCACGATAGAGAAGTATCCAGCCCAAAACGTCCATGGTGTCCATGCTGAGGAACTCTGCTATAGACAAATTGTAAGGATGGAAATGAACTGAATGGCTAGATGAGGAGCATGTGATAAAGGAAATACAGTAAGATGTCAGCAACTGCAGAATCTACGCAGGGTTCACCTTATCGTTCACTTTTCTCCGTGTATGGAAACTTCTATTAACAAGATGTTGGGGAAAAAAAGATGAAGTATTTTGGTTATCTGTTTAACAGATTTTCAGTACAGATAAAACCAAGTTCTTTCAATTCTTAAAACAAGACCGATTAAACTTGTAGAAAACCCACGATACTCACTGACACGTTCATGTAAAAGCAGATATGGATACTTCAGGATTTCAAGAAGAGGAACTCGAAGCTTATTTTCAAAGTCTTGGCCGGGGAAGTCAAATAGTTGTGCCTCTCCATTGTTGTCTACTATGTACAATTCATCATCATCTCCAATTTCTGCCTTCATGGATTTTTCAAAATGATTTATGAGACGTAAAGTTTCTAATTCCCACAAAACCTACAAAAAAAGAAAAATGGATAAGCAAGCTTTATATCTTATTATCGGAAAATACTGGATGTCATGATCTTTTCAGAAAGCCTTCCCTTAAGTATAACAATTCAGAAATTTAAAGAAGTAAACTATCACATTAGATTTACTTGAAGAGGGGCGCCTGGGTGGCTTAGTCGGTTAAGCGTCCGACTTTCGCTTAGGTCATGATCTCGCGGTTCGTGGGTTCGAGCCCTGTGTTGGGCTCTGTGCTGACTGCCAGCTCAGAGCCTGGAGCCTATTTCAGAGTCTGTGTCTCCCTCTCTCTCTGACCCTCCCCTGCTCATGCTGGGTCTCTCTCTCTCCTAGAAATAAATAAAAAAAAAAAAAAAAAAAAAAAAAAAAAAAAAAAAAAAAAAAAAAAAAAAAAAAAAAAAAAAAAAAAAAAAAAAAGATTTACTTGAAGAAAACAGTCACTAGACATGGCCACTTTTATGATATGTGAGTACATACATGAGATGTATAAAAACTGCTTCCAAAAAGTTTTGCTATAAATATCTCAATATCCCTTATGAACTATTGAAAAGGGAATGAGGAGCACCTGGGCAGCTCAGTCGGTTAAGCGTCCAACTTCGGCTCACGTCATGATCTCGTTGCAGTTCATGGGTTCGAGCCCCGCTTCGGGCTCTGTGCTGATAGCTCAGAACCTGGAGCCTAGTTCCAATTCTGTGTCTCCCTCTCTCTCTGCCTCTCCCCAGCTCATGCTCTGGCTCTCTCTCTCAAATAAATAAAACATTTTTAAAAATTTTTTAAAAAGTTTATACCATTTACCCATGAACCAATAAAGAGAGAAAAAAAAGAACCACCAATGAAAAAAAATCACCCAAGCCATTCAGACCCACGAATATAACACTGTCAAATACAGGGACATAAAAAACAATGTAACGCTGTCAAATACACCGACATAAAAAAAACAAAGTGGAAAAAAAGCCCATCCATCATTTCACAAAATTGCTTTCTACCACAATGACTGAACGCTAGGGATCACAGAATTCTGCTTTAGGTTTTAACTCAACTTCATCAGTCAATCCTGTTTCCTGGACGCGTTCAGGCTTCGTCTCTGCCTAGTTACCGAGCTCTGAATACTACAGCCCAGCCCATCCGATATGAGTTACCTGATGCAAGAATGGCAGCTCGTCCCGGGCTTTGTGGTACTCGGCCACACACTCTAGGCAGTAACAGAGGTCTTCGTCAGCTGTCTGACATTCACTGGCGCGGGTCCTGGACGCATAGCGCTTCAGGAAGTCAACGGTGGAAATACCACCTGGCGTACACCAACAGCATGTGCTCATTCTGCACCTGCACGTGGAAAAGAAGGCACCTAAAGACTAAAGAAAAGAGACTTTCTGGGTGACCCTCATCTTCAACTTAAAATGTGCCTCCACCACATCAAGAATGTTCTGCTGGAAAAAAAAGAATGGTCTGCTGGTCAACTTCTCAATTATGGACTCAAATCTGAGCCTACTCTTAAAAACTTTACCTCTGGCATATAAAAAATACAATGAAACGAAAGAACTTTGCTAGTGAAAAAACAATCATGCAACACACAGCTGTACTAAAGAGGAAACTCCAAATGATGTGGTATCGCTGTTAAATCATAGAGACTAAGACTTATCAGTGCTTTCAAAGCATAGCTTTCAGAGGGTTCTAGTGATATACTGGAGCCAAGTCAAAGGTTAAGGGAACCTTTCACGTTCCTGGAAGCCATGTTTTTGAGAAATCCGTGGGAACATAAAATGCCGTTAAGTATTAACCCATACCGGAGAACCTTCCCTGGTTTGGAAAGCATAGGCACGTGAGGGGTGCCTGGGTGGCTCAGTTGGTTAAGTGTCCAACTTCGGACCGTGAGGTCATGATCTCACGGCTGGTGGGTTCCAGCCCGGGTCAGGCTCTGTGCTGACAGCTGGGAGCCTGAAGCTTGCTTCAGATTCTGTGTCTCCCTCTCTCTCTGACCCTCCCCTGCTCACGCTCGCTCTCTCTCTCTCTCTCTCCTAGAAATAAGTAAAACGTTAATAAAAAAAAGAAAGAAAGAAAGAAAGAAAGAAAGAAAGAAAGAAAGAAAGAACAGGCACATGAATCTGCACATAATATGTATGCATGAACTGCTGCCCGGAACACACTGCTCATCAACACGCTGTAAACTATTGTAATAGCTACAAATGGTAACAACCTACTGCTACTAAGTACAATTTCTGAGGTCTCCAACTTTTGGTCTGTGTAATAATACCAGAGCCTCCACCATCCAAACTCATGTAAAAAGGGTTAAGATAAAGTCATTTTCCACGTCCTAGCAGTCCCAAAAAGAGCAAAGTAACAGAAAGGTACCAGGAAACGAGAAAAATCCCAAGAACCACGTGCTAGAGCGTTGAACAAAGTTATGCTAATGAGGCAGAGGTTTATCAGAACTACTAATAGCAGTTAGTGGATTAGCAAATAGGATGGAAGCCAAAATCCAAAGAGATCTCCAACTCTAATGAGGTGTAATAAAGATGCTATATTTTTATCCCATACCAAATGGGTATAAAGGTAAACACAAAACTCACAATTAGGAAGCAGTGCGTGATGGCTAAACAAATCTACATGGAGAGCCTAGTCCTACCAAAAAGTCCTCAAAATGCTAAAGTCCGTGGGCATGTCAAAGGAACCCAGAGCCCAACCCGAAAAAGCTCTGGATGGCCAAAGCTGAAACAATTCGATCAAAGAACAAAAACAAAAAACCCCCACTCCAATAGTGGATTATAGCCTTCACACAAGGTTCGTACTGATGAAAAAGACCAATGAAAAAGACCAAAAGAATAAACAAAGGTAGGGGATGAAACTGACTAGCAGAAGAATTCCAAACAACAGGTATAGATACTCTGGGTTCCCAGAGGGGGAGCTTAATTCCACCCCATCAGTGAGTGTGGGCTGGACTCTGGGTGACTCACCACTCAAGGAGAGTGTGTGGAAAGGGAAATACTGTAACGTTACAGTGGAAACAGCTGGCAAACACACACTTAACCGCTGGCAAACACACATTTAACCAAGTGATCAAGGTTAACATCACAACTCCCCACATAAGGTTCTGAGGAAGGAACTTCCTTCTGCGCAGGCTGTACAGCATGTTACTCCAAAACCCACAACGCATGAGAGAAAAACAGACAAACCCAAAGTGAAAAAGATCTAAACAGCTGTCAGCCAGTCTGCAAAGGGAGGAAGAAAACCACAGCCAGGAGGGATGAAGCAAGTCTCGTTTCATATGAAAATGATCATTATTGGAGGGGCGCCTGGGTGGCTCAGTCTAAGCACCGACTTTGGCTCAGGTCATGATCTCACGGTTTGTGGGTTCGAGCCCCATGTCGGGCTGTGTGCTGCCAGCTCAGAGCCTGGAGCTCGCTTCTTCGGATTCTGTGTCCCCCTCTCTCTCTGCCCCTCCCCTGCTCATGCTCTATCTCTGTCTCTCAAAAAAATAAATGTTAAAGACAATTTAAAAAAAAATATCATTACTGGAAACTGGGCCAGGAAAATATCTAATGAGCCTGATCTTCAGAAACTTGACCTTAAACGAACTATCCAACGAATGTAAAATATCAGCCTCATGGGGAAAAAATTACAACCCCAACTGTACGCTGTACACTAAAAACTGAGCCCGTCTCATAACTGGATGGACCTAACCCACACATTCTCATCAGGGGCGAAATCATCCTCAAGAAGATGAAAACTGGTTACTAGGACACAAAAAGGTCCTACTTTTTTTTTTTTTTTTTAATGTGTAAGGCACAGATATGCCCAGGAGATATACAGTGTATTGGTGGTTTAAAATTCAGGGGAAATGCACAGGAAAGAAAGGTCTATAAAGTTTCCTTTCAGGGAGGGAGAGGAACAACAAAAGATTGAGAAAAATGACCCAAATCACTGAATACTTGGGTACAGAAACACAGCAGTGTGATGTTTTCAAATGCATTGTCATCCTAAAATTCAAGAGCACAAAACATCTGCTAAAGGGAAATCAATGACATCTTGACGGAAATTTTCTTTCACTGCTGAGGCTTTTTTGGCCTACTGCTAAAATAAGCTGATCTTCAAAAAAAATTCCTTATTGTCTTCTTACATCTACGATTAATTATATATAAATGCATAAGTAAAATCAAATACATGCATTTGTCTTGTGAATTTCTAAGATTAACTATTAATTGTAAACTTTGTTCACCCTTCTAAAAAGAACTCAGGGTGGCTTTCAACATTAAAGCTGAAAAAGACATCTAGATATGGACATTTAGAAAACATACAGAAAAGAACATTCAAAAGGAGATAGTGAAACTCATTTGGAAGAAAGGCTCACTAAATCCTAGATTGGGAGCTTTCTGAAAAGCAGAGGGGGGGGGGGGGAGTTAACACAGACCTCATTTGAAAAATAAGAAAGTATCTGGTTCAGCTGGAGAATCCTGCCCTTTCCTAACACTAATTCTAATTCAGTTAGATTTTACTAATACCCACCCCACGCAAGGGGGCTGCAAACAAAAAAAAGAGTACCCAGGAACAGAACACATTATGTTTGCAGAATATAAAATTATGTTATTCAAAGCAGTTTCTTAAGTCTAAAAAGCCCATATCATAATCTTAGAAGTTAAAAGTCTTCAGAAACTGTTTTTTCCGGTGATCTAATTCAATGTGGGGAGGGAACTTAGAGAAGATCTAAGAATAGAAAGTGAAACTCTCTGGAGAATTCTCAAACATCAGTTGTCTCAAGCAGGATTTTTGCACTCAATTGAACACTTTGGTAAAAATGCAATCAGCAGTTTGGAAAAAAAAACAAAAAAGAAACTTTCTACTAAGAACATTAAGGAGTCTTTTGTATTTCATTCAGTCAGAGAGCTAGCCTACTCCCATATCCCAGAAAGCAGAACTAACTTTTCTTGCTTGCCAAGTAAGATATGGGTACCATGGAGTCTTGAATACAGAAAACAGTGCTACAGGGCAGGTCAACAACAGAATCCGTTTCCACGATTCCTCTCCAAAGGCCATAAATGGGTGGTTACATCCCCAAATCTAAAATTACCATTGGCCTGATCATCTAAATGGCGTATATAAAATAATTTTTCTTTTAAGAAAAAAAGTGTTGGTAGGCGACCATAAATCCTTGAAGTTTCTGCACAACTCATCCTTCTGGAAGGTAGCTTTGTTCACTGTATCCGATTTGAACTGCTTGGGACCAGGACCCGGCCACAGACGGTGGTGTCCAAGGAATCCTCAAGCTGCAGACCAGATGTTAAGAGCCACACTCAGGGCATCAGCAACAGAGCTGACTCCTCAGTAATACAGGATGCTTCTCCGGGGGTACAGAGCCACTTTCCTAAAACCTGCCCTGGGGACATCTTTTCTCAGTATAATTAGCTGGCCAGACACTTCAAACAGCAATCACTTTCCTAGCTAACCTTCTTGAAAGAGTAATCTGGATTCAAATGCTTATTAGCTCCCTGGCAATTTGGCTTCTACCCTTAACATTTCACTGCATGTTTTCCCAGGGTCCCTAATCATCTGTTATCACCAAATCCAACAGATTCTTTTCATGCCTCCTCTAAAACGTATGAAAATACTGACCATGCATTCTTTAGCTAAGGCAACACACCATTCTCCTTTCACTTCCTCTACCCAACCTCCTTCGCCGAGATTCTTCTCGCTTCTTCCTTTTCCCCGCTTCAAACAGCAGTTTCCAAAGGCTTGCTTTAGGACTCTCCATTCCATTTCCTCTCTCTGGGTGACCTAATTCAAACCACCTCTTCCATTACTACTTACAACGGAAGAACAGATGTAAAGCCCTCAATGCAACACTTAGCTATATCTATAATTCAGGCACTCACTGAACGATAAAAATTCTAGCCAGGCCTACAGTCTCATATCTATTGAATACCCAGCTGCACCGAGTCAATCTCTACTCACCTGACGGGCATCTGAGGGATAAAAACAGAAAAAAATCCTTCCCTCAAATCCATCATTCGCCCTATATGCTCTCTACTCGTGACATTAACATCCCTTCTGTTTTCAAATCAGTAACCTGGTAATTACCCTAGGTCTTCTCCCTTGGCCTCATCTTAATGAATTCCACAGTCTATCTCCTTAACTGTATCTATATTCGCAGCAACACTGCCATCACCTTAGTATAATATACTGTCTGCATTTGTCTGAGTTACAGAACGTAATTACGGAAGTAATGTTTCTGGCTCTTATTTCATCCACCACCAATTCTTCCTCCAGCAGACTGCTGGAGGGCAAAGCAAACGCTGAGCTTTGAATTCCCACAGTTTGGAGATAAAATTCAAATTTGTGCACCTCACCGGGGAAGGCCCTCCGTTATCTGGCTCGCGGTCCTCCCTCCCTTGCTCGCTCGCTCTTCCTAAACTGCTTCGTGGTGCTTGGCATTTCCTGCCTTTATAGACGCTCCTTCACCTGCACTGAACACCCACCCTTCCTTCTCTCTGCCTGGCTCTCAACCCTAAACACAAATCACACTCACCAAAGGAACTTAGCAAAAGAAGAGATAAATACAACTCAATTTTTTAAAAGAATTTCACCAGTGGTTCTGATAAAATCTGAGAACCAGCCGTGTGCAATCCATCCATCCCTGGTATGGCATCTGGGGGCTTATCTGACCCTTCCTCTGACTTTACTCATACCCTCTGCGGACTGTGCATACCTAGCAGTGCACTTACCCGAGCTGCGTACTTTCTGTCTCCCACCTCTACCACACACTTGCTCCATCGTCCCCAGTTCTGAGTCTGTTGGGGCAAGGATCCGCTTTGTATATTTTTACTCCAGTGCTTGACACATACTCAGGGATGGAAAACCGTCTTAAATGTTTGTTTACGAAATAATTACCTGGGCTAACGGCCTACAGAGAAGTGATCCTCTCGGTCGAGATTCCTAGGCTTATTTGTGAATGGGTGAGGATGTGCACTCATGTATACCCAGCCTCCGGGCCCAAAAGAACATTTCTGAAACAGGACGGGGCGGGGGGGGGGGGGGGGGGGGGGGGGAACAAAGGGAACAAAACTGATGAAGTGGTTCTGACACTTCATCTGGGTTTCATTCACGCCCACTCTATGAAGCCGGGCCAGCTGGTACCAATCGGACAGACGGCTCAGGCTGAGTTCCGCCAGCCTGCCCGGGGGCACCCAAGTCTGCAGAAGCGGTGCAGCTGCGCTCCTGACCCCACAGGACACTGTCCCCGCGCACGGAATGGCTGGGCACTTCGACAAACAGCCCTCAAATCAGCAAGGGCGGGTAGATTCAGCCCTGGGTCCGTAACTCGTGTCGGCCACTCCAAGCCACGGGCTCTTTGCTCCTAACCGGGGGGTGCTTCCCCTACAAGCTCCGCGCCTGGTTCCCTGCGCGCCGAGCGCTTCTCGGGCCCCCAGCAGCCCCGGGTGGCGGGGAGGCGGCCAAAGACGCCCGCGGGCAGTCAGTGCTCCGGAGCCGTGGGGGGGGGGGGGGGGGGGGAGAAGGGCCCTGGGGCAGCAGGACGGGGCATTCTCCGGAGAGTCCCCGACTCACCCCCCCCAAAGGAACTACGCAGTGCCCAGACCAAAAGCAGCTCGCACGACACCGCGGAGACGACGGTAGGGGACGGTGCGGGGGTCCAGACGCCCTGGACCCCGGGGTGCAGGAGGCACCAGGGGGCGGGCTGCTCTCGCCCCCCACCTCGCCGCTGCCCCCCTGAGGCAAGCGGCCCCCCTCGCGCCGCCCCTCCCCCACCCGCCGCCCGGGCCTCACGCGCCGCGACTGTTACTCCACGCGGCCTCGCGCGCACCGGCCGCGCGCGAGCGCTCACGCCCGCCGGGCCCGCGACCTGGAGCCCGCCGCGCTCTCCTCACCCCGCTCGGCCTCGCTTCGGCCGCTAGCCCACCTCCATGCCTCGGCACAACAGTCGGCCGAGGGCGGATGTGCGGGCAGGCACCCGAGCGCCGCCGTTCCCACCCGGCCACCCAACCCGGCGGCGCGGCGCGCGAAGGCCCCGCCCCTCCCCCGCGCGCGGCGTCAGCCCAACGCAGGCCCCGCCCCGGCCGCTTTCTTGTTTTGGTGCGCGGAGGGGCGGAGCAGGGGAAGAGATGCACCGCGGCTCCGCCGGACGGCCCAGACGCCGAGAGCTGACGTCACTTCCGGGATGCCCGGCCCGGCCAATCAGGGGCTCCCTACGGAGGGCGGGGGGTTGGCCGAGGAACGCTTGAACTCGGCCCTGTCCAGGACTGCTTTCCGGTCAGGGTTGGCTTCCCCCCCCGCCCCCCCCCGATGCGCCTACCCCCAGGGCGATTTGGGTGCCTACCCTGCACCCTTTAACGGCCATTCCCTTTTCTTCTCTTTTTAATGACTCGGGTGTCTCAGCTCGGTGTGTTACGGATTGAGGATTTTTTCCTTTTACGTTTCCTTTAAATTCCCAAAGTATAATACGTAATTAACACCTACTGGGGGGGGGGTCATATACATCTCGTATTACGGAAAGGGGGTTCACGAAGTCCCGTAACAGCAAACACCATCGCAGAGCCTACCCGGTTTTCACCATCTACCACTGACCTTGAGGACGAGAAGCCGCCCCTGCCTCGACTGTGCGGGCCGAGGCGGAAACGCGGAAGAGGGACAGGGACAGACCAGCACCACCGATGCCGGAGCTGCGACTGGAGCCTCGTCTCGAGCCCCTGTAACTGAAGACTGAGCGGGGGGCGGGGCGAGGAAACTTCCAGCAAGGGGGCGGGGCCTGTCATAGCCCCGCGCGCGCAAGCGCGCGCTGCCAACAACCGTTGCCCACCTGGCTTCTCGAAGCTTCTGTAGCGTGAAGAGAGTCTGGCAGTAGGCACGCGAAGCACAGTGCAGTAGGCACGCGAAGGTTACAAAGCGGTTTCAGGCCCTGCTCGCTATGCGCGTCCTCATTAAAGGAGTGTGTTTATCCAATACTTGTTTGAAATGAGAACCTGGATGGCTATTGGGGAAAAAATCATTTTGAGAAATGCACAAAATGATAAAAATCACCTGGCTTTCGTATTTCCCTGACATCACCACTTTTACGTAGATCCTTGCAGAATGTATTACTTAGGTTTTTACCAAAGCTTACTTTCGTATGAAAGAGTTTTTTTATTTAAAATTTTTTAAATGTTTCCTTATTTTTGAGAGAGAGAGAGAGACACCAAGCACAAGCTGGGGAGGGGCAGAGAGAAAGATAAAATCCTAAGCATGCTGTAGGCTCTGAGCTGTCAGCACAGAGCCAGACGCGGGGCTCGAACCCACAAACCCACAAACCTTGAGATTGTGACCTGAGCTGAAGTCAGACACTTTAACCGATTGAGCCCCCCAGGCGCCCCTGAAAGAGTGTAAAAGTGCCAAACTCCTCTCCACCCTGTTAAGAGACAGAAGACCACCTGGGATCCTGAACGGAGTGGGGAGGGTAGTAGGTAGGGTGGGAAAAGGGTGGGGAAAAAGGGGTTGGGGGGGTGGGAGAAAGAGTTCGGGGAAAGTCAAGCTCTGCACTGACAGCATGGAGCCTGCTTGGGATTCTGTTTCCCTGTCTCTCCGTCTCAATAAATAAATAAATAAATAAATAAATAAGCTTTAAGAAAATATTTTCTCTCTCCCTTTGCCCCCTCCCTGCTATTGTGCGTGCATGCGCTCTATCAAAAAAAACAAGTGTTATTATTGGGAATTAGTAGATCTCCTCTGTGACTTATCTGAATAAGTCCTTTGACCATTTTTTGCTTTTTTTAAAAAAAGAGTTAATCTTTTTAGAGCAGTTTTAAGTTCACGGCAAAACTGAAAGTACAAAAATTTCCAGTATACTCACTGGCCCCCACATAGGCACAGCCTTCCCCATTATCGGCATCTCTCACCAGAGAAGTTCATTTATTACAACTGACTAACCTACACTGATTCATCATCACTACTCAGAGTCCATAGTTTACGTTGGGGTTCACTCTTGGTGTCATATAGTCTATCTGGTTTGGACAAATGTATACATAAGTATCCATCATAATATAGTAGAGGGCTTTCACTGCTCTAAAACCCCTCTGTGTTCTGCCTTTTCATCCCTCCCCAGTCTCACCCCCTGGCAACTGCTGATCTTTCTATGAACAAAACAGCTGTAAACATCTGTGTGTAAATTTTCTTATGGACAGAGGTTTTCAGCTCCTTTGGATAAATATCAAGCACACAATTACTGGATCTTGTGCTAAGAGTATGTTTAGTTTTGTGAGAAAACACCAAACTGGCTTCCAAAGCGGTGGCACAATTTTGCATTCCCAGCAGCATTGAGAGTTCTTGTTACTCCACAGCCTCGCCAGTATTTGGTGGTGTCAGTGTCCCAGATTTCGGCTAGTCTCATAGCTGTGTAATAGTACCTCATGGTTGTTTTAATTTTCATTTCTTTGATGACACATGGGACATTTTTTCATATACGAATTTGCGACCTGTATTGTCTTCCTTGGCAAGGTGTCTATTCAAGTCTTTTGCCTATTTTTCATCAGGCTGTTTGTTTTCATTTGTTTGTTTTTTAATGCTTTTGAGGAGCTGTTTGTTTTCTTATTGTTGAATTTTAAGAGTTTTGGATAACAGTTCTTTATCAGCTGTGTCTTCCTTATCAGCTGTGTCTTCCTTATCAGCTGTGTCTTCTTTATCAGCTGTGTCTTTTGCAAATAGTTTCCCAAGTCTGTGGCTTCTCACTCTCTTGACATTGTCGTTCACAGAGCAGAGGCTCTAATTTTAATGAAGTCCCCAGCTTATCAATTATTTCTTTCATGATCATGTCCTTGGCGCTGTATCTGAAAAGGTCATCACCATACCCAAGGTCATCTAGTTTTTCTCTAACATGTTATCTTCTAGGAGTTTGATAGTTTTGCATTTTACATTTAGATCTATGATCCATTTTTTTAATAATTTTATTTATTTCTAGGAGAGAGAGAGAGACAGCGTGAACAGGGGAGGGTCAGAGAGAGAGAGGGAGATACAGACTCCGAAATAGGCTCCAGGCTCTGAGCTGGCAGTCAGCACAGAGCCCGGCGCGGGGCTCGAACCCACGAACCGCGAGATCATGACCCAAGCGAAAGTCGGACGTTTAACTGACTAAGCCACCCAGGCGCCCCATATGATCCATTTTGAGTTAATTTTGGGGAAGGATGTAAGCGCTCTCTCTCTCTCTATATATATATATATGTACTTATATGTGGATGTCCAATTGTTCAGCACCCCTTGCTGAAGAGACAATCTTTGCTTCACTGTACTGCTTTTGATACTTTGTCAAAGATCAGTTCATGGTCAGATCATTTGTGGGGCTCTATTCCTCAGCCCTCTGTGTGTTCCAGAGATCTACTTTTCTATCTTTGACCATGATGACACTATCTTAATTACTGTGGCTTAATTAGCATAGCTTTACATCTTAATTATTTAGTTACTGTAGCTTTAAGTCTTGAAGTTGGGTAGCCTCAGTCTTCTGACTTTGTTATTCTTCAATACTGAGTTGGCTATTCTGTATCTTTTGCCTCTCCATATAAATTTTAGAATCAGTTTGTCAATAGCCACAAATAACATGCTGGGAGTTTGACCAGAGCTGCATTGAGTCTATAGGTCAAGTTGGAAAGAACCAACATCTTGACAATATTGAGTGTTTCTATCCATGAACATGAACTAACCATCTATTTACTTCTTTGATACCTTTCATCAGAGTGTTGTAGTTTTCCTCATATAGATCTTGTACATATTTTGTTAGAGTCATACCAAAGCATTTCACTTTGGGGGATGCTAATGTAAATGCTACTGTGTTTTTAATTTCAAATTCCACTTGTTCATTACTGGTATATAGGAAAGCCGTTGAGTTTCGTATAAATCCTACAACCCTGCTATGATCTCTTATTGGTTCCAGTTTTTTTGTCAATTCCTTTGGATTTTCTACATAGATGATAAAGTCACATGTGAATAAAGATGGTTTTATTCCTTCCTTCCCAGTCTGTTTACCTTTTATTTCCTTTCCTTGCCATAATGCATTAACAAGGACTTCCAGAATGATGTTGAAAACAATGGTAAGAAGGGACATCCTTGGGGATCCTGAGTGGCTCAGTCGGTTGAGTGTGTGACTTCAACTCAGGTCATGCTCTTGCAGTTTGTGAATTCGAGCCCCACATGAGCTCACTGCTGTCAGTGCAGGAACCCACTTTAGATCCTCCGTCCCTCCCCCCTCTCCCTCAAAAACAAATAAAACATTTAAAAGGCCGGCGGGGGGGGGGGGGGGGGGGGGGGGGGGGCGTGGCGCGGCATCCTTGCCTTGTACCTGACCTGACTGGGAAAGCTTGGAGTTTCTCATCACTGAGTGGGACAAAGCTACATACGTCTTTCCTCTGGCTTCTTTCAAAATTCTTATTTATCTTAGATTTCCTGTAGTTTGAAAATGATATGCCTAGTTGTGGTTTTTTGGCATTTATATTCTTGGTGTTCTCTGAGCTTCCCGGATCTGTGATTTGGTATCTGACATTAATTTGGGGGGAAATTCTCCATCATTATTTCAAATATTTCTTCTTTCTTCTTCCAGCAGCCCCATTATGCATACCTTACACCTTTGGTGGTGGTACCACAGTCCCTGGATACTGTTTGTTTTTCAATCTTTGTTCTCTTTGCTTTTCAGTTTTGATAGTGTTTATTGCTATATCCTCAAGCTCAGATTCATTTCTCAGCCGTGTGCAGCCTACAACTAAGCCCATCAAAGGCATTCTTCATTTCTGGTACAGCGTTTTTAAATTTCTAGGCCTTTTTAGTTCTTTTGTAGAATTTCCATCTCTGTACTTTCACTGCCCATCTGCTCTTGCACGCTATCTACTTTATCCTTTAGAGCCCTTAGCACTTCAATCATAGTGGTTCTAAATTCTCAGTCTGTTAAGTCCAAAATCCTGGCCATGTCTAGTGCTTATGCCTGGTCTGTCTCTTCAAATTGTGTTTTTACCTTCTGGTATGCCTTGATTTTTTTCATGACAGTGAGAAATGATGTACCGTGTAAAAGCAAGGGTTGTACATGGGATTTTGTTGAGTATGTCATGGCGAGGTGTCGGGGGAGGTCAGGGGAAGTGTTTTATGGTCGTATGGTTAGATCTCAGTCAACATGTTAGTCATTTTACCACAGGACTGTTAACTCTAAAAGTGTTTTTTTTTTTTTTTTTTTTCCCTTTAGAAGAGGATGGCCAGAAATGGCTGGTATTGGGCATTTCCCTTCCCCCAGGTAACTGGAGCTCACTGGATTTGGGTATTCTCCTGCCCCCAGGTCATTCAGGTTCTGGTAATACCCGGGAAGATTAGGCTCCGGTTAGCCAGTTTCTCCTGAGGGCAGGTCTAACTGTTGTGTGATCAGAATGTTCTAGGGTATTTCAAAATGGCTCCCTTTCCCTTCTCCCCGCTGGAGGAGCAAGGTTTTCCCCCCCCCCTCTGATATTTCCTGTGGAAACCTGGTCAAGCTCCTGGAGGTAAATCTCATGAAACTGTGGGCCCTCCCCTAAGAATCAATGGCCCCAGAGTTTTTAACTCTCAGAGATGTCCACGCTAAGGCTCCAGCAATTACTCAGTTACAGTGTGGGTTTTCTTACTCAGCACTGGGTCCTGTGGCTGTTTCCATTTGTGGTCTCTGCTCATGTAAACTGTTACTCCCTTTGCCGGGCTCTCTTTTAATCTTTGAGGCAATGTGTTGCTTACGTCCTCTTCTCCTTCACAGATTCCAGAAGAGTTGTTGATTTTTCAGCCAGTTCCGCTTCTTGTTAGGATGGAGGGGTGGCTTCTAAGCTCCTTAAATGTGGAACTGGAAACCAGTAGTCCCCTAGGCCATTTTTAATTGGATTATTTGTCTTTAGTAAGTTGTAAGACTTCTTTACATACTCTGGCTGCCAGGACTTTGTTATATTTATTTGCTGCAATAATTTTCTTACAACTTATGGCTTTGTTATTTTCAAAAGTATCCTCAGAAGAGTCTAAGTTTTAAATTTTGATGAAGTCCAATTTACCAGTGGCTTCTTTACTGGTTAGTGCTTTTTGCGTCCTAAGAACTTATAAAGATTTGGTTGTACATTTCCTTCTAGAAGTCTTAAAATGTTAACTGACTTTTGTTGTAAATGTATGCGACAAAGGTTTAGATTCCATCATTCCAGGTTTCCCAGCACCCTATTTGGAAAAGACCGTCATCTTTGGTACCAGTTATTGATTTATTGGCTTTCAGTGCTCAGAGGGAAGATTATAGCCGTAGACAACATCGTTTAAAAAAAAACTCAAATCACTCCACACTTTGAAAATCCAGAAAAAGAATAGCAAAGAGAACCCAAGGTTATCAAAGGAAGGAAATAATAAAGATAAGACTGGGGGGAAATGAAAAACAAGAGACAATTAACAAGGCAAAATTTAGTTCTTTGAAAAGGTTAACTAAATTGGCAAACATTTAGCTAGGCTGACAAAAAAGGGGGTAAGACCCAAATCGCTAAAATCAGAAATGAAAGTGTGGACATTAATTAGAGAAATCAGAAAAGTTTAGGAGAATACTAATAAAACTGTAAGGCCAGCATGTTAGATAACCCAGATGCAGTGAACAAATTCCTAAAACCCCACAAACTATTGAAATTGACTCAAGAAGAAATAGAAAGTCTGAAAGACCTATTGAGTCGGGAAAGGGTTAACGGAAGGCAGGGACAGATGAGGGACCTTAGGGGGGCTGAATGCAGACTCAGGTGGGAAGGTTTTTTGGGGGGTGGGGGAGGATAAATGCATTCCATCCCTGCCTGTGTTAGGTACCATGGATGGAATCTCACAAACTATCCAGTCCCTGATAAGGTCCCAATATAAAGTCAGAGACAAAAATCTTTGGCACAACCCAGTCGGGACGCCTCTTACCCTGAGAGCTTTTTGTACTTTTGCTCAATACACTCTCTCACCTTGTTCACTCTCCACCATCTGTGAGATTCATCCCTCAACTCAGTGAGACAGGGGCCAGCGTCTCTCCCACCCACCTGTAACATTTTGGTGCTAAACCCAAGATTGGCTCTTTGGAGGGTAAACAGCGGAGTCTTTCCTTTCCTTTCCTTTTCTGAATGGAGGATCGCCTTACCAAGACTCTCAAAACCCAGCACCTGTCGGCCAGTTAAAAGCGAAGAGTATGGCCACAGGTCTTAAGTCTCAGGTGACAGGCTTCTGGGTAGAGGTTTGGTCAGTCCCCCTTGGAACGTTGACCGAAGCCTGACCAAGTCCACTTTCTCCTCTTCCCTTACTCTTCCTTTGCCTGTCCTTCTTAAATGGCTTTTGAAACACTTCCAGGGGCACCTGGGGGGCTCAGTCGGTTGAGTGTCCGACTTCAGCTCAGGTCATGGTCTTGCAGTTCGTGAGCTCAAGCCCCGCGTCGGACTCTGTGCTGACAAGTAGCTCGGAGCCTGGAGGCTGCTTCGGATTCTGTGTCTCCCTCTCTCTCTCCCCCTCCGCTGCTCCAGTTCTGCCTCTCAAAAAATAAATGTTAAAAAATTTAAAAAAAAAAAAAAAAAAAGCTTTTCCATCCCCTGATGATCAGTATGCTCCAGCAATTAGAACTCATTTCAGGATCTGGAATCCCTCTTCCTTCCCTGCAACTTTCTCCAAATACCTGGCGATCTCAGGGGCGCAGCAGTTTCGGAGGCGGTCCTGCTGATAGTCACTTAGGGAGGGAATGCCGTCTGGGTAGCCACCAGGACCTTCCCTTTAAGACTGTCTGTCATAATAGTCTAGATCAGAGAGAGAGAGATCTTTCATGCTTTTCTGTTGTTTGGTGAGATCTACATTTTGTTGTCAGATACAACTCAGGCTGAACTGTGGCCAGGACTCTAGGCTTCAAATATCAGCAGACAATACTGGTAGAGTCACCCCTTTCTATCCCCAGGTTTGGAACATGAAGGATGGGAACACAGATCTACCATCAGTGCCTTCTTTGGGCAACAGGGCAGCAGGAACCTTAACAGGATGCATTCTTGAAGCTTTTTGTTTCAACAACAAAAGGTCAGGAGCTGTAGTGCTGCCAGATCTCAAGGATTACACCCTTCGGTCGGGCCCCATCTGCTGATAGGACATCAGGCATACAGGAAGAAAGGATGCTTGGGGGTGAGGCGAGGAAATAATTAACCTTATGGACTAGATTCCATGGGTTGGGGGTGCAAGAAAATTAGTACGACCCAGTCATGAGGGCCCAACCAAGGCGGCTCCAAAGAATGGGGTTGTGAGGGACTTTCTCGGCTACATGAAAAGTTCATCCGGCGGGGGGGGGGGGGGGGGGGGGGGCGCGCGCACAGAAGGACTGGGAATCCAGCACTCTGAACCTGCCCTATGATTCCCAGTGGGCACCCGCAACATGTAAAAGGATGGAGACCGGCCCTGGAGGGTCCCACCCAGGGGAAGTCTCCTCCATATGCAGCACACGCCCCCATAATCATCCCAGTTGTTTGCTTGCATCCATGACCTTTATCAATAACAAACCTTGAATCTCCAATCTCGTGGAACTCCTCAGATTTAAGGGATTTAGAAGAATCCAGAGACAGCAGCCTGGGGGACTCGGTCAATTAAGCATCCAACTTCGGCTCAGGTCATGATCTCGCGGTTCGTGGGTTTGGGCCCCGCATCGGGTTCTGTGCTGACAGCTCAGAGCCTGGAGCCTGTTTCAGATTCTGTGTCTCCCTCTCTCTCTGACCCTCCCCTGCTCATGCTGCCTCTCTCTCTCAGAAATAAAACATTAAAATAATTAAAAAAGAAGAAGAAGAATCCAGAGAGGAGAAGGAAGTGTTGTGTGGGGGCTAAAGCAGTGGGTCAGAATGGCTGCCCCCCGAGCGCCCACCCCTTCCCCCAAAGTTCTCTCACTTTGGGAAAGGCGAATCAAGGGATACCTTGATCCAAAATGGAGAGAGCTGATGTGTAGGGATGCCTTCATAGTCACCTCTCGAATATAACAGGTGTGGAGGCTCTTGACTCCTCCTGGGATCTCGAAATGGGAAAGTCCTCTGGAATGTGTTCCGAAAAATTGGGGAAGGAAAAATTGGGGAAGATTTGATCTATAAATGCTCAAAAAGAAGTGCGTGAAGTTTTTTTGTTTATTGTTGTTTCTGTTTCCTGGCTTGGCCTCAGCATCTCCTGGAGGATGGAGGGAAGTACTCAGTACGGTTCTATCTTCCAGTTAGATCTGAACCGTAGAAGAGAAGGTAAACAGTCAGAAGTTGCTGGCGTGCAGGTCTTCTTTGTTTTAAGGGACCAGACAGACTTCCTTAAGACCTGTCAGAAGCCAACCTCCAGGCCCTGCCAAGGCTGCAGACTCGCCCTCTGAGGCCTCTTCTCAGGAAAGGCCACTTGTTCAAGCCTCAGGTCCTCCTCATCCCTGAAAAGGGAGGCAAATTCAATGTGTCCGTTGACTGAAATGCCTCATGGTGAATTTGGCCCCACAAAAGTCCACGTTCTGTTTTCCTTGCAAGATTAAAAACTTTTTTTTAATGTTTATTTATTTTTGAGAGAGAAAGTAAGAGAGAGAGAGAGAGAGCAAACAGGGGAGGGGCAGAGGGAGAGGGAGACACAGAATCCGAAGCAGGCTCCAGGCTCTGAGCTGTCAGCACAGAGCCCGACACGGGGCTCGAACTCACGGAGAAACAAGCCTGCCTACAGGCCACTGAATCCTCGGCAATGAACCGTCGATGGACGGTGGAGAAGGACAAACAGGGGAAACGGGTTACCCAACAGGAAAGGAGCCTGCTCCCCTGGAGGACATCAAATGGGGCTCTGACTGATCCCTGGGAGTCTGGAGACAGAAATGTTTCTAGGCATAGATTCTGGAAGGCCTGAGGTGGACTAGGGCTAAGCCCTGAAGTTATTCTGAGTTAGCTCACGTAATACAGGGTCGCCTCTTTGGAGCCTCCTTCCACCTTTTTGAAGAGATTAAGAAAGGCTTTAATACAACATACCTCTCTTTCCCCTGACACCCAGGAGGAGGGAATTGATATTAAAAGATAAGTTTTATAAGATATTGATATTAAAAGATAAGTTTATGACTCAGTCAGCTCTGGGTATTAGGAGAAAGTTACAAAAATTGGCTATGAGGCCAGACTACACTGGACACCTTTTTGAAGACAAGGCAGCTAATTGGGTCTTCTTCTCCTTCTCCTTCTCCTCCTTCTTCTTTATGTTTATTTATTTTTGAGAGACAGAGAGAGACAGAGCATGAGCAGGGGAGAGGCAGAGAGAGATGAAGACACAGAATCTGAAGCAGCCTCCAGGCTCTGAGCTGTCAGCACAGAGCCTGATGAGAGGCTCCAACCCACCAACTGTGAGATCATGACCTGAGCCGAAGTCAGATGCTCAACCGACTGAGCCCCCCAGGCGCCCCCTGGTCTTCTTTAATAGAAATGAGCCGGAGACCCATGAAAAGGAAAGGAGAGGTCCCGTAAAGACTGGTTGTTGGCGACAGCCGTGGAAGGGCAAAGCACGCCAGCTGACCCAAGGGGCTCCTGGTCCTTGTTTTAAGTGTGGCCAAAGAGGGCATTTTAGGAGAGCGTGCTCCTCAAACCCATCGAGCCCCTGCCCCATATGTAAAGGGGACCATTGGAAAGTGCACAAACGTCTAGAGGTCTGTCTCCTCCTCAAGGGACCCATCAAGACTGATGGGACCTAGGGCTCCATCTCTCTGCCCCCTGTCACACAGAAGATCATCACTGCTCCCCGTGGGAGCTTTGGGGGAGATAGAGGGGACTGAAATTAGTTTCCTCCTGGGTACAGGGGCCACTTGATCTGTCCTCCTTTCCAATCCTGGTCGCCTCACTACTCACAAGGTTACAGCAAAGGGTGCCCTGGGGAAGCTCCTAACCACACACTTTTCAGAACCCCTCTGCTGTGTTTCGAAGAATGTAATGTTCACCCATTCTTTCTTAACCATGCCTGAAAGTCCTGCTCCCTTGTTGGGAAGAGATGTATTAGCCCAGATGGAGAATAAATTACTGCATCAGGCCTTTCATTTGGGGAGAGAGAAAACTGAACAAACGGCCCAAGAGATATTTACCAGGAAAAATCTGTCAAGGACAGTTCAACAAGTAGTTTTGGCCTATGAAGTCTGTCTTAGAAACATGCCTCTCAACCACTAACTTGCTCTCCCAGGCAGTCAAAGAACTGGAAGCTCTCCAGGGGAAGACGGGCAATTAGAGTGCACTCAGATGCCAAGGTCAGAGGGTTCCAACATCTGTTGGCATGGGCTGATACTTTTGCTAATTGGGTAGAGGCTTCCCCCCGCAAAATGGAAAAAAAGCACAGGACTAACAAAAGCTCTGCTTTATAAAATAATGCCCAGGTTCAGCTTACCTAAAAATCTGCGAAGTGATTAATGGTCCCTCTTTCAAAGCTACTCTTACCCAAGGGGTATCAAAGGCCCTGAGGATAGATTATTGCTTTGACTGCTCTTGGAGACTTCAATCCACTGGTAAAGCAGAAAAAGTAAATGATATCTTAAAAAAACATTTAAGGCAACTGTCCCAGAAGACTCATCTCCCATGGACTTCGACCCTTCCCATAGCATTAATCAGGGTAGAAATACCCCACAGATCCAGGGTTTCAGTCCATACAAACCGTTATATGGAGGTACCTTTATTTCATTATTTATTTGAGAGAGAGAGAAAGAGAGAAAGAACAGGGGAGGGGCATAGAGAAAGAGAGAGAGAGGCAGAGAGAAAGGGAGACAGAGAACCCCAAGCAGGCTCCGTGCTGTCACCACAGAGCCTGATACGGGGCTCAAACTCACAAACTGTGAGATCATGACCTGAGCTGAAACCAAGAGTCAGGCGCTCAACTGTCTGAGGCACCCAGGCGCCCCTGACAAGTGGCTTTTTATTGGGTCCTGTGATAAAACACTCGAGTTGAACATATTATTTCTTTAGCTCAATTTCAACGACATTATAGCACATGTCCAATAGGTGAACACGAGAAAAAGGGACAGTGGCCTGGAAACTGGGGGCAGTCAGTATCTTACAGACGCCATCTTGTTGGTCAGCATAATCATTGGTGTTTTTCTCTCTGTGTCTGCCGATGTCTGTGCCAGCCTTCCTGTGGAGCCATGCAGTGACCACTCAACTGACCCGTGGGTAGACTCTGACTGCTGCACCCCACCGTCCGTCTTTAGCTTGAGAAGCCAGAACTGTCATTGTCCTTGTTCCCTAATGGCAGTTAGGGGTCCTTCCAGGGGGAGGAATGAGTAGGGAAGGGGTTAACAGTAGGCAGGGAGAGATAAAGGACTCTTGGGGAGGCTGACCTCAGCTGAGAGTGGGAGGCAGCAGCGGCAGAGGGTTTGGAGGCAAAAAACGGGATAAACACATTCCAGACCTGCCTGTGTTAGGCGCCATGGATGGAATCTCACAAACTAATTACCCAGTTCCTGATAAAGCCCCAATAAAAAGTCAGGGACAAAACCCCTTGGAGGCAACCCGGTCGGGACCCCTCTCGCCCTTAAGAGCTTTGTACTTTTGCTCAATACACTCTATCGCTTTGCTCACTCTCCACTGTCTGAGCAATTCGTTCCTCAACTCAGCGCGACAGGGACCAGCATCTCTTCCGCCCACCTGCAACACAACAACATCAAAGGGATTGAACCAGTAATTAAAAACCTCCCAAGAAAGAAAACTTCAGGAGCAGATGGCTTTCCTGGTGAATTCTACCAAACATTACAAGAAGAATTAACACCCGTATTAAAGTCTTCAAAAACGAACAGAGAAAAGAACATGAGGTCATTCTATGAGGTCAGCATTACCCTGGTATCAGAGCCAGACAAAGACATCACGAGAAAATAAGACTTTGGGCCAATATCCTTTATGACGATAGATGTAAAATCCTCGACAGAATACTAGCACACCAGACTCAGCAGCATATGAAAAATGTTACACACCATGACCAAATGGGATTGATCTTGGGAATGCAAGGCTGTTCAACACAGGAAAAAGTCAGTCAACACAATACCCCCCACGTTGATAGAACAGAGGGGAAAAACACATGATCATCTCAATCGATGCAGAAAAGAACATCTTTCACAAAACCCAACCTCCTTTCACGATAAAAACACCCAGGAAACCAGAAATAGAAGGGAACTTCCTCGACATGATAAAGAAAGAGCATATTGGCTGCTTTCACCACTGCTATTTGAACATTGCTGGAAATTCTAGCCAGAGCAAGTAGGCAAGAAAAAGGAGTCAAGGGCAACTAACATGAACAGGAAGAAGTAAAACTATCTCTAAACACAGTTGATGGGATTCTGTATATAGAAAAACCAGAGAAAGCACAAAAAGACCCAGAAATAACACCCTTCAGACATCTCCAATGCAGGCACTTAAAATTCTCAGTCCTGTTACTGAAACCTTCTGAAGCATCTTTTCAAATTCACATTAATTGTATTTCTATGTGAAATTCCCCTTAAAACACATTTCCAAAATGTCCACCACCCTTCCAATGCCACCCGGCCTAGAAATTATAGAAATTTAAATCCACTTAAGTTAAAACATCATGCCTTTGAAATGCTTCTAAGAATGTTTTACCTCCTAATGCAGTCATCTAAAAATATTTAGTGAGAAACTTCCCTTGCAGACAATGGCCCCTGGAGCTCAGGCGTTTAGCAGGTTCATGGTAAGCTCACCTCTGCATACATCAGTCCATTTATTCACCAAATATTTATCAGTCAGCTAAACGAGGGGGGCCAGCGATGGAAATGTTATTGCCCACAATTCCATGTGCTGTTGTTGTAGATAAAGCATCTTTGTTTGTTTCAATGGTCTGTCTTTGCATCGGTGCTACATCGTATAATAAATCTTGAAACTTGCTAGCAAATATTCCCACCTTGTCTTATTCCAAGACTATATTGGCTACCCTTTGCTTTTCCATAGAAGTTTTATAATTAATGTATTAATTTCATGGCAAATTCTATTGCTATTTTTACTTTATTGTATAGAGTCTATAGATAATTTGGGGAAGAATTCTTTACAATCCGGTCTTCCGATCCATAATTATACTGTATCTCCCCATTTTTTTTTTTTAAAGTTTATTTATTTGAGAGAGAAAGAGAGTGCAAGCAGGGGAGGGGTAGAGAGAGAGGGGGCCAGAGGATCCAAAGCGGGTGTTGTGCTGACAGCAGATCACCTGATGCAGGGCTCAAACTCTTGAACCGTGAGATCATGACCCGAGGCGAAGTCAGATGCTCAACCCACTGAGCCACCCATGTGTCCCACTATATCTCCCCATATATTTTTCCTTTTATTTCTGTCAATAATAGACATGTTTGTTTTGCTTAATGAAGAAAATTCTAATCTTAAGGCATTATACCTTTTTAAAGAAAGTATTATTTAAAGAAACTATATAAGGTAACTTAAAACAATCAAATATCAGCATTCACCAATGTTTTGTTTACCTGAAATGTTATTTCAGTTGTAAACTCCATTTCCTGTTACAAAGAAATAATCAAGACCTTTACTGGACTTAACCCTTCATTTAAGAAAAAAAGTCCTAAATCTTAAGATAAATAATATTTTAAGTAGAAAATGACCAATTTTAAAAGTTTGGTATATTATTGCTGTGGTTTATTAACATATATTATGTACATGTTAGCTGGTCCCTTTTATAGGAACCCAGGCTGGGTTAATCACTTATACAAAGCGTAGTAAAAATTAAGGCAAGAGCAAAATGTCTTTAACAAAATACTCTGTTTGAAACAACTGTAAGTATTAAAGATATTCGTTAGTAGTTATTACAGACTGAATTGTGTCCCTCACCTTCCCAGATTCATATGTTGATGTCTAATCTCCAATGTGGACCGTTTGGAGACAGAGCATTTGAGGAGATAAATAAGGTTAAAAGAGATCATAAGTGTGGGTCCCTAGAATAATTGGACTGGTGCTTTTATAAGAGGAAGATGGTTGCGCCTGGGTGGCTCAGCCGGTTAAGTGTCCGACTTCAGGTCATGATCTCCCGGTTGGTGAGTTCAGACCCGGCATCCGGGTCTCTGCTAACAGCTCGAGCCTGGAGCCTGCAGCCTGCTTCAGATTCTGTGTCTCCCTCTCTTTCTGCCCCTCCCCTGCTCTCGTTCTGTCTCTCTAAAATAAACATTAAGAAGAGGAAGAGACGCCAGGAGGGCACACAGAACAAGGTCCACAGAGGACACAGCGAGAAGGTGCCATCTGCCAGTCAAGGAGAGGGCTTGCCAGAAACCAACCAACCCCGCGGGCACCTTCATCCGGGAACTGCAGCCTTCCCAACCATGGGAACAGGATTTGCTTCTGCTTAAGCCTATCAGCCCGTGATACTGTTAAGGAAGTCCTGGCCCACTCGAGTAAGGGTTGCGAATTATCTGCTACAAAACATGTAACAAAATAGCCTCCCTGAATTGTTTTCCAGATCGCAGCCCCCGCTGGCATTCAAACGATTTCTCGCATAAACATAAGCCACAGTGAAATTCACTTAATGATCAGTTTCTATCAATCTATTTTTTTTTTTCTCCTGCCCCCTCTTACCGCGGAACGGTAACATCGGAAGCACTAAGCACCTGGAATTTACGCCTTACATGAAGGCGTGACTTCAGTAATTGCAAATGATGCACAGCTCCTTCGTGTAAGAAAGATGCTGTGTGGTCATAGCTACTTTCAGCAGTCGTCAGATTCAAGTGGCCTGGCATATCACGCTGCGGCAATGCCAGGAGCATGGCTCTGACACGTGGCAATTTTAGTTAGGCAAATGGGAAATGTGAAAAGATGCCAACGGCCCGGCCTCTGTTTAAAGCGTACAGTGCTGCCCAACTCAAGAAAACGACCTCATGTGTTCAGTTGCCATAACCAGCCCACGGTACGGCATGCTGGATCACAAGGACTTCTGGGAGCACAATCCCAAAGAAGGGACTACCTTTCCCAGGTCACAGCATTTCACGAATCCAATACGGTGGTCTCTGATACAAGAAAATCATGCCCTTGTTGGAATCATGTACCACTCTTGTGATAATTTACACTCTGAAAGTTGTGATGTAAGTAATGAATCAAAACATTGTGGATTTCATGGCGGGTTTATAATACTGCAAGATAGTTTGCAGAAATTCATCTGGATTCTAAAAGAACGGAATTTCTGCACTTAACATTTCCTCTTGTAAGCTGTTGAAATTTAGTAACGCAGCAGAGCAACTGCGTGCATATAAAACGTGGCTCTTCTTTATTCTGGGGTTGATCTAAAACCAGGCAGAGTTCTAACACACAGAAAGCTTCAAATTCTATCTCAAGGAGATTCAACAGCGTTTAATTTCTTTTTCCCCAATGGTATAGTTCTTTTGCACAGAGGATTGCACATGTTTTATTAGACTCATTCCTAGGAGAGTAGTACTTAAAACAATTTCTTTTTACTGTTTATTTCTGAGAGAGAGATTAGAGGGCAAGTAGGGGAGGGGCAGAGAGACAGGGAGATAGATAACAGCATCTGAATCAGGCTCCAGCCTCTGAGCTGTCAGCACAGAGCCTGACGCGGGGCCTGAACTCGTAAACTGTGAGATCATGACCTGAGCTGAAGTTGGGCACTTAACCGCCTGAGCCACCCAGGCGCCCCAGGAAGGCAATACTTCTTAATGCTGCTATAAATGGTGATGTAGCAGGCAGAACAATGGCCCCCCAGAGATGGCCACCTCCGAATCCCCAGAGTCTGTGACTGTATCAAATTACACGACAAAAGGGACTTAAGGTTTGCAGATGCAATTAAGGCTGCTAATCAGACCGTCTTAAAAAAGAGAGATCATCCAGTGGGCCCAATCTACGTGAAGATTCGGCCTCTTTGCTGGCTCCGAGGACAGAGCAAGGGACTCACAAGCCAAGGCACGCAGTAGCCTCTAGGAGCTGGGAATGACAGAGTTTACATCCATCCAGCAAGAAACCAGCTCTGTAACCACAAGGAACTGAATTGTTCCAATGAAGCCAAACAAACGGGAAGTGGCTTCTCCTAGAGCCTCCTGAAAGGAATGGAGTCCCGAGGACATCTTGATCTTAGCCTTGAGACCCACACCTTTGCAGACACTGCAACCTAATTTGACCGTTACCCACAGTGTGGTGGGAAATCACAGCAAGGGTTATGAACAGGGCGTGTGATGGAGCCAAGCTGCAGCTGTGGGAGGGACTGGCGGAGGGCCCGTGGCGGGAGAGGAAGGGAGGCGAGTGTAGCTGGGAGAGGATGAGGTCTGAGATGGTGGTAGATGGCGGTGGAGGTAGACAGACTCCAGACTGAGTGGAGGCAGAGCTGGTGGGCTCGGCCGATGCACTGGATGCGGATGTATGGCAGCACCAAGCGGGGATGGTTCCTGGGTGTCTGATTTGAACTCCGTGAGCAGCGATACCAGTGGCAGAAATGAGTCAGCCTGGGGCGGGTGACACACTTTGGGGTGCGTGTGGGCGACTAAAAAATTGTTAACACGCCAAACTTGAGAGATGAGGCACCTGAACGGAGATCACAAGTGGGCAGAGGTGGGATTTTCTTTTTCTTTTTTTCCTTTTTCCTTTTTAAAAAACCTTTATTGATTAAGTAATCTCTACTCCCAACATGGGGCTCAAACTCACGACCCCAAGCCCCGAGACCAAGAGTCGCACGCTCTGCCCACCCAGGCGGCGAGGTGCCCCAGCCAGGTGTGTTTTTTAGCCTAGAGTCTGGGGGAGAATCTGACCCGTAACCACACAGCTGGGGACCATAAGCACGTAGATGTTATTTCAAGGCACTGAGAACGTGAAGAGAGCCCACAACAGCCCTGAGAAACACGGACATTTAGACGTGGGGTACAGTGGGCGGAACACAGCAGAAAGTGCTGACTCCATGCTTGTATACATACATACATATTACATATATATTTAACTTTTTAAAATTTATTTTTGAGAGAGCGAGCGAGCGAGCGAGCGAGCGAGAGAGCGCGTGAACAGGGGAGGGGCAGAGAGAGAGGGAGACACAGAACCGGAAGGAGGCTCCAGGCTCGGAGCTGGCAGCACAGAGCCCGACGCGGGGCTCGAACTCGTGAACCGCGAGATCATGACCTGAGCCGAAGTCGGACGCTTAACCGACTGAGCCCCCGGGCGCCCGGTATATAAAGATGGGTGGTAGGGGAGCATGTCTGTGGCGATGACAATCCTGAACAGGAGGGACTGACAATTTGGGAGAGGGATGAGCAAACCATCAAAATCTGAGACAGCGGAAGGGGCAGACGGCAGGGCTCAGGCGCGGGGTGCGGCTTCTGGCAGGAGGAAGTCAGTGCGGACGGGGGTAGGCTGGCCTGCTTGGTTGGTGCAGGGAGGAGGGGGCTGACGTCTGCCGCCTTCAACTGGCTCAGTGAGTCATGAAAAGGGCGGAAGAGGGGGTGTGGAGGGTGCAAGGTGTAACAGCTGACGTGGGGAAGAGGAAACGTAACAGACTCAAAGTCAGATCCGCTGGTGATGCCGTGTCTGTGTGAGGTTGACGTGAAACCAACCAGCCCAACTGTGTGGTTTTCTAGAAATATTCGGCTCTTAGGTGCAGGGAGGAGGCAGATGGCAGGGCTCACGGAGGTGGGGGGTCCTGGACAGGGAAGGGCCACCGCGGGAGAGGATGGAGAGTGGAGGGTGTTCGGAAGAGAGGGGCCGGGACCAGGGACTCCGACGGCTTGCGTGATCCAGGAGCCAGCTGACTAGGTGCCTTGCTGGCTGTGCTCAGAGAATTAGCACTGCGGCCTGTATTTCAGGAAGTGGGCTGGAAATGGTGCTCGGCAAGCGCTAGGTTGTGCAGCCGGTGAGAACACACGTCCGAGTCTGCACTGTTCCCTCCGCATCGTGAGCTCCCAGCGGTGCCTGACTCGCTGCGTGCGGGTGCGGCCGGCACATGTTGAAGACAATCGGCACCCGGGTGTGTCTAGGCCGCTCACCTTCCCCCCTCTCTGTTGGGAACAGCATCTACGTGGGGGGATAAACTGCCAAAAAACGTGCTTATAGAGAAGCGCAGGTGCCCAGGACCGGGGTGGGCACTCCAGCACCGCACAGGCCAAGAGTGCTCCAAAGCATCGTACTTGTTCGCTGCTCTTGTTTCCCATGGGACCTGGGGGGGGCGGGGGGTTGCCCTCGCTCTGGGTCTACTCTCCGTCCTCCACGTCCTTCCAAGTACAGGCCCTACACGGTTTCCTCTCTTGCTCTTTTCTGCCTCTAAATTGGGGCTGTTTCCAGACTTCGGCCCTCACTTCCAGGGGGCGGCCAGACGGGCCCTCGCGCGTCTTCTGCCTGTTGTTCTTGTGCCATCAACCAGGGCCCTCTGCAAAGTGGGCACACCCCGAATCAGACTCCCGGCTCCCCTCACAGTCTCCTCTTCTCCTGGACCTGCACGTGACATGTACAGTCCACCCCGCCCTTCTTCTTCTTCCCTATTTATGGACTCGTGGAGGGGCGCCTGGGGGGCTCAGTTGGTGAAGCATCTGATTTTGGCTCAGGTCATGATCTCACGGTCTGTGGGTTCGAGCCCTGCATCAGGCACTGTGCTTACAGCTCGGAGCCTGCTTTGGATTGTGTGTCTCCCTCTCTCTCTGTCCCTCCCCTGCTCATGCTCTGTTTCTGTCTGAATAATAAACAAACATAGATTTAAATTCCTGGACTCGAGTATGTTAATAGCAGTGTTTGGCAAAGGTTAACATTGTATGGTTTCCTATATTTTTGAGGTGACAGGCATGGAGGTAATGGAGAGAAAAAGTGAAAAATAGAACTTCTAGGGGCACCTGGGTGGCTCAGTCAGTTAAGCGTCCGTCTTCGGCTCAGGTCACAATCTCGTGGTTTGTGGGTTCAAGCCCCACATCAGGCTCTGTGCTGACAGCTTGGAGCCTGGAGCCTGCTTCCAATTCTGCATCCCCCTTTCTCTCTGCCCCTCCCCTGCTCATGCTCTGTCTTTCTCTGTCTCTCAACAATAAAAAATGTTAAAAATTTTTTTTAAATAGAAATTGTACAAAAAGTACCAAAGGTTATTGTAAAACCCATAGCCCAGGCAATTAGTCACCGTGAACACACAGTAGTGGGCTGCTTCCTCGGAGTCTGTTTTCCCTCTTTGCTCACAGGACACTGATTCTTTGCACTGGGATACCTACCTCTCAGCCACTCAGGGCACACACGGCTAAACCCTAGCTCCAGAGGGGAGCTTGCACTGAATACCATCCTACCTCCTCGGTTCCGGCAATGTGTCAAGAGTCGGGCCCAAGCTCTAACTCAGGCACCAGGAACAAAGCCTAGGACTTAAGAGCAATAGGAAGAGGTCTGTTTTCCTTTCTCTGGATGAGGATCACGTCTGCGGGCACGGGTGGGAGGTGAAGGGGCCGCCGTGTGTGCACCGAAGAGAAGTAGGCGCTGGTGGGGGGAGAGCAGAGACTCCGTAGGAAACCCCATCTCTGGGGACTCCGAGTGGCCAGACCAGTTCTTGAGTCGAATGGTCGCCTCTGGCCTTTCTTTCGGGCTTGAGGGCTCCCGGAATCCGTAGATTTACCCGGTCCACTTTCTAGCACTTGCAAATTGAGAGTTCCAACCTGTAAATCCACAGTCCCACTGTCCCAAGAAAACTGCTCACAAAACTTGGGGTTTGATTTCTCCCATGTTTTAATGCATCCATGTACACACAATTTTTTTTTTCACTTTTACAAAACTGAAAATATATACTCTTCTGAAATGTTTTAATTCTCTTTACCTCTTTTTACGGTAACCCAATCGATCATGTTCATTTCAAATTACTGGATACTATCCCATTCTAGGAATATGCAGTAACAAGTTCCCATCAAGGAACATTTACATTTTTTTGTTTTTCAAATTACAAAGATGCCATTGCGAGGCACCAGTCCTCTGATTTCTAGAAGTGAAATGGCTGCATCTTACATCACATACATTCTTAAGGCTCTGAGGTCTTTCCACCTGTTCTCTGGAAGGACCGTGTATTCCCGTCAGCGTGGAGATGGGCATGTCTGCCGGGCAGGAGGGGACACAGGGACAATGCTGTGACAATGGGTTGCTCAAGGGGACTAGTCATGCGTTTGCTGCACATTTACGAGTGTCCCTTATGCACCACGCTGGGAAAGGTGCTGGGGATATGCTGGTGACTGGACTCCCACGCTAGTCCCTGTATTCTTCCTTCTCCAAGTCCGGCGGTGGTGGGAAACGTCTAGCTTTGTGGATGAATTAACCGACAGCACACTTGTGACGTCACATAGAGGACATGGGAGGGGACGCTCTGGAGACAGTGCGGTTCCGGCTCGGCACAGACGATGTCACCACACGGACGCTGTTCACCCACGCTTTCCTATGTCCTCCCTGGCATGGGCGTGGCTGGAAGCCTGGAGGCAGGGTCGGGAGAGGGGCTGCCCTGGGGGCGGGGTGGGGGGGCACTCGGGAGAGGCCAGCAGGCCGGAGCCAGGCAGCAGCCGCCCTGTTCCCAGGAGACAAGGGTCCCGCTGGGGCAGCGGCAAGAGACAACCCGGAGCTGCAGGAGCGGGACGGGGACGGGGCCCGCTGGGGGCCCGCGGGGCTGCAGCCGCCTCTCCGCAGTTACCCGCTGCTCGGGAATCCCGCCTTCCCCCCGTTCGCTCCTTCGATCCTGTTTAACGACGTGCTGACCTAAGTCCCTAGGTTGAATCCTTCTCTGTTTGAACTGCCTAGAGTGGTTTTGCTTTCCTGGCGGACGGAACAGCCCAACACTTAAAGCATCCTTGAACTCCCGTGAGGCGTGAGCTGTGCCTTAGACGCACACAGCATCTCTCCGTAAACCTAACAGAGTCAGATCTTCTGGAAGCGGTGGAAAAGTCTGCTGGGTTTCTGTTCTTGTTTTTTTCCAATCAGACACCAGGTGAATTCAGTGGCTCTGAGAACACATCTTGTGAGCAGATACGCACCCTGGAGCACTTGACTCACTCAGGGAGAGGAAGCCCGCTGACGAAGGCAGGCGCGTGCAAAGCGAAGCCAGTCTGGGAGGCCAGCGGATCCACACCCCCGTTAGTGCTCACCTAACACTCGCGTACGCTGAGAACACAGAACCACCATGGGAAGACAGAAAGCAAACCGGTAGGCACGTGAACTGAACCTGGTCGCGTCCCCCGTTTTGCGGAGCGTGCATACGTTGAAATCCACACCAGGAAACGCTCACGGGACGGACCTCCACCCTCTGCTGCCATGAGAGGAACTCGGGAGACTGTTTTATAAGAACCGTTCGTTGTGATGATTTTCAACGGTGCAGAAGAATTATATCAACTCCTACGCGCCTCTTTCTTTGCACGCTCCGACGCGCTAGAGCATGGACGTGCGAATCGCTTTCGAACGTTCCAGCACACAAGGTATCATTGTCTTTCCCTTCCCCTTCCTGTGGCCGTGACCCCTTCTCTACTAACCATCAATCCTGAAAATAGCTTCTCTGCCCCATGCAAGGAAACGCAGCCAAAGCTGGAGAGTCTTTCCCCTTAACTCTGCCCCTCCCCATCTTCCCCCTCACTGTTGTCGTCACAGTAGAAGATGTCTCTGAGCAGGAAGACGGGCCTGGGCGTCGCGGGAGTCTGGATTTCAGCACCTTTCTTCTCCATCTTCTTCTCTAACTTTTCCTTAAGCAGAGGCAGACTGGTCTCGTAAAGGTAGTCTATGATCTCTAAAGAAAAGAAATTGAATTTTGAAATTCTGTGTACACAGCCTCCCGGCCAAGGTCAAAGGGGAGGGGGCACGGATGCAGGTAGCGCTCATGGTCCTGTCCTAACCGGTTTACTGAGATTCGCCAAACCGGCCCCCTCAAAATCCTACAAGGTGGGCACTACCGTCAGCCCATTCTTCAAGTGAGGAAGCCAAGGCATGAAGACATTATGGATCTTGGCCAATGTTCACGGGGTTTGTAGGGGTGAATGAAGCCAGGATTCGAAACCAGGCCGCAGTGTCTGCTGACCGCAAGAAGTTATTCACTATACACTCCACGGCGCGGCATCACCCGAACCCGTGGCTCCAGAACGTGGGTGCTGGGCAGACCACTCGAGGTAGACCACTGTAAGCTTGTTCGAGAAAAATCTAGCCTCCAGACCCAGCCCGGAGGTTGGGATTCAGTGTGTGTGGGATGAGGCCCTGGTATGTGTTTTTACCAAGTCCCCACAGGACTCTGATGGCCCGAGTTCACACCTAAACCACTCACGAATGGCCGCACGGAAGGAACTCAGCACCTTGTGTTTTTTCTGGAACTGTGTGTGCACACGCCATGTGATATGCACACACAAGTACGTGTCACGTGTGCGTGGGAGCACGTGATGGGGACCCAGAAGCGCTCACGGCTATTGAGTGTTTGCTAAGCTCTGAGCACCCTGGTGACCACAATTCATCTATTATCTCATTTCATACTTTTGTTAAAAAAATGTTTTTTTACATTTGTTTATTTTTGAGAGAGAGAAACAGACTGAGCACAAGTGGGGGAAGGGCAGAGAGAAGGAGACCCACAATCTGAAGCAGGCTCCAGGCTCTGAGCTAGCTGTCAGCACAGAGCCCGACATGGAGCTCGGACCCACAAACTGCGAGATCATGACCCGAGCTGAAGTCGGACGCTTCACCGACTGAACCCCCAGGCATCCCATCATTTAGTACTTTTGAAAGTGCTATCAGGTGGGGGTTAGGATTTGATAATTTTTACCATTTGACAAACGAATAAACTGAGGCTCCCAGAAGTTAAGTCACGTGCCCGGGGTCACATGATCAGCACGTGCTACCATCTGCTGGGTTCTTAACAATTCGAACACAGTACTGGGAATACTGACCTGGAAAAGTCTTCTTCTGCCAAAAGGGAACACAGGTAGCTTTCAGCTTATAAAATTTGCTTTGCACGTAGGATGGCGGCACATCACTTTAGAAAGGAAAAGACAAAAAAAAAAAGCATCAGTTTAAAAACTGGTCACTTCCCTTCTATGTACAAAGTACAGAGTCAGTAGAATCTGCAGACATAAGTAACGTTCTTAATCCTGAACACGAAACCATCATGTCTATAAACGTGTGATAAAAACACGACATATATGAGAAGGTGTCGTTCATCTGGTTGAAGAGAACACACAAAAAACACACACAAAAGGAAGAAAGTTGATAGCACAGGATGGATGTTGTTTAAATGACAAGAATTTCAGTCACTAGTCAGGAAACACAAAGCATAACACCAGCTAACATGTGCTGACGCTCACCTCGTACTGGGCCCCGCGCAAAGAGCTTCCCATCTACCAACAAACCATCTGCCCGGCCACTCTATGAGGAGTGGTCTGTGCCTCATTCTGGAAATGGGGAAACTGAGGCACAGGAAGTTGCCCAAGATCTTACAGCTACTAAGGGGATAGAGCTGGGACTTCAACCAGGTGGTCTGACTCCGAACCCCACAGTGTTTTTTTTTTTTTAATGTTTTATTTATTTTTGAGAGAGAGGTAGAGACAGCGTGAGCAGGGGAGGGTCAGAGAGAGAGGGAGTCACAGAATCGGAAAACAGGCTCCAGACTCTGAGCTGTCAGCACGGAGCCTGACGTGGGGCTCGAACCCACAAACCATGAGATCATGACCTAAGCTGAAGTCAGACGCTTAACCGACTGAGGCCCCCAGGTGCCCTGAGAGAATCTTAAGCAGGCTCCCCATCCAGCACCTGCACGCTCTCGTTCTCTCTCTCAAAATAAATAAATTTTAAAAAAATAATGAAGTGAAAATCATTAACTTTACTTCCTGGACACTTTTTCTTAGACAAGAACAGCCAGACTTATTTGTTTCAGTCAGAAGCTAATCTAGTAGCTGAATTAGTGTCGCTAAGCACTGGGCTCCCCAAGCCCCCCAGGCACCACCACCCTGGTCCTCCCTACGGTCCTATTAAACCATTTTGTGGATGAGAAAACCGAGGCTCAGAACAAGTTAAGGAACAGCATTTCCAAGGACAGCTAACAAATGAGGACCAGGACCCAAGGCCAGGGCAGTCTGACCGCGAAGCCCACATTCTAAGGCCCCACGCCGCCCTCCCCCTACAGTGCTGGGCGCCCGCAGGACATTCCGCGGACCCAGCCTCGGGCTCGGAAAAGTCACAGTAACGGATCTGGGTGTTTTCAAATGAAGTAGACATTAGCTCTCAACAGGGGACACACTTTCTTTCCATCCTGCCTCAATAGTTCACAAAGGAGGCTTTAAGACTCTGGAGAGACTGAACTTCTAGATTGCTTCTTTTAAGAAGAATAAATGGTTTTAACTGCTAAAGCCTGGAGAACGTACGTACTATTTCAAACGGCATCTGGCTTGATGCCACAGTTTCTATTTTACGGCTTTGACGTTTATTCACCTTAACTAGAACGATTCGTTTCTTAAACACATAATTTTACTTAAAACCACTCAACGCCCATTTTAATGTGAGAAAATCGTGACCTGAGGTGACATCATACAATACACAAAAATTTATAGGCAAAGTCAAATTTTTCAGAAACCGGGGTGTTTTGCGGCCGTGAGTGCTTCTCAGAAGGGTGGCCGGCGGGTCCGGAGCCAGGTCCCCTCCGTCAGAGCACCTGACGCCCGCCTCTCTCAGGGACAGTGGGTGGCCCAGCCCCAGGTGCACTGGGAGAGGGAGGGCTGGGGAACACCACGAGGGTGTCTGTGACCCCTGGCGGCGTCTGTCAGGACACGCTCCCATTCTCCAAGTTAAAATACCCAACCTGATGCTTCCTTGTCCTCTATCGACAATCCCGAGGGACACGTAGGTGCCAGAACCGGTTTCAACCCTTCCTCGTGGATCAAGAACAGCGTCACGCTTCTGAGAATCCGCCAGGCGGCAGCTCCGCCCCCACCGCCCACCCTTCTGAAACTAAAGGCCACACAACCCCGAACGCCCCTACTTCGGAGAGACCTATTCCTGGACCCCAACTTGTAACCATCTGCTCTACTTACAGGGACTGTGCTCTGCAGACTGGCTCCCCCACTGTGCAAGCAGTAAATTCAGATATCGGAATGGTGGCCTCTGCCTTCAGTAGCACAAAGGGACTCAAAATGTACGGTTGATAGGTAATAAAAGCTCAAAGCAAAGGCAAATGGAGGCAGCTTACGAACACAGGAAAGTCTGGGGGATGCCTGAGAGGCTCAGTCGGTGAAGCGTCCAACTTTGGCTCAGGTCATGATTTCACGGTTCGTGGGTTCGAGCCCCACGTCGGGCTCTGTGCTGACAGCTTAGAGCCTGGAACCTGCTTCTGATTCTGTGTCTCCCTCCACCCCCCCTCTCATGTGCACTCTCTCTAAAATAAATACAAATATTTAAAAATAAAGATAAACATAGGAAAGTTAAACCTCACCCCGCAGGTGAAAGATGCAAATAACACCCACCGAAACTACTGAGGTCAGCGTAAAGAGGAACAGGCCCTTCACACGGTCTCAAAATACCTCCTGCAGCCCCTTTGTATCCCCAAGAGATAAACCGGTACTTTTCTATGGTGGGGAAACCTGGCAAAGGCCGCCAGAGCCAAAGCATCAAGACGAGCACCCTGCTCTTCAGGATGTGACGTGAAGATGAAGACGCAGCATCGCCTACGACATGCTCCCGCCTCCAACACAGCGCCTGGCCGCAAGGGCCCGGGGCACGCCAGAGGACCTCTAACTGTGGGGCCTTCTACAAACCACCAGCCCATCCTCGCCCCCGCTGGTAACGTCCTCAAAGCCAAGGGCAGAAGAGCTTTACTGATGGAAAGACACTAAGGAGATGAAATGGTGAAATGCACCCTGCGAGTCTGGACCAGATCGTAAATCGGGGGGAAATGCTATGAAGGCCGTTGCCGGCCTGTTATTAGTGGGAGGAACTGAGCATGACCGGTTTTAGGGCATGGTACCGTATCAGCGTCGAATTACCTGGGTGTGAGAAGTGCGCCATGATGACGCAGGATGAAGTTCTCTTGGAGGCCACACTGCCCACCACCAACCCTCAAGTGCTTAAAGGAACTACTTCATTCCCTTGCAAAAAGGAGCGGGAACAGGAAAGGGTGGATGGGTGACAGGGCAAACGGTTAAGAATGCAGGATTTGGGGCAAAGGGTTTGTGGGATGTCCATTGAATCGTTTAACTTGTTAGAGGCTCGTAAGAGGCTCTGCACACGTTTCATTCACCACTCTCTCGTGTCTTCGGCGGGGGGTGGCGGGGAGGGGCGGGGAGGGAGGGCGTAGCTGGCCCGCGGCACCCAGCGTGGAGGTTCCCGATCCCCGTGAGCGTGGTACAATCACACCTCCTGAATGGGTGCTAATGACGTCATCTCTACCCTTTCAATTAGCTTAAGATGAAAGAAATGGTCTTACCCGATGGTACTAGCAAGATCTTCCCAGTCTATTTCATTGGCATCTTCCACATTTATTTCATACAATCTGGGAGAAAAAAAATAAACATTAGGTTGTCAAGCACATATTAGCACGGACTCCCAAACACGACAACTCGGGGGCGCCTGGGTGGGCTGAGTCAGTTAAGCGTCCGACCTCGGCTCAGGTCATGATCTCGCAGTTGGTGGGTTCGACCCCGTGTCGGGCTCTGTGCTGACAGCTCGGAGCCTGGAGCCTGCTGCAGATTCTGTGTCTCCCTCTCTCTCCGCCCCTCCCCTGCTCATGCTCTCTCTCTCTCTCTCTCAAAAATAGGCAAACAGCAAAAGGAAAAAAAGGCAGAAAAAAAAAGCTCGAGGGGACTAGCTTGTTGGTCCCTGTTCGTGCGCAGGCCCGCGAGGGTGGCACGCTAGCCTGAGGTTAGCCCGAGGCCATTTAGTGAGCTGGAGACTGACAGGAAAAGCCATCTCTCCTCCTCCTGGGCCCCTCGCATCTCTCACGGCAAACCGCAGTGTGGACGCACGGGTAAGGGCACGCGTGTGCTCCCACGTGACAGGACTGTGTGAAGACCGTCACATCGTGCTGAGGCCGGTGGGAGGGATCACCTCTGCTCTACGGAGGACGAAGGGGGCTGAGGGCCCGAGCAACTGGGTCAAGGTTTCACAACGGAGTGGCCAGGCCTGCCTACGAGATGGCCTCCTTGGGTCTGCTGGTCCAGGCGCTGCCTCTGGTAGGAGAAGAGAGGCGAAGGCGCCACCGGCCAGGCTGGCACGGAGAGCGGCATGCAGGGCTCGGGGCACAGAGCGGGAAGGATGCGGCCGCGTGGGGCGCCCCGAATCTGAGGTCTCTTCCGCTCTTCGCTGTTACCCGTTCGACATGAGCAGAGCCCGCTAGCCTCGAAGGGTCTGTAAACCAGGCCGGGGCAGGGCGGAGTCTGCGTGGTCCAGGAGCCAAAAGACCAAAGACCAAGACCAAGACCAGGCAACACGCTCACCCACTGAGGCGAGCTGGAGGGCGGCCTGAACCAGTTACCTCCGCTTTCTGACAGACACAAATAATTTCTGGCCACACGAAACCTTTCAAAGACCAGAACATCCCCTTTTATCGAATGCATCGTTCGCTTAACGTGCATTACGTCACTTCTCCTCCCAATAACACCACGGGGCAGGAACTATCACCATCACAAGCCAAGCCCTGGAAGGGCAGGGAAAGCTCCCAAGGTCATACACGTAGGAGGTGCGGAAAGACCTAGCAATCTCGCTGCAGACTTCTGCTGCTGCACGACTGCTCTCTGGTCAGAGAGAAAAACAGTTAGGATAGCGTCACTTCCTATTCCTGTACCTTTCGATAAGGTTGATTTTGGCCTGCAGGGCGTTCACTCCACGGTACACCTCCCGACCATTCGTCATTCTCTTCGTTAGAATTTCCGTCCTGCGTTAAAAGAAGGAAGAATAGGGGCGCCTGGGTGGCTCAGTCGGTTAAGCATCCGACTTCGGCTCACGTCATGATCTCATGATTCGTGGGTTCAAGCCCTGCATTGGGCTCTGTGCTGACAGCTCAGAACCTGGAGGCTGCTTCGGATTCTGTGTGTGTCTCTCTCTTTCTCTGCCCCTCCCCAGTTGCACTCTGTCTCTCTCTCAAAAATAAAATAAAAAATATATTAAAAAAAAAAAAAAAGGAAGAATATACTGCACGTCCTGGGCTAAAGTTTCCACTGCAATTTCCTGCACTTTTCTCCACTACATCAGCCTGATGGAGACCCACCTTGTGAGCTGTGTAGCTCATTGCTGCTAACGTTTTCCACCTTCGCAAATATGCCTTTTTTTTTTTTGAAGTGGGAAACGATACAGAAAATGGCAGGAAGTTGGTGGTTATTGAAATTGGATGAGGGATACGAGAGTTCTAAATTTGTGTGTGCTCTGAAATTTCCCTAGCATAAGCTACAAACAGGAGAAGAGAATCTGAGCCCATCAGCAGGTGCTAACGGAGACTGCAAACTCAATTCAGTTTTGATTGTTTATAAAACTGGGGGACATTGCTGGTGTTACCGTCACCAGCTGTAAGAACACCAAGAAAGTTTAGTAAATGATGCGGTGGCTCCTCTAAGGCCCAAAGCTAATGGCTGAAGGGAAGCGTGCCCGGAGCGCCTAAAGAGAGGGGCAACCTAGGGCGTTTGATTCAATTCCGGCTCAGGTCACGAGCTCACGGTTCATGTCCTGCACTGACGCTGTGGGGCCTGCTTGGGATTCTCTCTCTCTCTCAAAAATAAACATTTTTAAAAAACATTTATTATTGAGAGACAGAGCATAAGCATGGGAGGGGCAGAGAGAGGGGGAGACACAGAATCGTAAGCAGGCTCCAGGCTCCGAGCTGTCAGCACAGAGCCCGATGCGGGGCTCGAACTCACAAACTATGAGATCATGACCTGAGCCGAAGTCAGATGCTTCACCGACCGAGCCACCCAGGCGCCCCTCAAAAATAAACATTTAAAAAAAACCAGAGGGAGCAACAATCCAGCTAAAAATGTTTTTTCAGTACTCATCTCAAATAGCAAGATTTGTCACAATGCGGCAGACCGCTAGCTGCTCCCTTGTGGATGAGGGGGACACACGACCCCCAGGCGAGTGACACTGTTGCTCTTACTCGCAGCAGCCGCGTTCCTCTGACATGCATCATCTGAGGTCACGTCAGCATTATAGGGAGGAAATCTATGTTGCGGTTTCGAATTTCCTGCTTTTCTCCTACAGGAGCAATCTTGCGCGTTACCCTAATTACCCTGACGCTGAAGCACAGCCGGTCTGCGGCGCCCGCCTTTTTAAACCCTGATCGATCATCCTCCAACCCAGGCTTATGAGACACTCCTTGTTTTACTCTAAAACACAGGGCCCGTAAGGGCTCTGGCTCCTTCGAAACGTGTTCTTCGGAGGTCCCTGAGTGTAGTCGTCTAGGAAAATAAAGAGAATCCTACGACATAACAACGAATGGCTTAACCAAGGAGTCTGCTTTTAGTATAAAATACGCCTGCTGGTCTCGCTTTGAGCTGACACAGAGGCCGACTGCGCATGTGAGGCACGTGGGCCATGAGCTGCAGGCCACCGCTCCAAGAGGTCCCGGAGCAGCTGGACGCCCAGCTCAGAGTCCCCTCCAGGGCTCGGAAGAGCCACATCAGGCAAGGAAGGGGCAGCGAGGTCAGGGCCGGGAATGCTCCCATGTGACGAGTGTGTCTGAAGTCCTCGCTTTCGTGAGGGCAGAGGAGCCGCTGAACTAGACTCGCTTCGCCCTTTCCTGCTCATCGCTGTACATCAAGGTTAGTTAAGTGCTAACGTAGATCAGATCCTGATACTGAAGTGGCCGGAACAGCAGAGTGGGGATGCTCGTTCTTGACGCGGAAGGCTTTCTGCACTGGTTACGTGGTCTTCTCACTGTCCTCATCCACCTACCCACTCCACTGATGTGTGTGGCGTGTGGCTGTGA
Source organism: Hyaena hyaena (assembly GCF_003009895.1). Taxonomy (NCBI): domain Eukaryota; kingdom Metazoa; phylum Chordata; class Mammalia; order Carnivora; family Hyaenidae; genus Hyaena; species Hyaena hyaena. The sequence continues at coordinate 603,912 of NW_024080670.1, read as the reverse complement.
GTACGAGAGAGAGAGAGAGAGAGAGAGAGAGCGAGCGCACGAGCGAGCAGGAGGCAGAGAGGGAGGGAGGGGGATATCTTGTTGAAATTCATTTAAGAAGCCTTAAAACTTACCACTTACTTTTACACTGCATCCAATTTCTGGTTTCTACTTTGGCTTCTACTTCGACCCAAGATATGCCCTTGTACAGATTTTCCCTGACAACAGCCAGGCAGCCTTCTGGGTTCTCCTGGAGTTTAGAATCCACCTCTTTTATCTCGTGGGGAGACATTTTCTTTAGAATCACTTCTTCGACAGCCTTGATTAGTTTCTGGGTTTCCGTCTTACTCCATGGACCGTGGTTTCTTGCTACAGACACAAAAGGATGGCCTCACGGTTGCTCATCTGCTTATCTTCATACACGACATTACACACAAACTGGTGATGATGGATAGGTGTCATCACACGTCTGTCCAGACCCACAGCAGATACGCCACCAAGGGTGAGCCCTGATATCCACTGGGGGATTAGGACGTGTGGGTGTGGGTTCACGGCCTGTAACCAGGGCACCACTCTGGTGGGGGCCGCTGATAATGGGCGAGGCTGTGGGTGTGTGGGGGTAGGGGACATACGGGAAATCTGTGTACCTTCTGATTTTACTGTGAACCCAAAGCGCTCTAAAAAATAAAGCCCTTAAAAAAAAAAAGATACATCAAGACTTTTCACAAGACAGTAGGCAACATCTCAATTACACGAATGTAACACTATCAAGCACAGCTACGTGCAAATTAACGTGAAACCACTACAGTGGCCAAGATTCTTTTTCTATTAAAAAAAATTTTTTTTTAATGTTTTATTTATTTTTGAAAGAGAGAGACAGCATGAGCATGGGAGGGTCAGAGACAGAGGGAAACACAGGATCCAAAGACAGGCTCCAGGCTCTGAGCTGTCAGCACAGAGCCCAACGTGGGGCTCGAACCCACGAACCGTGAGATCATGACCTGAGCCGAAGTCGGACGCTCAACCGACTGAGCCACCCAGGCGCCCCCCGAAATCTTAATTATTATTTTTTACTTTCGAGAAAGAGAGTGCACGAGTGAGAGAGAGAGACAGAAAGAGGGAGAATCCCAAGCGGCCTTCAGCCCCACGACCTTGGGATCATGACCTGGGCCACAATCAAGTTGATGCTAAGTTGACCGAGCCAGCCTGGTGTCTCCACAGAGTCTGTGTAATGTCAGAATAGAACAGTCTTTTCTTAAAGCAACGTGTGGTTTTGATTCTTGCTTCTGAGAATAGCAGCTCCCGTGTGAAACTGAGGCTCTCAAACACTGAATGGGAACCAAACCAGTGAATGGCTCCTATGCTGCCTCTGTAACTTTCCCCACGGGCTCCCAGCAGGAAACTGAGCCCCAGCGGTCCCACAGGACGCGGTGGTAAAGGCACCCGGACCTGAAGCCATCATCTGCGCAGGGCACCAAACCATCTGCGGTTCACCTGCCTCGTCTAGACGGTCTTGGTCAGGCTAAGGAAGAGGCCTCAAATCACCCGCCTACAAAGCTCTTTGGTTTGGCCCACAGAGTGATGTTACCTTTTTCTCAACAATTTGGATGAATATTTAAGAACCAACATAGTTCTGGGGCGCCTGGGTGGCTCAGTCAGTGAAGCCTCCGGCTTCGGTTCAGGTCACGATCTCGTGGTTCGTTGAGTTCCAGCCCTGCATCGGGCTCTGTGCTGACAGCTCGGAGCCTGAAGCCTGTTTCAGATTCTGTGTCTCCCTCTCTGTACCCTCACCCACGCACTCTGTCTCTCAAAAATAAATAAAAACACTAAAAAATTTTTTAAAAAATCAAGACAGTTCAAGGAAAAGAAGAGCTACCTAGACTTCATGCACTCCCAAACCCAGGAGAGCTGGCCACACCGAGGCTCTGCATGGCTCCACGGCTGGATGTGGGGGGACAGAAGCCATGGCTCCCAGCCACCCCAGGGCCACAGGTACCAGCCCCTGGTGCTCACCACGACACTGCCTGAGGGCTGCCTCCTTAGAGCAAGTGGGGATTTTGTAATGTAAAGAATAGGGGGCACCTGGGTGGCTCAGTCGGCAAAGCGCCCGACTTTGGCTCAGGTCATGATCTCGCAGTTTGTGGGTTCGAGCCCCACGTCGGGCTCTGTGCTGACAGTAGCTCAGAGCCTGGAGCCTGTTTCAGATTCTGTGTCTCCCTCTCTCTCTGCTCCTCCCCTGATTACTCTCTGTCTCTCAAATATGAATACACATTTTTAAAAAAAATTTCAAAAAACAAAACAAAGCAAAAAGAATATAACCAAGAAAGTTTTGATGAAATAGAAGAAAAAGAGACAGGAGGTTTTGGAAAAGTCCCTACCCAACAGGCTGACTGAACCACACCCCTGCCTCCCAGCCACCTCCCCTGCCCTCTGGGGGAGGGGCCCTCCTCTGCCCCGGCTCTCCCACGCCCCAGCCTCCGGGGGTCTCGGCCAGGCCGGTGGGTAGAATCGTGCTGGAAGCTACCGAACCCAGGTGTGGCGGAATCAGTCGAACCCAGGTGTGGCGGAATCAGTCGGGTGAGGGGCGCCTGGGTTAAGCATCCGACTTTGGCTCAGGTCATGATCTCAAGATTTCTGAGTTTGAGCCCCGCGTTGGGCTCTGTGCTGACAGCCTGGAGCCTGGAACCTGCTTTGGGTTATGTGTCTCCTCTCTCTGCCCCTCCCATGCTCTTTTCTCATGCTCTCTCTCTCAAACACACACACACACACACACACACACACACACACACACAAACCAAAAAAAACATTAAAAAACTTTTTTTAAAAATCAGTCGTGTGAATAAAGGCTGCATGGTTTCACACCGCACGTGAGGAAATGAAATGACTCGGTACGGGGGAACGGCTTCAGCAGTGAACCTCATGGGACAGGCCTGTGAGGAGGCCCGCACTGGGGCTGCGGGGGCACATCTGCTCGCGGGGCAGGGCAGCAGCGACTGCTGACTTACGGCTGCTGATCTGGGAGAACTTGAGCGCAACGGAGAGGCTACTTCGAGCCACCAAATCGCCAATCTTCTTCCAGTCGTTCCCGTGCAGGGATTGGTAGATCTTTAACTTCTCCGTATCTCCTTTGCTGTACCTGAGAGGGGGGAAGAACGTGTTTCAATTCTGAATTTAGCACGAGATTAAAAACTGTATATTCTTTCTTTTTTTTAGATGTTTATTTCTTCTTAGAGACAGAGGATTCGAAGCAGGCTCTGCACTGAGAGCAGGGAGCCTGATGTGGGGCTCGAACTCACCAACTGTGAGATCCTGACCTGAGCTGATGTCCAACACTTAATAGACTGACCCACCCAGGTATCCCACCAAACTGTATTTTCAGGATTCTGTCTCTCTCCCTTTCCCGTTTGCGTGCAAGTGCACACCCTCTCTCTCTCCCCCTCTCAAAATAAATACATAGATTTTTAAGAAAGAAAAAAAAGAAAAGAAAAAAAATTCTAAGAGCAAATCGTTACCACACAAATTGTGGTACAAACGACTGTATGAACTTTCTTATTGAACTACAGACTTTGTGTTAGGCTAAAACTTTCATTCCCACGCTGATGTCACAGACAGAAAACTGTCACCGCGGCTGCCAGTGTTCATTTACTAAAAGCTTTCTTTCACGTCCTGCTGAAAATGTCCTCTTTAGTGAATATCCTTCAAGTTCTGTCCTCCGACGTCGAGCCCCGGGGCTTGGGGAAAGGGGAGGACGGATTTTAGTCTGCGGGCAACCTTTTCCTCTGCTTAGGGTTTACTTCTTTCTGTCAGAATTTTTTAAAAAGAAACCAAGGTCATGTCAGGGTTTGGGGTTCAGATAATACGTAGATCTTGGTTTCAAGTCGTGCGGCCACCTGGACCCAAACGATGCTGCCAGATTTACTAAATGTGCCTCCCGGAGTGAGGTCAAGTCGACGAGCCGCTGGTTGTCACCCGGGGCCCTCAGAGCCTAACGCCTTCCTGCGCATCCCTCTGTCCCGGGCAGAGCCCTTACCCGCAGCTGCTCCACGCCGGGCGTATCTGGAGTGCCGGGAACAAAATACACTCGGGCATTTCACACGGGGACAGAGGAGAGCGTGCCTACCGCACAGGAAGCCCTGTGCACTGTCGCTGCCCAAAGGCTCTCACGGGACCTCCTGTCAGCGTCTGCCCCACCCTCACACGCTCACTGAAAACCCCCAGGACCGGCCCGAGTGCTGACGGGAACGTCGCACTGAGGAGGAACGTTTGGGGACACAGGCGGCTTATACACTAGCAGAGAACAAAGGAACCTTCGTGAGTCACATGAAGAGGGGAGCGGTGCGCTGAGTGCTGAACAAAGTATAGAGAAAAAGCCAGGGATTTAGAAAGGGGAAGACTGGGGTACCTGGGGGGCTCAGTCAGTTAAGCGTCTGACTTGGGCTCAGGTCATGATCTCATGGTTAGTGGGTTCGAGCCTCATGTTGGATTCTGTGTTGAGAGCTCAGAGCCTAGAGCCTGGAGCCTGCTTCGGATTCTGTGTCTCCCTCCCTCTCTGTTCCTCCTTCTCTCCTCTCTCTCTCTCTCAAATAAATAAATAAATAAATAAATAAATAAATAAATGAGGAAAGACCACAAACATTTACTAAACAGACAGGAACTGAAATGGGCTTTGAAGACATATACTTGACAGCAGATACAGTCTGGCTTCACACAAAATCCTCATTTTTTTTTTTTTTTTTTACCTCTGATCTGCTGTGAATTATATATAATACCACATATATGATCTCTCGTTCTGAGCTATACTGTCAGCAAGCACCAGAGAAATGCTGTGTCTCGAGCTGTTAAGGCTGCTTCTTACCTGCCTTTGTAATTGTTGACGTCAAACATCTTCTTTGCTCGATAGTAAACAAGTTTCCAGGGCCGGGCAATGCCCTTCCCTAAAGTCAGAAGAGAGGCAGGCAGTCAGAGGGGCACACAGGGCCGGGCCAGAACTGGAGTCACAATTGTAAAAGGAAAAACCAGCACAGCCCCTCCCCCTGCCCTCTGATCCGGACCCCATGTTAAGGCTGGGATTTCACACATCCCGCAGAGAGGCGGCCCGAAGAGCAGGTACACGGCATCACCAGCTTCCTTGCAGAGCTTTGAAAGCGACAAGCTTAGGACGTCGCGGCTCCTCCAGCCTCCGGTGTGCCGCGTTCAAGGGAAAAGTTCTTTATAAACTGGAGTAATCTCAACAAGTTCTCAATTAAGAGGAAAGGATGCTAACACATCCTGGCACAGGGCAGGACACATGCCAACAGTTCTTCAGACGATTAACGGGAGGCCTTTCTTAACGAGCGGGCTTTGTTTCCTCACTCTGAGGACCAAAAACCCCCTCAACGGGGGCTCGCTACCCTGCTGCCCCCGCCCACGCCAGAGAATGCCTGAGAAGTCATCCTCTTTCAATTCATGGATTTTTGGGGGTGGAGGGCACCTGGGCGGCTCAGTTGGGTTAAGTATCCGACCTCGGCTCAGGTCATGATCTCACGGTCTGTGAGTTCGAGCCCCGCGTCGGGTTCTGTGCTGACAGCTCGGAGCCTGGAGCCTGCTTCCGATCCTGTGTCTCCCTATCTCTCTGCCCCTCCCCGGCTCACGCTCTGTCTCAAAAATACGTAGACATTAATGATAAAAAAATAATTAATGAATTTATGGACTTTTTTTCCGTCCAACCCTGTTGCTTCATGACTTTGTGTCAGTTTCCAAAAACCCCCGCTAGAAGAGGGTCCTGGCGACAAAGCACACGCGAGGCTGTACTCGGGAAAGTCAGGAGACCCTGGTGCACCTAGGGGTGAGCTCTGTGCAGCACAGCACCTATTAAAGCACGGGGGCGGCCGCCAGCACCATACATCTTGCCCAGCAGGAAAGCTATAAATACATCAGGTCACCTTCTATAATCTGGAAAAGCACTATGCTTGGGGGACATGAACGCACGTTCCAAACCCCCAAAAGGACAGGCCGGCGATGAAAATACAGAACGGCAGCAGCAGGGGTGGGGCAGGAACTGGGCTAACGCCTACCGCGCCTCTTCCGTCTAAGGTGGGAAGGCTCGGGAAGGTCAGGAGGTAAACAGCTGGACGCTTACCAATGTGCAATCTAAAGGCGTATTTTCTTTTTAGGTCGGTGATCACGGATTTCTCCTCTGGGTATCTGTCCGTGTATAGCAGCTTGTCCGCATTCTCAATTCCGGTCAGGGCTAGAAATTCTTGCACATTTTTCTCTAACTGCTTATTTTCCTTTACGGAAAACTTGCCAAATCTAATCGCGACACCTGGGATTTGGGTGGGGAGAGAAAGTATGTGTTTTCAATGACGAAGGAAAAAGCAAACCCACCGCTCGGTCATCAGCAGTTAGAATACGGCAGCCCACCAACTCCCCCGTTGCCGGAAGCAGCCCCAGCTGTGCACTTGACATTGGCTCCCCCATCCCCCGCTGCAGCCGTCGGCTTCCCTGCAATTTTAGCCACTCTTCTCCCAAAGTCCATCCTGGTCATCCCCGTCCAGAGTGACCTTTCCCAGTTCATCAATCTCTTTGGAAAATAGTCATTTTTTATATTAAAAAGGTACATGTCTTCATTAAAAGTTCAAGCAGTATGGAGGTAAACATTTAAAAGGTCTCCCCCCACCCCCCGGGGCGCCTCGGTGGTTCGGTCGGTTGAGCGTCCTACTTCAGCTCAGATCATGATCTCCTAGCTAGTGGGTTCGAGCCTCACATCAGGCTCGCTGCTGCCAGGCTGTCAGCATGGAGCCTGGCGCCTGCTTCGGGTTCTGTGTCTCCCTCCTCTCTGCACCTTCTCCGCTCACACTCTCTCTCTACTTCTCGAAAATGAATAAACATTTAAAAAAAAAGTTGATATTTAATAAAAATATTTTTTAAGAAGTCCCCCTTCTACTCCACACCACCCCTGCCCCCTGCAAGGCAGTGCGATGAACTGGCCCACACAAATATTCACATACATTCTCTGAGCACATATGTGGGGGGGGCAGCAAAGTCAACATCGAACTGTACATTCTATTCCTCTTTGTAACTCAAGGCAGTTACGTTTTATTATATACTGACGGCCTTGTATATAGTACAGCTTTCTCTCCTTAGACTTACTTCAAGAATGTCTTTTATAAAATACATACTCCTAAAAATCTCGACACAAAATACACAAAAGGAATGGGAGCGTTCTACAGATACTGCTGGAAACATAGTTTTCTTCGTTAATTTGTCTACTTTTTAAAAAACTAATCTCTTCGACAGGATTAAGTCCGTGAGGCTAAGGCTCCGCTTTTTACTTCTCGCGGCGACCAGTCTACTAGGCCCCTCACAGCCCAGTGAGTATTGCTTCTCTGATGCACACAGCCTTCCCTTCGTGGCCTCCTCTTCAATTCCGTAACTGTCCCGGGAAGTTCTGGTAACACAGTGAAATCAAGAAGGAGACCACGCCGGGTCCTGTGTGACGCTCGGCTTCCCCTCAACTCAGGGTCGCGGGGAAGGAAGCTACGCCTCATCGAAGCTGACAACAGCCACCGTCCTCATGGTCTTTTACTCTTGGGTCCTCCCCAGGCGTCCAGCCCCTTCACCTCCTCCTCGTCTTCCGGGACCTAGCTGGCCCGCGGGCTCCCCCAGCCCCAACCTGCCACGGTCCCTCCCCGCCTGCCCACCGGAAGTTGGGCAGAGGAGACCCAGGGCCCTTCGTTTCGCTAAGCTCATGGCTCAGACAATTCTGGAAGGAGGCGAAGCTGAAGGCAGCCAGAAGGTGCTCCTGGTGAATCTAGAAAACGGCGTCGTTTTCCAGAACAGAGTCAGGGGCTCCTTATACAGCAAAGCTCAACAAACGATTCAAGTCCCACCAGCTCACCCTGGGCTTTAAATTCCTTGAACCGGTCCAAGTCGTCCCGGTACATCCGCTTGATGGTGGTGGCGGCCCTTTCCTTGATGTCGGGGATGAACTCCTGGAGCTGCTTCACGGCAGAGTCCAAATCCACATCCGAGTCACCCCCGTCTCTCGAATCTTCAGATAAACACCTTGTTTCGGAATCTTTAGCCAATTCCAGATTGCCTTCTTCTTCATTTGCAGGTTCTAGCCTGTGGGGAAAATCAGACGGACTCACATTAGCATATCGCTTGCCCCCCCTCCCCCCACCATCGTGGCTTTCAAATGCTTAAAATGACCCTCACTTCAGACTAGGCCGGTGTTAAAAGCAAGGACGGATGTGGGAGCTGATTCAGTCTGTGACGTCTGGACTCTCTGATGTGATTTTAGGCTGCCTAGAAGGTAAACGTGCTGCCCGAAGCCTAATTTCCAGCAGGCGTTCGTTATTTCTTTTATCACTATTTCTCAACTTTTTTTTTTTTTTTTTGGTTTGTTTTAGATACCAACTTCCCAAAGAAGAAGATGGCTATGCCCTCTGTCTACCCCAAGGGATACTCAACACCTCTCCCCAACCCTTCCAGTGATTTAAATTTGATGATAAATTTGATGATGACAGCGTGGAGCCTGCTAGGGATTCTGTCTCTCCCCCACCCCCGCCCCTCCTCCATTCATGTGGTCGCTCTTTTTCAAAATAAATAAACTTAAAAAAAATGATAGGTATTTAAGCAAAGGGTCAGCAACTTTCAGAAGGCCCACAGCCCAGTACAAGTTCAAAACCACAGTCCTTGAACAAGGCTGTTCTGAAAATAACCCAGATGAGAGCATGTGATAGGGCCACTAATATCGATACCACCTGAAGTGGCTCCCTCTCCTAGTGAACTTCTTTGTGAAACTATTTTAGGTCAGGACAACCTAACAAATGTAAAAAAAAAAATCACTGAGTTAAAAAGAAAGTTCTATCCCAAGTCCTAGGAACTGAGATAAAACCGTTTTAAAAAACTGCTGTATTAGGTGCGCCTGGGCGGCTCGGTCCAGTAAGTGTCCAACTTCGGCTCAGGTCACTATCTCGCGGTTCACAAGTCTGAGCCCCGCAATGGGCTCTGTGCTGACAGCTCAGAGCCTGGAGCCTGCTTCGGATTCTAGGTCTTCCTCTCTCTCCAGCTCCCCCCCTCACACTCTGTCTCTCCCTCTCTCAAAAATAAACATTAAAAAAAAAAAGTTCTTCATGTCTTTAAAAAGAAATCGCTGTATTTATTACATCAGATGGTATACTACATGATAATTACATAAATGATGACATCCACGTTTCTTTTATTAAGGAGAACCCTAATTCAAAGATTTTCCTGCTCTGTAAAAATTTTAAGTTATGTAATCCTTCTGTCTATCTAGATGCATATAGACGAGGGTCATCTGGAGTTCTTAAAATGCCTTTGTAAACTTATTTCTAGAATTTTAGGGCTGGAAGAGCTCCTAGCGAAAATCTAGCTGCCTTACTTTACACACGAAGAAGCTTCCGGCCACGTTACTGGGTTACACGTACGCACTATTCTGTACATCTGACGGTCTACCTCTTCATCATTTCTGCCATTTACTACGAAGGCGCTGGAGAAGGAGGTCACCGGCAGGACTCACAGAGGTCACACAGAGGACACACACATTGAAAGACACCACATTCCCCGGTTACCTCTGCACCTCTTCCAACCAGGCCTGGGTTTTCTCCTCCTGTGGCCTGGGTTTCACACTTTCTTCAACTGAGGTGCCACTATCTTCCAGGGCATCAAAGCGCGTGTCCTCCAAGCTGGCGGCGGGCACTGAAAACTCACCACCAGGAGTCACAGGGCTTTCAACAGAAGACCTTCGCTTCCTTTTCTTAGACCTTTTCTTTACGCTGCTGGCGTCCTGCCTGCCCTCTGCAGTCCCGACCTCACCGAACCCTCCAGATCCTTCAGAGTGCGCGTTCTCCACACCCTTCTCCACACCCTCCGGCCCGGGCGATGTCTCGAGTCCCTGGTTATCTGAAATTCTTCTCTTCCTCTTTTTCTTCTTAGACTTTTTTTTATCAGCGGATGTCAGCAGCTGTGCGATTTTGCCCTCTGGGTGCACACAGAGCGGGGCTTCTGGCTCGTGTGCTTCCGCCTCGGGCAGAGCAAGGCTGGCACACGGGCTTCCCTGCACACCGTCACCGAGTGCCATTGTCTTCCGATGTTTTCTACTCTTTTTCTCCCTAACTTTACGAGGCGGTTCTTTGGATTCATTTCCATGCGACTTAGGAACTGACTGCGGTTCGTCTGCTTCCAGCTCTTGTCCCTTGTTTGTGTCCACATACACCACATCGACGTCCCTCCTGAAGTTCTTTGGCGTGTTCTCGATGTTTTCTTTATCCACCAGCACGTACGCCACGCCTGTTTCCTCATCGACCCCCAAAGCCCTCTGCCTTCTCTTTTTATGCTTTTTGGGTACAGACGTGGCCTTTTCAGCCTCGTCACAAGTTTCTGAGTTTTGCAAAGGGGAAGAAGGAAAATGCTGGAAAGCCTTTCTCTTTTTGCTCTTGGCTGCGCGACGCTGTTTGCTTGTCAGAGGGGAGTCTCCAAAGCCTTCAGGGGACCTCCTGAGATGTCCTTCCTTACATACAGAGTATTTTTTCTTCTTCTTGTCAAACACTGGGGTGTGAATTTCCAGTCTGTTCGATCCTCCTTCCATTCTGTTCCTGTAGGGAAACTTGACAACAATCGTTTATTTTTGCAAAGCGTGTGAAAATTGGCCTTAGGAGAAAATAAAATAAACTAAAAATCACAGAAAAAGGAAATGATACGACAGATGACAAGGCTGGAATCATGACTGTAAATTTTAGATTATCCGAAACACACAGGAGGCTCGCTCTAATTTACGGTCTGGTCCCACTGCCTTTAGGATATAGTGAAGATTAGTTAACAGAGAACAAAAATGCCCAGTGTGACAAGCCTGTGTTCCCCTCCACCCTCATCTTTTACCCCCATGCTCCAGCCACACGTCTTTTTCGGGCTCCTCAAACATTCCATAATCCTTTCCTTAGCTCATGGGCTTACAGCATACGGTACCCGCTTTCTGGAATGCTTGCTCACCCTCCCTGCCTCCTTTCATCCTTCAGAATTTGGTTTGAATATCACTTCAAAAAAGCTTTAAATAGTTAAAAAGAGACATACAGTATGATACTATGTCTGTTAAGTTCAAAACCTACAAAACAATATTATGTATCTTTCCTGAATGGATACATAGTAGCGATCGGCAAATTCTAATTGGCAAATTCAGAGATTAGGGACAAGAACAGAGCCAGTTTCTCTTTTATCTGTCATCTTTTATTTCTTAATTGGGGTAATGACGAGGGGGGGGTGTTTGTGGTATCTTTATTTACACTGATTTGAATGTTTGCCTTTTCACGTAAAAGGCAAGAAGCAGAACAAAGGTACTTTGCTTTCATTTGTGCTTAAAAACAAATGACTCAAGGATGGACATGTATAAATACTTACAAAGGAGGAGGAAGAGGGGAAAAAGAGAGCATTCCCTAACCCCCTAGTTTCGGTGCATTCCAAATATACTTTCATAGCAAACTGTACTTAGCTTTGATAGCACTCGGCCCAAATGTAGTTTCAAGACCAAACAATTATTTAATTTGTTATTTAACGTGAGTCTCCTCTGCTAAAAAAGTTTAAGAAAAAAAAGTTTCCATGCATACATCTCTGGGTGACAACAGGGAGAAAGACCTTAATGAAAGCCCTTAACTGCCTCTATTGAAGGGGAGATGCTGGGGAATCTGGCTTATGGGTATAAACCCATGTGTTCCTTCACATCTTCCCTCCTCCAGCCACACAATTCTCAGTGTCTTCACCACCCACGAGAAGTTAGGGACCCTACCCTTCTCCTAGATCTCAATGGCTACCTTCTGGCGACACCCCAACAATCTTCAACCTCTCCTAACTTAAAACAAACACTCCCCCCCCCCACCCACACACAAGAAACACGGTCCTCTAACCTCGAAGTCCCATTGGCTATTCTCCTTCCTCCCCTTCACAGCACGACTTCAGACAGAAAATGCTCTCCATTTCCTCACCTTCTATCCACTTCTGGAACCACTTCTAAGTAGCTTCCACCCCCTCTCCTGCTCTGAGACTGATCCAGTAGGAGTGCCCAGGGCCTCCAAACCACCACATTCAATAGACGCTTTCCTGGCCCATCTTTCAGGACTTTTTTTTTTTTTTAATATTTTTATTTATTTCTAGGAGAGAGAGAGAGAGAGAGAGAGAGAGACAGCGTGAGCAGGGGAGGGTCAGAGAGAGAGGGAGTCACAGACTCTGAAACAGGCTCCAGGCTCTGAGCTGGCAGTCAGCACAGAGCCCGACGCGGGGCTCGAACCCACGAACCGCGAGATCATGACCTAAGCGAAAGTCGGACGCTTAACCGACTAAGCCACCCAGGCGCCCCAACGGGACTTCTTAATAACAATGAGCAGAGGAGCAGATCATTTCTTTAAATATTCTTTTTCCTTCCTCTCTCCCAATGTTCTTCACTTTCTTTGTCTTAAACACCTCTTAAGCTTCTCCCTCTGGTCCCTGGAACTCAGCACAACATATCAACTACATAGATGCTCCCCAACAAGGCTTTTTGGTTCCCCTGTGATCCCTAAGATCAAGTCCCAAATCCTTACACACCTAGCGGGCCCTTCAGGGTCTAGCCTGGTCCATGTCTAATTCTCCACCTATCATTTCTCTCTGGGTTTGGGACACCCTGCTTTCCGTTCCTGGAATACACACGTTCTTTTTCATTCTCAAGGACTTTCTCAAAGCAACTTCTGCTGTTGATGCTCCTTCCTACGAGTTACCTTTCTCCGCGTGAACTGGGCTAAGTCTGAAAGTCACCTCCTCAAGAAGGCCCCTCTAAGAGCTTGACCGGGCCTCCTCTCCCGCTCTGCAGCTGCCCTCCCGTACTTCGCGCCGCTGTGACACTCTCGGCGTCCCCAGGGCTGGACTCCTGACCGTCTGCTCCCAAAGGTTCCACGGCGCTCGACGCATCCGGACAAGCGTCTGTTCTGCGCACCGATTCGGAACGCACCGCTTCCCGCCCCGCCGGGACGTGCTCAAGCCTGGTCCCGGGCTCTTCCGTCGCTTTGTGGGGGTGCGACAGACACCCTGCTCTCCCTGCTCTGCGGCGGGCGCTCCGGGGCTGAGGAGGGAGGCACCGGCCTCGCGTCCGACGCTCCATGGTCTCCGGCCCAAGACCCACTCGCGCTCGGCTCCCGGGGCCAGGCCTGGGGCGGCCGCGGCGCAAGCCGGCACCACCCCGCCCGCGGAGACTCCGGCCTAAAGCTGCCTCAGCGAGGCGAAGACACCACCACCCGCCGCTCGACCTCTACAGGCGCGTGAAAAAGACCCCGGAAGAGCCGAAAAGCGCTTCCAGCCTACCTCTCACAGTGCCGCCACCTTTCTTCCCATCCGGAAGCGCTGCGGGTGCGGAAGCGGAAGTAGTCTTGCGTCACTTCCTGTCCCGCCTCGGCGTCACTCTGCCATGGCAACCGTCAGCCGCAGGGACTTGGCGCAGGCGCAGTTGACTGAGGGTTTCGTTCCTAGGTTGCGGGGGCGGGGGGGGCTGGGGGCGAGGGAGGAGATGGAGTGAAAGCTGAGGGAGGGGACGGAAGTCCGGACTGGCTTCTCGGCTCGCGCGTGCGTTCCACTTGGTCAAGTTTGGGCGGAGTTCGGTTCTAGTCCAGGAGTGGACTAGGTGGTGGGTTCCCACACCTGAGGAGGACATGTCAAAAAATCAGCCCGGATAATTTCAGGTTGTTCTGCAAGAAAGAGAAAACAGGGGACTGTGCCGGAGAGTGACGGGGACAGCGAGGGCTCCTTTAGATGGAAGGGGAGGCTCTCTGCGGAGTAACAACTGAGCTCGGCTGCAGACTAAAGAGGCGAGCGTGAATCTGAACGGGAGACGGTCCCCGGCTGGACGCGCGGGCAGACGCCCCGCGCCCGCGCCGGGGGAACTGGAAGGTGGCCGGGGCGGCTGGGGCGGACTGAACGCAGGGCAGAGTGGCGGCGGCGGAGGTCAGAGGTGGGCCGGGGCTGCTGGGTTAAGCTTAGACGAAGCTATGAGCAGCCTTGCAGATGTATTCCAATCCTCCCCTTTCAACTGCGTCCTGATGAAACTTGACCTATGATTCAAAGTAAAGCTTTTGACTCGAGTCCAGTATATACAGCACGCAAACGTCTAGACTTATTGAACAGTAAACATAACCATATTGGCAACTAGTTCTTCACTGAATCCTATAACAACATTGTGTGGACATTGTAGGATTATCTTTATTAGGTGTTATCAGCCTCACCCTCTGGATGAAAAAAGTGGTAACTTGTCCAAAGGGGCTTCTGTGGCCCAAGCAGGATTCAAGCCTGTGTTCTCTGCACGACTGTGCTATCCTGCCCCTCCGTGCACCTGCCAGGTGACTTCCTGGCTGTTGAGCGGCCAAGCAGTTTTGATTAAAAGTGCACAGCCTGTATTTCTGTGAAAGTTTGGAAGCGAAGCAGCCTGGAGAAATCATGAGTACACATCACATCACACACCACACACACACACACACACACACACACACACACACACACACACACCACCACCCAATGGCTGCCCCAGGCAGTTGGAAGTCTGCCTGGTCTGCCCTGAAAACGCAGGGTTGGTGTTACCCACGGTTGGTGTGTGTAAGGCCTTGAAGTGCAAGTCTGCTGATTCCCAACTTGGTATAGACATCAAGGGCTACAGGTGCTACTATTGTATCATATTAAGATCCATGGACATGATAATGACATTGTAGTGATGTATGAAAATGTTCTCATTCTTTGGCAGCAGATACATGTTGAAGTGTTTAGGGTCAAATACGATACAACAGTTATTTTCCAAATGATTCAGCAATGTGTGTCTGTGTGTGGTGAATCTAGATGAAATCTATGTGAGTTTTCACTGTACTCTCTTTTCAACTTTTCAGTTGAAACTGAGAAGCTCTTTTTTCAAAATTTAAAAAAAGTCCAAGAGGAAGGAAGGAGATTTTGTTTTTTTTAATGCAGATTCCCAGATCCCATTTCCAGGCACTCTGATTCAGTGAATCTGTATTTCTCAGCTTCCCTCCATTCTGATGCACAAAGCTGGACACGACTGATCTCATTGAACTCTAGACTTTCCTCTCCCACCCATTTCACAGGAGAAAAAACAGGACCCAAGGGGGTGATTCATTCAATATCATCCAACTGGATTAGCAGTAACATCACGCCTGGAATGCAGATCTCTATTTCATCGCGAAAAATTTAGCGCTCTATGC
Source organism: Hyaena hyaena (assembly GCF_003009895.1). Lineage (NCBI taxonomy): Eukaryota > Metazoa > Chordata > Mammalia > Carnivora > Hyaenidae > Hyaena > Hyaena hyaena. The sequence goes on along the minus strand of NW_024080670.1, from coordinate 588,709 downwards.
CTGTGTGTGTGTGTGTGTGTGTGTGTGTGTGTGTGTGTGCGTGCGTGTGTGTAAAAGGGAGGAGAATGGGAACCAGCTATGAATGGACTGGGGAGGGTGGAGGGAGGTATCTTCACCTTGGAAGTCAAGTTCACCGCCCTTTGAACACAACGTAGTGGCGATTCTTGAGTTAGTCTCCTTTTTATTTAAGAAAACTCTAAGCGGGTCCACTTTGGTGGCCACCAATAGTTTCCTGAAAGAAAACCAAGCCGGGCAGTTCGGGGGCGTTGGCGTCCGGTCGCCATGGAGAGAGGCCGTTCCATTCTGCTCCAAGGGGTGGTCTCGATCTTCTCTCCTTGCGCAATCCGCAGTGCAGTGCCCAAAAGTCTCTCTGAGGGTCCAGATGGGCGTATGGAGGCCTGTAGCGCCCCTTGCGAGGGGCGGCCGGCGCGAGCTTGGTGCGTCCCTCTCCAGAGAGGACCGGGCGTCCGGGAGCCACCCCGGGGCGGGGTGGTGCGGCCGGGGCTAGCGTCCGGCCCCTCGGAAGTCCGCGCCCGCCCGCCCTCAGGGAAGCGCGCAGGACCCAGCAGGCGGGTCGGCGCCCCGCGACCTCAGGATGCCAGAGGCCCAGAGCGCCCGCCAGGACCCCGCGCGACGGAAGAAGAAGCCGCCGGTGCGCCGCACGGTCAGCCAGATCTGCCCGCCCCCGCGGCGGCCCCTGACCGTGGCCGACATCCGGCCGGGCATGGAGAACGCGAGGCTGGGGGTCGTGCGGGACTCCATGTTTCAGAACCCGCTCATCGTCAAGGTGAGCCGCCGCCGCCGCCCCCCGTCCGCGCTCGCCCTCCCGGGCGCGCACGCTGCCCGCGTCCCCGCCGCCCAGCCCTGGCCCCGCGGCTGGAGCCCCAGCGCAGGGATGGGAGCCGTCGCTCTGCTCCGACGCCTGGACCCCTGTGCGGTCCCGGGCAGGTCGCGTCGGCTCTCTGCGCCTCAGTTTCCTCATCCTCAAAGTGGGATGATAATAGCGCTCATTTAAGGGAGCGATTGGGAAGGTTCAGTAGGGGAGCGGGACCCCCGGCACAGCCCCTGACCCCCAGCGAGCCCACAATGTTGGCTCCTGCTGTTCACCCGGGGGCCTGCCGGTGAGCCCCCAGGGCGACCCACAGGGAACACGCCCCCAGACTGTGTCCTTACTCGCCACCTGCCAGGCTGCACGCCTGCGCTGCTCCTGTGCGGCGAGCGTGCTGTGTACGTCCTGCAAGGATCACTCGACAAGTTACTCTTCACCCAGTCATACTCGCACCCAGAATTACAACCGGAGGGGAAAAGAGCGCGAAAATCTGCCCTGGGGGACTCGGTGTCTAACTAGGTCGCCTCCCCTTTTATCGCACGCTCCCTCCCTTCGGAGTTGGGGACGGTGCTCACCCAGCGCTGGGGGGCTTCCCCACGCCTTCTCAGGGCCACAGAAGTCAAGTTGAGGTTCGGCACGGCCGGGAGCTGGTCAGGGAGCAAGTTTATCTCGCGCCACTGGGGGGCAGTGTGCTTTCAAAAATGCACCTAGTTGCCGGGTGCCGGAAGCGTCGGGCGCAGGTGTAACCATGGATTCAGTAACAATGTATCTGAACGCCAGGAGCTCATTAGAGCGCGGAGGTTTCTGCTGTTGTTTTCTGCTTTTTGGTGCAGGGAACCTGGGCAGTCCTAACGCCGGCAGTGCTACAATTAGCTGAGTTCATTGCCTCCTATGAAAACACTGACCCCTCTCTTGTGTTCCCCAGACTATGCCCCTGGGCCACCCCCCACCCTCGGGGTGGGGGGGTAGAAAGCTTGTTTATCACACTGGCACCTTTCCATTTAATGTGCTCCCTTTCTTAGCACCCCCAAAGTGGAACAAGGTCCTTAACTTACTTCTAGGTGAGACAAGCCACTCTCAGTGGACACACGGGGCTCACCATTCTGGGATCAAGGGGGGAATCGAGTCCTCCGGCTCTGATCAGCTGCTTTGGTGTTAGATCACTGCTTTCACCCAGGCAGGTAGTGGTGGGCCAACCCCATTCTACTTACATATAAAATAAACGGCATTTTGGAGTTATTAGTGTTCTCCACGTTGAAGTAGTAGTGTGTGATGCCCACCCCGAGCTATATACAGCTGACCTTTGAATGATGCAAATTTGATCTCATGCTGGCCCAGTTATATGCAGACTTTAAAAAATAAATACAGTGCAGATCTGTAAATGGGTTTTTTCTTTTTCTCCTTTCTCTAGCTTACTTTATTGTAAGAATACAGTGTATCATATATATAACATGGAGAAGAATATGTGTTGATCGACGGAGGGCTATAAAGCTCCTGTCCAACAGTAGGCTGTTAGTCATTAGGTTTTGGGGGAGGCAGACATTGTAGTGGTCCCATGTGGCTGGCCCAGTTGGTAGAGCATGCCACTCTTGATCTCGGGGTCATGCTTTCAAGCCCCACGTTGGGTGTGGAGCTTACTTTAAGAAAAGCTATAGTTGAGCTTCAACTGTTCAGGAGTCAGCACCCCTAACCCTCTGCCTTGTCCAAAGGCCAACTGTAAATGCACATACGCACATATATGTACATACATACCTATAGGTATATGCGTATGTATATAATCACATGTATTACATGTACATTTATGTGTATATGTATGCACATATACACACATGCATGTATGCATATCATACGTATGTATACCATAAATATAATATTCAAAGATGGGTAAAAATCTGCCCTCCTTCTTTTCCTTCTACTCACCCTGTATATCAAGAAGGACAATATTTTGGCCTCTGGATGGCACTAGCTGAACAGCTTCCAGAATGAATCCAATCGCTGATTCCTTCCTGAACCTGAACCTCAGGGTTGGAAAATGTGCAGGAGATGACTGACCCAGGGCCGGGTGTTCTGTCTTCACGGCAGGAGAGGAAGGGCAGGACTGGCCTGGCCCGGCCCGTGCAACTGAGCCTCAGCAGCAGGGAGTCACTTCCAGGCACCCTCCCGTGATCGTGCCCGGCTCTTCTGGGGTCGGGGACAGCTAGCCTTTCCTTCTTACTTTCCTCCCTCCTGTTCTCCATGGGCTACAAGCTACTTTCTGTATCAGTTAAGATTAGGTCAACATTTCAATATTTACCACTGCTCCAAGATTTTCGACCAAAACCTGAGTAAAAGTCGCAGAGACTTTGAGGGCAATGAGGAACCTTGACCGTTACCTTTTCCGGGGCCCTTCTTACAAATGGGCACACTGGGGCCATGTGTATGAGCTCTTTGCCCAAGGGTCTGGCACAGCCTGGCTTAGAAGCTATGTCCCCTGGCTCCCAGCCCAGCGTTATTTTACCACTCCAAACAGCTTCTTATATTTAAACAAAATTTACTTATTTATTTTAAAGATTTATTTATTTTTGAGAGAGACAGAGAGTAGGAGTATGGGAGGGGCAGAGAGAGAGGGAGACACAGAATCTGAAACAGGCTCCAGGCTCTGAGCTGTCAGCACAGAGCCCGACGCGGGGCTCGAACTCTGGAACCACATGATCATGACCTGAGCCGAAGTCAGACACTTGACCAACTGAGCCACCCAGGCGCCTCTAAATGGAATCTAAATGATGAAAACACTTTGGGATTTTGGCTTTAAAGCTAAGGAAGCTGAAAATATTCAAGGTGGTGGAGGCGAAAAGCTATTTTTTTTAAATATATTGCCATGTTGGGGCTCAACTTGTGGATTTCTTCTCTGTGGCATGCTGGAGTCACAGACTCACGTGTCCAGGCCCCCGCGTGAGAGGGCGCCTTCTTATGTGTGACAGAGGTGGGAACGCCCTCTCCCAAGAGTGTTTTTAGGAGGATGAGTGCAATGGAAGTATATTTGGGTCTCGTCTAAGTCAGAACCTGAAGGTTGCATCTCTATTGAAAAATATACCACCATACAAATAGTCGTTCATTCCACCATATTGGGGGGGGATTGTTGCCCAAATTGTTTCCTCCAGTGAATGGGTTCAGGATTTGTTTAATTTAAAATGCAGACACACTGCCTAACAAACCCAACACTGCTTTTTCACACCCGTGGAATTTACCAGGACGTATGCGCATCAGTTATTCAAGAACATGTCTGCAAGATGCCACAGTAACCAAGTGAAAAGTGAAAAAACGCAGACATCCAAGCAGGTATTTTACCCACAAATGCTCAACAACTACTTGCCTCATTTAAAATCAAGCCCACTGGTTATTAGTGGGACTGATTGAATAAGCTGGGTGTTTTCCATGGCCACAAAAAGAGGTAAATATTTTCCATTAGAGAGGGCTTCTGCTCTATTGTATAAAGTGACGCTCAGCTAGCCAGTTTTCCTTCAAATGTGACTCTCCAGCAAGAATAAAATTAAATAGAGAAAGAACCAAGCTTCTTTCTGCTTGATTCCCATTTCCCCCAGAATTCTGTGACTCAACATAGAATCCTGCTACAATAGCCTTCAAGGCTCCTTCACAGAATCTGTCAGGGTGCACCCTGGCTGCCATTGGAACTCAGCTGATATCCTGTCAATACAATTATAGGGAGAGACTGCTGGGTTTGCTCCACTGACAGCCTTGAATCTTCTGTCGCCCTGGAGAGGCAGGCAATGTACAGGGGTGGAATTTATTGAGTCGAGCACCCTTAGAAAGTGCAAATGATCATGGCATCCGATTTTTTCATAATTTATTACTGACTTTGTTTTTCTGGGGGGTTTATGTCACAAATAAGAAGTGCATGCATTTGTAAAATAGAGTCATAAAATCACATCATTTGGGGCTGGAGGGAGGCTTACAGAAATCTAGTCCAATTTTTTTTTTTTTTTTTTGGTTTGAGGATGTTAAGGCCCAGAGAGAGAAAGAGACTCATCCAAGGTGCCCTCTGACCTGGTCACAGAAGTGGGGTGAGATTCATATCTCTGGACTTCCAGCCCCGTGCCCTTTTGGCCACATTATAGAATTAATTGACAGCAACCCAGATTGGTTACATCTCTACACCAGGCAGTCAACAAATGTTTACCAACGAACCTGATTCTAATGTCATTTTCCTCAACATTCCTTCCCATGTGAGCTCGGCCAATTTCTCGGGATTTATTGCCAGCCAGGAAGTGTTTATTGAATGTTTACTACATGACCAGCACCATCCTAAGCTGCCTTGAGGGGGCATAGAAAGAAGTTCAGAACTCTGCCCTTGCCTTGCCCACTAGCCCCAAGAAGAGTTAACTATTTAGCTACGGAGATGGAGGTGTATGTATATATTGCTTACCACAGCACCTGCCTGAAAGCAAGCTCTCAGGACATTGCTGGGCGCGCGCGCACACACACACAGGCACTCACTTGCCTCATAGGATAAACAAAGTCATGGCATCGCTCCTTGTAAGTTTCAAGTGAAGTGTAAGTTTCAAGTGAAGCTCAGATTCTGATCAGGGGCAGACTAGGAGAAATTCAGCCCTCTGGGGCCAAATGATTTCACCTTCTTCAGATCCTAAGTGTTCAAAGGTTTCCACCCCAGGTAGAGTTCTGGTTTAGGAAGCCAGGCAGTGCTGCCGGCATCATCATCATTACCATCATGAGGAAGCATTCATTTAGAGCCAGTGTGTTCAAATTGGATGCTCTACAAAATTAGGCAACCTCACCATGCCCACTAATGGCTTAACATCTCTAATAAATATTGATGCTGGCGAGCATAAATGCATAGAGACAAGTGTAGAGAAGGCAGGCAGACAAACACACCTGTGTACAACTATCCCAGGGTGGGTCAGTATTTTTATAACTTTTGAGTAAAACCTGAATGTTGCATTCGGCTTTATCGGTTGAAGAGAATATACCTCTGATCGCTCAAATCCTTTTACATTCAATTAGGATGTAAGAGGAAAATTAAACATTGTGTGTGTGGGAGGGAGTATGAAAAACGAGCTGCCCATCCTAATGGCCCCTCTCAGCTGGCCAGTAGGTAGTGTTCATTTCTCTAGGGTAAGCTATTGGTTTCTCTCTCTCTTGGTCCTTTATACTTCTTTCTTCTTTTTAAAGCTTCCTCCTTCCCAGGGCCTACTCACACTGGTGAACAGGAGCTGAAGTAGTGAACCAGTCTCTCTGCTCAAACCCGTGGCCTTTTCAGAAAGCCAAGTCCCTCCTTCTTAGGCTTTTCCACTGCCTGGGCCAGCTGCCCGGATGGAGGAACCCACCTTCCTCTGTCCCCCTGGGAAAGGAGAGCTTTGGTTCTGACACATTAATGCAGATAGATCCTCGGAATTGGGATTCCTCCAGTTTGGACTCAGCTACCTTCTGGTTACGTGGACCTCAGAACACCATGGCGCAGTGGGAAGGCCATTCCCCCAGGAAGAATTCTGAGTCCAGGGTGAACAAGTCAGCAGTTGCTTCTGGTACCTTCCAGAATCTTCCAGGCTGAAGTGTTCATTGTGTAATTAAGGCTGCTGCTCTTTTGTCTGAAAGACAACGTGTTCTTGATTTACAGCTGGTGGACACAATTTCAAATCCCTGTTTTCTGTTACAATGGTTTTCAAGCTGTTCAGTGGCCTCCCAAAGGGTGGAAGTCCCCATAAAAGGTCTGGGTCACACTCTTCTTAAGAAAATGTACCTTTGGGGCAGCTGGGTGGCTCAGTCGGTTGGGTGTCTGACTTCGGCTCAGGTCACAATCTCACGGTTTGTGGGTTCAAGCCCCACGTCGGGCTCTGTGCTGACAGCTCAGAGCCTGGAGCCTGCTTCGGATTCTGTGTCTCCCTCTCTCTCTGCCCCTCCCACTTGTGCACTCTCTCTCTCTCTCAAAAATCATAAATGAATAAACTTACAAAAAAGAAATACATCTTTAACTGCTTAAAAAGTAATTAAAAATTGAAGAAACTCAGGGAAATGTGTTCTATATGAAATGCTGACACTGGAGGCCACTTACTAGCTACTGAATTGACGAGTTTGGGGGGTATCAGTTCTGTGCTTGCTCTGGAACCATGGTTGATGTGTCACAGACAGGTAGGATCATAACCAAGCACAGATCCTTCTGGACTCGCCAGCTGGGCAAATCCGTTTGTGTAGGACGGTATACACAGCACTCTACCGCGGCCCCTGGGAGCCGGGCTCCGCTCAACCTCAGACCCATCAGCTGGGCCACTGCTCCCGCTTCAGAGCTGGTCGGGCAAAACCCAGCAAATGCACAACAGAGTCATAATCACCCTGCAGTTTGGTTGATTTTAGCGTATGTTGTAAATGGTGTGTGTTTCTTGTCCGACTTTGTATTTGTAAAAAGCAAAAAACAAAAAAAAAAATGAGAGCATTTGTTGTCATTGGGAACAATTCAACTCTTGATGAAATTGCTCCTTGACTCTCCTTTCAAGCTCCTGAATCCGTGAGGACTGTTGCAACAATTCCAGGCTACAGCTATTGTTTTCATACAACCACACGCACGCACAGATGACGCACAGATGTAGTAATAGGCAGGTAGCCGTAAAACTGTAGCCACCGCCTGGACAGGAAGCCTGAAGAGCGGAGCAGACTGAAGGCTTTGGATCCAGAGAGATCCGAGGAGGGAGTTGTGTCTCAGCCACTTTCTCACTGTAGTACCTGTGAGCATCCTTGCCTTTGAGCTTCAGTCTCCTGTCTGTAAAATGGGTAATAGTAGTTGGCACTTGGCCCTGGCGGAGTCGTGAGAATTCAGTGAGATCACATAGGTGTGCCGGGGCCCAGAGCATGCGCCCTTTCATTACTTTTCCATTATTCTGATTCCAAATATTGATGCTCCTCCAAATAACCTTCCTGTTCTCATCAGTCGCCCTTAAGAACGTGTTGTAAATCTGAAGTCGTAAAATAAATTCGTAATGAGAGACAAATACACCCACGGGCTGTTCTGTTCTTGCTTAGCGCTCTTGTGGAAAACCAGTGGAACCCGCAGAGGGTAGAGAATTCTCACAACCTGCTGTGGTGAGAATTTGGTACTGTGCATAACTGTCAAATTACTGTGTTGTATGCCTGAAACCAATATAATATTGTATGTCAGGGGCGCCTGGGTGGCTCAGTCGGTTAAGCGTCCAACTTCGGCTCAGGTCATGATCTCACGGTTCATGGGTTTGAGCCCCACGTCGGGCTCTGTGCTGACAGCTCAGAGCCCGGAGCCTGCTTCGGATTCTGTGTCTCCCTTTCTCTCTGACCCTCCCCTGCTCACGCTGTGTGTCTCTCTGTCTCAAAAATAAATAATCATTTAAAAAAATTAATACTGTATGTCAACTATACTTCAATAAAAGAAAAATGCCCTCCCCCACCTCATCTCAAGTTTCTTGCAGCTGCGTGCCCTGGGGCTGATGGGTGGGAAACAGTTCGGTTTCTAGGGAAGGTCCTTGGGCGAGTGACTTAGTTTCTGAGCCTCAGTTTCCTCATCTGTAGAATATGGATGCTCCTACCTACTTGACAAGTAGGCTGATTTAAATGAGACACTGTCTTACGGAAGGCATGATGACATTCTAGAATCAGACCAGTGCTTCGCAACTGAAGGAGGTGCTTTGGCTCCCCAAGGAGCAGCTCGTCATGTCTGGGCACATTCTTGGTTATCACAGCTGGGCTGGGGGCCCATGGTCAGGGGCTCGTGACACGTGACCAGAATGCAAAGAAACGAGAGTGTTCCGTTGTAATTGCTCCTCTCTCCATTCTTTGCCTTTGTTTCCCCTCCCACCACATTTTATGGCAATTTCAGGTCCTCCTCGCTTTGAATCGATGTCCTTTCTCTTAGTGACAGTTTCCAAAAGTTTGCTGGCTTTTGTCTGGGGCTTGTCTGTCTCCAGCCTCACCCACGTTGTAGTTTAAAACAATAAAAAGCATTTCCAGAGACTCCATACAGTGTAGCTCAGTAGTTCATGAGATAAATTAATTAGCGTGGGGGCCCGCCTAGGAGTCATCGTGGATTGCCAGGCAAGCTTTGTTTCCCTGCTACATCACCTTCCAAGGGTTTAGTTCGGTTTTTCTTTTTTTAAATTTTTTTATTGTTTGTTTATTTTTGAGAGAGAGTGTAAGTTGGGGAGGGGCAGAGAGCGAGGGAGACAGAATCTGGAACAGGTTATGAACGGTCAGCATAGAGCCTGATGCGGGGCTTGAACTCACGAGCTACGATATCATAATCTGAGCTGAAGTCTGATGCTTCACAAACTGAGCCACCCAGGTGCCCCCGGTTTGGTTTTTCTCAGCATGAACTCATGGTGGGATTTTAAAAAAAATATTTATTTATTTATTTTGAGACAAAGAGTGAGCATGAGCAGGGGAGGGACAGAGAAAGAGAGGGAGAGAGAATACCAAGCAGGCTCCGCGTTCTCAGCACAGAGCCCAACTTGGGGCTCGATCCACAAACCATGTGAGATCATGACCTGAGCTGAAATCAATAGTCGGACGCTTAACCGACTGAGCCACCTGGGCACCCCAGAAGTCATGTAGGATTTTAAACGGAATTGATCTCGTACGCCAGAAATTAAGCTCGCGGTGGCCGGAGCCCCAGCATAGCACTTGTGCTCTCATCGTGGTCCTGAGTTCAGCATTCTAGGGAAGCATATAAATGTGCTTTATAAAGAAATCAGCTGTATTTTCCCACCCAATAGTTCACAGGCACTTCAGTGGTCAGTCAAGAAATGGACTCAACGCTGGTCAATGAGCAGAAAGGTCAACACGCGTAGCATACAGGGTGGGGTGGAGCGAGGCCGGCCAAAAGCATTGTGGAAAACACGTCATGAGCCCCAAAGAAAGATTTTTGATCTTTTGTATGAACCAAACAATACGTATTTGGGAGACCAGTGAGCCCACAAGCATACAAGAGAAATTTCTTCATGTGGATCCAAATCTTTTGTGTTTGTCCAGGGGGATGAAAGTAGAGATCGAGAAAGGCTTTCGTTCCAGGGTCCAGTGTTAGGGAGAGGCTACGGCTTGGCTAGATGGCCGATCGTTATGTCTAAGCTGCATCCCGGTACCAGAGGAACAGGCCTAGTGAGCTGGGGTGTCACAGCATTCCCCCACCGCCACCACCAGCAGTGGGGCCCCAACGAGATGTTGAGAGAGGCGATCTTTTTTTTTTTGATTATTTATTTATTAAAAAAAAATTTTAATGCTTATTTTCGAGAGGTAGAGACGGAGTGTGGGCAGAGGAGGGTCAGAGAGAGAGGGAGATACAGAATCCCAAGACAGGCTCCAGGCTCTGAGCTGTCAGCACAGAGCCGGACATGGGGCTTGAACCCACGAACCATGAGATCATGACCTGAGCTGAAGTCAGACATTTAACCAACTGAGTCACTTAGGTAACCCCCCCCTTTTTTTTTTTTTAAGATTTTATTGTTAAGTAATCTCTACACCCAATGTGGGGCTCGAACTCACAACCTGAAGCTCAAGAGTTGCGAACCTGACCGACTGAGCCCACTAGGCGCCCTGAGAAAGGGAATCTTTAGGCTATAGTGTTTCAGTGGAGGGGATTAGAAAATTGGCTGGCAGCTTCCTCGGGCAATGTTACTGGGCAGCAGTTTGTCTGTGTTGCCACATTAAAGTGCCGCCTTAACGTCCCCAGATGTACCACTCCCTTCATATCGCCCGTCTGCCCCCCAGCAGGCCTTTCAAAACAGAGCCGTTGGCTTGCTTATTTGTTTGTTTGCTCGTTTGTTTATTTTCTAGTATGCATCTGAGACTGTTAACAGGCCCATCAGTCACTGAGCAAAAAGTTAGTAAGTCCCTGCAAGTGTGCAAGGCACTGGTGGAAACACAAGCGGTTTAAGGATTCGTTTCCAAGAAGTTGGTCCGGCTCAGGGGAGAGCTACACGCTACACGCTACAGCCGATAGGAAGAGTCACTAAAGGCAAAGGAGAGGTGGGGGGGCCAGACGGGCCGTATTTCAATGGAAGGCAGGAGCCGTGTGGGAGCGCCAGGGCAGCCGTCAGAGCTCACGCACCTGGCCAGGGGCCGCGACACAGGTCGGATGCCAGCGGGCGATGGGAGGGGACGGGAGAGTCTGAAATGGACAAAGTGTCTTCGTTAAGAACGAACAGCTGTTCGATCCTGTGAACACTGTCAGGGCGGAAGCAGGACATGCATCATTCACACGCTGCTCGAATTCAGAGACACTTTTGAGGACCTGCGGCGCCCCAGGCCCAGAGCCGGGCACCCGGGACACGGGGGCGAACTGACTTGGATATGGGCTTTGCCCTCAGAGAGCTTCTAATCTAGTGAGCGGAAACAGCCATAAAAAACCAACAGCGGAGAGGGACGGGAGCAAGTGACAGCCATCTGGACGCGACCCTTGTTCAGGGCTGAGGGCAGCACCTGGCTGGGGGGAGTGTCTTGAAGGCCACATGGCTTGAGCCAAATCCTAACACAAGGATTGGGAGCTGGAGTGGGGGCGGGGGCTCAGAGGTGGATCCAAGGTTTGTATGGCCTACAGCCTAAGCGGTTTTGGGATCCCTCTTTAAGAGGCAGATAAGGGGTGCCTGGGGGGCTCAGTCAGTTAAGCATCTGTCTTTGGCTCCGGTCATGATCTCATGGCTCAAGAGTTGGAGCCCCACTTCGAGCTCTGTGCTGACAGTAGGGAGCCTGCTTGGGGTTCTCTGTCTCCCTCTCTCTCTGCCCCTCCCCCACTCATGTGCGCGCGCGCACACACACTCTCTCTCTCAAAATAAAAATAAAAATAAACAGATAGGGGCGCCTGGGTGGCTCAGTCGGTTAAGTGTCCAACTTTGGCTCAGGTCATGATCTCGTAGTTCGTGAGTTCGAGCCCCACGTCGGGCTCTGTGCTGTCAGCAGTGACGCCTTCTTGGGATTGCCTCTCTCTCTCAAAAACAAATACATAAACATTAAAAAAAAAACAGATAAATAACGTTGGAAATTAAGTCCAAGGCCTTGGAAGGGGCCACGTGCAAGGAAGCTTCCTTAGCTTCAGGGTAAATCAGCTCTGGGGGAGAGCTAGCATTCTAGGAAGAAGGATGGCATGTTGGAGGGGCCCATGGTGGGGGGGCGGGAATGCACCGATGACCAGATCCAAGCGTCGACAGGTCCTTGCCAGGTTACATGTCATTTGTTCGCGCATTCCTTCATTATCTCAGCATTGCACACTTCCCCCGGACCAGGCACACTGGGCCCCAGGACCATAGCCACCAAGCCACGGTCTCCTGCGTGCTCTTGGTGACTCTGAAGCCTTGGGGAACCTGGTCCTCAGGTCCCACACACCCGAGTGGCTTTCCTGACAACTACCCTCCGCCTACCTTCCATTTGCTCATTCGACCATCTGCAAAATGTTTATGGAGGGGCCGTTAGGTGCCAGTCCGGCCTTGGGGGCACGTCGGTGGACAGGACAGGTGGATGGCAGCTGGCCAGGCCCCTGCCGAAGACAGACAGTGAGGCAGCCGCCCCTTACCTCCTACTGCACGGGAGGCCAGGGTGCTAACAGGTGTCAGCCAGGGGGCCCGGGAAGTTCCACTGACGACGGGACAGTTGAGCCCGACCTTCTGAGGGGTGGAGTCGGTCAGCTAAGAGGAACTGGGGGCCGCTGGTGCGTGTGTGTGTCCCGTGTTTCAGTGCTCAGCCGGTACACCGGCTGTTCTGGGCGACAGTTTTGCGCCCCCGTGGCAAGGAGGCACTTGCAACTTCGGAGGCTGCGGTGAGGCATCGGGGAGGCGAGTACTGAAGGGAGGCTGGGCAGGGAGGGAGGCCGGATCGGGCAGGACCTCCGTTGGCCGTGAGAACCGCAGTGGCCAAAGTGAGTGGAAATAAACGCGACAGAGAACAGCTCTCTGCGCTGAGAGGCGGGCCCAAAACTCAAGAGCAGGGCCAGCGCTGATGGGGACACAGGCCAGACACGGGGTGGGGGTGACCCCGCCGGGGACGCTGTGGTTTTCCTGGGGGAGGCCGTGGGCGCCCTCCGCCGTGGAAGCCGCTGGAACGGAGGCATCGTCACGGCCCTTCCCAGGCCTCACGTGCGGCCGCGTGGCGGCGGCGGCAGCGAGGGTTAGCGACTGCGATTTGTTTGCCTTTTGCAAGTTAAACAAGCCCCCCCAGTCTGTCACATGCCGAGTTTCCAGCAAGGCCTTTGAGGAAACCTGCTGGAGTGATACCGAGGGTCCCCCAGGGGCAAGAGCCGGGCTTCACGGCTGCCTCCAGAACCTTCATAAACTGTCACTGAAGACTTTGCTCTCTCTGTAGGCGCCCAGTGGGCATAAATTCGGAGGTTTGAGCAAGTCTTTCAAAAACTTCCCTTCTAAAAGGAACGTGCCTGCCTGGCGTTTCTGAAGGCTGTGTCTTTTCTTAGGCGGCTGCTTGCTTCCTTCTGCGGATCGTCCCTGAATCGCCTGGCAGGGTGCTCGCGGGCCCGACTTCTCCCGGGAGCGTGAGGAGGCTGAGGCCCGGCGTCTGGGGTCTCAGGAAGCTTCCAGGTGCAGCCCCTTTGGGCCAGCTGCCACCTCCGCTGTGCCAGCTGACAGCAGCCGCCCTCCGCAGAGCCCACCCAGTGCCAGGCACCGTGTGGCCCTTCTCAGCCACCAGCTCCTTGAAATCTTTCCAGCAGTCCTAGGAGATGGGATTGCCGCCGTCCCATTTTACAGATGGGGAAACTGAGGCTTCAAGAGGTAACACGAGTTGCCCAAAGTTGTCCAGTCGATTCGAGGGGGAGCTGGGCTTTGAGCCAGGGCTGTGTCTCCACAGCCTGTGATCCTAACCATTGCACAAATCAGAAGAACTTGGCGGCCCTCAGTGCTGCAGTCTGTTGAGTACCTGCCGAGTGCCAGTCTCTGACATGCTTGGCTCTGCAAGCATTGAACTTTTGAGCTCAGACTCAGGAACACGCCCGAGGTCACACAGACAGAGCAGGGCCTTGCCCCGCTACCCCCGTGGGAGTCCACGGCTTGTCACTGTCCTCCCCTGTGGTGCCACGCTGCCTGTTACCCTGGACGCGCCTTTGTCCCGATGGACAGAAGAATCCCGTTCACGGTCATCATCAAGTCTGCATTGACCTGGAGGGTCCACACCATCCTCGGGCCTGCTTTCTGTCCGCCAGGAGCAGCGTCCCGCTGAGCACCTGCACCCACGCCGGCAAGTGCCTGCACCAGACTGAACCCAGTAAGGCGCACGAGACCCGAGACCCTTAAATGGGGTTGGTTCCCAAGAGGAGAGGGGGTCGCCGGCCTGGAGGGCCCTGCGGACCGGGCCTTGCTCAGCGGGGGGCCGGGAGGAAGGAAAGTCATTTTTAGCCATAGAAACAGCCAGATGAGGGGAGAGATGGGATACCTCGAGATTGGGTGTGTTTGGAGGGAAAGTCTGGGGTGAGCCTGATGCGAAGACCGCGGGGCGTGAGGGAGGGATGCGGCGCCTGATTGGGACATAAGGAGCCTGCACTTTGGGTGAAGTAGAGGTTTCAAGGAGAGACAGGACCTAAAGAGAAAAGGCATGTGGCCAGCTGATGTCCCACACAAGTCTGGAGTTCAGGTGGTTCTAATCGGGCGCGTCTGCCTGCTGGCCAGGGACACCACGGCCATCGGGATGGCCTCCCCTCTTTCAAAGGGAAGGTGCCCCTCCTCCGCTCCCACTCATCACCCCCCTCCCCCAGCCCCCTCCCCGCCTCCCTAATCAGGGAGAGCAAATTGTTATCAGATTAGCAGCAGCAATGAAAAGCACAGTCCGGCTCACCCTCCCAGTTAGTTAGCATTTAGATAGACTGGGACAGGGGCCCACACAATAGGCTTCAAAGCCCTTCAGGGCGGCGGGAGGGATTAATTTCTTTAACCAACAGGCCTGATCTGGCCTAACTCATTACCTTGCCTTGTCAGTGTGGATGTTCGATGCGATTGAAGATTACACCATTTAGGTCTCTCTCTTGTTTCCCACCGAAGCCGGGGCCATTGAATTGCACATTCTCGCAGAGCGGGCGTCAATACTCAGCGGCCTAAGGTTCTAATTCTGCTTCATTTAAACTTCATCAACTCTTCCAATCAAGTGGAAGGATCCGAAATAGGCTCTGTGAGCAGAAAGGCCCGCTTCCCTTTGTCAGATAATTTATTCTGTTTTCTCCTTCCCTCCCAGCCTCGCTCCCTTTCTCTCTCCAGCCTCGCTCCCCCCTCTCTCCCCCCGCCCCCCAATGCTGAAAATGAGATTACAGTATTTAAATGACTATGATAATCAATCCAGGGACCCGGAGCTGAGATTGAGGTTAATTATTCTTAGCAGAACAAAGAAGCCTGATGCCTTTGGGGACTCAGAGGTACAATCTGGGTTTCTTGCTTGTGTTTTTTTTTTTCCCCCTGAAATTGCAGTTTTAGGAGTCTTTTCTTGTTCCTAACTAGGCGCCGAGCGTGATTCTTAGCGGCAGCCGCCCGAGAGAGCAGAAATGTAATTTTGAGCTGATAAACAGCTAACGGCCTTCAATCAACAATTTTAATAGGGAAAAAAAAAGTCACTTATATGGTATGAGTACAGATCTAATGAAAGGGTGATCATTTACCTTATTTATTTTTAAACACGCTAGGAATAATTTCCCACTGTGTTAGAGCCGGTAATTACAGCCCCACGGTGCACCCGTAAACTTTCGAATGAAGAGCGTTGTCACTCAGGCGGTCTTCTCCCTGGCAGCTTTTGCCGCCATAAAAGTTGAAATTTTGTCATGTTTTGGCTAATTGGAAACAGGGTCATTATACCATTGAAAACCTACATGAAAGTGACTTGTTCGATCGTTACCTGAAGCATTCACAAGCTGGCCAGTCATCCCGCCTGCCCGGCTCCCCCTCCAACCCCAGCTTCTAAAACAGAGAGAATCAAAATATGTATATTTCTTTGTCTTCCCTCTGCTATCTTGTCAGGGCTGTTTTACACGCTGCCACCCAATGTTATCTTTTATTTGTGTCAGGAGAAAGGATTTGACAAGTTCAGTATACAATGTTCATTTGGCAAGGCAAATTTTTCATACCAATTTTGAGTAGGGAAATGAAACTATCTTTCAACGGAATGAGCAACATCATTTTTGGACAGACTTATTATGAGAGGGAGGATCGCGGAACTTTATTTCCTCACCCGATCCTCGAAGAGGCGAATCCATTTTTTAAAAAGTGGGATTTGGTTTCCACACACAGCCCTAGTTGCGGGGGGACACGAGAAACGCCCCATTAATGTCTTCAAAGAGGGGCGCCTAATAGTCTTCTCCCCTCGCTGCTCCCCACAAGTTATTAATAGGCTGGAATAAATTGTTCCTCTTCTATATTATAATGCCTGTTTCAGGCCCTTTAAACTGTGGGTGAGTCTCTGACAGTTACCTACATTTGCAAAGCAAAATATTTAATGAGTGCCATCGTCTGAAGGAACAGCAAAAACCACAGGCAACCCTATTTGTGAGCAGTGAGATCCGCCCTCCCCTCCCGACCCCCACCCCCGGATCCACTTTCCATCATTGTTTACCTAAAAAAGAAGACTCTCTCACCCTCTGCGCTACCAAATTCATTTGGGGCAGTGGTTTATGGTGACATTTTTCTTTCTTAGAGCAAATATTGACTCACCATGGGGAAATTAAAACTCCATTAGGCATTGCTACATTGTACAGCGGGGGCCGCGTTACAATAGTCAAGCTTCTATTAATTGGTTTCTTCCTCAGGAATAACTCAGGGAGGGCCGAGGGAAAGGGGAAAGGGAAGATGGATCTAAACCATAATTTCTTCAAATGACACCATCTAAATCAGCCAAGGTGATCATTATGTGGTTATTAATCTAAATATAAAGAAGACGCTGCCTAATAACGTAATGAATTTATCAATGCAAAAAGCCTGCGGTCGAGTTATGGTCGAGTTATTGCCAGGCTGGGGAGAGTACGTCTGAAGCCACACGTGGACCAGTCTGGGCCAGGTCTGGGCAGCCCTGCTGCTTCTGCATGGGCGTAAGATGTTTTCCTTTCCTGAGAGAAGATTCCCCTCCCAGCCTGTTCGCTGTGTCCTTCCCAATGTGAATGCTCCGCTCTTTCTGTAGCAGCCTCCACTGCTTTGTCGCCCTCCTTGGCCACCAGCAGCTCCTGTGCTGACCTGCCCGCTTCCACCTGCTGCCTTGTGACTTCCCTGGCCGTCCTCGGGTCTGCTGATTTTGCCCTGTGCTTTAGTTGGCTGGGGCTGCAACAACAAATGACCACAACGTGGGCGACTCAAATCCCAGAGTCATTGTCTCTCACCCTCTCACTGGAGACTGCCAGTGGGAGAGCCAGGCGGGCTGGGAGAGAAGGATCCACCCCGAGCCTGTCTCTCTGCCTTGTGGATGGCTGTCTCCATCTTCACACGGCATTCTCCCTGCATATGTGTCTATGTCCACATTTGCCCCTTTTTGTAAGGACACCAGTCATGTTGCATTCGGGGGCCCACTCTACTCCATTATAACCTCATCTTCATGAACTACCTTGGCGATGACGCTGTGGCCAAATCAGGTCACATTTTGAGGTTCTGGGGGGTTAGGACTTTGACATGTGACTGCTTTGGAACTGGGTCCTGGTCCTTGGTCTGTGAGTTGTGGTAAGGATAATGAGCCAATTGGTAGAGTGGCATCCTTCATGTTGAGCTCAAGGCCGCCATCTTGATGAGGCTGTGGATAGGGCATGTGGTGTGGATCGCTCATAGGATAAATTGTCACATATGGTCTTGCGCCGTCTATGGTACCGTTGCCTTGTATTTAAGCATAACTAATTTGGGGCACTAACCGCCTATAGAGTTCTCCTGGAGGGCAGACTCCACAATGCGCTTCTTTTTACCTTCCCCGGAGCTATCCATCCATCCAACCACTCACCCATCCGTCCATCCACTCACTCATCCATCTTTGTTTTAGTCAACAAATAGCTTAGTGTTTACTGAATTTCTAATATACATGCGTGGCACTGAGGTAGACATTAGAGAGAGATTGATGAACCAGATCTGACATGATCATTACTCTGTGGAACCTTACAGTCTAATCAGGCAGATACACGTTAATCAGAACATCGTGGATAAATGTGAAATTTCGAGTGTGGTGACAGCCAAGGAGGAGGAGCTTATGGTGCTCTAAAGGGAGGCTTCAGGTGGGTGGGCGTCCGGGAAGTCTACTTGGATAAAATGAAGACTGAGCGGAGATTTGAATTAACCAGGGGACGAATGTGTGTGCGTGGGATGGGTGTTGGGATGGGAGGAAGGATCAGGACAAGTACATTCCAGCCACTTAGAAGAGCATGTGCAAAGAGCCTGTGGTAGAGAGAGTATCCCAGTGTGGCTGGGATGTGGGGAGGAGAGAGAAGGGTGTGAGGCAGGGATCATGCAGGCCCTAAGTGGAAGCCAGTTGAGGAGTTGGCCTGCAGCCCAGGCGTAATGGAAGCCAGTGAAGGCCTGCCACCAGGGGTTAGGATTGACAGCGGGGGAACATGGTCAGATTGGTATTGGAAAGACCTTCTGCCTACAGATCAGAGAATAGCGTGGAACGCCCAGGGCGGACACGGAGAGACCCGTTAGGGGGGTTATGACATAATGCAGGAAGGAGAGAGGCTGAGCCAACCGGGTTGCTCCAAAAGCAGCCTGTCTGTCCCTGCCTGTTGCCCCAGAGCCACTCCTAGCTTCCAGGTGTGTGACCTGGACTTGGCATTCTCCCGAACACTCCCCAGTTCCATAGCAGTCATCTCCAATGCGTGGTTCTGGCTGTGGCTTCCTCTGGTTTTGCTTTTCCGTATGTCTGATCCTGTCCCATCTGGATCACTTGGAAATTTCTCAAAATCTCTGGGTCATTGATGGAGTTCTTTCTTGTTTTCCTACACCAGATTGGACTTTTTTCCTTTTGAAAAATACTTTCTTGGGGTGCCTTGATGGCTCAAGTCGGTTGAGTGTCCCAACTCTTGATTTTGGCTCAGGAGCCCCGCGCCAGGTGCACTGACAACCCCCTTGGGATGCTCTCTCCCCCTCTCTCTGCCCTTCCCCTGCTCACCATTCTCTCTCTCACAGAATAAAGAAACATTAAAAACATTATTTTCTTTGTCCTTTCATGGTACTTTGGGAGGGTGGTAAGGTAGACGTATGTGCTCAGTTCACCATCTTGAGCCCAATCTCCTCATTTCTCCTTTCTAAGATTTTGCAGGCCTTATATCTCATGATATGTATTGAGGAGCATTCCAAGTCATAGCCTAAGGATAGTTATGTTTATCTTTAAAAAAAGTTTTAGAAACTACCTTAGCATCTACCTATATGTGAACCATAACAAAGAATATTTCCATTTTTTCCCCAATGACCAGAGCTACCCTACAAACTAGAAAATCACTTCTTTGTTGTGATCTGAAGAAAAACGCTTCTGTCCCAATTCCTCCTACCAGACTGCTAAGGTGCCGGAAAATCTCAACAGAATCCCTCCTCTTCTTTGAGTCATCTGGAGAAGGAGGTAGGATAGGAAAGCCATTTCATTATCCGGTAGCAGAAAATTTCTTCCTCCTCTGGTGATGGCTGTGTAATCTCTTCTCAGACCAGCCCTCCCAGAGGTAACATCAAAAGCTCTGGATAAGATTTAAAAACAAAAAAGCAAAAACAAAAAAGAAAAAACCACCGACCTGAAGTCCCTGGAAAGGGAACAAACACAGGTGGGTGTCTAAGGCAGATGAAGATGTCATCACATGGAAGAAGAGAAAAGCAGGAAATGGTTCTCTCATTTGGAGAATGACTTTTAGTGAAATGCCAGGCTGCACTCAGTGCTGCACAAGCTGTCTAGAATTTGGATAGAAGCTTGTAGTGCTGTCTAACTTGTGGTTGAAGAGCCAGAGGACATGGTGTGAGGAAACCACAGTCACCGGGAAGTGAGGGAAGCATCCAGAAAAAGAGAGCACCAGAGGAGAGAAGTCCAAATTCAGTATGTAACTCTGCCTAAGTCTCTGGATGATCCCCAGACCACATAGAAGTGGGTCAGACTCTAAAAAGTTCAATGAAGGCTAAAATAGGTAAACTTGGATTTGAGCTGCTGCCCATCCCAGACAACAGAGTTTTCTGTTTGAGGTCAATCAAGTTAACCACTTGCAAACAAAACAAAATGGAAGAGAAATTTCCTGGGAAGAATACAACCTCATTCAGAGTCACAATGTCGAGAATATATTTCAAAATACTTGGCACAGAAAGGAATAGGAAAGCATGATTCATCTTCAATTGAAAAGACATTTAATTGAGACAGACCTCATAGATTACTGCTTTTTGGAATGGACAATCAAGAATTCACAGTGGTAATTATAACTGTGCTCAAGATGTAGAAGAAAATATGTGTACAATTAATGAAAAGAGAAGAACAAGAGCCGACAAGAACCAGGGCCTCTGGATGGCTCAGTCAGTTAAGCGTCCAACTCTTGATTTCGGCTCAGGTCATGATCTCACTGTTGTGAGATGGAGCCCCAGGTCGGGTTCTGCACTGACAGTGTGGAACCTGCTTGGGATTTTCTCCCTCCCTCTCTCTCTGCCCTTCCCCCACTTGCGCTCTGTCTCTCTCTCTCACAAATAAATAAACATTAAAAAAATGCTTTTAATCTTAAAAAAATAATCAGGGAGGACATAATACTGGGGAGTCTGAGTTTGCCTGAGGGAAGGAAGTTGATGTAAGGAAGAAAAGGTGTTTGCAGGGACAGACTGAGTGGGATCCCTGAGCAACAGGTGCACAGAGAGTCTGAGGGAGGTGACAGGGTGGACGGCTCCGAACCCACATTGAGAAGCGCTGTCAGCTCCCGCATCTTCCTGGGAGCCAGTCCCGCCTATGCCACGAGCTTCAGACTTGGACTGATCTGCCCTTGACCCTCCTTCTGCCGCTCTTTCTCTGCATATCCTCAGGGAACTGGCCTTACCTTCTCCATCCTCAGTCCCCTGTCTGTGAAAAAGGGGTGAGCATAGTACTTACCTCATAGGGTTGCCACAAAGATTAAATGAGATAAACGTATGTAAAGAGCTAAGTGCGAAGCTTAGGGGACGGTTAAGGACCTAATACGTGGCAAACGCACTGATAAGGGCCCTTACGGTCTGTGTGGGGAGCCCCCGTTTGCCGACACTTGGAAAGCTCTAGGGACTTTCATCACACATCACTCCCTGGGAGGTGTTCTCATGGCATGTGCTACTTTGCTTTGTGCGTCCATCTGTGAGGAAGGACATCCCGGGATGGCATCAACCATTAGCGTGAGTAGGCACCTGCCTGTGGGCAGACTGTTTCCCGGCCTCGGCTCCTGCTTCTCTGCGGACACTCCCTCGTGTTCTCACATGGCCCTTCCTCACTCATTGTTTAAAACTTGGTTCTGAGTACCGTCCCCTGGAAGCCTTTCCTGACCCCGTCCCTGCTCTGAGCTGTCCCTACCTCTTCACCTCTGCAATATCCTTACATCTTTCTGTCGTCACTCTCAGCATACGTATTAAAGTGTCTGTGCTTGTGGGTTTCTTGTGGGCAGGAACCATCTCTTTATCCCCAGTGCCTGTGGTGTCAAATGCGTGAATAAATAAATGGCTTAATGAGCACCTGGGAGACTGTTTCCTAGTAAATAGTAACCCTGGCGTGTCTATGGATGTCTATGAGTGTCTAAATTCAGTCTTGAGACTCTTTCATTTTAAGAGTTAAGGACAGGGTGTTCTCCATGAAGGAACAGATGGCTGTGGGCGCAGGTGGGTGAAGGTTCTGACCCTGCAATTCCACTTCCAGGAGAAGCAAAATGTCGATGCACAGAACTCGGTATCATTGAAACATGATTACAGACTTTTTTTTTTTTATTTCTAAGAGAGAGAGAGAGAGAGAGACAGCGTGAGCAAGGGAAGGTCAGAGAGAGAGGGAGACACAGACTCTGAAAATAGGCTCCAGGCTCTTAGCTGGCAGTCAGCACAGAGCCCGACGCGGGGCTCGAACCCACAAACCGCGAGATCATGACCTAAGCGAAAGTCGGACGCTCAACCGACTAAGCTACCCAGGCGCCCCCAGGCTTTTTTGTTTTTAAGTGACCTCTACACCCAACATGGGGCTCGAACTTACAGCACCGAGATCAAGAGTTGCACGCTCTACCGACTGAGCCAGCCAGGTGCCCCTCCTTGAAAACACAACTGGTACCAGTAACGTGTGTGTTTTCAAGACCCCAGGTGCCTAGGAGCAGTGGGAGTGCACCTAGGGACTGGCTGGGGGCTTGGGAGATCGCTTCTGGCCTGCCTTTCGATTTGAGCATTTAGCAAGGAAATCCCAACGGGGACTTCAGAGCTGTGGTCCCACTGAGCATGGCCGTTCGGTCAGATGCGCGCTCCGCCTGGGCAGCGCGGAGGACAAAAGGAAGAAAGAGGGAACACACGGCCAGTCCCAAACTAGAAAGGGCTTCTCGGTGACAGGGTAATTAGCTGTTTGATAGAGCCCAATATTACGCTTAAATTATACTTGAACGCTTAGAAGCAGAGCATTGTTCAAAGACACTTAACATGGACTCGGGTGGGTCCCCTTTCTTCTGTCGCCTTCTGGGGTGGTTTTGTGGGCTGTAATGACTTGTATTGTATTTATAAGCTGACAGGGTAATCCAGCGAACAGAATGGCGGCGGGGGGTGGGGGGGAAGGAATGCAAGTGGGACTCCTCCACCCGGCTAATTAAAACAACCGTTCCTCCCCCCGTGATGGCTAATGAGACAGAAAGAGAGCCGGGCTAATGAAAACGTCACCGCAAGATTGCCCACTTATTTTATTTATTTACTTAATGCTGTGACTTCCAATTGGGGGCTCCGAGAGACAGACATCTTCAAAATTTGCCACAAGACCCTTCCTTATTTGTCACCGCTCCGCACGCCATGAGCTGTCAGCAAGCATATCTTTGGGGACGGGAGATTTTTATCTCCAGTTGTCAATAAGAACAATATTCTAGGAAGAGGGGTTTGCCTGTGTTCACTTTGAACAAAATAAAAATGAAAGGAATCCGAATCCCTTTTTAGAGTCTCTGCCCTCAAATCCCAGAGGCCAGTTTGCTTATGAAAGCCTTGCCCCCTCCTCCCCCAACACCCCGCCCCCCCGCCCCCCCCGCCACCAGGGCAGGTGGCCCGTTGAGTTGAAGAAGTGTCCCTGATACCGAGTGGTGTTTGGTGGGACAAGTCCGTTGTGCTCAGACTTAACGTTGATCCCATCAGTGTTTGGCTCCGCCAAGATGGCATGAATTCAATTCATATGTTATTTAACGGAGCCCAGTATGACCTGACCCTTCAAAACTAGGAGGGCACCCCACGGGGATCCATGTTCATTTCAGCCCCTTAAACGCTTGACGATTTCAGCTAATGACTTCATCGGCACCCACTGTCCAACCAGATTAGGGGAAGAAAGAAAGAGAGAGAGAGGAAGGAAGGAAGGGAGAGATGGAGTGAAGGAGGGAGGGCGAGAGACAGAGAGAGAGAGAGGATGCAACTTGTTGTCGATCTGCTAAGTGGGATTTTATGCTAGTGAGTCTAAGTTATTCTTGCCAGAGGGTGTTTGCACAACGGGGTACTTGTGCTGTGGGGCTTAGTGTCACCGTCCCTGAGCAGCAGATGTTCATTTCCCGGGAGAACCCAGGGAATGAAGAGAGGAGAGTCTGGTTATGGACTTGGCAGGTATATTCCTTTGCCTCGGCCGCCATAACAAACCATCAAAAACTGGATGGCTTGAAACCATGGAAATACATTCCCCGGTAGTTCAGAGAGCATGAGTCTGAAATCAAGGTGTCACCCTGAGAATCTTTGAGAATCCTTCCTTGTGTCTTTCAGGCTCTGGGGCTCCAGGCGTTTCTTAGGCTGAGTTGCTCCCGTCGCTGCCTCTGTGGTCACATGGTCCTCTCCTGTGTGTCTGCCTTCTGCTATTCCTATTTTTTTTTAGTTTATTTTTATCTATTTTAAGAGAGAGAGAAAGTGAGCAGAGGATGGGGCAGAGAGAGAGGGAGACAGAATCTTAAGCAGGCTCCATGATGTCAGCGCTGAGCCCAATTCTCGTGAGATGGTGACCCGAGCTGAAATCAAGAGTCAGATGCTTAACCAAATGAGCCACCCAGGTACCCCTATTCCTTCTTATAGGGACACTTTTCATTGGATTTAGGGCCCACTGGTTAACCCAGGAAGATCTCATTTCAAGATCCTTACCTGAATTACATCCGCAAGGATCCATTTTCCAAATAAGGTCACACTTGAAGGTTCTGGGCATGTGTCTTTTTGGGTGCCACCATTTAACCTGCCATAGTGGGACTGGACCAAGTCAAGCTGAGTCATTCATTTGATCCCAGTCAATTAAACGAGCATTTTTCGCCCTCACTTCAAGAAGGAATTTGTTCCCACCCCTTTTGCATGGCATGAAGATGCATACCGAGTGACTTTTATAAGAAGAACAGTCAGAAAATACAACTCTTTAAAAGCCTTTGCTCACTACCATTCCACCATTCTGTATTTAAAGCTGTAGATTTGAATGCTGCCGCCATTAAAAGCGATATTTATGGAGACTTCGAGCAATGGGGAAAATGCTCATGACATAATGATAAGTGGGGGTGGGGAGCAGAATGTAAAATATTACCTCTGGTGTGGTTACAGTTTTGCAAAAATTATCCTTGTCCACGAAAGGAAGGGAACTCTGAAAAATGAAAGTAGTAACAATTATCTATAGGGGACAGATAATCCTACACGGTTTTCTCCCATCACAATTTAAAACTTCCTGTTATGAGGATAATAAAAAGTATAATAGAGGTTGCCTCTTGGGGGGACTCTTGAGACACAGGAACAAGAGGAAGACTTACTCTTCATTTCCTACCTTCTGTATCTTTTGAACTTGGAGTCATACGCATGTGATACTCATTCACAAAACCAAATATATAAAAAGATGAAAAGTCCTGCTGTCATGAAGCCTCTGATCACTGTCTCCCCAAGAGCTGAACGTGCTTTCTGAAGACTCCCTCCCTCTGTTTCTACAGGATTAATGCGTTTTTCATAGAGCTCCATGTTGGGCTGTGTATTTCTTGCATCTGGAGTGTAGACAAGAGCAAATCCTGAGTCCTGAAGGAGAAAGACCATTGGTAAACTCCAGGAACAGAAAGATGGTCAGAATTAGTTGGTTCAAATTCAAGGCAGGACATGACAGTAGAAGGGTCTGGAGGAAGGGGTCTAGGATGCCATGGTAGGGGGCTGGGCTTTGTTTGACGGCAGTGCAAAGCCATTGAGAGGGACATGATCACATTGGCATTTTATTTTATTTTTTATCTTAGAGAGAGAGAGAGAGAGAGAGAGGATGCAAGTGGGGGGGCAGAGGGAGAGAGAGAATCTTAAGTGAGCCCAACGTGGGGCTTGACCCCACATCCCTGGGATCATGACCTGAGCCGAAATCAAGAGTTGGATGCTCAACCGACTGAGCCACCCAGGCTCCCCTACACATTGATATTTTAGAACAATCACTCTGAGTGTAGGAAACAAGTATACAGTATTTTCACCATACAGATGAAATAGATGTAAATAAACTGGTAGAATGTAGGTAATAGTAAAATGTAGTCAAATAATTAGGAAATTTTGAGTTTTGAGTATTTGTTGCCTTTAAAAAGTATTTTTTTAATATTTATTTTGAGAGAGAGCACACACGTGCACGTGAGCAGGGGAGGGGCAGAGGGAGGGAGAGAGAATCCCAAGCAGGCTTCACACTGTCAGTGCAGAGCCCAATGTGGGGCTCGATCCCACAAACTGAGAAACCATGACCTGAGCTGAAATCAAGAGTCAGACGCTTAACCGACTGAGCCACCCAGGTGCCCCATATTGCCTTTTTTTTTTTTTTAACAGAACTTACTTAATTATAAGTTTATTATAATTTGATTTTTAATAATGGCTTGGTTTAACAATAGCTTGCAAAATACCTGAGTATTTAAAATTTGGCTCCAGTGAGCTGGTACAAAGTGACCCTGCACTCCCCTGGCTTCAACTGAGTCTCTGATGTGTATATTTAGGAGAAGGTAATTGCCACCACACAGCAGACTCTCTGGGATAAGAAGATCCCTGAGTTCCCCCTTTATTTTGCAGGGGAGGGGAGATACAGTCACAAATCTTAAAGTCTCAGGAGGAAGTGCAACATGGCATTGGGAGCCCTAGGTCTCCCAAAGACCTGGAGGGTGCAGGTGGAAATTGGTCAACCAACAAGGGGCTTCTGTGGTGGGGCGTGTGGGATCGGGGTTCCCTGTCCCTTCACCTGCTTAAATCGCTGGCTTTGGCTCCCCACGGTGAAGTAGGCCCAGGCTGCATCTTCCTCCTACCGCCCACCTCCAAATTCGGGCTAAGAGATTCAGCCCTTTGTGGTCTGCTTCCGTCTCCCCCACTCATCCTCAGAGACAGCAGCCAAGGCTCCAGTCCCAACTCTTCTTCTGGCTAATCTGCCTCACTCTACACGTCCAGAGCCAGCCTCTTTCTGGTCCCTTGATCCTGTGTTCACCACCCTGGGAGGAATGGGGAATCTTACTATCAGTAGCAGCAGCAGCAGCAGCAGCAAGATCAGCGTCCTCTTCCTCATCATCACCCTCATCACCACCACCCTCATCGCCATCATCATCATCACCACCATCACCATCATCACCATCACCATCGTCACCATCATCGTCATCACCATCGTCACCATCATTGTCATCATCACCACCATCACCGTCGTCACCGTCGTCACCGTCATCACCACCATCACCACCATCATCACCATCACCGTCGTCACCGTCATCACCACCAACACCACCATCACCACCATCATCACCATCACCACCATCACCATCATCACCATCACCGTCGTCACCATCATCGTCATCACCACCAACACCACCATCACCACCATCATCACCATCACCATCATCACTGTCATCGTCATCACCACCATCACCACCATCACCCCCACCCTCATCACCATCACCATCACCATTAGCAGCAGCAGCAGCAATAAGAACAAGAGCCCACGTTTACTGAGTCCTTCCTATGAGCCAGGCACTGGTTTTAAAAAGAATCCTCTCATTAAATCCTCACAATAACGCCTCAAGAGTCAGTACTATCGTCACTCTCATTTTACAGATGAGGAAACGGAGGCTCAGGGAGGTATAGAAACTTGCCTGGAGTCACACTGATTATGAAGTCAAGACCTGAACCTCAGTTGGGCTGACGCCAAAGCCCATGCCTCAGTTTTCATTGATGAGCTATTGACAATAATGATTAGCAAATAGATAATACTTGAGGGTTTACAAAATACCTTTGCATTCATCATCTGCTTCTATCCCCGTGAGGCCGGCATTATTACCGTTGTCATTTGATAGTCAAGGAGCCCGAGGCTCAGCGAGGTGAAGGGACTTTAAGCTCCCACCAGTGGCACGCAGTAGAGTGGTTCTTGAACCTGGGTCTTGAACCCTGCGGGCTGTGTGGGCTGCCCTATTTTACATAAACCCCTTCCAGGGCCTGGGCCATTCTACTTGAGCAAAAATCTCCCATATGTGGCGCTTTCTGACTAAACCTGTGTGTGTTCCCAAAATAGCTGCTGAGTGACAGTCCAGCCTCCTTGATTTGAAGCTTGCAAAGACCACCATATTCATTGCCACCACCCCTCTCTTACCCACCCCTGCGTCTCCAGGACACAACACCAGCCAGGGTTGATGGGACCGTCCCCTTTCGTCTTCAGAGTGAAGTGTGGAGACACTCACCCCATAAATCTGCCATTTGCATATGTTTCTTTGGGAGTCAGCGAGAAAGGAGGCTGGGGGCCAGATATTCTCATGCAAGCCTACTCATTATTTACGCAGACAAGGAGATATTTCAGTAAAACTGCACTCTACTCTGAGTGACAAGGTATCTTTCCGCAGTGCAAGGTTCAGGGAAATTGTAGTGAAGTTGACAGCTTTTTAATGTACGGTTGCTATTCCGCTGAAATACGGTGTGTTTTTATTTTGGAAGTACAAGATGACCTGTTTATTAGCTGTGATTCAAACCGAGTTTACATGCTTGGAAACACAAAGGCAGAAGAACAGCTTGTTTCTTGGGGGGGGGGGTCATAGTCTCTCCCCTCCCCCCCTTAAGAAAACATTGAACACATCGAGTGTTCCGACTCGCGGTGGGTGTGTTTTCCTTGATATGTCAGCCTACGTTGGAATCGCGGCAAGAAGTTGCCGATGGCTTTAATCCTCCTCCTCAGGGTAACCAGGAAGCGCTTAGGCTCCTCTGTGCCGGGGGAGGCAGAGTGAGCAGTGAGATCTGGGGAGACAAACAACCTGAGATTTTGACACGGGAACCTGAGGTTATTCTTCAGTGGCAGGGCTGGGGGGCCACCCTGTGTGGCTGCTGGACAAGCAGCCTTCACATCCCTGGGTGCTGGCCGGAAGCGCAGAATGTCAGCCCTCACCCCACACCTACCGCATCAGGAGCTCCCATTTTGACGAGGTCCCAGGTGAGCCGTTTGTATGTTCCCAGAGTCCCCAACACCTTTCACCCAGACCAGGTCAAGCTCAGTTGCTGGTGTCATCCACTTATTCAGCGCACACTTATTTGGTATTTACTGTGTGCCAGGAAGCCGACTTTGGTACTAAAGGAACACAGAGAATAAGACAGAAAGAGCCCCTCTCGCTCCGGGAGCTCGCAAACCAGTGGGGGAACCAGATGCGGAACAAGGATTTAGAGGAGATGGATTACAAAACCATCCTCACCTGGACAGGATGGGGTCTGCATCTCAGGGGGATTGTAAGTGGCAAAACCCAACCAAACGAGGAAAAACACATCCGTGGTGTAGTTTGTGCTCCCACATCGTAGCCATTCTCAGAGACCTTATTTTAGAGGTCTCTTTTGGTGCTTGATTTTGTTGTCTTTCCATTGAGGTGAAATCCACATCCCATGATGGGAACCATTTAAAGTGTACGAGTCAGTTGCATTAGAGTTTTCATGTGGTTGTGCAGCCTCCGTTTTTTCTCTGGTTTCCAAACGTTTTCATCGCCCCAGGAATACCCACCCTCAACTGGTCAAGGAATCAGTCTCCGTTCCCTTCTCCCTGCCATCATCACTTTCTGTCTATGAATCTGCCTAGTCTGTGGGTTTCACATAAAAGGAATCATATAACATGTGACTTTTGGTATCTGGCTTGGTTTGCTTAGCATAATGTTTTCAAGGTTCATCCGCATCATTGTATAGATCAGTACTTCTTTCCTTTTTGTGGCCGAATATTGTTCCATTGTAAGGATAGTGCAGTTGACTTATCTATTCATTTGTTGATGGACATTCCTGTTCTTTAAAAAGAAACCCTTCCAAGGGTTCCTAGGTGACTCCGTTGGTTAAGCGCCCGACTCTTAATCTCAACTCAAGTCTTCATCTCAGGGTTGTGAGTTCAAGCCCTGCATGGGGGCTCTGCACTGGGCATAAGCCTACTTTAAAAAAAATCTTTCGGGGCGCCTGAATGGCTTAGTCGGTTGGGCGTCTGACTTCTGCTCAGGTCATGATTTCACAGATTGTTGAGTTCGAGCCCCGTGTCAGGCTCTGTGCTGACAGCTCAGAGCGGGGAGCCTGCTTCTGATTCTGTGTCTCCCTCCCTCTCTCTCTTTCTGCCCTTCCCCCACTCATCCTCTGTCACTCTCTCCTTTAAAAATAAATAAACGTAGAAAAACATTTTTTTTTAATCTTTCCATTTAAAATAGGCCTGGGTCTATTTTACACAAAACAGACTATCTTGTAAGTTTCACGAGGCCACAAGGCTCATTTTAGACTGTTACATTATCAAATGTCAGTCATCACTTAGGTTGGTATAAGACTCTGAAAATCAGAGTGTTACCCTGAAAATAGAGGAGTCCAAGTTACAGGCACGGAGCTCCTGGACACACCCTTGAGTGGTAGATGCTGGAACTTGAAAATCACTTGTTTGGGTTTGCAAAGCGTGACTTCTGTGCTTTCCACGCTGCGCGAAATCAGCGGCAGTTCTGGGCCGTTTTCCCATTTGATTCAAGAAACCGCTGCGTTCACTCAACAGCCATTTTCTGAGGTTCAGCTCTGCTCTGGGCCCTGGATAGATGACAGTGGCCCTCTGGCCCTTCTGGCGCCTGGACCCTCCCACGATGAGGGCTCGAGCAGCCACCAGGGCTCAGGGCTCCCCTGGGTCCCTCACTGCGTTCTGAAGACATCTCTTCCCATTTCCTACGTGGAGAGGGGGCCTTGCAGCTCTGAGGGAAATCAGCTTGAAAATGAAAGCCCTGAGCATAAGCAGAATCAACGGAAGAAGGTATTTGTGAGGATAAGGCGCTCAGATGGAGCTTTCCAGCAAAGTAAACCGAGAGCCACCTGCAGAATTGCCAGGGAGACAAATGCCACATCTGGAAAGATATCTGCATAATCCACAGCTTGTCATTTGGGCAGGAAGTATTCGCTCTCCTTTGAGAATCTGCCTAATTATGGGCTGGATATGTGCCAGGAAAGAGGACTGGGAGAGAAGAAACGAAGCAGTACACACAACACGTCCAAGCCGCGGAGTGGCCTCCCCGAGTGTGGCCGCCGTGTCGGGAGGTGCCTGCGGTCAGGTGGAGAGAGCCAGCCAAGGCAAGGCAGGAAGGCGATCCGAGACCCGCAGGCAGGTCTGTGGGGCCCTGGCTGTGGTCTCCTGGGACGCAGCAGTGTTTGGACCCTTTGTGAGATGTGTTGCCAATCATGTATTGCTCTTGGTAAAATACTGGCATCTGCGAGTTACTGCATTTTTGTCCTTCTTTTCAATGTTTCAGAATCGTGGGGGAATACACGTTAAGATTTGCCATCTTAGCCATTTTTCGGCATGTTAAATACATTCACGGCGTTGTGTGACCGTTGCTGCTGTCTATCTCTGGAATGTGTTCGTCTGCCACTCCCGACCCCCCGCTGTCCCAGCCCCAGGCACCCACCACTCTCCTTTCTGTCTCCATGAATCTGACGACTCTAGGGACCTCGTATCAGTGGAATTGTACGGAATCGGTCCTTCTGCACCCGGCCTATTTCAGCATGGTGTCCGCCAGGCTCATCCATGTCGCAGCACGTGTCGGAATCTCCTCCCTTTTTCTGGGTTTTAATCTTTATTGTGTGTAAATACCACATTGTGTCTAGACTCGCGTTGATCGATGGACACTTGGCTGCTTCCAGCTTTCGGCCGTTGTGAATAGTGCTTCCGGGAACACGGGGGCAGGTTACTACTGACTATTTTTTTTTAATGTTTTTAAATTAATTTTGAGAGAGAGAGAGCATGAGTGAGCGTATGAGCAGGGGAGGGGCAGAGAGAGAATCCCAAGCAGCTTCCACTCCATCAGTGCAGAGCCCAATGTGGGGCTTGACCCCACAAACCTCGAGATCATGACCTGAACTGAAACCCAGAGTCGATGCTTAACCGATTGAGCCACCCGGGCACCCCACTAGTGACTTCTAAACAACAAATAAATGAACATTTCTCTAGCCTCTCTCTCCATTGACTGCTTTTTGTGTATGGGGGGGGGGGGCGGGTAGAGGGGCTTGGGCACTGCTCTTCACCGTCTGATTACAGCCTGTAGTGAGAAGCAGACGCCGTTGGCTCTTACGCTGTTGTGTCGGGTACGAAGGACTTAATTATCCTGTAAGTGATGGTGGGGGACTTTCCTTCTGGGCACTGTGAGCACACATGAACTTGACCTATCTGATGGTTCACGATGGGAAAAGGTTGGGAAGAGCCTCCTTAGCAGATCGGGAAGTAGAGTCAGCTCTGACCTAGACCCTGTGGCTGCTGCTCTCAGTCCTGGACCTTCGAGTCCGCCGGGCATGGGCGGTCCTTACTGCCCATCTTTGCCACAGAGACATCAGCCCTAGGGAGACGGGGACAGACATGTCACCGCTTCTGCCACTTCCCTTAACAACCCGGGAGCCTGTAAAAAATGTAGCACCCTGGGGGTGCCTGGGTGGCTCAGTTGGTTAAGCATCTGACTTCAGCTTGGGTCATGATCTCATGGTTCGTGGGTTCAAGCCCTGCATCCGGTTCTGGACTGAGAGCTCGGAGCCTGGAGCCGGCTTTGGATTCTGTGTCTCCCTCTCTCTCTGCCCCTCCCCTGCTTGCACTTTCTCTCTCAAAAATGAATAAACATTAAAAAAAAATTTTAAATGTGGCCCCCGGGGCCCCATATCTGGAAAGTGTAACTCAAGAGGGGGCCAAGGAATCTGCGTTTTGGTGATTCCCACGTAGGCGGGGCCATGCCGACAAGCACCAGGCCGTGCGGTCATGCTGATGTCTGAAGGAGGTTGAACTGGATGCTGATTCTCCTTCCCCCCGATGCCCTGCCTTTGTGGGGTGACGTGCCAGAGACGGGGTGAGCACAAGAAGATATGTCAGAGGCGGTAATTCCTTACCAGCACGTCTGGGGTGTGGGAGGGAGGTGCTAACCTTGATTTCAGAATTAATAAGCCCCTCCCCCTCTTTTGTTCATTACTTTCTATGATGCCTCTGGCACTGAAGGGTTGAAGGATAAGGCGGAGACCAGGTCAGAAAACCCTGTTAAGAGAGAGCTGGCCCTGAACTCATCTTGTCACCATTGGCTCACTTCCTAGACTTGCCTCGGGGATGCTCCGCCTGCATCAGCCATGGCCACGTGAGCATGGTTCACAGCCAGACACAGAACTGCACCACGAAGGCCACGTTGTGGTTCCCTGAGAGCGCTGCCCTGCGTGGAAAGGCACGCATTGACATTGGCCCATACAAGCTCAACCTCCCGGCAGCCTCATGAGAGAGGAATCCATTCTCCCATCTTACAGAAGGGAAAACTGAGGCTTGAGCAGTTTAGATGACTAGCCCCCCCTACCCCGCCCCGAAGTCTCAGACTCTGTATAGTGGAAAGGCTGGAGTTCAAACTCAAATCTCCCAGAATCCATGCTCTGCTGGGATTCTGCGACTCATGTTTTCCCCCCTTAGAAGCAACTCAGTAATGAGTGGAGCCTGACGCCGGATGTGGAGGGGGAGGCACACCTCCATCTGTCAGTTAGCAGCACCTGACTCTTCCTAGGGATGCAGAGAGGGAACTAGGTCAAATTAACGGATCATTTTCTATTTCAGGGGACCCCCTCCCAAGAAAAAAAAAAAGCCATGTTATTCTCGTTCTGGTTTCGTTTCAAGCCTAGCAAATAATTGAAAGTAGGCCCCAGAGAAGGGAAAAAGCAGTTCACGGGGCAAAGCCACAAAGGGGCTTCGTCTCCACTCTCTGCTTGGACCGATGCTCCCTCTGCTGCCCAGAGCACGTGGCCTCTGCTCTCTGTCCCCTAGAAAAGCAGGTGCCGCAGGCCTGCCCTCCCCGCGTGTGTTCCAACTCGCATCCTTTTAAATGTACGAGGCTGCTGACAGTGCACACGGGGACCTCTAACGCCCAGCCCGATGCGTACACTGCGAGTGGATTTCTAGAATGCCAGAAGGTGGAACGCGCCAGAAAATTGGCCTGATTAAAGAGTCAACCTGCTACTTTCATTCTGAACGCAGCCCTTGAATGTTTCTTAATAAAACCACCCAGCGTTCAAAGGGTATCTGCTGAAGGGAAAGACCTACTTAGCGCAGTTCACACGGCGGCAGGATTATTTGTTTTACCGTGAGCTACTGTCCTGCGCGGTTAGCGGCTGCCAGGGGAGGTAGCCATTGTTAATGCGGTGACACTGTTACGTGCTTTGTTTGGGAGTGTGGCTTAATTAGATGGCAACCTGGAGGTGCTAGCTGTTTGCAAGGTAGTGCTGGTCCCCTGGGCGGGGGACTAATTTAGCTTTGTTGTTTAATTCAAAAGAGAGGAGAGAGGAAACGCTCGTGTTTTAGTAGATCAAGAACACGCGCGTGCGGGCACACACGTGGATATTGTATGTACGTCGCAGAACTTCGGTGGCACGACCCTAGGAAGACAGAGCAAGGGAGGATCGGCCTGGCCCCTGTGTTCAGTCAGAGTCCGTGCAGCACGTCGTTTCTCAGGGCTTTCTCTCCATCAAGCGCCGCGTCTGGCAGTCTAATGTAGCATTTAAGGCTCAGCCTTGACTCACACCAACAAACGGACCTGGCTTTGAAGCCCCGACCCACCACTCTGAGCTGTCTGATGTTGGCAGGTATCTATTCAACCTCTCTGAGCCTCTATTTTGTGTGTGTGTGTGTGTGTTTGTTTTTGGTAAAACCGGCTAGTTGATACCCACCTCCTGGGGTTGCGGTGAGGCTCACGTCAGGACGTGGAAATCAGCCCTTGGCAGAGTTCTTGAACACACTCCGTGCTCCACGAGAGAAGTGTCCTGATTAGGAGGCAGGGGAGCAGGATGAAGGAAGGAGCCCAGGCCCTGCCCCTGGGCTAATGGAGAGACAGAGCCGTCTGTCCACCTGCCAAGACTGTGGGCATAGTCAAACGGTGGACGTGATGAGAACGGACCGCTGGAGGGGAAGGCGTCCAAGAAGGCTGTACAGACGGGGCCAGTCTGGAGGTTGGGGCTGGATTTTTTTTTTTTTTTTACCTCCTTTTACTGTTTTTTAAGATATGATTTTCAGACTATCAGATTCACCTATTTGACGCACGAGGTTTGGTGAGTTAGGGTAATTGCGCACGATCACGTAACTTCCGGTTACCACGTAACGAGCAGTTTCCTTGCCCTAAAAAACTTCCTTGAGCCCCTTTGCATTTGATGTCCTTTTCCGGTCCTGGCCCCCGGCGACCACTGATTACTTTCTGTCACTGCAGTTTGCCTTCCTAGAATTTCGTATAAGTGGAACCATACAGTTCACAGTCTTGTACGTTTGACTTCTTTTATTAATGTAACACATCCAAGAAGCATCCACGTTGTAAGGTGTGATAATAACTCATTGTTTCTTTCATTTTAAAAAAATTTTTTAAAAAATGTTTTATTCATTTTTTGAGAGAGCACAAGCAGGGGAGGGGCAGAGAGAGAGGGACGGAGGATCTGAAGCGGGCTCTGTGCTGACCTCAGTGAGCCTGATGTGGGGCTTGAAGTCAAGAACCCTGAGATCATGGCTGGAGCTGAAGTTGGACACTCAACTGACTGAGCCACCCAGGTGCCCCTTAAAATTTTTTTAAACGTTTATTTATTTTTGAGAGAGAGAGAAGAGAAAGTGTGAGTGGGGGAGGGACAGAAGAGAGAGGGAGACACAGAACCCGAAGCAGGCTGCAGGCTCTCAGCCGTCAGCACAGAGCCCGATGCGGGGCTCGAACTCATAAACCACGAGATCATGACCTGAGCCAAAGTCGGACACTCAACCGACTGAGCCACCCAGGAGCCCTGGTACCTCATTGTTTCTTATTACCAAGTACTTTTCCATTGAACAGTTGGACCACAGTCTGTTGATCCATCCACCAGCTGGGTTGCCGCCAGTTTGGGCCTACTATAAAAAAAAAAAGGCTGCAAATGTCCCCATGTACATTTTTGTCTGGGCAGGTATTTTCATTTCTTTTGGGTAAACATGTAGGAGTGGGATTTCCGGGTTATGTAATGCATGCTTGCTGAATAAGGTCCCGCCATATTGTTTTCCAAAGTGGCCCCACCATTTTGCATTCTCCCGAGTTGTGTATGGGGGCTCCGGTCACCCTACATTCTCACCAACACGGGATGTTGTCAGTGTTTTTAACTTTGCCTCCTGAGTTTGGGAGGATGATTCAAAGTTTGGGAGGCAAATGAGAGGGGCAGCATATTCTAGGTAAAGAAAATAGCAGATGGGGAAGCAGGGAGACGGGAAGGACGCCATGTGTGAGAACAGCAGGTACAACAACATCGCTGGGGCAGACGGGGTTCGGTGAAGGAGGGGGGAAGCTGGCCGAGCAGGAGATGACCCCAGGATGTGGCAGAGGCTGGACATGGATGGGCCTGGACTGTGACTAGTAACACAGCGACTACCATCAGCACCCCTTAAATCCTGCATGCCAGGTGCCAAGCTTCTGTGAGATGGGTCTTCATAGTATCCCTTCTACAAATGAGGAAGCAGAGGCATGACGCATTCATATGGCCAGGAAGGCCCACATAGCATGTGAGCAGCAGAGCAGAGATTTGAATTCTGACCGTCTGGCCACACAGGCCGCTTGCTTAAAGGCATCCTCCCCAGATCCTGCTTCTGAGCTAAGGGGCCATGGGATGCTTTTAAAGGTTTTAAACGGCGGAAATGGAATGCATGGACCTGGCTTTTGGTGAGACCAGTTGGCTCACAAGTGATGATGGATTGGAGGGGGTCGGCCCCGGAGGCAGGGGGACCCAGGGGAGGCGCCTGGCACTGTGCCAGGCGAGAAGTGAAGGTAGGGCTTCGGCTAATCAACAGCAGTGGGGAAACAGCAAAAGGAATGGACTGGAGAGTTGTTGGGGGGGTACCTGACTGAGTGTAGGGGAGGCAGGAAAAGAAGCTGAGAATTGATATCAAGTTTTGGCCTTGGACAACCGGTCCACGGAGGTGCCACTAACCAAAATAGAAGATTCCAGAATGGGAGCACGTCTGCAGAGAGGTGGTGACTTTGGTTTGGACAGTGGGTCTGGGCACAAATTATGGTCCTTCAGGGCTGGTGGCTTTAACACACGAGGGGCCTAGAGTCCTGTGATGTTTGGTGATTCATGGTTGGGTGGAGATATGAATTTGTATGCCTTGTACTTCCGTGTGTGTGTGTGTGTGTGTGTGTGTGTGTGTGTGTGTGTTTAGGAGTCATTTAAATTAGCGAGTGTGCCCAGGCAGCTCCCGGGTATCCACAGAGCAACCTCATTCTGTAATTAACCCATTAACCCTCTCCCCACCCTTACTGCTCCCCCCAAGTTCTAGGCCACCGCTGTTTGCTCCACAGGCCAACTGCCATCGCCTCCCACCTGCTTCCTACCTGCCCCTGCACCCTCTGCTCTGTTCCCTACACAGAGTCTCTTCCAAAGTCAAAGAATCTGCCCCAAATGAGTCGGTTCCTATCATTACCCCAGTGCAAGCCAGTTAGGGCCCCTGGCTGTCTGCAGGGCTGGTGGCTGTGGCTGTGTCCCCTCCTCTAGCTTGGTGTAAGCGTGCAGGGGAGGGACCATGGCAGAGAGACCGTTTTCTGCAGTTTATGCCTTGATGAGAGCAGAGACATTGCCTCTTTGGGAGCCTAAGGGGAAATCAAGTCTGTTCATAAAAACAATCTGTTTTTTAAAAAAATGGTTTTATTTTATTGGGGGGGGGTAGGGGAGAGGGAGACACATAATTGGAAGCAGGCTTCAGGCACTGAGCTGTCAGCACAGAGGCCGATGCAGGCCTCGAACCTACGAACCGTGAGATCATGACCTGAGCCAAAGTCGGACGCTTAACCGACTGAGCCCCTAGGTGTCCCCCCACTTGGCTTTTCTTTTGCCAACTGTGGTGGCTGTCAGGCTGGAGGAATCTGGACGGCCGGCATGACAATTAGCCTGGACCCTGTCCTGCGTGCCCTCAGGGAGTCTCAGCTTCCTTCTCTGTAAGGGGGAAGGAGAAACCCGGCGGTTCCTAAAATCCT
This sequence comes from Hyaena hyaena, assembly GCF_003009895.1. NCBI lineage: Eukaryota > Metazoa > Chordata > Mammalia > Carnivora > Hyaenidae > Hyaena > Hyaena hyaena. Next base: position 551,336 of record NW_024080670.1, on the reverse strand, counting down.
TCCCCCAGGTAACATTCATCTATTTTTAAAAAGCCAGTGTGATATGTATCTCTTAGAGACGAACATGTATCTCATGTTGGTTAAAATTGAAGCTGAAAGATTCACTTTTTAAAATAAGAAAAACATTTTGGGAGCGCCTGAGTGACTTAGTCGGTTAAGTGTCCAACTCTTGGTTTTGGCTCAGGTCATGATCTCATGGTTCGTGAGTTCGAGCCCCGTATCAGGTTCCACGCTGACGTGGATGGAGCCTGCTTGGGATTCTCTCTCCCCGCTCTCTCTGCCCCTCCCCCACTCATGCGCACGCTCTCTCCCCCTCAAAATAAACTTAAAAACATTTTTTAAAAATAGGGGCGCCTGGGTGGCTTAGTCGGTTAAGCGTCCGACTTTCGCTTAGGTCATGATCTCGCGGTTCGTGGGTTCGGGCCCCGCGTCGGGCTCTGTGCTGACTGCCAGCTCAGAGCCTGGAGCCTATTTCAGAGTCTGTGACTCCCTCTCTCTCTGACCCTCCCCTGCTCACGCTGTCTCTCTCTCTCTCTCTCCTAGAAATAAATAAAACATTAAAAAAAATTTTTTTTAAATAAATAAAATAACAGAAACATTTTCATGAAAAGAGCTTTAATCTGGGCCAGGAGCACTAGATGACAGGCCTCTTTCCAGCTGTCCACTTTTGTAGCAATTCCTGGATTCTGGGGCAAGATTCGGAAAGCCTGGCTACAGTGGATGACTTCCCCTTTGGTTATTTTTCAGTCTCTCACTTCTGAGTACATAAGAACCATTTGCTTTTCTCGTTTATAATATTTCCTTTCGGAATGTTGTCTCTTACTGAGTCAGAGCAAGGAGGACATTTGTTTTAATAGATTTGAATTTTATCAGCCTGTGTATTTGCACCAAACCCTAATAATAATAAATTATGGTCCTAATAAGTAGGGCTGCCCAACAGGATGATGGTGGCACCCCCAATAATTGATGTACATTCTTTGGAATTTAGGGGCATCATAATTTATCGGGGTTCATTTTTTTCTATCCAATTTGAGGAAAGGCAGCTGTGTTTTGTAAGCAATAAACTCTGCCATTGTATTTCTTGGCTAAGCAGAGAAAAGCATTCTTATTATTTTTTGCCCATTTCCTGGTTATTCCTGTAGCATCTAGTAGCTTCTTTATGGGAAGGAGTTTATCAATATTTCCATTATCGCCTCCAATTTTCAGGAGGCTTGTTCCTCCCATATTTAAGAATCAGATCAGGTGGAAAACACTGGAAATCATCCCAGGAACCTGAGTGCTTTCCAAAATATTAAACATCCAGTGCAAGGAAGTTCGTTTCTTTCAACTTCGAGGGTGAAACTTTGGTTTGTCTAAGCCCCATGACTAAAATGGAATTAAACCTCTTTTCCCATCTGAAGTGTTCGGATTTTACTGGGGTTTCTACCTGATGATGGCATCAGTGTCCCCACACACGCCCAGGGCAAGGGATGTCCCGGAGAAGCAGACCACAAGTCACTTTTCTTACCAGCTGAGGGATAGTTTGATACAATACTCTTTTATGCTGCGTGGTGAATCGTTTTCTAGAAGTGGAAATTTTTCTGGAACTCAAAAAGCACTCCTTAAAAAAATTTTTTTTAATGTTTATTTATTTTTGAGAGAGAGAGAGAGCGCGAGCAGGGGAGGGGCAGAGAGAGGGAGACACAGAATCTGAAGCAGGCTCCAGGCTCTGAGCTGTCAGCACACAGCCCAACGCGAGGCTTGAAATCACGAGCCGTGAGATCATGACCTGAGCCAAAGTCGGATGCTTAATCGACTGAGCCCCCCAGGCGCTCTGAGAAGCACTCTTAATGATGAGACTGGCACATTGGCTTTTAAGAGAGCAGATATACTCATAAGCATAGCCAGAGGCCAACAGCATCCTCATCACTGAGCGGAAGAGGCGGGCCAGCTGTTGGGTGGTCCAGCCCTCAGGGTTGACCCGCCAGGCACTCCAGGGACCGTGGGCAGTCTGGTGACCTCAGCTAAGCCTGACTTGGGCCAGCTCTTCCCACCTAAGCCACACGCCAAGGCCCTTCTTTCAAAGTCCCTGTAAGCCAGAGGTGCTTGGTCACTTAGGGCTTCCCAGGGCCACTTGGACCGAGGACACAGAATGACATGACACCTCATACAAATTATCCCCTGGTTACAGTCCCACATAGATTTTGTTTTATTGGGTTGGCCTTTAAAAGAGAAGCCAATAAATTAGCCTGCAGGAATACCTCTGGTCTGTGGCAAAGCTCAGCGATCCGTCGCGCGGGCGCAGGTGGCCCTTTGTTGTGATTGCAGATTCTGTCGGGCCTGGTCTCGGGCCTCATTAGGGATCGATGGGACCTTGCTCCAGCGATGTCACAGCAGCAGAGCCCACGGTACTAGGCCGTGCATGGGGCTCTCACAGTAAGACACAGAAGAACCCCCCTGAAATCTCTCTCCACTCAGCCCCTAACCGGATACACCATCAAGGAAAAAGCAGCCCTAACTTTCGGGTCTGTGTTCCCCCCGCCCCCATCCTGCCTCAGCACCTGCGAGCTGTGTGGCCTCGGGCAAGTAACCTAACCGCTCTTGGCTTTCCCGTCTGTAAAATGGGGATAATGAGGCATGCCCGCTGGGATCACCACAGGTGGGTGCTGCGGCTGGCCTTCCTCTTTCATTCACTGCGTTTTTCTGAAGCGCTTACTATGTGCCAGGCACTGTCCTAGGCTCTGCGGAAACAGCGGTGGATGAGACCGGTAGATAAGGTGCCCTTCTCATGATTATGGTTTTGTTTTGCTTTTTAAATTTTATTTATTTATTTTTAAAGATCTTATTTATTTTTGAGGGCGTGCAAGCAGGGCAGGGGCAGAAAGAGGGGGGCAGAGGGACTGAGGTTCCAAAGTGGGCTCCCCCCGATGCCAGCAAGCCTGATGCGGAGCTTGAACCTGCGAACTGGGAGATTGTGACCTGAGCTGAAGTTGGAGGCTCAGTTGGCTGAGCCCCCCAGGCGCCCCCTTAACGATTTTATTTTTAAGTCATCTCTAGACCCGATGTGGGGCTTGAACTCACAACCCCGAGATCAAGAGTCTCACTCCACCGACTGAGCCAGCTGGGCGCTCCCTCTTATGCTTATGTTCTAATGGGAGGAAACAGACAATATACGAGTAACTAAAAAATAGCATTTCTTGTGATAAACAGCTGGGCAGGGGTTGGTGAAGGCAGCTCCAAGCTGGTGACTGGGGAGATTCCGAGCTGACAGCAGAGAGCCCGATGCGGGGCTCAAACTACGAACTGTGAGATCATGACCTGAGCCGAAGGCAGAGGCTTGACCGGCTGAGCCCCCCCAGGGGTCCCCTTCAAGACCCATTTCGAAGGGCGCCTCCTCCAGGCAGCCTGGCCAGACTACCGCCCTGGTGTGTCTCCTTCCCTCTGTCCTCTGTCTGTCTGTTCCCACCCGTGTCCCATCCTCCGCCAGCTCCAAGCCTCTCCATTCGTGCAGATGGGCTGGGACACAGAGGGGACGTCTAATAGAGACTTCCGGAGGGGGACCCTTCACGCCGACCCTGCCTGGCTCACCGGGCCTCGGGTCTTTCTTCCTCCTCTGGGCTTCATGGAGCAAGAGCAGATCAAAGACACCGTTCAGTTGGGCAACAGCCAAGTGGAGGATGATGGCAGAGATGTCTAAGGCGCCCAGAGAATTTAAAAGGGTGGTGCCTTGACCGTCCCACACCCCTGGGTGGCCCCACGGCGATAGCAACTGAGGGCGATCTGCCATGTGTGCCCCAGAGCCAACCGAGCCCTTGGAGCGGGAGGAGGGCGAGGGGCCGCTGAGGCTCGGGCACCCCCCTGGCAGAGCCCCCCCTCCGGCCCCTGCGAGCCCGTTCCCACGCATGCCCACAGATGCCCCAGAGCCCCGTCATCTGACAGGAGGCTGCATCTTACAAACGTAAAAAAAAAAAGGATTAAAATCGAGATTTTGCTATTATTTTCCTCTGATAAAAGTGCAGCGGGGAATGGCTCGATTGTGTCACCGCCTCGTTCTTCATTTGTGTTTTTCTTTCATGCTTCAATATCTTCCTCCAGCTGCTCGTGTCTCCTTTCTTCCTCCTCGCTTTGATCTATTCGTTTCCCCCAGAAATGGGGTTTATAAATCATCGTAATGCGGCCTTGGGAAAGATGGTGCTTAGTGCAGGGAGAAATACATCGCTGCTACAGCCCCGGCAGGGAGACAAACCCTCTGCTTGTTGCTGGGTTCTGGCGACGCGTTACTGATGGTATTTGCTTTTTATGTCTGCACGCGTGCCACCAGGGCAGGGCCGCGGGGAGCGTTCCACACGCCACCTTTGTAATATTTCAAGCCTCCTCCGGCAGTCGAAAACAAACTGCGCCTGCTTGCTCCCGGGGAAGCAGAGAGGACGGGAAGGAAAACGTGAACTCAGGACAGGAGCATAACGCGGCGTGCCCATCTTTCCGTGGATTCCGCCTCGGATAACTCCGGCTCCTAAAACGCCTCCCTGTCCCCTTCCCTAAACCAGCCTGCGCGAAGCGACTTAATGAATCTGGCATCTCGGGTCGGCAGGCTCGACTCTCTGCGGCCCAGTTAGGAGTCTGATGGTCCGCATCGCTCCTTTGCAAAGGCCCGGGGCCTCCCATGTCATGTTTTATGGTCCCATTTTCTCCGTAGCTCAGAGCAGCCGAGAAGCGTGGGGTGTGAGTTTCCTCCTGACTCAGAGCAGCCTCGCTGCGCGTGTGAGATCCAGGACGCGGCAATGAAAATCCTGCCGGGCCTTAAATCAGAGCATAAAGACAGTTATCCTGGAGCAGGGTGCGAGGAGGGCCTGCGTCGCACAGAGGGGCCGCTTAGTGCCGCTCAACATGGTCGGGGACTCTGAGGTCTTCCTTACCACCGGGTCTCTCCATCTCCATGTACCCCTCCAGGGGGTGGGGCGTGGGGGGCGGGGAGGGCTCAGCTGATGCCACCTTCCTTCCTCCACCTCAGGCTTCTCCTCTGCCCCATCCGTCCCCATCGTCCTACCCACGGAGGCAAAGTGCTAATCCTAACAACCATCCTTACCCAGCACGAGATGTTTATTTCCCTTCACGGGTCGGGTCTACATAGGACAGAGTGAAACAGAGACAATTGCTCGGGGAATCGCCACCGCGCAGACCAGTGCCATGCAACAGAATGTTCTGTGGTGACGGAGGCATTCTGTCTCTGCTCTCTGCCCACCCGCGTGGAGAATATGGAGCCCTCGAGATCTGGCTAGTGTGGCTGAAGACGAAAGTTTTGATTATTTTACACTCTAGATAGCACTTGTGGCTAGTGGCTGTCGTCCTAGGCAGCACAGATGTAGACAGACTTCTCCCCATTATGTCTTTTGTTATATCTCGCAGCTGCGCTCTCAAGTAGGTGGCCAGCACTGGGGAAAAATCGCAGAGGCATGCACAAGGAGATGAGATGATTGAACCCTTCGGAGGTCGCGCTCTTGCCCCTAAGCTCAGCCAGGGGTGCAGACATTCATAGATTTGATAACCAGACCGGATCATGGAAGAAAATTTCCCTTGGGGTTACATGAAAAGAAAGCCTGGATACACTGTGACTTACATCCTTGGTGGCAGTTCAGTTTGCAATCTGGGAATTATCTAATTTGTCCCCTTGCATCTAATCCAGCCTGGATGGATGGATGGTTGGTTGGTTGGATGGGTGAGTGGGTGGATGGATGGATAGTTGGTTGGATGGATGGATGGACAACAGACGGATGGATGGATGGATGGATGGTTGATTGGTTGGATGGGTGAGTGGGTGGATGGATGGATGAATGGATGGTTGGTTGGATGGATGGATGGAGTGTGTGTATGTGCATGCACACGTGTGCTTATTGAAGACCTTCAAGAAACTGCTCCCGATTATCCTGGTCTCACAATATCATTCAGGACAGAGTATCGTACGTTGTAGGGCTTCATAAATGGGGCTCACTGACGAATCCCTTAAAGTAAATTGAAGAGCTTTTCTGGATGTTCCACATAGGGTGCTGCAGAAAAGTCACCACATCCTGTGTTCTGCCATCACTCTAGCTTCAGCCCTTCTCCTAGCTCCTGGGCAGCTCGGTGGTCAGACTACCTGGCCGCATCTGCATTCCTCCACTTTATGAGCTATGGGGCCTTGGGGGAGTGACTTGACCTCCTTCCTTCTATGAGAATGGAAATGATCATAGCACCCGCCTCGGAAATGTACAAACAGCCATCACCGAATGAATGGATAGACCAAATGTGGTCCATCCAGACAAGGGAGTATTATGCAGCCATAAAAAATGGGGTATTGACACCGCTGCAATGTGGATGAACCTTGATAATGTCACACTGAGCAGGCAAAGCCAGACACGAAAGGCCACATAGCGTGTGATTGCATTTATAGGAGATTCCAGAATAGGTAGATCCATAGGGACAGAAAGTAGATTCAAGGTTGCCAGTGGCTGGGGGGATGGGAGAATGGGGAGCGATGGCGGAATGGTAGCGATTTTCTTTAGAGGTGCTGAAAAGTTCTGGCACTAAATAGAGGTAGGGGCTATATACCGCTGCAAACACTAAATCCCACTGAATTGTACATTTTAAAAAGGTCATTTTGAGGCCTCTTGGGTGGCTCAGTGAAGCATCCGACTCTCGATTTCCACTCAAGTCATGATCTCACGGTTCATGAGATGGAGGTCTGTGTCGGGCTCTGCACTGACACAGTGCGGCCTGCTTGGGATCCTCTCTCTTCCTCTGACTCTGCCCCCTCCTCTCAAAATAAATAAATAAACTTTTAAAAAAATGGTCAGTTTTATAGTATGTGATCTTCACCTCAATTTAAAGACGAACTTAGGAAATATATGAATGTTCTTTGACATAAAGGCCTCAGCCCTGCACCTGGTGTGTGGTAAGTGCTGAAAGAAGGCTGGTCTTAAAAACAGCAGTGGAGGTGCCTGGGTGGCTCAATCGGTTAAGTGCCTGACTTTTGATTTCAGCTCAGATCGTATCTCACGGTTGTGAGATCGAGCCCCACGTCGGGTCCCGCGCTGGAGGCGGAGCCTGCTTAAGCTTCTCTCTCCCTCTGTTCCTCCCCTCCCCTCTCTAAAAAACAAAACAAAACAACAACAAAAAAAACCCAGTAGTAATGATAACCCAGCGCACATTCTGATCTCTGTTGAGATCAGACCATCAGCATCTCTCAGGATGAACAGGCCACGTGGGCTTGAGTGATGTATGCGGGGAGGATGCGTGCGGATAGCACACGTGGGCATGGGTGTGGGCACAGGGCCCGTTGTTTCTGGGTAAGACAAAACCCACAAGCTGGAGGGGCACTGAGTTAGAGACGCCGTGTTCGGTCCCCGTGGCCACCCTGCAGTCTGGCTAACAGGTTCCTTGTGCCCCGGCAGCCTTCCCTCCGGCTCCCAACCACTGCCAAGTCCCTGCTCCCTGTCCCCGGCAGCCACGGGGGCAGGCCCTGGCGGCGGGGGCAGCTGGATTCCTTGAAACGATAAGTCTAGGGCTTTAATCATGTGTTCATGATCATTCAGCAAACAGCCAGGGAGGATTTATTCTGCCGGGACCTCAGCAGGGAGGCGGCAGGGGGTTGTCATGGGGGGTTATCGGTTTAGCAAAGGCAGAACTGCTCCCCCGGGCCCATCCTGGGACTGGCCGATGAGCGATGACATGGATGGCCATAACAAGGCAATTACTGGTGTGTGCGGGCGACGCTTTGTTAAAGAGGCAGGCTTCCCGCGTGGGCCCAGCGCGGGCCTTTGTGGCCCAGTCTCGCCCGAGTGGTGGAGCCCCTGTGATGTCCCCCCATCTACGCTCTAGGGCCTGCGTCCTTGAGAACGCCGAAAGCATTTTTTTAAAAGCCCCAAGGGTCCTTTCCAGTTTTCTCCGCCAATGGTAAGGAGGAGAAATCAGGAAACCCAGAGAGAACCCTGGGGTTCCTTGCATGCAGTGGGCATCTAATACCTATTTCTTTTTTTTTTTAATATTTTTATTTATTTCTAGGAGAGAGAGAGACCGCGTGAGCAGGGGAGGGTCAGAGAGAGAGGGAGTCACAGACTGAAACAGGCTCCAGGCTCTGAGCTGGCAGTCAGCACAGAGCCCTACGCGGGGCTCTAACCCATGAACCGTTAGTTCATGACCTAAGTTAAAGTCGGACTCTTAACCGACTAAGCCACCCAGGCGCCCCCCTAATATCTATTTCTTGAACATCTCCGCTCCTTGATTTTGTGGGAGAGAAGAAAGGCCCAGAGAGGTAGCAATTAGTAATTGTCACACAGCTGGCCTCCCAGCGCCCCGTGGGAGCTAGCTGCTTCCGCCTTGTTCACAAACCCCAGCCACAAGCCAAGCCGCAGAAAGCAGGTGGGCTCCCCAGGGGCAGAGAGAAGTCGCCGGTTCCTGGCGGGAGGCGGCTGGGGTGGGGGGGGGTCCTCTGTGGGCCCTTCTTGTGTGTTACTCCAGCCAAAAAAATTTTAATATGGCATTCCTTTTTTTTTAAATGTCAATTTATTTTGAGAGAGAGCGAGTGAGCAGGGGAGGGCAGAGAGAGAGGGAGACATGGAATCCGAAACAGCCTGCAGTCTCTGAATTGTTAGCACAGAGCCCGATGCGGGGCTCGAACCCACAGACTGTGAGATCATGAGCTGAGCCGAAGTCCGACACTTAACCGACTGAGCCCCCCAGGCGCCCCGGTTACAAAGGATTCTTGATGGCAGAATATCTAGGGCGGGACCCAGACATTAGCCATCTTTTTTTTTTTTTAACTCCTGGACGATTCTCAGACGCAGGTGGGGCTGAGAATGTCCATCTTACCGTCACAACGGGACCCGCCCCAGCTGGCCCTTTAGACAACATTTGAATTACACGAACTCAAGTTGACCGCAGGCCGCAGGGCCCTGTGTCCGTGGCATGAAGCCGGGCACACCCGTGAACCAAGTGTCAGCGGGAATACGGTCCCCGGAACTTGTGGGCAAGGGGTCGGGAACATTCGGCACGGCCGGATGCCGAGATGGCGAATGGTAAATTGGCCCTCCTGACTGTATGAGCCATTTCCTGCGTCTCAGGTCCCTGGGAAAGAGAGACTGTTTGGGTTGACGTGGGGACCGCTGGCCGACAGAGGCCTGATGAGCTGTTTCCCTTCGAGAAGAACATTAGGTCCCGTGGGTCTTCAGAGCCTCCTTCTGGACGCCTGTCTGATCTGTCTCCTCCGTAGCCAGGGCCCTGCCCAGTGGACGTGGCTGGGAGAGGCCATCCCCCGGCCCCTCCCCCAGCTCCTCCAAGGACATTTGTCACAGCCAGGTGTCTCGAGGCCAGGAACCCTTTTTTTTCTTTTAAAATTGTTGTAAAATTCACCTAACGTAAGATTTATGTTTTCATAATCATAGTCAAAATTAACATTTTTCTTTTGATGAGAGAGAGAGAGCACATGTGCACGAGTAGGGGAGGGACAGAGAGAGGGAGAGACGGAATCCCAAACAGGCTCCTCGCTGTCAGTGCAGAGCCCTGCGAGGGGCTCGGACCCACGGACCACGAGGTCACGACCGGAGCCGAGATCAAGAGTCAGGCGTGTAACCCGACTGAGCCACCCAGGCGCCCGGGATCTCCTTCCTTTTAAAGGCTGAATGACGGTGCTCGCTTCGGCGGCACATATGCTGAAGGCTGAATGATGACGTTCCGTTGTGTGGACTTACCACGTTTCGCCTATCCATCCACCCACTGATGGACACCTGGGTTGTTTCCACACTTAGCTGCCATGAGCAGGGGTGTGCACATCTCTCTTCAAGACCCTGCCTTCCGTTCTTCTGGGTAAACACCCAGAAGTGGAACCGCTGCGCCCTCATAGGATAGTTAGCTCTATGCTTAATTTGGGGGGGGAGCCGCCATACTGTTTTCCACAGTGGCTGCACCGCCTCCCGCCCGCACCCGCGCTGCACACGGGTGCACTTTCTCCACGTCCTCGCCAGCGTGTGTTATTTCCTTTTTCCTCCTCTTCCTCGTCCTCTCTGACAGTAGCCGTCCTAACAGTTGTGAGGAGGGGGAACGTGCTTTTTTTTTTTTTTTTTTTTTTTTTTTTTTTTTTTTTTTTTTTTTTTTTTTTTTTTTTTTTTATTTATTTCTGAGAGAGAGAGAGACAGCGCGAGCAGGGGAGGGTCAGAGAGAGAGGGAGTCACAGAATCTGAAACAGGCTCCAGGCTCTGAGCTGGCAGCACAGAGCCCGATGCGGGGCTCAAATCCGTGAACCATGAGATCATGACCTGAGCCGAAGTCAGACGCTTAACCGACTGAGCCCCCCAGGCGCCCCATGGGGGAACGTGCTTTTAAAGCCTCTGTGGGCTAAGCGTTCTGGGAAAGGGTCACACGGCAAATGCAGAGATGATGAGAACACCCTTCCTTTCCTGTTGGAAAGCCTTCAAAGGCTCCTTATGGCCTCAAAACCACAGGGGCGCGTGGGTGGCTCAGTCGGTTGAACTTCCAGCGCTTGGTTTCGGCTCAGGTCATGATCTCACGGCTCGTGGGATCCAGCCCCAGGCCAGGCTCTGCGCTGACAGCTCGAAGCCTGCATGGGATTCTCCCTCTCGCTCTGTCTCTGTCTCTCTCTCTCAAAATAAATAAACATTAAAATAGAACCACAGACCAGAGCCTCTAAGCCCTGGAGGTCCCAGGCTGTGGCTCCCAAGGGCATGGACACAAGGCTGCACGCCCTTCCTGCCAGCTCTTGTCGCTTGCCTAGCTCATCCCCCAGCTATTCCTGCTCACCCTCAGGCCTGAATTCAGTGTCACCCCGTCAGGAAGGACCTTGATGGCTCCAGACCAGGCCACACCCCCCGCCCCCTGCTATATGTCCCAGTAACAGCCTGTAACGCTTACCACGGGGGTAATGAAGTGCTTCACCCTGTAATATCTGCCCTTCTGCTTGGGATGTGAGGGTCACATGGCTGGACACCGTGATGTCTCTTTGGCTCATTGCTCTGTCCCTAGTGCCTTTCACATAGTAGGTGCTCACTTAAATCTTTTGAAAGAGTAAGCAAATGAACACATGCACATTTATGAACATGTGTATGGGCACACACGTTCACACACACACAGGCACGCAAATGCATGCACACACACACACACACAGACGCACACATGCACACACATAGGCATGCACTGGATGCACATACATATGCAGACACAGGCACGCACAGGCACACACATGCATGCGCACACACACACAGACACAGATATACATACAGACACACGCAGACACACAGGCACGCACATGCATGCACACATATACACAGCACCTGAGTGTTCCGGTTTAACTCTCCGCCTGTGTACAAGAACCCCGGCAGCCCTTTTCAAAACGGTATAACTCAAATCATTATATATATATATTTTTTTTTTTTGAGAGAAAATTAGAGACAAAGCATGAGCAGGGGAGGGGCAGAGAGGGGGGAGATACAGAATCCGAAGCAGGCTCCAGGCTCTGAGCTGTTAGCACTGAGGCCGATGCAGGGCTCAAACCCACAAACCATGAGATCTTGACCTGAACTGAAGTCGGATGCTTAACTGACTGAGCCACCCAGGCTCCCCTCAAATAATTATAAAATGTATCATTCATTTTGATTTTCTCCTCCTCCAAATGTCCTCTCTTTCCCCAATCAGGCATTAATACCTAAAAGGTAGCAGTCTTTGCCACTTGTGTCTGTATAATGGAGCTGAGATGGTTTCTTCTTCTTCTTCTTTTTTTTTAATGTTTTAATGTTTATTTATTTTTGAGAGAGAGACAGAGCACAAGCGAGGGAGGGGCAGAGAGAGAGAGGGAGACACCGAATCTGAAGCAGGCTCCAGGCTCTGAGCTATCGGCACAGAGCCTGATGTGGGGCTTGAACTCACAAACTGTGAGATCATGACCTGAGCCGAAGTCAGACACTTAACTGACTGAGCCACCCAGGCGCCCCTGAGACAGTTTCTGACAAAAAAAAATTCTCCCTTCTCGGAACAAGGGGTGATGTGGGGGGCCCCTGCTTGACTGGACGGAGGGGGGTCTTTGTAAGCAGCTGGGGGACTGCTAGACAGAGACTGCCTACAGAGGGGTGGACGCCCAGTGCGCACATCACAGGGAGATTTTTCCCTCCAAGTGCTTTCCAAAAGAAGATAAAAGCAAGGCAAAAATATCTTCCATTTCCCCCCTAATTTGTAGTTTTCTGGTGTTAGCAAGGCTTATAAGACACACGCTCCCAATTAGCTCTCCTCTTAATTTAAATGCTTCATAAATTATCTCCTGCGCGTGTGGATTATCACTTCATAATGCGAGTTAGCATTTAAATAAATAGCTGTGGTGTCGAAAATTAGAGAGGTTTACTTCTGAGGCACTGGCATAATGAAGGAAAATACCACAGCGGCTAAACAGGGGCGGGGGAGGACGTGAGGGGACACATGGGCTCATCCAAGTCTCCCAGAAAAATAAGAGATGTTCGCAAAGTCCATTCACCCTTCAGTGGCGTCAGCGTTCTTCTTTTATGAAGGTATTTCGTTGGCTGCATCTTTTCTTTTTTTAATTTTGAAATGATTATAAACTCCTAAGAAGTTGCAAAAACAGTCCAGAGAGGCCCCTAACACCCTCCGCCCAGTTTTCCCCAGTGGCAGCATCTCAGACAACTCCTTGGAACTTGACATTGACGAGTCTGTCAGTGTCAATCGACGGATCTTATTCAGATTCCACCAGTTGCCCCACCGTTTTTTTCCCCCAAAGTCGGCATTTCCAAGACATCTCAATGTGCGTTAATCACAACAGCCACCGTGTGGCAAGCACCGTTGAAGTACCAAGCCTCATACCGAGTGCTTTACAGGCAGTGCCTTCCTGGTCATGACAACAGCCCTTGGAGGTGACGTGTCTTGTCATCACCGTCTTACAGCTGAGGGTGCTGAGGTGCTGTGTGGACGCCTCCTGTTCCGGGCCCCACAATGGTACGCAGTAGAGGTGGGATTAGAACCCGGGTCCACATGATTGTGGAGCCTGAACGCTGAGCCTCCCTCGGCACCTGCCGTGGTGGTGGGAGGAGAGCAGGGGTGGAGTCAGTTTCCTGCCACCTTCTGTGTTCTTCTGGCTGGACCGCGTCCTGCTACCCAGGAGGCAGCAGTGCCCTGAAATCCAGATGTTCGTTCCTCCCCGAGAAAAGAAATGTGGGCCAAGCATCCAGCTCTGGGCACTTTCGCCTTCTTGAACCCTTAAAAAAAGAAGAATTTATAGATGGGTATGTTTATTTTTTTGTTCTGCTTGGGAAAGAAGTTAAAATATTTTTGTAGGCCCCTCCAAATCCCGTGGGCCCTGATCGCTGTGTCCCAGCGCCCGATGGGAATCAGCCTTGCATGCAAGATTCAGGGGCTCCAGGAGGCCCAATGATTTGTTAGGAAAGCCGTGGCCCTTGAAACTTGCCACTCTGGCGTCTGTGACCCCAAACCCAGCAGGAAATGATGTGGAATGAGGTAAAGAAGCTGGAGGTGTCCCAGACAATGATCTGAAGGAGGTGGCCCCAAGCCCAGCTCCCTGGAACTCTGTGGCAGGTGGTAGAGTCCCAGAGTGGAAACTATGGGTGTCACCCTGGAGCACCCCATCTGTCTACCATGCCCTCGGGCACCCAAAATGAGGTCCGCGCTCTCCTTTCGATCACTTTCTACGGACCCCATGACCACACCAAGTCAATGACCATGCCCTCAGTTCCTGCACAGATGTCTAAAGCTCCTTCTCCAAATCCTGCATTTCTTCTTCTCTGGGATATTTCAACATTGTGCCGTAAACCCAGTCAGGAAGCTTGGTGCTGGGGGGCCCGGCCAGCCCCAGGTCATCCTGTTTTAAGGGGAGCTTGATTTTCACCTGAAAGATATGTTACCGTGGACTGATTGTTTTCATCCCCCCAAATTTGTATGATGAGACGCTTAATCCTCAAGGTGATGGTATAATAAGGGGGTTTGGGGAGGTGATTCTTCATGAAAGAGGAGCCCCCACTGTCCGGATCTGTGCCCTTATTAAAGGGACAGCAGAGAGCTCCCTCACCCTCTCACTGTCATGGAAGGACACAGTGAGGAGTCGGCCATAAGCAACCAGAAGAGGGTCCTCACCCGACCCCGAACTGCTGGTACCTTGATATTGGACTCCCCAGCGTTTCTACTAAAAAATTATCTGTTATTTATTTGAAATTCCAATTAACTGTATTTGCTAAATCTGGCAGTGCTGCACCGTACTCAAACAGATCGTGCCTCCCATGTCTCTGCCCCACGCTCACCTGTTTCCTTCTTTCTATACCTCAGGAAATGACACATTTGGGGGCTGAGAGCTGGGCCTCATATTTCAGTATCCCCTCCACTGAGCACCATGCCGGGCACACACCTGACCGTAGATATTGTCTGTCGGCTGTGCGTTGAGTGAGGGCCCCCAGGGAGGTTTCTGTGAGGAGGCAGGCTGGCTCTTTTGGAAGTTGTTTGCAAGGCTCCTTGCAGGAGAATGGAAACCCCGGGCTGCCAGCAGGGTAGCGATGTGCTGGCCCGCGGGTGACAGCAAGCGTGTTCACGGTGTAGACAGATGTGGACGTGAGTGTAACCACACTGGCTTCCCCACCTCCACCCACCGCTGAGAGTTTGGTGCATGCAGGCGCTGGGCAAGGCATTGATTGGGCTGAGCCCTGTGAGGTTGCCAGTGTTTTCGTGGTTCGAACCCACAACACCAGCCACTTTGTCGGTTCTCTCTAAGCCTTGATGAGTGTTTCCGATTCTCAGGACTGCTCTCAGAGGAAGTTCCTGCTTGCGTCCCTTTTTATAACTCGGGACACTGAGGCAAAGAAGGAGTCAGTGACGTGCTCAGGGTGGCTCAGCTGGGGAGTAACAGAGCTTGGATTTCCCCAGGCAGGCAGTCGTGGCTCCAAAGCCTGTACATTGAACTTCCAATGTACAGAGAGGGAGAGGCAGAGAGAAGAGAGAGGGACAGAGGATCCGAAGTGGAATCCTTGATGATAGCAGAGACCCCGCATGGGGGGTCGAACCCATGAACCATGAGATCATGACCTGAGCCAAAATCGGAAGCTCAACCCATTGAGCCCCCCAGGACCCCCTCTTTTTTATTTAAAGAGGGAATACATGTGGTCCAATGGATGCCTTCCTCTGGAGAAGTCTGCTTTTCCTGGTCCCTGTCTGTATGGCTTTCTGTTGGACACTCTTACACTTAGGAAAGCTTTGGCCATTCATTCACTCACCCATTCATTCAGTCACTCAGACATGAAAATTACTGAACCATGACTCTGGCTCCATTCATCCCAAGAAGGAGCATGGCTCCAGCACGATGAGAAGGAAATGGTGCTTCACAGCACGTCCGGGCACTGCCGGTCCATATCGCTCAAGGATGCCAGGGATCCAAGGCCACCGTGGGAGTGTTCTAAGCCCTTTGAAGCTCTTAACAAAGGGGTTTCGGGGCGCCTGGGTGGCTTAGTCGGTTAAACGTCCGACTTTCGCTCAGGTCATGATCTCGCGGTTCGTGGGTTCGAGCCCCGCGTCGGGCTCTGTGCTGACTGCCAGCTCGGAGCCTGGAGCCTGTTTCTGAGTCTGTGTCTCCCTCTCTCTCTGACCCTCCCCTGCTCACGCTGTCTCTCTCTCTCTCCTAGAAATAAATAAAACATTAAAAAACAATACAAAACAAAACAAAAAACAAAGGGGTTTCTGAGAAGTTCAGTCATTAGGACCAGAGGCAAAGTCACAGATGCTGCTGCCGGGGATGGACTGCAGGGGAAGCGTGAGCAGAGTTGTGGTAGCGGATTCTTCCTGGCAGAGAACCATCCGGGAATTGGGAAATTCGTCACGGGTAGGCGTGCAGGCAGGAGAAATGGCGCCCACCCCATCCCGGGGCAGGTTGGATGGGGGGTATTTCTCTGAAGTAGTCAAACTTGGATCTGACTGCTTATGCCTTTCCAACCAATCTACTAATTATATTTCTTCAAACTTTATATCCCTGACCCTTGTAAAAGGATTGCATTGAAGGCGTGTTTTAAGCTGCTTTTTAATAAGTCAATAAGAAAGCTCAAAATTATTTAAAGCTTCTTAAAGAGGATTATATTTGATTTCTTAGGGGAATTGTGGGGTGTAGAATAGTAAAGATGTTCCGTCCTGCTGAGGTTTGTTTTACATTGAGGAAGCACATCATTTAAGATGAAAACTTTTAACTATTTTATTGATGGGAAGGGGATGGTGCTTCAGTACAAAAAGACTTTTCCTGCATGTAAAAGCTGGCAGCACGAACCGAGCCTCCCATCTTTGAGGGGCAAGGGTGGCATTTGAAGCTTTCATGCAAAAGTTTGGGACTCCCTTTGGCAATTTGTTCCCTACCCTTTAAAAGGAGACTTTTCTGGGACGCCTGGGTGGCTCAGTCAGTTAAGCATCCGGCTCTTGATTTTGGCTCAGGTCATGATCCCACGGTCATGAGATCGAGCCCCATGTTGGGCTCTGTGCTGAGCATGGAGCCTGCTTGAGGATCTCTCTCTCCTTTTGCCTCTCCTCTACCTCGTGCTCTCTCTCTAGTAATAAAATGAGACCCTTCTGACATTCTGAAAAGGACAGAATCCCCAGGTATCTGGAAGAGCCCAGTCTGGTCATCGTGCATCATGGGAAGTAGAAAAATCTGGGCAAGAGCGAATACTTAATTCTTGTTTTTTAAGGACACGTTCACCACTGGGCCCCAAATCTAAGCCTGCTCTGCAGTGTTTAAAGTCACAGGACCCACACGAGTTCTAGTCTCACTGATGGGATGACTCTGGGGTGAGAGGAGGTGTGCCTTGGGGCTGAGCAGTCGACCCTCTCTGAACTTCCCTAGTCTTGACTGCTCCAGTCAAGGGATAAGTCCAGGGGAGTCTGACTGAGAGAGGGGATAGTTTAGGGGCAGGAAGAATCAAGAGGCCACGTGAAATTGGCCCGCAGCTTTCTCTGCACCGAATCACATTCAGACGTGCTGGAGACCAAACAGCTCCATGTCTTGCATTGACATTGAGTCAAGAGCATCTGACCACGCCCCTCTCAATTCAGAGAAACTTTTTTCAATTTTTTTATTTCAGAAAGAGAGAGAGAAAGCGGGTGAGCAGGGGAGCGGGGGAAAGGGGGAGAGAGAGAGAGAGAGAGAGAGAATCTTAAGAAGACTCTGCGTATGGAGCCCAACTCAGGGCTCGATCCCACAACCCTGGGATCACGACCTGAGCCAAAATCAAGAGTCGGATGCTCAACAGACTGAGCCCCCCAGGCGCCCCCTCCTCTCAATTCAGACTCTTGTCCCCTCCTACCTGGAGGGCCAAGCTAGACTCCTGGGGATCCCCGCCTCCCGCTCCCCCTGCCTCACAGCCTCTGCTGTACTACCAGTCTGACTTTCTTAAACTGCCATGTGCTGATCATTCCATGACCCCGTCAACCACTGCAGACGGGAGCCTGGCACAGTCTGGCCCCAGTGTTCATCTTTCTCCTGGTTAGTGGATCATCTTTTGCCGCCCGTGTTTCCTGCTCATGCTTTTCTACCTTCCGGGCACCTGCTGTGAAATGCCACCTATGTCCCTCTGGTTAGCATTCCGTGTCCCTGCGAAATGTATCTTCCAGGAGAACCACTCTGAGCCTGGTGGGCAGACAAGCCCGCTCCCTCCTCAGCGCCCCCAAAGCCTGATACACTTATGATGCAAAAGCCGGTCTCCTACGTGCCACAGGATTCTGCATGTCCTGGATCCACTTGGTTCCTGTGGCCACACATTTCCAGGAATGCCCTTCACGTGTTACCACCAGAAAAATCCACCCCACCCCTCGCTCCTACATCACATCCCACACACATGCTCTGGGAAACCTTCCCCACGTGATCTCGCACCTTCCCGGGAGGGGGGGTGGTCAGCTTCTTTCGGCTTCTGGGCCCCCAGAACCGTGCTTATCTGTCTCTTTGAGCTCCTATCTCCCCATGAGCTGTAATAAGGGGCACACACATGTGATGTCAGTCCCAGAAGATGGAGTCTGGCTTGTCTTGATGCGGTGCTTGGCACCGAGGTGGGTCTCATGCCATCTGTTTGATCAGGGCTGTGCATTGATAGGTGTGCCCCCCTCTCCGTGCTTGTCAGAGTGGATGGCTGGATGTGAGAGTGTCATGTTGTTGGAGGGTGTGGGGGATTGAATACTTCCCCCAAAAGGATATGTCCAGGTCCTAACCCCCAGTACCGCGAATGGGAACTTCTTTGGAAATAGGATCTTTGCAGATGTCGTCAAATTAAGGATCATAAGATGAGACCTTACTGGATTTTGGATGAGCCCCAATTGCCCTGACTAGCGTCCTTGTGAGGGAAAGGGGAGGGAGACAGCGAAGCAGAGACACATATGCAGGGAGAGGCCAAGTAAAATGGGGGCAGAGACTGGAGTAATACATCTGCGAGCCGGGGAACCCCAAGGGTCTCCGGAGCCCACCGGCAGCTGGGAGGGGGCACGGCACGTGTTCTCCCTGAGGGCCCCCAGACAGAAACAACCATACCGACACCATGAGCTCCGACTTCTGGCTCCCAGAACTGGCTGAAATAAAACATTGGTTATTTTAAGCCACCAAGTTTGTGGCAATTTGTTGCAGCAGTCCCCGGACACTGATAGAGAGGAGATGGGTCAGAGCTACAGAGAGGGCTTCCCGACTTGTCTATGCTGTGACATTGACCTACTCCAGAGCAGCTGGAGCCATGAGTAGTAGTCCCTTGGCACGTACCTCAGAACCAGCTGATTGCGGTCTCTCTGCTCCAGGAGAGTGAGGAGGCTGTGGTAGACGTACCAGCCAGAGAGAGGCCAGAGTCAAGCACCCCTGGCCTCCCAGCCCTGCCTCTGGGGATTTTCTGGGGGGCCCTGGGCATGCATGTCACCTCTGAGCACTAATCTGTAACACTGGGATAAAGCTGACCTGCTTCATAGGATACAGTGAGAATTCATCCATCTATCCATCCATCCATGCATCCATCCATCCTTCGACAGAGTTGAGCACCTACTATGTGCCCAAAACTATTCTAGGCAGAGCAGGGCACAGTAACAATACGATCCCTGATCCCTGACCTGTGAAGCTCACATGGCAGGGAGAAGAGAAAGATGGTGACCAAAATTCACCAGTAAACTACATGGTTGATAATCACTGTGGAGAGACAGAAAGCAGGGGTAGAGATGTGGAGAGGCTGGGGTACAGTTTTATTCACACACTCATTCATTCATTTATTTTTAATATAATTTATTGTCAAATTGTTTTCCATACAGCCCCCAGTGCTCATCCCAACAAGTGCCCTCCTCAATGCCCATCACCCACTTTCCCCTCTCCCCCGCCCCCCCCATCGACCTTTAGTTTGTTCTCATTATTTGAGAGACTCTTATAGTTTTCCTCCCTCCCTCTCTGTAACTTTTCCCCCCTTCCCCTCCCCCATGGTCTTCTGTTAAGTTTCTCAAGATCCACATTATGAGTGAAAACATATGGTATCTGTCTTTCCCTGACTGACCTATTTCACTTAGCATAATATAGTCTGGGGTACAGTTTTAAATGAGAGGTCAGGTCAGAAAGGGTCAGGGGTCAGTGAATGTCAAGCACTTAGCCCTGACCAAGGCATTGGGCACATAGTACTTGCTCAGCCCACAGTAGCTGTTTGTACTTGTCTTAGCCGGCTCGGGCTGCTGTCACAAATTGTCACAGATGGTGGTGACGGTGATGGTGGGGCTTAAACAACAAGCATCTAACTCACAGATATGACTGCCAGCGCGGCTGGGCTCTTGGTGGGTGCTGTCTTCCTGGCTTACAGATGGCTGGCTTTTCTTTGTGGCCACATATGGCAGGAAGAGAGCAAATTAGCTCCCATTTATTTACTTATTTACTTACTTATTTACATTTATTTATTTTGAGAGAGAGAGAGAGAGAGAGAGAGAGAATCCCAAGCAGGCTTCATGCTGTCAGCACAGAGCTTGACGTGGGACTCGATTTCACAAACTGTGACATCATGACCTGATCCAAGATCAAGAGGCAGATGCTTAACTGACTGAGCGGCCCAGGTGCCCCTCTGGCCTTTTCTTATAAGGGCACTAATCCCGAACATTCAGGAGGACTCCACCCTCATGACCTAATCAGCCCCCCAAGTCCCCCCACCCGCAAAAGCCATCAGCTTGGGGATTAGGTTTCAACACATGAACTTGGGGGCCAGAAACAGTCAGCTGAGAACAGTACTCAAGACTAGCAGCCAGTTCCTGCCCCCCTTTCCGTTTCTCCCAGCAGGTCACTCTGTGTCTCCCGTTGCCCCGCGTTCTGCTTGGGTCCCTCTGGCTCCCTCCCTCGGGCATCCTGAATGCCAGGACAGGCACCTGGGGGTGCAGAGAAGTGAGTGACTCAGATGGGCAGTCTGGGGGGCAGTGTTCTCAGGCTGGATCGGTGGTTGCACAGGAGGGGCCGCTGAGGGGGACCTGCTGCTGGAATCTGCCCCTGCCCCCTGACCCATTCAGTTTGTTCCCGTTGGAAAAATGAAAACCCCCGAACGTTCGCCAATTCCTCTGAGAACAAACTGGAAAGCGAAGATGGGAGGTGGTGGGGTCGGGGTGAGGGAATGCGTTTTGTTTTTCCCACTCGCCTACTCAACTTGTCAGACGTCACCACTCTGCCACTTGCCCTCGGGGTGGCTGGGAGGAAGGTATCGCTGCAGGGCAGTGAAAGGGTTAACTCCATGTTCCAGAGAAAGGACCAGCCTTGGCCCAGCTCCTGGGAGGTAGACCGCTAACCTCTCGGCCCTCGGAATGTCGTGCCTGATGAGAATGGGTGTTTTAGCGGGGGTTGGGCCCAGCCAGTTCGTCCACGCCAACCGTGTGACGTATGTTGGGGGCCCTCGGGCCACACAGTGTCAGTTTGAGCTCCCGAGGGTCTGAAGACTGAGGCGATCAGCCCATCCATGTGACCAGCTCCCAGTGAAACTCTGGACGCCAAGGCTCGGGCGAGCTTCCCTGGCAGGCCATCCTCTGTGGGAATTATCACGCGTCAAAGCTGGGAGAAGCAGCCACAACCATGTAACTCCAGACGGAGGGAAGATCCTGGCCCCTGCCCCATCCGCTGACTTTATTTGTGTATTTGTTTCAAGTGTTTACTTATTTATTTTTGAGAGAGAGTGGTAGAGAGCAAGCAGGGGAGGGGCAGAGAGTCAGAGAGAGAGACACAGAGAGAGACAGAGAGAGAGACAGAGAGACAGAGAGAGAGACAGAGAGAATCCCACGCAGGCTCCTCGCTGTCGGCACAGAATCCACCTCAGGGCTCGAACTCACAAACCGAGAAATCATGACCTGAGTGGAAACCAAGAGCCGGACGCTTAACCGACTGAGCCACCCAGGCGCCCCCCGCCCCGCATCTGCTGACATTGGTCTGTGTGCGTAAACCATGACCACGAGAAGACTGACTGTCCTGAGATCTATAGGTCCTTCTAGTGAGTTCCTGAAGATGGGCTTGGGAACCTCCCCGACCCCCCAAATGGCAGCCAAGAAGTTGGCCTCTGCTCGTTCCTGAAGCGACAGCGTGAGGCTGAGGAGCAAGGTACACACCGTCTCCTCTGTGAGCCAGAGAGCCGAGCGAGGCCGTGATGTGGGTGACCCAGGGGCGCCTCCCCCAGTCGCTCCGCCACTGCAGACGGCACAGGGTGCGCATTTATTCAACCCTCCGGACTTCAGAAGGCGCACCCTCAGAGGACAGCGGTGGGTTCCTCTAAAAAGCAAAGCTCCCATTGGCGTTTATTACTTTGGGCAAAATAGAATTTGCTCCTGAATCTGCCAAAGCTCCCTGACAGCTCTGTCGACCTGACTGTGTCCTGTTTGAAAAGATCTGAGACACAAGGGACGAAAACGCGGGAGGCTCCTCGAAGGCAGGTGGGGCGCCCCCGGGCCTGGAGGTGGGGGGCAGGCGAGGAGAGAAGAAACTGTTAAGGAGAAGAAGGTTCTGGCGCCCAGACGCCGTCTCAGCCTGGCCCTTTAAAACCAAAATGAGGGAGTTCATTTGCATTTAGATCTCCTCGGCTCCCTCTTTTCATCTGAAGACAAATCCTCACAAAAGGCTGCTTAATTAGACCAAATTAGATTTCCGCTCAGCAGCTTGTCATTCATTACAAAATGCTGTTCTTTTTCTATTTTGGTAATTATAGGCTGGTCTCTATGAGTTTGTAAGCATTCACTCCCACCATCGCGTATGACTAGCATTCCTGATTCTGTGCAGAGGAGAGGAAAATTATTCAGCTGCACCAAATCTGTCTATTTTATAAGTTGGATCAAGACCATCGCTGGAGTCTTTTACAATAATGAGTATCCTCACTCTTAATTCTTTAATGATTAATTGCAGGAGCAGCACAGAGCTTGATAATTTCCAAGACTAAAAGCTGAGTACAAACAGATTTCACATGTAGCAATTATGCCACACATTTGAGATCTTTACCTGAGTTATGCGGCCCCATTGCATGTGAGAAGCCCACCATTAAATCATTTATAGCACAGCCCCTCTTCCTCAGTTACTATCGATCAGCCATCTTTTGCACTGAACGCCTTCAGGAGAGCTCAGAGCTCTTTTCCCATCGCTGGCTCCCTCCTCCCAAGCACGGACTCAGCGGGGGGGGGGGGGGGGGGGGGGGGGGGGAGCCGCAGTGTTCAGTAGATGCAGACATGCAGACGTGGCGGGCTGGGGGCCACGGGGAAGACCGTGCAAGCCTGGGCTCCGTGTTGCTGGTCCAAGGTCTTCGTGACCACCGTCCTCACTTGCTTTCCACCCATTGCCCCTGGTACAGCTCGGCGTCCAGAGGACTTCCCACAAACCAGGCGTGGTTCTCAAAGTGGCTGCCGTGTGTGCCGGAGAGGCCACGGGTGGGGTTCCATCCCAGGGTGGCCCTGCTGGCTTGGCGACGGTCACGCTGGTTGAGTGCGGACAGCAGGTGGCATGAGCCCGTGTGGCAGGTGGACGTGAGGTCTCTCAGTAAGGCCACTCGTCCCTGTTCCACGAGCTCACTACGTGAGGGGCCCTGCACACACTCTCGTCACACACGCCACGCGCCAACGAGTAGGAGGGTCGACACTGGACCCAGATCAGGCTGGCGCGGAGGCTTTCCCGCTGGGCTGCTCTGCCTTCCTGAACAGAAAGTACTGGGCAATGTGGATCTGGGTGATGCAGATCCAGACGTGCTCCAGAGAGAGAGAGAGAGAGAGAGAGAGAGAGAGAGAGCAGCAGCAGCAGAGGGAGCCCTAGAGATCAGCTCTCTCACTTTACAGGTGGGACCACTGAAGCCAGAAGGGGGGTAGGGAACCTCCTCAGGGCTGCCCTCCTGGACTGACCCTCTCTCTTAGCCCACAGCCCCCCACACCTCCTGGTTCCTGCCTGCCTATTACAGCCACAAGGCAGCAAACCGCTCAGTTCTGGGGTTCCCACTGAGTCCTGAAACTGCAGCCTTCCTGTGGGGCCCACTGGGGGACGGGGCTGGCGATCTCTGGATTCCTAGAGATCTGGGAACAGACTCCATACTCCTTTCTAGAAGACCAGCCGCAGACAGGCCAGGCCCGGGAGGAGTGCTGTTTCTACGAGCTTCCAGAACATCAGCCACCCGCACCAGTCACCCCGTGTGACTGGCACTCAGTCACATGAGCCTTCCCAAAGTGCATGTTGAAGACCTACTGTGGGCTGGGCTCCGGGGACATGGCAGCGATTGGGACAGACCTGCCCCGTGCTCTTGCAGCTGATGCTCAGCTGAGTGAGATGTGGCCCAAGCCACCACCCAAACCATCAGTCGGTTATAGTGAGAGGGGCCCCAGGAGGAAAGTACATGAGGCCCTGTCACTCAGGCTTCTAAGCGGGGCTGCAGAGTCGGGGGCTTTCCCAAGGCAGTGACATTTCAGCCTAGACATGAGGGGGGCCCAGGACTGGATGAGGGAGAGGCGATGAACAGCCTGTACACGGAAGGAGCCTGGCAAGTTCAGGTTGCTGAAAGAAGGCCAAAGGCGAGAAGCGGAGGGAGACTGAAGGAGAGGATGTGATAGGAGACCAGCCCCGACAGCCAAGCCCCCCATTTCACTTGGGGCCCCTGGTTCCACAGATGAGCCAAGGATGTGGGTATGGACCCCCGGGATGCCCATTTCTTCGCAGCAGGCTAAGACCCGTTAGCTCAAAAGCCCTTCGGCACCAATAGTTTACATATCCAGTTGTTTTAAACATAGCCCAAGCCGGGGTGCCTGGGGGGCTCAGTCGGTTAAGCCTCCGACTTTGGCTCAGGTCATGATCTCATGGTTTGTGGGTTCGAGCCCCACGTCGGGCTCTGTGCTGACAGCTCAGAAGCCTGCTTCAGATTCTGTGTCTCCCTCTCTCTCTTCCTCCCCTGCTCGTGCTCTGACTGTCTCTCAAAGAAAATGAATAAACGTGAAAAAAATTTGTTTTTTAAAAATAGCCCAAACAAGCAGATTTTTAGCCACTTAGGGGCTGGCTGCTTTGCGCAGCTCTCAAAGTGACACCAGCATCCGCTAGCTGTTGATGAGATAGAGCTTTATGGTCAGAAGACTCCAAGCCCCTGTGCCCGTCAGAGCCTGCAGAGCCCCTGCTCTGAAGGTCGTCACCTGAGCCCCCCTGCGCTTCCCCGATGCCCCTGCCCTGGAGCCCCTCTGCCCTCTTCCCCTTCTAGATGGTGGCCCCTCACCCACAAGTCTCTGGACAGCCTCACACCGTGAAGGACTTCCTTCTAGAACACCCCTGTCCCAGAGGCACCCAGTCAATGGAACCCGTGCATGAATGCCTCTTGAAGTCACATCTTTTTCCTTGATCAGCCCAAACCTCTGAACTCACTCCCTATGCTCCTTGCCCCGAAACCAGATCATCACCCATCTCTGTGTGGCCTGAAGTTCGGAGCCCAGGACCCCGTGCGCCCCGCCAAGTGGCCGCCGCTGCCTGTGCGGAAGGAGAGAAGCATCGCTTGTGTCACCTTGTACAAACCACAACCCAGAACCCACCAGAAAAGAAGCCCACAGCTGCAGCGAGGGAGGGGGAGCTGTGGGGCCCTGTCCCTCAGCCACCCAGCTTCGCGCTGAAATCAATACCCATCCTTATTAACAGGCTTCACTTTAGAGCCTCTTCCTCCGTCCCTGCTATCTGCTCTGCTAACAGGTCAGCTGCCATTTTGTGTTAAATTCCTTCTCATTTATTACAATGCGGTTTTTTTTTATTGACATGGAAATAAAACTTACAATCAATGAGATATTATGAAATATACATCAAACCAGAAGTCAGCGGAGCTGGCGTTTTCATCTGTTCTCAGGAAGGAACAAGGGTTTATGGGGGGGGGGGCGGGAAATACTGAACATTTTTCTTCCCTAATACATGATGCGATTTTCAATGAATCTATAAAGAAAATGAAAACATAAATAGAGTAACCAAACAGAATGATCCCTGCAGCTGTCAAAACTTAAAACAGTTCAGTTTTCCTTTGATTTCTGTTTTAAGTTTTGAAAAGTACATAGATCATTCTCTGCTTTTGCTTTTTCTCTCTTTCTTTTCTCTTACTCACTTTTTTTTTTTTTTTTTTTTTTTGGTGGGGAGCCTGTGTCCTGAGGCAGATCCCGCTGGGGTTCTGTGGTCTGCTGGCTTCAACCCTCGGCAGCTGAAGTGACCAACTCACCGGAAAGATGTGTCATTTACCCCTCATGCCGGTGGCTCCCCCTGGGTGGGGGAGGGGGCCCTGGTCTGTTTCTCTGTCCTCAGCGGTCTGGAAACTTGCTCCTTTGCGCCTTGGACGCCACATCAAAACCAGTGCAGAGGTGTTTCTTGCCTTTACTAATGCGGCAGAGGCCTGGGGACGGCGAGGAAAGAGCCGCCCCAAGCCGGTGCGCGCCTCCTGGGCACCAGGTGCCCCCTTGGCTCCTGGTCTCCATGAGCTCGTCTCAGTCGGGTCCCTCCACCCGTGGTGGGGAAGGTTATCCCTGTGCCATGAATGATGAGAAACAGACTCAAAGAGGTCAAATTACCTGCCCAAAGTCAGAGTGAGAAGGGTCAGAGTCTGGACTCAGATTCCCATCTGTCTACACCAGGTGCATGGGTGAGGACCTCCGAGATGGCCTCACTGAGGGATTCCGTTTTTTTCTGAAAGCCGTAGAACCCACTCTCCAGAAGAAGTCTGAGGTGGAGACCTCCCTAAATAAAACTCAGGTCATAGTGGCCGCCTGGCTGGCTCACAATGAGGGCCTGGGAAAATCACCCATCTGCAGGGTCCCCCCGGGGCAGACGAGGCTGGGGCCATGGGGAGCAGGCAAGGTGGTCGGGCGCCAGCTCCCAGGTCTCCAGGCTCACAGTCCAGTGCTCCTCTTCCTCACCCACGCCCACCTCCAAAAGTGAGGCCTCTCGAAGTGAAGGAGGGACATGATGTGAAATGGAATCCATCAAGTGTCATGGGTCCTCTGGTCCTCTGGTCCTCTGGCCGGCTTTGGAGCAACTATTTCATGAAGATCTAACTCTAACAGACATGCCTTCACCAGCTTCCACCACACAGACCATCAGAGCAAGGAGATCCAGATGACACAGGGCTTACATACTCCGGCCCCAGCCGAGGCCCCACCCACCCACACCTCACAGTCTCGCCTCCTTAGGGCCGAGCCATGTTTTCCAACGGGAAACTGATGGCACAGTTGCCACTTTATTTGCATCCCTTTCCTTTCTCATTCCAAAGAGAGAAGAGAATTTCCTAAATTGCTCGGATGGGAGGCATGGTATATCCTTCCGGCAGATGTATTAATTTTTGTTGAAGCAAAATCCACATAAAATTAACCATTAACCATTAGTAAGTGTACGATTCTTGGGCATTTAGGACATCCTCAGTCTTGTGTAGCTGCCCCTCCGTCTAGTTCCGGGACCCATTCACCACCCCTAAAGGAAGCCCTGTACCCATGAAGCGGCCCCTGCCATCCTTGTCTGCCCCACTCCTTCGCAATGACTAATCTGCTTGCTTTCTCTGCGGATTTGCCGATTCCGGACATTTCATAGAGATAGAATCACAGTGTGTGGCCTTGTGCCTGGCTTCTTTCCCTTAGAAGTTTTGTGCACATGGTAGCATGTATGAGGACTTCCTTCCTTTTTATGGCCGCCTAATATTTTACTGTGGGATCTACCACATTTTATTATCCATGTGCCAGTCGATGGACGCTTAGCTGCTTTCCACCTTTTGGCTATTGTAAATAATGCTGTCGTGAACACATGTGTGCATATATTAGTCTGAACATCTGTCTTCAGTTTCTTTGGGCATAAACCTAGGAGTGGAATTGCTGGGTCATAGGGTAATTCTATGTGAAACTTTGTGAGGAACCATCAAATGGACAGAATTAATTTTACGGCCGGTTCTCTGTTTACACAAATGGAGACAGAGTTGCTGAGGATTCGTGCATAGGCTAATGAAGACCACTAGCTAGTATGCCTACTTTTTATTAAGAACCTTCCAGGCCCAGGGCACCTGGGTGGCTCAGTCGGTTAAGCATCCGACTCTTGGTTTCGTCTCAGGTCATGATCTCACGGTTCATGGGTTCGAGCCCCGCATTGGGCTCTGTGCTGTCAGTGCAGAGCCTGCTTGGGATTCTCTGTCTCCCTCTCTCTCTGGCCCTCCCCTGTTTGTATGCGCTCTCACTCTCTCTCTCAAAATAAATAAAAAGAAAAAAGAGAAAAGAAACTTCCAGGTCCTCTGCTAAGAATTTGCTGTGCATTATCCAATATTCCAACAACCCTATGAACTGGGTCCTCTCCTTACATCTATTTTATAGGCTCAGAGCTTAATTAAGCAACTTGCTCAAAATCACACAGAGTTGAGAAGCTGGAATTCCGACCCAGGAGGTTCAGCCCCAGGATCAGGTTCTGATAAGCACCACATTATAACGTCTCAGGAATGTTCCAGATGACTGCTGTTTGGATCTGGAATGCCACAGGGCACAGGCTGGCGGCAGCAGGTCTCCGCCACTCACTGTGCCCGGCTCAGACTACTGTGAAAACAGTCTTGCCTTCCTTGTGTCCCCCCTAGTGGGGACATCCGGACCGGGCCAGCCAGGGAGCTAGAATCCAGCCCCACAGCGCACAACCCACGCAACACGTACGTGACCCTTGACGGCAAAGCGCGGCGCTGAGGGACTTCTCTCTATGGGAGCCTTTCGCTTTATTCCGCGCTTCTTCAGGAAACGGCCAGTTTATTGGGGGCCAGCTCCGTGTCCACCATGGTCTGAGGTCACCCCGCTCACTCACCTCTGCTTCGGACCTAAGAGGTGGGATTTCTTGCCCCGTTTTACAGGTGAGGAGCTTGGGTGAAATTGACAGAGCAGGTGTTGATCCAGCCGCTCCTATCTGAGCTGTTAATACACCCGTAAGCAGGAGGCGATCCTCACCCCTCCTCACCTTTGGGGGGGGCAGGGGAGGGGGAGGGGGTGGCGGAACCATCAATTTTAGGAGCCTCTGGTTTCACCCAGGAGGAGAAGTTTCTGGGAGTTGTTTCCTCAGGACAGTGAGCTACCTCAGAGTTGCTTGGGGCCATTCGTAATTCGATGACACCTCAGCCGGCTTCTGTTGCTTTCATTAAAAAAAAAAAAATCCAAATCATGATGTTTTCTCCTTCCAGCCTCTCACTTTTGCCTTTTTCAAAACGCTGTGCGTTCCCCCCTCATCCGCCTAAACCTGCTGTTGAGTTACCGGCCCCCAGAGGCCGCTGGCTCGGAGCGACGCGCCCGTGCACTTGGCTGCTCACCGCCTTCTCCGAGGGTAATCAAACATCAAGCTAAGTAGCAAATAAATCTCTCGATCTCATAAGCTGCACAGCGAGATCATGTAAATGCAAATGAAGGACCTGGCTTCAAGCTGTCGGGGGGGTGGGGGGGAGGGGAGGGAGTGCAGGGGCCCTGTCACCGTGACCGCCTCAACGGCAAGGGCCATACATCAGTTGCAGTAACGGGCCTGGCAGCATGAAGGGAGCCCGGGGCCGCCCCAGGGAGATGGAGGAACCGGGCCAGTGGCAAAGCACAAGGCAGCCTGGGCCTCGAGAACCAGGCAGGGGCTGAGGGGTGGGGGAGGGGTGGTGGGCAGGTGCCCACTGCCTGGGACGCCCCTTGGCCTGACCCAGAGAGCTGCTCCCGTAATGCTGCCTATAACCACAGCCGTAGCCAAGGCCACACCCTGGGCCGATGCCACTAGACACTCTATATACAGCCCTGGGAGATCTTACAGGCGAGGAAGCAGGGACCAGACACGTTAAGTGACTTGCCCAAGGTCACACGGGCAGTGGCAGAGCTGGGACTCATTTCCATGTGACATTAACAAGCCGTCTCTCCCCACCCTCATGCTCCACTCCATGCCTCCCTCTGCCCTGGGGGCAGCAGCTCCATCCCCTCCATCACCCTTGCGGATTGTAATGATACGGAAGAAGAACCTTGACTTTGACCCTTGGCGGGTACGTGGGAAATAGACACTCACACTTTAACTCTGCCTGTTGACTTTTGAAATCGTAACAGTAAAATGTCCACCCCCCTCCCTGTCTCCAACCACACGCCCTCATGCAACTGGTGACATATTCCCTTCCAGTGTTTTTTTCAATGAAGTTTCCTTACGTGGCCGTGACCATAGTATATGTACGATTCTGAATCCTGCTGAGGTTTGGTTTATTTGTTTTTTTTTTCACTTGACATTATTTTATATGCCTTTGATCATGTATGGATGTGGTCTTCCCATGTGTGCCTTTTTTTTAGGATCATTATTCGTGTTCACCTGCCACTCACACAATGCACACGGTTCAAAGACCCGGGCTTCTAAGCCGGTGCTGGAGTCCTTTGATGCATAATGTACCTTATTTCACATGATTGTTTATCTGAGGTTCTCATTATGGAAATAAATAAATATCCTCTATGCTAATCAGGACCACGATTTGCATTTATATTGTGCTTTTCATTCGAGGGTCTTAAGTTGTTTTACAATAATGAACTACCCCTCCACGGCACAGTGGTAGGTGCGTGCGTGCGGATGAATGGGTCTGGCCGTGTGCAGATATTTATTTAATAACTACCAGGCCATAACGGTGGGAGTTCACGGAGCCACACTTTAATGGGGTGCAGGAAAGTGAGTGGAGACTCTTCAACTGTCGGGCAATCATTTATTTAGTTCCGACGCTGGGCTGGAGGGTCAACGAACTCCGTTCTGGGTGGCCGCCAGGAGGCGGGCGTGATTATGGGGGATTCCTCCTGCTGGAGCGAGTGTCTAAGGCTAAGTAAGTCCAGAACCCAGGCACTGAGCTCCCAGACTGAAAACCCATATTAGAAACGCCCCCTGAGTTGGATCCCATCTGGGCTATCCAGGAAAAAAAGGCAACTGATTCCACCCATTTTTGCCTCTTGGGTGGGAAACGGGGGCTACTTAGGAATTTCCGAATGTATATTGGGTGGGAAATTCCCAGACTTGAATTGCAAGCTGGTCCATGAGGAGTGGCTTTGGCGAGGCTTCCGGGGGGGGGGGGGGCATCCTTCTCGCGTCTCAGGTGACTTCAGAGCGAGGTAGCAGGCTGCAGGGTGGGGGGACGTCACCTTTGCCTCTAGAAAGCCCTAGTGGCCCTCACATGGGTGACTGGCTGCTCTGAGGGAGCTTCTGGGCAGGGGGCTGCCTACCCGGCCTGCTCCAGTGTGGGGTCCAGAGCCTGGTCCTTCATGTGAGTGGCGGATGGAGCGGCGGTGCAGAAGGAGCCCAGAGAATCCCAGGGCCCCTGGGACAGGGAGAGAGCTGGTTTTAATTAGAGCTGAGAGACGGGAAATAAGGCAGCGAGGGATGACATCTTAATGAGGTTTAATGAAGCTGTCTGCTGATGGGGACAGCTGTCACCCAGAGCTGTATTCCAGCCAAGCCACCCTGTGATAGAGGAAACTCGGGAAAAGGCACAGTTTGAACGGTGCCGAGGAGGGCGGGCTGATCTGACGCAGAGCCGGGATCCTTCTCCCGTGTGCCGTCGCCTCTTGATTCGGGCATCTCGACCACGAGGGGTCCCGGCTACCGGGCCATGTTTGAATAGTGGCCCATGCGTCCCACTTCCCTGCCGTGCAAAGCTAAGGGCCTCTGAAAAGGCCCTGAGGGTTTGCAGGGGACGCCTTAGAATTCCGCCATCAGACATGGGAAATGCAGGAGGGGGTTTGCGTGTGCAGGCTGGAAGGGCTCCATGGGTCCCTTCTCTTCCTGAGCCTCAGTTTCCCCACCCATCCACTGGCGATAATGTGACCTGACTCAGAGAGCTGCCCGGGTTTGGGGGGAGGTCTGCTGTGGGGTCCCTCACAGTAGGATTGGCAGAGTTCAGGGAGAAGCACAGAAGCTCTTAGGACAGAGTAAGTTCTCAGAACTCAGAACTCAGGTTTGCTGAGTGAGATCACAGAACATGAGCCTTGGAGGAGGTGCTCAGTGAAGCTTAACTGTCTTCCTTCTGCAGCAAAGAGACTGTGGTGGTTTCAAGAGACCCCTGTGTGGGGAGGGTGCTGCCAGCCTTCACATGGCCCAACAGCCTGGCCGTGCCATCTGCCCCAGGACCTTGGCACGTGCCAGCCTGAGAACTGTTGCCTCTGTACTGTTCTGGACTAGAGGTGGGAACAGGTGGCTTGGGGAGCTGAGTGGCCAATCGAAGCTGAGATTTGTGGCTGATGTCATCTGTTTCTTGGATATCAGAGGGGTGGCCATGGCGAAGCAGGCGACCAATGCTGAGACCTCAAATCACCTTGCATTGCAATGGCAGCTGATCTCAGATGTCTGTCACAACTTGCTTGCCTGCATCTAGAAGTTCAGGGTCAGGAGCTCTGAGCACCCATATGTCAATGCTTAGCTGGCTTCGCACAGCTCCCCTGAGGTGCCCAGACACCTGCTAGAGGCTTTTCTCTGTAGGCTTCTAGAAGGCCTCTCTGGACGAGCTGGGAAAGGAGGCCAGGCCCTTCTACCTCTGGCTCTGTGCTCTTTTGGAAGCCCCTCGGAGAACCCTTCCGGTCAGCTCTCTCCAAAATGCCAGTCCAAGGTCGGTACCTTTCTTTCTTCTCCTGCGCCCTGACCTGGTCACGACGTCGCTGTCCTGTGTCCAGGTCACATCAGGCCTACGGTGTTTTCTGAAGTGGGAGCTCTTCCCAGAACCCCAAGTTATACATGAAAACAGCGACCCTCCCTGGGGCCCCCTGGGCGTGAGGCTACCTTGGCTCTCCATGTGTGGAGGGCAGTGCAGAGCCCACGGCCACTCTGCAAGAACCGCATCTCACCCGCAGAGCTAAGATTGGTGCACGAGAATAGTGCCGGGTGGTTTACGCTAAATGCCAAGTGAGTGGTTAAGAGGCAGCGAAGGCCATGTGGAGTCAAATATGGGTTCCGATCCTGCCCGGGCCATTCATTAGCCGTGAGGCTCTGAGCAAACAAGGCCGTAAAGCTGCCTGGGCCTCCGTTTGCGCACCTGAAAACTGGGATGGTAGTAACTGCTTTGTAGGATTCTTCTAAGCACTAGATAGAAGTGATGGAGGTAAAGGAGCCTGGTGCGCGGCCTCCGTGGTTACAGGTGTCGCTCTGGTCGGTGTGTTGGCACCAAGCTGGGCCCCTGAGCTTGTCTCACTGGCCAGCTGAGCTGGTTGGGGGTGAGTCCGCCGCTCCTCTGGGCATCACGGGGACCCCAGAGCACCCGGCCCCTGGGCCTGAAGGACTCAACTCCTGAGTGTGGACTTTTAAGCGCAGGAGGGTTTGGGGAAGGGGGTGGAACCCGGGAAAAGGTCAGGGGGCACACAGCTCTGGGGGTGTTCTGGGGCCGCAGCTGAGAAGGGCCCGGGACCCTTTGGTGCCCTACGAGGGGCCTTCTTGGACACCGTGTGACCTGCCCGAGAGGGAAACAAGTCCAGCTGTGGGCTGGAAAGGCCGAACCCCCTTCTCGGCCGAATTCTTGGGGAGCTCGACCTCCTTCTGGGAGACACTCCAGTCTGGAACAGTCAGAGCAAATGACAAAACCAACGCTCAGGGAATTCCGGATGGGACCCTGCCGTTGCAAAAGCGCATAGCAGAGAACCCGTGGGGACCTAACAAATTGCTTTTGTGTTGCTGCTGCTGTTTATCCTTTGCCGGGGTTTGCGTGGTGCTTGTGTGGAGGTGGTCCCCTGTGGCCGTCGAGAGCGCATCGCTCTCTCAACCTGTGGCCGCGGTCACATCACAGATGACTGGGTTCTGAAGGACAGCAGGCAGCATTGCTCGGCATGAAGGTCAAGAACAGCAGGACCAGATCCCCCAAAGCCCCCTGTGCAGCCTCAGCCACTACGCCTGCCCCAAGGGCACCCGCACCCCCGATGTTCCGCTGGCGTTTGAGCTTGGTCTGCATGTGCCTTGCGCATCTGGCTTCTTTCACCCCGCGCTTCGTATAGGAACCCCTGTATGGCTGTTTGTGGCTGCTTGTTCATTCTGGTTGCTGCCGGGTGGCATTTCCCAGCCCCGGTGCGGTTGGCATTTGGGGCCGGGAAATCCTCTGTTGTTGGAGGTCAGGACTGTATTGTGCGTTGAAGGATGAGCATCCCTGGTCCCCACCCAGCACGTTGTGACAACTCATAATGTCCCCGACACGGCCAGGTGTTCTCTGGGGGTGCAGAATTTCCCCTGATTGCCGGATTGAGAACACCCGCTACGGAGCATTCTACGGAATGATTACGTCACAACTTTTCTATACACCGGATTGTTTCTGGCACCTGTGGCTGCTACGAACTCAGATGCTGTGAGCGTTCTCAGATGCATCTTTGTTGGACATGGGCGCTCACTTCTGTTGGGTGTGCAGGAGGGAATTGTGGGGTTATCAGGCAGGCATATGCTTAGCTTTAATAGGTAGTGCTTAATGGTTTTCCACAGTGGCTGTACCAGTTTGTACCTCCCACCGAGAATATCTGGGTTCTGGCTGTTCCGCATTCTCACCGCGAGCACTGAGTTTTTATTTTGCATTTCTCAGAGGTTAAGCAACTTGAAATATGGATCCTGGCCACTTGGACATCCCCTTAATGAAGTGCCAGTTCAGGTCTCTTGCTCATCCTTCTATAGGATTGTCTGCCTTTTTTTTTTTCTTATTGATTTGTAGCAGCTCTTTATATATGATGGGTAAAAGTCCTTTGTCAGATATTTGCATTGCAAAAATCTTCTCTCAGTCTATGGACTCAAATTTTTTACAGCTTGAGGCAATCTGTGCCCCCCCCCCCCCAGTCTAACTCCCTGGTGCACTTGACTACTGTTACTTGTTCAAGTATCCCTTTTCCAAAACAATGAACATCATAAGGGCAAAGGCTATGTCTCTGCTTTGTTCACCTTAGAACCCCCAACACAGGGCTTGGTGCAGAGCACATACAAGATATTTGTGGAGGGAAAGAACTCTTGCAGCCTAAGGCTTCCAAGTACTTTGGCGATTATTGATTCCCAGGCAGCTTGGTAAAAAGCGCAGAGACCGAGGCACCTGCGTGCTTCTCCGCTCCCCCACCCCCCACCCCCAAGTCACAGCCAACTCTGGAGTCTGTCTGTCTTTCCTTTGCCAGCTGGAAGTCTGCCCACCTGCACTTGCCCTGAGGGAGACGGAGGCCTCTCCTGGAGAAGTCACATTTTAATTAACTTCCCCTGCAGTCACCAGAGAGGCCACATCATTTTCATAAACAAATGAGAAGCCAGAGCTTTGTCTGCAGCTCAGAGTGAGTCTTGCGGAAGGAATTCAAAACAAACCACCCGACAGAGGCCCCCGTGCACTTGCCTGGGACTCAGAACTCCATCCCTCTCGGGGGAAGCGGGGGCCCTGGGATTTGAGAGGGAAAAAGAGGGAGAACCATGCATAGATGAGAACTGATAAGAGTCTCCATGGAGACATTTCCTTCCTTCCTTCCCTCGTTCATTCAGCCCCTATTTCCTAGCCTCTCAGCCATGCTGGGCGCAGGGTAAAAAAGAGGTGGGAATGAGGGGGTCCATGGGGCGCAGAGGGGCAATCTCGGCACCTTCTACTCAGTTTTGCTGTGAACATAAAATTGCTTTAAAATTTAAGGTCTGTTTTAAAAAAAAGACTAAAAAAGTTAACCTTAAAATAAATAAAGACGGAGAGACAGTCCATCAGAGGAGACCGACATCGAACTGATCGTGGTGCAATTAACGACTTAATTACGCGGCTGTGTAATTTCTAATGGCTTTACTGAGACATGATTCACGTACCATACGACTTGCCCAGATAACGCGTACAGCGCAATGGCTTTCAGCACATTCACTTGTGCAGTCGTCACCACCATCCACGTTAGGACACCTCATAGCCATCACGCCTCCCAGCCGTAAGCAACATTACTCTACTTTTCCTCTCTGTGGATTTGCTATTTGAGACCTTTCGTGTAAGTGGAACCATGCAGTGTGTGGTCCGGTGTGATGGACTCCTTCCCTGAGCGTCATATTGTCAAGGCCCATCGGTGCTACTGAGGTACTACTGCATACGTTTGTAAGTGCCCTGTGGGTAGAGCTCAGGGCCCTGAGGGGCCGTTTAACAAAGGAAGTTGTCTGGACTGAAGGCAACCTGGGAGGGCTTCCCAGAGGAAGAGGTTTTTAAACTCAGGCATTTATTGAGCATCTGCTATAAGCCACCAGGAAAAGGAAGGCAATAAAAGCCATGGTTCCAGCCACGTAGGAATTTATAATCTGGACAGACTGACTCGTTAGTGTTTGTTGAACCGGTGGATCTGAGTGTGGGCTGGAGGCAGACAGCTCGGGTTCGAGTCCCAAATCGGCCACTTCTACTCTATGGCCTTGTGCAAACTGTTTGACCTCACTGTTTGCCTCAGCTTCCTCATCTGAGAAATGGGGATAGTGATGGGTTCTGCATGAGAGGAGCACAGGAAGAACTGAATATCGTATCTGGAACAAGTCAGAACTTAGCACATGGTCAGAACTCAGCACCCAGTCAGAACTCAGCACAGTCAGAACTTTGCACACAGAACTCAGCACGGCCTCACGGAAGCACCGTACAGGACAGGACCTCTG
Organism: Hyaena hyaena; assembly: GCF_003009895.1. NCBI lineage: Eukaryota > Metazoa > Chordata > Mammalia > Carnivora > Hyaenidae > Hyaena > Hyaena hyaena. Next base: position 515,299 of record NW_024080670.1, on the reverse strand, counting down.
ACCTCAGGCCGCTGCTACTTGAAAGAGAGGCTGTGTAATCTTTTTTTTGTTTTTTAAGCTTATTTATTTTTGACAGAGAGAGAGAGAGAGAGGGGAGCCCCAGCAGGGGAGGGGCAGAGGGAGGGGGACAGAGGATCCGAAGCGGGCTCTGTGCCGACAGCAGAGATCCTGATGCAGGGCTCGAACTCACAAACCGTGAGACCATGAGATGCTGACCTGAGCCACAGGCAGACGCGTAACCAACTGAGCCCCCAGGCGCCCCGAGAGAGGCCGTGTAACCTAATGATTAAGACCCCCGGCTGGAGGCCTGTGAAACCCAGCCCATGCGTTAGGGCCGTGGATCACGAGAACAGAAAGGGGGAGTCACGTGGTTGGTGACCCAGCAGTTCTGTCCCTATGACCCCCTTCTGTCCAGCCACCGGGAAGGTGATGGGGGGCCTTGTTACCATCCCCCACGGCCGGTGAGGATTCAAGGAGCATCGACACCCTCACGGGCGACCCTGACAGTGAGGCAAGCCCTCTTTGGTAGGAGTGGAGTCAGGTAGGGAAGATGGCCCCTCCTTGAACCGGGGCCTCCGGGGGAATCTCTGCGAACCAGGCCTCCCAGTGCATCCGCTGGGGCGACTCGCTTCCAGCGCCGGCCAGGCTAGACCCCAAATGCCGCCGCTCAGGGCAGGGCCTGCTGCGCGCCCCTCCCATCGCACACGTTCACCGCCGCTTTCAGGGCCTCGGGGGTCCTCCTGACCCCGCTCACTGTCCCTTATCACGAGCACACCAGGCAAGCTTTTCCAGTCATGTCTCGATGCCCAGCGCCCCCTGCGCTCACTCGGGGAGGGCTCTACCACCCACACCCTGGGAGCCCTGAAGGTCACGCCCAGGGCCTGCAGCGTCCCGTCGATTCCTGTTGCTGAACTTGGCAGGATGCGGTTGGTCTGAGATCCCGCTCCCCTCACCTTGGCTGTCTGTCTTGCCCCACGCAGGCGGAACTTGGGAAGCCCCGGGAAAGAAGTTGCAGTCTGCCTGGGATTGATTTCAATTACGGACTCTACATCCGGGGGCTGGATGGAGGGGTCCCTGAAGGTGAGCACGCGTGCCTTGGAGCCCCCAGCGGGGAGGGGCGGGAACTCTCAACCTAGGTCGGCCACTTGGTGGCTGGGAAAGAGCCGAAGAGTCGCGGGGTCTGCCCCACAGCGTGATTCTGGTGGAAGCCACAGTCTGGGCTTGGCCGAGATGGGGAGGCCCGTGCAGGGTCCAGGTCTAAGGTGCTAGGGCAACAGCGTGGGCCCCAGCCAGTGTGGACCCTTGACCCCAGACAAGAGACTGTGCCCTGTCCTGTTTGAGCTCCGAGCACAGAAGGGGCTCAGGACCAACCTTCTGATGGCCCTGAGGAGGTAAAGGCCAGGTGAACCTGGCTCTACTTGGGTGCCCCCCCCGGGATCTCTGGGAACCCCGACTGCTCCCTTCCCAGCAGGCCACGCAGGGCCGTCACACAGCAGGCTCTGGGGTAACGGAGGCGAGGGTGCCCCAGTTTGTTCTCGGTCAGGTGATTGCTTTACTTCGCCTACTGACCGCTGTGCCCTGGCTCCGTCCCCCCTGCCCTCAGCCATCGGACACTGGAACGTGTTTAAGCAGCAGCCCACGTGCCCCCACGAGCTGACCCGGGACTACATCGCCATGAACCGTGGGGCAGTGAAAGCCGGCCTGGTAACCGCCCGGGAGAACCTCCTCTACCGCCAGCTCAACGACATTCGCATCAGTGACCAGGATGACCGACGCATCAAGAAGGAGGTGCCCTCTCTCCCTCCAAACATGACGTTTGGGGTCATGTCACGGTAAGTGGCCGGCACACAAGGCTCTGTCCCTCACCGTGGGGCCGGAGGGCGCTCAGTGGTGACCAAAGTGGGGAACAGTGGGCGACGTGACTTGGGACTCCAGGCAGGGGGTGGCGCCCCAGGCCTGGCCAATCACTGTAGCTCACAGACCTGAGTTGCAGTGATCGGCTCAGCAGCAGACACGTGACCCATGCCCCGACTCTAGGATGCAGGACATTCTCTAAAAGTAGGATGCAGGGGCGACCGGGTGGCTCAGCAGGTTAAGTCATAATCTCGCCATCATGGGTTGGAGCCTGGCATCAGGCTCCATGCAGACACAGGCGCCTGCTTGGGAGTCTCTCTCTCAATCTCTCTCTCTCCCAAAATAAATAAGTAAACATTAAAAAAAAGTAATGGGGTGCCTGGGGGGCTCAGTCAGTTAAGCATCTGACTTCAGCTCAGGTCATGATCTCGCAGTCCATGAGTTCGAGCCCCGCATCGGGCTCTGTGCTGACAGCTCAGAGCCTGGAGCCTGCTTCCAATTCTGTGTCTCCCCCTCTCTCTCCGTCTCTCTGCAGCGAAAACCACTGATGTTCGATATAGCAGGGCTTCCTAACCCACGCTGTGTCACAGCACAAAAAATCACTGGTGTTTATACCTTGCACTATGCAAATAAATAAGTACCCACAGCTAGTAACAAGTGGCCTGCGGCCACGAAGCCCCACCCAGATGCCCGTGACAGAGAAGCCAATATCTTGGTCCATCCGTGTGGCAGTGTCACTGACAGTCTGTCCCCGACCTCTTTCCCATCCCCCACCCACTGTACCTGGATATGCGTCTTCCTCTGGCGCTCCCACCTTACTTTATTATCGCGGTTGTTATTATTATCATGATTGGTGATGGTTCCTTCTTTATTTTTTATTTTTTCTAATTATTTTCTTTTTTTAAATGTTTTTTTATTTATTTCTAGGAGAGAGAGAGAGAGACAGTGTGAGCAGGGGAGGGTCAGAGAGAGAGGGAGTCACAGACTGAAACAGGCTCCAGGCTCCGAGCTGTCAGCACAGAGCCCGACGCGGGGCTCGAACCCACGAACTGCGAGATCATGACCTAAGCGAAAGTTGGACGCTTAACCGACTAAGCCACCCAGGCGCCCCTATTTTTTCTAATAATTTTCTTTTTTTTTAAATATTTTTATTTATTTCTGGGAGAGAGAGAGAGAGAGACAGCGTGAGCAGGGGAGGGTCAGAGAGAGAGGGAGACACAGACTCTGAAATAGGCTCCAGGCTCCGAGCTGGCTGTCAGCACAGAGCCTGACGCGGGGCTCGAACCCACGAACCGCGAGATCATGACCTAAGCGAAAGTCGGACGCTTAACCGACTAAGCCACCCAGGCGCCCCTCTAATTATTTTCCATTGTGGTAAGATTTACTATTTTTTGTAAGTTTTTATTTATTTATTTTGAGAGAGAGCGAGCATGAGTCTGAGTGGTGGGGGGTAAGGGGAGAAGTGAGAGAGAGAGAGAAGCCCAAGCAGGATCCAGGCTTCCAGGGAGGCGCCTCACGCGGGGCTTGACCTCACAAACCATGAGCTCATGACCTGAGCCGAAGTCAAGAGTCAGTTGCTTAACCGACTGATCCACCAGGCGCCCCAAGATTTGCTATTTTTAAACGTGCAGCTCAGTGGCATTAAGGACATTCACGCTGCTCTGCAGCCAACACCACCCTGCATCTGCAGACCTTTCTTCATTCCGGACTGAAACTCAGTCCCCATTACGTGGTCTCTATTCCTCCCGTCCCTCGGCTCTCCGCACCCACTGCTCCGTGTTCTGTGTCTACGATTGACTACCGTGGACACCACATCTAACTGGAATCGTGCAGAATTTGCTCTTTCATTTCCGGCCCGTTCCACTTAGCGTAGCGCGTGTCCGAATTCCCTTCCTTTTCAAGGCTGAAGACCGTCCCATTGTGTGGATACGCCACATTTCGTTTCTCCGTGTGTCCGTCGATGGGCATTTGGCTTGTGTCCACCTTTAGGCTATGGTGAACAGAGCTGTGAACGTGGGTGCGCACGGCTCTGTGGGAGTCCCTGCATTCGGTTCTTCTGGGTCCACCCACGAGTGGCGCTGCTGAGACTCCAAGCTTCGTGTTTCGAGGAAGTGCCATCGTGTTTTCCTCAGTGGGAACTGCCATTGTCGGGGTCGCCTTCCCCTGCCTGTTCCCGCCAGGCGCCGAAACCTGCTCGTTCTCCAGAATCCAGCTCCACGTCATCTCTGCGGTAAAGCTCTCCCAACGTCCCGTGGCCTCAACGGCGCAACCTCTCTCTCACCTGAGATGCATTTCCACTCGCCAGCCCTCAAAACGTGGACGGCGACACTAGAGGCACATTGGAAAGCCACTTCTGGACCGGATTAACAAATCCTCGGCACGCCGCCCTTCCTCCACCTTTGAAATGATGCCCTAAAGTCAGTCCCTCAAAGGCAAGGTTTCCGCAGGCTGCCCGGAGTGCAGAGGGACAGGGGGACACGGTGCGCTAGATCGCTGGGCTAGCGCGGGCTGCCTGGGGACCTTGTTCCAGCAGGTCCCCGTGTTTTCCTCCAGGGCTTCTATTTCCCGACCCGTCAGTAGGCTCTCAGAGCGGTAACTCCGCCAGCAGGGGACTCCCAGGTTACGTTTGGTCTCTGTCAGTTTCCCTTCCTTTTCCCCCAAAAGCCAGTGCGGGAGGCGGGTGGGGTTACTTCCCTGGTTCAGGCAGGGAGAACTTGACCGACCTCCCTAAGCTGGGTTCTCAACCCCGTGTGCTTATATTTAAAAATAAAATTCTAGAAGACACAGGGCATTAGCCGTCACCTGGATCAAAGCCATTATTGGAAAGAAGAAAGCAGGGGCATCTGGCTGGTTCAGTCGGCGGAGCATGGGACTCTGGACCTCGGGGTCCTAAGCTCGAGCCCTATGCTGGGTATAGAGCCTACTTCATAAAAATAATAAATAGAATAAATAAAAGGAAGCAGCCATGCAGAGAGGTGAAGAGACTTGCCCAAGGTCACGCAGCAACTTGGGACCAGACAAGAGCCAGATCTAGAGCCAGGTGGGCGGACTCGCCGTCCAGTGCTCATTCTCATACACTCGTCTCCTTGGGACTGAGGTACCGTGCAAACAGCCACAGTTTCCAGCCCCGGGGCTGCCTTCTTCCATGTACAATGGAAAAGCTTAAGTCAGCTGGGCTCAGAAAGGACGTCCATTATCATCTGGCTTTCAATATAAAATCTTAAATTGCTATAAAACCGAGTGGCTACAATTTGAGGGTAAGGACGTGATGAAGCACGGGCTATATCCTCTGTGATGGTAAATGGGCTTTGCATATGCAAATTGAATGGATTTTAAAATGGTATTTAATGACAATTTTCGTAGCAGACGTTAACATTAATTGCACAAAAATGAAAATGCTGCATTAGGTTGCTGTTAGCAGCAAATATCGGGGCCATAAAGCTTTATCTTTATCAACAGCAGCCCTTTCTCATGTGTCAGGGTGGCCCGGCAAATTGCAAGCAAAAGGGCTTTTACGGAACAAAAATATCCCCCACAGCGGGCCCAAATCAGCATCAATTTTGCTTTATTTCTTCGTAAATGGAGGTTAAATGGCTGCTGGAAAGGCTTTTACTGAGATGCCCAACAAGAGTGCAGAGCCCCTCACCCCCCCAGCCTCAGGAGGAGGAGCAGTTAAATCTCGGTCGCCCCACTCCGTAATGGGGCTATTACTTTGAAGTTATGGGGCCGAGGCCCATTTTCTAATGATCACCTTTTACAAGCCTCAATTGCATTTATTTCTTTACTTTAAAAGCATGTTAAAAACACATACACACACACACAAAACAAATCTGATTACACACGACTACCCGAGGAGTTGTTGGGGCCGATTTGGCCCAACAAATAAGTAGACAAACAAATGAGTGTCATTTGTACTCGCAACTACACATATGTTGAAGAATAATAATAAAGTCCCATCTCAGACTGAGTACGTGGAAAACTCACTCTAAGCTGGGGACGCTCACAAGTGCGCTCACTTTTATCACCAGATAAAACTCTGGGGGCGCCTGGGGGGCTCAGTCGGTTGGGCATCCGACTTCGGCTCAAGTCATGATCTCGCGGTTTGTGGGCTGAAGCCCCACGTTGGGCTCTGTGCTGACAGCTCAGAGCCTGGAGCCTGCTTCGGATTCTGTGTCTTCCTCTCTCTCTCTGCCCTTCCTATGCTTGTGCTCTGTCTCTAAAAAATAAATACACATTTAAAAAATTTAAAAAATATGTTTTTAAACCCAGGCACCTCGTAAGTTGCCATATTCACAAAGCCAGGGATTTCATATTTTAAAAACCTGGATTTCCCGCTTCTCCTAAAAAGTCAGAAGCCCGGGGGCGCCTGGGTGGCTCAGTCAGTTAAGCTCCTGACTCCGGATTTCGATTCGGGTCACGATCTCACAGTTCGGGAGATAGAGCCCCGCGTCGGGCTCTGCGCTGACAGCCCGGAGCCTGCCTGGGATTCTGTCTCCCCCTCTCTCTGCCCCTCCTCCACTCACTCTCTCTTTCAATAAATAAAAGATCAGAAGCCCCGGCACCCTGGGTGGGCACTCAGGCACCAGGGGCTGGAGCTGAGAGGCAGCGCCCCCTTCAGGACAGATCCCATTACCTCTTCCCCGCCCAGCCTGGCTTCTCCCGTGTTTGCTGTCTGTCTGGTCCCGGTGGCCCCTGAGATGGCAGCTGCTGGTGTCAGCTGGTCAGCCTCTCTCTGTCCTCTGACAAAGGTCGGGGCCACCACTCAGAGAAGCTGTTCTGAGCTGAGTTTACGTGGCAGGCGTTGTGTGCATGTAATCGCTGCTGCTAATACCAGTCCTGTGAGGCAGGTATTGTGCCTCCGTCTGTCATTTGCTTCGCAGACCAGGAAAGGGGCCGTCGGGCCCCGCTTACGGCTGCAAGGTGCCGAAGCTGGGTTCGTTCCCCATCTGGCTGGCCAGCTTTGAGGACCACCCCTCTAGGATCAGGCAGCCGGAGAGACCCTGGGCCTGATCGCCTTGCCGTTGCACCGTCAAATCTCAGACTCCGAGTCGGGGAAGGATTTTAAATTCTTACACCCGCGTGCAGGGCTAAAACGCGGATCTCCAAGCACGCAGCGACCCAAGGTCCATAAACAGATATGTCTGGAGGCCAGAAATGTAACTATTAAAGAAGCAATTATTGATGCATTTTAATAAGCATTTGCAATGTTCCCATGCCCCTGGCACATCTTAATTGTTACTGCTCCTAATTGGTCCAACACCATTGATTGTGATGAGTCAGGGATTGGCGGGAGGGGAGGAGCCGCAGGAGCCCGGCAGCAGCTGGCGCTCCTGGAAGATTCCGGGTGCCCAGGGCTCTACCACTGTCCTGCCCGGGAGCCTCATGCCACACACAAGGCAAGGAGGCTAGCGGGGGGATCCATCACTCAGCCAATAAGCAAACAGCCCCCCACATGCTGTGTGTGACATGCGCCCGATGAAAGGTAGCCCCTGCTCTGAGCTACTAATGGCAACGACGCTTCGTTGGTATAATTACGTGTCAGGCATCCTGAGCCTCCTCGGATGCATCTTGTCCTTAAATCACTCTGAACAGCTCAGTGAGTGGCCCTCTTGGAATTCCTACGTGCCCGTCTCGCAAAAGAAGAGACAGAGGGTCAGAGAGGTGCAGTTATTTGTCCCTGGCTGTGCTGCCCTTGCACTGGTGACCGTGGCCGTGATCTGCTTGCCTCACAAACACGAGGATGGAGGCAATACAGGGAATTTCTCCACACCAGAGGGCCTGAGACAGAATGTATGTATACACTATACGGAGAGAGTGTACGGCCATCCCGTCTGGGTTTTTCCTAAAGCCTTAAACCTGATCTGAGACACACTGAGCTTTCCTTTCCATGCGCCCCTCCCTTCCCCTTCCCGTTTAGTGGCTCCCCACTTCCTGATAGACAGACTCCATGATGGGGCATCTAGAAGCTTCCCTGCCCTGGATGCTCCAAGCCTGCTGTGCTCCCCTCCGTATCCTCGGTGCTGACCACAGTGCCCTTGCTGCAGAGGCCCTTGGTGAATCCTCGCCAAATGAACGCACGAACAAGTGGTCGCCCTGGAATCCGAAAGGGAAGCCGGCAGCAACGTGCAACTTCGGTGGGACGGCTCATCCACCAATTAGGCGCATCTAGACCCACCCCCACCCTGGTGCCGAACACGTTTAGACCACAGGGAAATGAGAAACGCAAGAAAGGCAGGAAGTGCGACCAGCCCACCGTGTGTCCGCGGCTGCTGGCCCAGCTATCAGATACATCTTCAGCCTGACAGTGACAAATGTGAAGGATGGAGGAAATTTTACAGGCTGTTAAAAAATGTTTGCCGCCTGGCAGGTTTTTTGAATCTTTCTGCCAAGCTGATTTATTTTACAAATTTACAATGGGCCCGTCAATCACTCCAGGTTATTTTTTTTCTCCTGGAGCTGACGGCCAAAATCCGAGCCGCCCACCCAAACTCCTATAAAATAATAATAAGCCCCTTCCCAGACGACTGTCCCAGGATGCAAGACAGTTTCTGAACGGGGAGACCAGCTCCTGTTTTATGGGTGGCCTGAAACCCAGCTGAAGGCAGTGGGACTGACCACAAGGGGGAGCGTGTGGGTCTCGCAAAGACCCTCCCCGCCTCACCCCTAGCCTGAACTGCACATCCAGCCGGCAAAGGGGCTCTGGGCCGACCTGCTCCCAACGCTGACGGTAGCTTTCCCGGACGCTGGGCTCCTGGAGGCCAGGGACAGTGTCAGTGTTGTGCACTGCTACATCATCAAAGCCAGGGACAGAGTAGGCACTCAGTAAGTACTTGGTGAGGAGAAATATGGTTCAGGGTCTTTGAAGGCTTTGAGACCGAGTAATTGAAAGTAAACTCACAGTCCATTTGAGACCAGAGAGACGATGGTGAAGCCAGGGTCCTGCGTCGTTTGACAGACTCTGCTGTGTTTCCTGGTGGCTGACGTTACGAATCAGTATCGTGGTCGTACTGTCCCAAAGAGCGAGTGTGTCCCGTGGCCTCATTAATAGAAGTAGCAAGTAGGGCGCCTGGGGGGCTCCGTCGGTTAAGCGTCCGACTTCGGCTCAGGTCACGATCTCACAGTTCGTGGGTTCGAGCCCTGCGTGGGGCTCTGTGCTGACAGCTCAGAGCCTGGAGCCTGTCTTTGGATTCGGTGTCTCCCTCTTTCTCTGACCCTCCCCTGCTCACGCTGTCTCTCTCTTTCTCAAAAACAAATAAAACATTAAAAAAAATTTTTTTAAATAATAGAAGTAGCAAGTCCAGAACAAAGGAGTTTACCTTCCTGCTCTGTTCCGAGGCTCAGGTCCCACTTGGAGCATCAAGTTAAAAAATAGGAGGCATCGTGCATTCAAGGAACGTCCACAGATAGCAAAGTGTCCGGAGATAGCAGGATGGTGGGTGGGATGAGGGACAGAAACCGCGCTGTACAAACGTGATGAGAAACGAGGACAGTGGAGGGGCTTTTTCCTCAAAGACTTGAGAGAGTAAAACAGAGCCCGGGGTGTGTTGGGAGAGCAGGCTGGTGGCTGACATCGCAGAGCCCTCGCTAAGTCCTGACCGGTGCGTCATCGCACTAAATCCTAACAACTCTATCAAGTAGGGACTGGTACCCCATCTTATAGATGAGGAGACTGAGGCTCGGAGAGTCGCTTGCCCCAGGCCGCGGGGCCAGTTGGTGACAGAGCCAGGATCTGAGCAACATCTCCCACCCACGGCCTGCGCGATTCCAGGAGACCCAGCCCGACCCCGGGTGAGGAGATCATTTCTCATCCTGAGTCGCGTCCCCGATGCCCCCGAGTCCCAGCGAGTCCCAGGCAGCGGGATGGCGGCCACGACCAGGAGCTACAGCGACTGACAGCGGAAACCGAGGGGCACTTACGGGGGACACGGCCTCCTACAGAGTAACTCGGTGCCTCCCCGCAGCCCAGCGCCTCCGTCTGCCCTCGAGGACACTGAGGCCGGGGGAGGTTCTGTCCTTTCGCAAGATGTCACAGGTGGAATTGGATCCGCAGGGATTTGGGCCCAGGCGGTTTACTCCAGGACCCTCAGACTTGGGCAGAGGTGTTGGCTGGCACCCCAAATCGCTGCCAGGCCGCAGCCTGGGACACCCCAAACTATGTCCCACAACGGTTCCCCTCCCCCGCCCGGGTCAGGGGCAGCCTGCTTCATGGACCTGACCTGCAGGCCTTTTGTTAAAACCGGTCCAGGCAGGGAGACGTGGCTGGGAGGAGGTGGGGGGCGCCCATCGTCTCCCCGCTCCTCTCCGGCACCCCTGCCATAACCTCTCCCACCGCCCCAAACTCCCGCTCACTCCCCCCTCCAAGGCGGCTTTGTTGCCAGATCCAGGAATGAGACATTTTTCATGCTTTGCCTTTCTTTCCCCTCTCGCCTCTCCTGCGGCCCAGACAGAGATTTATTCCCGGCCCGAGGCTCTCGGCATTCGGAGCAGGGAGGGCTTAGGGAGGCGCTGATGGGCCCATAATGGATAGGGCTGTGCTCCCCCGGGGCCTGGCCCTCCCGAACCCCATCCATCAGGAGCAGCTCGGTGCCAGGGTCAGCGCTAACGAGGCCGCAGGCCTCCCCCTGGGGGCCTCCCCGGCTCACGGCTCCCGCTTTTGATTTTTCCAGAGCTGGGCGGCGCCTGCCTGCATCTCTGGGCAAAGCGTGAGGGTGGGCCCGGCGCCCGGCTCCGCGGCCCCAGTCGGGATGCAGTCGGAGGGCTTTGCTGGGCTGCGGCTGGCTCTGCCCCTCTGTGACACGGTGGCCCCTGCGACCTGGGGCACGGAGGAGCTGGTCCTTGCTGCGGCGGGGAGAGCCAGGCTTCAAGCCCAACTCGTCGCTGTGCAAGACCCCAAGAAGAAGAATTCAGAGTCGGGGGGTGCCTGGGTGGCTCAGTTGGTTAGGCGTCCGACTTTGGTTCAGGTCATGATCTCAAGGTTCATGGGTTCGAGCCCCCACATCGGGCTCTGTGCTGACAGCTTGGAGGCTGGAGCCTGTTTCAGATTCTGTGTCTCTCTCTCTTTCTCTCTGCTCCTCCCCTGTTTGCTCTCTCTCTCAAAAATAAATAAAACATTAAAAATTAAAAAAAAAAAAAAAAAGAATTCAGAGTAAGAATGTCCCTGAATACGTTGCATCCAGGGGCCAACTCAGTCCCTTTCCCTCTGGAGGCGAGATGGAGGCGGGCATTCAAGCCAGAAAGCCAGGCGCCTGCATTAGATTCGAGTGATAATAATACCGGCTTCCGTTTCCTTAGCCCCTCCGGGCCAGGCAAGGGGACAGGCGCTCTGTGCACAGCCGTTTACGTGACCTTCACAATCACCCATTCGTGGCCACCTGCTTTCTACACTTGGGGAAACTGAGGCCGGAGACCCTTGTCTGTGATCCTGTGGCCGGAAAGCGGGGTTTGACCTCACAGGTCCTGTCTGCTGCTTCTGTCCCGTACAGCGTGTTCACGCAGAGCCAGCCCGTGTTTCGGAAACAGAGAGGAAGCGGGACACAAGCTAACACACAGCCACAGCGATGGATGTGGTGCCTGATGTTTCTGGGCAGGCAGGGCAGAGGGCCCGGGGGGACTTGGGGCGCTGCCTGGCCTTGCTCACTGTGGTATCCTCAGCGCCTCGCACAGGCCTGGGACACAGTAGGTGCTCAATAAGTGCATGTTGCCTTACTGCATGAGAGAGACTAGTTGGCTTGATGGTGACCCATCCCCAACTTGGAAACAGCCATCCCGTGAGGTGAGCAGCTCTTTCCCGGGCGTGGGCTTGTCGAGACGGAGCCTTGGCTCTCAGCGTCCTGAGGCTTCTGTAACAGCTCAACACAAACCTCGTGGCTGAAAACACAGAAATGTCTTCTCTCCTTACGTGGAGCCCAGAAATCTGAGCTCGAGGCATCACGGGGCCCCATTACCTCCGACGGTTCTAGGCTCTAGCCCCTGTCAGCTTCTGGCGGCCCTGGGCGCATCTGGGCTTGTGGCTGCACCCTCCAGGCTCCGCTCAGTGCCTGTGTCTCTGGACACAGCGGAATGGCCCGTGTCACCCAAATAATCCAGGGTGAGCGGACCTCAAGATCCCAAAGCTAGTTCCATCTGCAAAGGCTCCTTTTCCAAATGAGGTCACATTCGTGGGTTCTGGGGCTCAGAATGAGGACATATCATCATCAAGGTGTCTTACCACAGAATCAGAGAGCCCTGCATTTTAGTCACCATGGGGTTTTGAGGAAACTATCTTTATTACTCTTTTTTAAAGTTTGTTATTTTGAGAGAGAGAGAGAGAGAGTGCCAGGGAGGGGAGGGACAGAGACGGAGGGAGAGAGAGAGTTCCCAAGCAGGACCCATGCTCTCAGGGCAGAGCCCGACATGGGGCTCGAACTCACAAACCGTGAGATCATGAGCTGAGCCGAAGTCTGGCCCCTTAATCGGCCAAAAGATGAGAGGTATCAGTGCTCCCTGGAGGAGCAAATATTTTACCACTCCTTTCTGTGTTCCTTAGATAACTCTCCAGAAACACAGGAAAGTTCAGACGCTTCATATCAACTCCGTGGATCTGCCACTCAGATGGAGCAGATTTAACCACTTGGCCGTATTTGCACCTGAGGCTTTTTTTAAAAAAAATTATCATTAAAGAAATAAAATAGAACTCGGGGCACCTGGGTGGCTCAGTTGGTTAAGCGTCCGACTTCAGCTCAGGTCATGATCTTGCAGTTCGTGGGTTCAAGCCCCGCGTCGGGCTCTGTGCTGACAGCTCGGAGCCTGGAGCTGCTTCGGATTCTGTGTCTCCCTCCCTCTCTCTGCCCCTCCCCTTCTCGCGCTCTCTTTCTCTCTCAAAAATAAACATTTAAAAAATTTTAATAAATAATAAACTAGAACAAATACAGCCTAAAGCCCCTTCTCCCCCCTCCCTCCCCCCCACACCCTTCCCTCCGTTCCCAGAGGGCCATCCTGAGTTTGGAATACGCATGCTTCCCATCCGGTTTCCCAGTCTGTGCTACAGCGTTAGACGTCCATCAGCAACGCACGTGGGTTCGTGTAGCTTCAAACCACATAAATCACGTTGCGTGGCGACTTGCTTTTTTCACTCCACACCTTTGCAAACGTCGCCCTGCTCCGCTGGGTGGGTGTGTCCGTCCGCCATTGCCGGACATGCAGTGGCTCCTCGCTTCCCGTGTGCGAGATTCTTCAGGGTCACGTCCACTGGCAGAGCTGCTGGGCTACAGGGGGACCTCCTCAGCCTACGCCAGATACCGGCGCTCTCTCCGTGCCCCCCACCCCCACGGGGCACAGATGCCCCATCTGCTACTCACTTTGTCCCCAGATGCCGAGGACCCCTGCACGGCAGACGCCTGAGTGGTCTAGAAGGCATGTCATCCGCGGTCACGTCCTTCGGCTTCGCCGAGCCTTTTCCCCGCAGAGGGGCTTAAGCCACAGCCCCTCTGTGCAGGTGCAGGTGCATGGGGGGAGCCCCCAAGTCTCGGGTGCAGGCCCCCGAGGTTGACAGAAGCTTCCAGCAAGCCTGTCCTGGCTCCTCTGCCCATCCCGCAGCCGCCGCCGCCTCTGGGCGCCTGTGTGGGGGAACTGCTAATTGACTTCACCCTTGTGAAAAATGTTAACAAATTGCAAATGACCTCTTAGACAAATTTAGAAGCCAAGAGTGTACTAACTAAGCCTCCCTCCTCTGTCATTAGCTTTTATGTTGGATCCACAAACAATTAAAAAATAACCACCAGCCCAGAGGTCCTCTTCTCTAATTAGCTCTAAGAGTCCTGCCAGAGAGAGCGAGCTGCGCCTCAATTACCACCCTTCCTCCCGGCTAGTTAGAAAAGACAGGCCCTCGGGCCAAGGGGGGACAATTAGAACGAGCCGGCTGTGGGGGTGAGGAGGGAGGCGGGCACCCGGGTGCCCTAGGGGCCCACACCTACCGGCCAGCTCCTCCGTCCTGCACAGCTGCAGGTTGGAGGGTCCCCTACATGGGCCCAGAGGCGCCCGGGGACCGCGTGGACCAGCATCACCTGGGGGGTGGGGAGCTGCATGTGTGTTGCAGCGTAGGTGCCTGGGCCCCAGTCCTGGTGGGTCAGAATGTCTGGTGGGGGGGGGCCAGACATCTGTACTTTGTTGTTTTTTAAGTTTGTTTATTTATTCAGAGAGAGAGAGAGCATGCACACAGGAGGGGCCGAGACAGAGGGAGAGAGAGAAAATCCTGGGCAGACCCCGACACGGGGCTCGAACTCGCAAACCGTGAGATCATGACCTGAGCTGAGATCGAGCGGGATGCTTAACCCACTGAGCCCCCCAGACGCCCCACGGGCATCTGTGCTTTGAATAAACTCTCTGGGTGATTCTTATTTGCCTGCAAGTTTGAGGATCTCTGTCCTCAATGGGATTGAAAGGGAGTCTGTGAAACAGCACCCAGCCCCCCCCATGGCTCCCCGGCAGCAGGACTTTCGGGGGCCCCGGACACTCTTGCCTTCATGAGCCCCTTCCTCCACACACAAAATGTATTATAATAATTTTATTTTATTTTTTTTATTTTAAATGTTTTTTTAAAATTTATTTCTAGGAGAGAGACAGAGACAGCGTGAGCAGGGGAGGGTCAGAGAGAGAGGGAGTCACAGACTCTGAAACAGGCTCCAGGCTCTGAGCTGGCAGTCAGCACAGAGCCCGACGCAGGGCCCGAACCCACGAACCGTGAGATCATGACCCGAGCGAAAGTCGGACGCTTAACCGACTAAGCCACCCGGGCGACGGGGCACGTGTTCTAAGGAGACTGGTATTTCAAGGGGACCGTGTCCTGACACCGTGAAGCGGGAGGGCGGGCAGCCTGAGCTCCGCGGATCTTGGGGGCTCCTGCACCCTTGGCGGCCGTCAGGACCATCTCTAGAAATAGACGTGGGTGCAGCTTGGCAGAGGACGAGGGGGCNGTCAGCACAGAGCCCGACGTGGGGCCCGAACCCACGAACCGCGAGATCATGACCTAAGCGAAAGTCGGATGCTTAACCGACTAAGCCACCCAGGCGCCCCAATAATTTTAAAACTATTTTATGGCTATACTGATTTTAAAAGAAATTAAAACATGTTCACGGGTCCCTAAGAGTGTCCTTGGGTTTCGGTGCCTGGCCTCCTGGGTCTGGGGACAGGTTGGCTCTGCCTTCCCCCTTTGGGCCTGTCCAAAGCCTCCCTCCCCCAAGGGAGCAGTGGGGTCTGTGTCAAACTGGAGCACACGCCTGGCCTAAGGGCACAGCCGGCTGCCGATACGTGGGAATGTGGGCCCAGCGTCCCGTTACCAGACGGCCTAATGCCTCATTCAGGAAGGCCGGGCATTGGGATTAAAAAAACTCTTTTAGGGGGCTCCTGGGGGGCTCAGTCAGTTGAGCATCTGACTTTGGCTCAGGTCATGAACTCACGGTTTGTGAGTTCGGGCCCCGCGTCGGGCCCTGTGCTGACAGCTCAGAGCCTGGAGCCTGCTTCGGATTCGGTGTCTTCCTCTCTCTTTGACCCTCCCCTGCTCGCTCTCTGTCTCTCTCTCTCTCTCTCTCTCTCTCTCAGAGATAAATAAAACATTAAAAACTTTTTAAATTGTTTATGTGGGATTTTTTTTGAGAGAGACAGAGAGACAGAGCATGAGCAGGGGAGGGTCAGAGATAGTGGGAGGCACAGAATCTGAAACAGGCTCCAGGCTCTGAGCTGTCAGCACAGAGCCTGACACGGTTGCTCGAATCCACGAACCGTGAGATCATGACCTGAGCCGAAGTCGGACGCTTAACCGACGGAGCCTCCCAGGCGCTGTGTCAACTGGTGTCTTTATCAGTGAGATGGGGAGGGTTTCCGGTTCGGTTCTCATAAGGATGACATGGAGCGGTCCCCAGCCTGAGGTGCGGCGTGGGCGGGAGGGGTCAAGGACCACAGGAGGGATCTGGGGCCATGGCCCAGTTTCCTACCTTGGCTGTGTGCTGGGGACACGAACCGCGACACGTGATGAAACGGCATGGGACCAAATACACAGAAGGGTACGAGTGAATGTGAGGAAGCTGAATAAGGCAGGCAGCTGTCTCCATATCCGTATTCTGGGTGTGATTTTGTTCTTCCATTTTGTAAGACGTTACCATGAAGGGAACTGGGTAAGGGGTGCATGGATCTCTTCGTTTTATTTCGCACAACTGCTTGTAGACCTACAACCATCTCGATAAAATTTTTAACTTAAAAAAGAAAGCAAAAACGGGGCACCTGGGTGGCTCAGTCGGTTGAGCGTACGACTCTTTTTATTTCAGCTCCGGTCATGATCTCATGGCTCCTGAGATTGAGCCCCGAGTCAGGCTCTGTGCTGATGGCTTGGAGCCTGCTTGGGATTCTCTCTCTCCTCTCTCTGCCCTCCCCACTCTTTTTCTCTCTCTCAAAATAAAGAAACATTTGAAAAAAAATTTTTAAAAAGGGGGGGTGGGGATTTAGCTGTGGCGTTGGTACCGTGTAGGCAGTTAGCCAGGAATCACTTGTTCGAACAGTGATCCAATTGTAGGCACGAGCGAGGTGCCCACTAGACGGTCACTGAAACCACCCGGCTGTCAGACGCGAGCCCATTCAGGAAGCCTTGGGTGCAGAGGAGCAAGGAAGCCCCCCCCCCCAGCCCAGAAGAGCCCCCAGCTTGGCTCCTCCGATGGTGCCATCCCTGGTGGCTTCGGTTTTGATTGAGAGCCTCTGACAGAAGCCCAGTCTTCCAGCCTTTTCCCTCCTCCCAAAGCAGACCTTCCAGACGGCCCACGGCCGCTGCCCATCCCGGAGGCCACTGTCTACTCGCTGTGCCCTCCAGGCGGTGCGGGGACCAGTGCCAGCGCCCGCCCCACCCCCTGGGAGCAGCCGACACCGGCACATGAGAGATGGATTTTAATTTTATTTTAACAAAATAGCTGTCTCCACTGAAGGAAGCATCAAGCGCCAAATAAGGACCAGTTTTGAGCTGAATCACGTTGAACAGACCTCCGCGCTGTCATTGATTTTCCAGGAAGAAAAAAATTGCCTCTGGCTACTAAACCGAATTAGTAGTCGCTGATGACCAATTATTTTAGCCCGCTGTGAACGGAGAGCCGGTACTAAAATCCGGTTTGTCAGACCCAAGGCTCCCTTCTCGAACACCTTTCAACAAATGTGTACCTGAAGAGTCCCTCGGAAGGCTCCCACAGCTTCTCTCTTCCGCCAAGTTCTCGGGCTGCACAAAGTTTTAATGAGCCGCGAAGATGAAGATGGGTTGCCATGAAAGGGGCCCCCTAATCCACAGAGCGCTCTTTGGCAGAGAGGAGCCGGGCCGGCAAATCTGGGCTGTCAGCCTCTCAGCTCCCCCCGCGCACAAAGTGTCAGCCTAATGTTTGCAAATGATAATTTCCACTTCCCTGGCTCGTCCCCCGGTGCCTTCATCCGAGATCAACCCCTGGTCTGGAGTATCAATCGTGGAGCAGCGAAGATGGATTGGATTGAACTAATTTGAAGTTTCTTGCAGGCCTACCTACCCCGAGCAGAGCTGATTTCGTTTCATTTTATTCCCCATTTTCCGCTTTCTTAGGCTTAGTTTTGACACGTTTTGTTGGTAGCGCAAACGTCAGGGCGGCGACAGCTTCTCTGAGAGGTTCCTGCCGGGTTAGGGGCAAACAATTTGTCACTGACCGGCACCGCTCAGACGCAGCAGGAGTCCTCGCGGCCGCGCTGGAAGGCCTGAGGCTCTGGGGACAGGGCCACCGAGGCTCAGGACCCACCGGCCTCGGCGCGCAGAGGAAACCCCTTCCGGGGCGGGAAAGGGTAGGAAAACACAACTTTACCGCCGGGGCACGAATCAGGACCAGAGGCGAGGCCACCCGGAAAGGCCACCGGACAGGGATGACTAGATCGCGGGGACCCGCTGGGGTCACTGAGCGCATGGCCCAACCGTAAAGGAGGCGGACTCTTTGGAGCCCAGGGAACCTGGATGAGGAACCTGGATGGGGGCCCCCAGCCCTGGCACCTGGCCGCTCCGTGTCTGTGAACAAATCTGGGCAAGCTGCTTGGTTTCCCTGAGCCTCACTGTCCCTATGGGAAAGCGGGAATGCTCTTTCTCGCTTTCCGAGTCCCAAGGAATCAGTGGGAATGCAGCTGGAGTGCTCAA
Organism: Hyaena hyaena; assembly: GCF_003009895.1. Lineage (NCBI taxonomy): Eukaryota > Metazoa > Chordata > Mammalia > Carnivora > Hyaenidae > Hyaena > Hyaena hyaena. Next base: position 497,289 of record NW_024080670.1, on the reverse strand, counting down.
CAGCGGGCCTCGTATATTAAGTGCTCATTAAAACCCGAGGTGTTTCTGAGTTGTTATTTTCCGATGCCCAGGGCAGGGCTGGGGGGCACGGTGCCAGCCTCACCTGATTCCCTGTCCTTGTTCATGCCAACTCTTCTGCCCAGAGTCGCCTTGCTTCACTTCCCCACCCCAACCACCTCTGCTCATCCTCAAAGATCCATCAGAAGGCTCGGCGGGGGGGGGGGGGGGGGGGGGGTCCAATTCTTGATTTTGGCTCGGGTCACCATCTCACGGTTTGTGGGTTTGAGCCCCGCGTTGGGCTCCAAGCTGACAGCACGGAGCCTGCTTGGNACCTCTGCTCATCCTCAAAGATCCATCAGAAGGCTGGGGGGGGGGGGGGGGGTGGGGTGTGTCCAATTCTTGATTTTGGCTCGGGTCACCATCTCACGGTTTGTGGGTTTGAGCCCCGCGTTGGGCTCCAAGCTGACAGCACGGAGCCTGCTTGGAATTCTCTCTCTCTCACTCTCTGCCCCTCCCCTACCCTCTTTCTTAAAAAAATAAAAGGCTCAGGGAGGAATTGCCTCCTCCCTCTCCCTTGCTGAATTAAGTTCCTCTGAGCTACAACTGGCTCTTTGGGCTGCAGGCTCCCCACACAAATGCCATAGTCCCTGGCTGTGTGGGCTTGGCCAAGACAGTGAACTTCTCGGGGCCTCAGGCTTCCCTTCTTGAAATGGGAATGTCAGTCCCTGTCTGTGGGGTTGCTGGGGGATTGAAGATGCAGGCAGAGGGGGAACTGTGGCGATTCTCAGCATTTCCGCTGCCTGGCGTGTCCCTGCATCTCAGAGCAGGGACTGCCCTCTCTGCCCGTTAGCTGGAGCCCATTAACGCTCCTGGGTGGGTCACGTGGATGAACGGACGCATGGGTCAGTGAACGCGGGGCTGAGAACTCATTCATCGGATGTGTAGCCCTTCCTCCCCCAGACGGTCTGGGGTCCTCAGATCCACCACCACGGCGACAGTTGTGAACGTGCGGCTGTCATCACGCCTCTTCCTCTCTCCTCTTGCTCTGAAACCCTCCCCAGCTCCCCAGTACCTTCACGAAGACCTTCCTCTGTTATGACTCCTACCTTGGCGATTTTCTCCTCCATCTGTCGTCTTAGTTTTTTTCCTTTAAAACAATTCTATTGGGGTGTAATTTATAGATACTGAAATGGCGCATGTACAAATTTGATGAATTTTGACAAATTTATACACCTGGGGGGAGGTCAGTCGGTACAGCATCTAACTCTTGATCTTGGGGTCGTGAGTTCGAGCCCCATGGGTGTAAGGACTCCTTTAAAAAAATGTGTATGCCTGGGTATCCAATGAAAATACAGCATATTTCCATGACCTCCCAGGTCCCCGGAACCCCTCTGTGGACAGTCCCTTCCCTGCCCCCACGAGGACTTCGGTGGGACCAAGCTCCCCAGCTCTGGGATGGACCTGGCCTGATGCCTTCTGCCCTCCCAGCCCAGGAGCCAGATGTTTGTGCATGGCCGCGCCTCCGCTCCTCTCTGGGCTTTGAAGAGCCTCCCAGCAGCCCCCCAACCCCTTGTCCGCAATCTCTGTGCTCTGGGGACCCCTCCAGTATGCGTGGAAGCACAGATTTTCACAAGCACGTCCGAATGATTTTTTTTATTTATTTGTGTGTGTGTGTGTGTGTGTGTGAGTGAGAGAGAGAGAGAGACAGAGTACGAGTGGGGGAGGGGCAGAGAGAGAGGGGGAGACACAGAATCTGAAGCAGGCTCCAGGCTCTGAGCTGTCAGCACAGAGCCCGACACGGGGCTCAAACGCACAAACCGCGAGATCATGACCTGAGCCGAAGTCAGACGCTTAACCGACTGAGCCACCCAGGTGCCCCATGAATGGTTTTAAAGATTCATAGAGATTGGGTCTGAGAGTCCCAGACGTCCCTGGCTGGGTGGGCTCTCAGAGGACGCTCCCCACCCCCAACTAGACTAAATGAATCCCCTCACTCATCTCGAGGGAGCCTGATCCAGCCCTCTGTTCTTGGAGGCCATACCACGGCTGCGCCTTTCAGGATCCAGCATTATCCCGACATGAGGGCTTTAATTCCTGAGCCCCCGCGTGCCAGGGAGAGAGAGGAGCCAGGAGGCCCTGCGGCTTGCCCTCTGTGTCCACAGCCCTGTCTGCAGGACGGCAGGCCCGCCCCGCCCCCACCACTAGGCTCCCCCCAAGGAAACGCTGACTTCTTCTAAAGACCCTCTCTTGGGCATTGCAGCTGGCGAGGAAAGCTGTGTGCAGGGGAAGAGGTCCTTGCAGAGGACAGAGTGGGGGCTCGGGCCAATTTACCCAGGACAAGCCAGGGGTCCGGGCCGGGAGGTGCGCAGAGAGCAACCCAGCGCCTCCCCCACCCCCGTCCCACGGGGCTCAGAGCCTGCCGGGAGAGGCAGTCACTGGTTCGGAACCGCAGGGACAGCAAAGTCGCCCCGCAGAGCTTAGGGAGGTCTCCAGAGGGACGGTGGGGTGAGGTGGGGGCTGGGGGGAGTGGCATCTCATTTATGCTGAGGCTGGAATGATGAAACAGGGGGGTGGGGAGGGGGTGCATCCTGGGGTGTGCTGGTCCGGGAGAGAGCACGGAGCCCTTGAAAATGGTGCCCTAAGGGGCACCTGGGTGGTTCAGTCGGTTAAGCGGCCGACTTCGGCTCAGGTCATGATCTCACAGTTCGTGGGTTCGAGTCCCGCATCGGGCTCTGTGCTGACAGCTCCGAGCCTGGAGCCTGCTCCGATTCTGTGTCTCCCCCTCTCTTTGACCCTCCCCTGCTCACGCTGCCTCTCTCTCTCTCTCTCTCTCTCAGAAATAAATAAAACATTAAAAAGAGAAAGAAAGAGAGAGAGAGAGGAGAGAGAGAGAGAGAAAGAAAGAAAGAGAGAGAGAGGAAGGAAGGAAGGAAGGAAGGAAGGAAGGAAGGAAGGAAGAAAGAAAGAAAGAAAGAAAGAAAGAAAGAAAGAAAGAAAGAAAGAAAGAAAGAAAGAAAAAAAAAGAAAGAAAGAAAGAAAGAAAGAAAGAAAGAAAGAAAGAAAGAAAGAAAGAAAGAAAGAAAGAAAAAGAAAGAAAGAAAGAAAAGGAAAGAAAGGAAGGAAGAAATGGTGCCCCACACCCCAGGGCAATGAGAAGGCGGCAGTGGGCATGAGGAAGATGGGCTCAGATGTGCATTGTTCAGAAAGTCTCAGCTTCTGTGCAGAGAGGAGGGGTGAGGGCCCAAGGCTGGGGGTGCTGTTACAGGGCCTGGCGAGAGAGGAAGTGTCCGGGAAGGTCTGGGGCCTGCCTGAGAGCAGCCGGGCCCCCTGGCAGACCTCTTCGGCCTCTGCGTCAATCGATGGGCATTTCCTCGGCTGTAGCCAGAGGGAAAGGGTCCAGCTTTGCTGGGGGAACGTGCTGTGTGACCCTGGGTCAGCCATTTGACCTCTCTGGGTGTCGGTCCCCCCGCTCCCACTTGCGCACCTCATTTACTGAGGATAAATAATTAAGACCTTCTGCGCGCACCCCTCCAGCTTCTGAAAAGAAAGCTGCAGATAGGGTAGCTGTAATTGCGACCATAGGAGCTCTCAGCCTGTGGCAAAAATCATTCATTTTGGGGTGGAAAAAATGCTTTTTGTTATTATTAGTAGTATAAAGAACTACATTTGCTTTTTAAAAAATGCTGAACATGCTTTAAGGTAGCAGCAAAAACAGCTGCAGAAGAAAACAAGGAAAATAGCTCCCTCCCACGCGTCCGGGAAGGGGCGGGTCCCCGGGAGAGTGCCAAGGCCACCTCGCAGCCACCCGGGCTCTGGGCAACCGGCTCCCCGGCCCCCGGGAGGCTGCCAGTGGGGAGCTCTGGTCTGATGTCCTCAGGGCTGAGCAAGGCGGCGGCGGCAGGGGTGGGGGGTGGTCTTGGACCCGTCACCTGCATTACTGGCTGTGTGGCCCCAGTTGGGTCACCTAACCTCTCAGACTTGCAATTCCCTCCCTCCCTCCCTCCTTCCTTTCTTGTTTTTTTATAGTATTCATTGCAAAAGAGTCGTATAATCAGCAAGTGGACTGCCCGCCCCCGCCCCCCCAACATGTGCCTGCCTCCAGCCCCGGGGCACGGCTCCCTCCCAGCCTTCTCTCCACCTGTCCACACCTGCGCCTGCCTGGCTCTTTCTCCCCCGACTTGTGTTTTCACACTTCCCACGGGTCTCAGAGATCTTCCTGGGTCATTACACGGATGGCCACTTCATCCTTTTTGGCAGCTATATAATACTTCCTACTAAAGACGCCTCCGCTGTTGTAAATGTGCCCAGCACAGGGAGCGAGTGGGAGCCGCAGGGAACTCGGGGATGTCCACACTCTGTTTGGACTGGGGGTCAGCTTCCTCCCTGCTCCTGTCTGCGGTGAAGTCTCCCAAAGCCTAGGCGTTTCTGCCCACGTCCAGTACAAAAGCCCAGTTCAGGGCACCAGTTAAGATGTCCAATCAAGTGTAATAATCCAAACTTCTGGCTTCGCTGGGAGAAAAGTGTTCCCCCCCCAACCCTCTACCCCCGCTGGAGCTCAGTGGGAAGGGGCAAGGATGGAGTTGCCCCATGTGACCCGCCCCCTACTCCCAAGTCCCCAGGGTGGCCGAAGGGCTGAGGACAGGGGCTCCGGTTATTAGCACATGGCCCGATTTGACCTGCTGACACTTCACCTGGCACTCTCTCCTCTGCTCTCACAAGTGAGGCTGATCGACGGTGCCTACACCCCCCTTGTCTGTTTGGGGTGATAAAATGATTTGCAAGCTTATTTATTTATTTAGAGACAGAGGCAGTAGAGTGGGGGAGGGGGAGAGAGAGAAAATCCCAGGCAGGCTCCGTGCTGCCAGTGCAAAGCCCAACTTGGGGCTCGAACTCACACACGGTGAGATCATGACCTGAGCAGAATCCAAGAGTCTGATGCTTAACCGACTGAGCCACCCAGGCGCCCCATGATTTGGGAAACTTTTTACGCAAAGTCTGGAAAGCCTTGGAATATTGTTGATAGCAAAGTGGTGAGAGCTGGTATGTACAAAGCCCAGGCCCAGTGCTCACAGCTCTCTTAATGTTTTAGGCACATCAGCCAACTTTGATCTTAAACTTTTTTCTTTAATGTTTGTTTATTTTTGAGAGAGAGACAGAGCAGGAGAAGGGGAGGGGCAGAGAGAGAGGGAGACACAGAATCCGAAGCAGGTCCAGGCTCCGAGCTGTCAGCACAGAGCCCGACGCGGGGCTCGAACTCATGAACCGCGAGATCATGACCTGAACTCAAGTCTGGCGCTTAATCGACAGAGCCACCCAGGCGCCCCAGTTTTAATATCGTCTTACACAAATCACCCATTCTGTGTTGGTTTTCACATTTATTAGTGTAAAGTTATACATAGCACTCCCTTGCAATTAAAAAAGAGGGGAGCTCCGGGTTTCGTGTAACTAGGAACTTAGTCAAGTTTGGGGCCCTCTTTGGGAAAAAAAATTCAAAATCATGAATACAAATGTAGGCTCAAAACTTAAAACCCAATTAGACCAAGAAATGAGAGCCAATTACAAATTTGCAAGCTGATGAGCACCACAAACCACAAACCACAGAAAAATCAAACTTATGGGGGCACCGGGGGGGTTCAGTCAGTTGAGCGTCCAACTCTTGATTTCGGCTCAGGTCACGGGTGGTGGGATCAAGGCCCACATCAGGCCTCTTGCTGACAGTGCAGAACCTGCTTGGGATTCTCTCTCTCTCTGTCTCTCTGTCTCTTCCCCGCTTGTGCTCTCTCGCAAAATAAATAAATAAACTTAAAAAAAACAACAACAAAAAAGGTCAAACTTAAAAAATTAATTGCTGACAAACCCTATATTCATTTCCACCCTTCATTTTTGGGCCCCACACTCTCTGTTTATACCTCTTTATATGAGAGCAATTTTGTAAAACTTTCTCATAAGGGAGGAAGCTATTTCAGTCTTTCCCCTAACATGCTTGATTCCATTTCAAAAAATACCGTACTTTGAAATAGCCATAAATCCACAGGAAGCTGTAAAGATGGTACAGAGAGATCTTGTATACTCTTCACCCAGTTTTCCCCAGTAATAAAATCTTATGTAAGCACAGTGCAATGTCATAGCAAACAGAGTGGCATTGGTACAATACACTGGCCTCGTCACTTTTACATGCACGTGTGTGTGTGTGTGTGTGTGTGTGTGTGTGTGTGTTTAGTCCTCTGCACTTTTATGTGTAGATCTGGGCAGCACAATCAAAACACAGTTCTGTCACCTCAAAGATCTCCCTCGTACTGCGCCATCGTGACTCCCCTTCCTGCCATTCTGTAATCCCTGGAAAATTCCAGAACGTTGTGTGCGTAAAATCGCATAGCATGTAACCTCTAGAGATTGTCCCTTTTCACTCGGCATCATGGCCTTGAGATCCACCCACGTCGTGTGTGCAAATAGGCTGTTCTTCCCCCCCCCCAAAAAGGTTTATTTTATTTATTTTGAGAGAGAGGCAGTGCTGGTGGAGAAGCAGAGAGAGAAAGGGAGAGAGAGAATCCCCAGCAGGCTCCTCGCTGCCAGCGCAGAGCCCGAGTCGGGGCTCGAATTTGCGAACCGTGAGATCATGACTTGAACCGAAATCAAGAGTCGGACGCCCAACCGACTGAGCAGCCCTAGCAGGTTCCTGCTCACCACTGCGTAGATCCCCCTGTATGGATGGACCCTAGTTTCCCATTCTTCCCTCGGAGGACACTTCGCTTGTGCTCCGTTTGGGGCTGTAACAAAGCTGCTGTAAACGTTGGTGTGCCGGCTTGTGTGTGCACATGAGTTCCCATCTGTCTGGAACAAATGCCCAGGAGAACAGTCACTGGGCTGCATGGTGAGCGTACGTTTGTTTTTTTTTTTTTTTTTAAAAAAAAAAAACCTGCCAACCCATTTTCTGGAGTGGCTAGACCATTCCGCACTCCCAGCCGGTGGTGTTGGGCGGGGGGCGGGGGGCGGGGGGCGCGGAGGCTGAGTGTCTCTGCCTCCTTGCCAGCCTTTGGTGCTTCTCATTTCTGTACGAGTAGGTGCGTCACGTCATCGTGGTCTTAATTTGTGTTTCTCTGATGGCCGGGACGTGGCCTATTTCCTCAGGTCCCCACTGGTCGTCCGTACATCCTCTGACGAAAAGCCTCTCGGTGTCTTTCTAACCAGTTTGCTTTCCACATTGAGTTTGGGAGCTGCCCACATGTTCTGGGGAGGAGCACTTTGCCAGATACATCCGCCCGGTCTGGTGGCTGGTCTTTTCCTCTTCTCTTCTTCTTCTTTTGTTTTGTTTTGTTTAATTAGAGTGAGAGTGAGAGGGGGAGGGGCAGCGAGAGGGAGATATAGAATCCGAAGCAGCTCCAGGCTCCGAGCTGTCAGCACAGAGCCCGACGCGGGGCTCGAACCCAGAGAACGTGAGATCTTGACCTGAGCTGAAGTTGGACGCTCAACCGACTGAGCCACCCAGGCGCCCCATGGTCTTTTCATCTTCTTGCGGGGACCTTCTGCAGAGCCAAAGTTCTTCGTTTTGAGGGGGTCCGATTTATCAGTTTTGTTTTCTCTTACGGATCATGCTTTTGATGCCAAGTGTAAGAACCCTGCACTGAGTGTAGCCCCAGCCCCTGACCATTTCCTCCTACGTGTTCTTCAGAAAGTTTTATCAGTGAGATCCATGATCCATTTTGAGTTAATTCTTGCAGAAGGTATGAGACTTAGGTGGAGGGTTGTTTTGTGGGCTTTTGCTCATGACTTACGGTGGTTTCAATGTTATTTGTTAAAAAGACCTCTCTTCCTCCACTGAGAGGCAATTTCCGGAGTGCCTGTGTGGCTCAGTCAGTGGACTGTCTGACTTCGGCTCAGGTCACTACGTCACAGTTCATGAGCTCGAGCCCCGCGCCGGGCTCTGTGCTGACAGCTCGGAGCCTGGAGCTGCTTCCGATTCTGTGTCTCCCCTCTCTCTGCCCCTCCCCTGCTCATGCTCTGTTTCTCCATCTCTCAAAAATCAATAAACATAAAAAAATTTTTTTAGAGACTTCAAGGGGCCTAAAGTCACAAACCCGCGAACCAATGATCCCGAGCGCTGGTGCGAGGGAGGGCACCCGGCGCGGGCCGGCAGAGGATGGGCTGTCGCCCAAGGCCCCCTGAGGAGGTGACCCCACAGCTGGGACTGGAAGGCACAGGAGAAGCTGAGCATGTGCCGGGTGGGGGGACCCCGTGGCCCGATCTGCGCTTACGGTGATGTGATCTGATTTGGGTCCTGACAAGCCTCTCTGCCTTTTGATCCAAGTTAATGAGCCAGAGCGGACGCGGGTCAAACCTGCCGCCTCTCTCCCTCAGCCAGCAGGGCTGTGGCTGCCGGGGGCGGGGAGGGGGAGGTGAGGTTTGCCAGCCGGTCTCTGGCTCCCAGCCCCTCCCTGCCTCTTTCCCAGGTAATAACCGGTGGCCGGAGGAAGACAACACAAAGCTGGTCAGCCTGGGCTGCAGGAAGGCCTCGAAGGGAGGCTCTCGGTGATGTATGCGGCGCGGGCTGCCGGGAAGATCGCTCTTCTGCTGTGAATGGCCTCTTGGGGTAGATACTGTGAGATTACGCATCTCGTGTCATTAGAAAGCATGGCCATAAATTAGGCTGCTCAGAAGCATGGGGTGTGTAATAATTAAGCAATAAAAGTCACCACAGGGGTAAAGGAACCGGAAAACAAAGAGCCACTGTTCGTAGACGCACTGCTGGCCGCTCTGTAAAGAGACCTCTGAGCTCGAGTGGCATTTCAGAGCCGTTGAACCTCTGCTCAAACAGAGTCCTGGCTCGGTCTAGTCCCGGGGAGTCCCGGGGAGTGAGGCTATACAGGAGAACAGATGGAGATGAGGGGGAGGGTGTTTGGGGTCTGGCCCAACTCCGGCTCTGGCTCCGGGGCCACCAAATCCACCCGTAGGGGCCCCGCAGGGAGAGGAGCTAGTGAGTAAAGAAGCAAAGGGAAGGGAGAGGGGTGTAGCCAAGCGACACTGATGCTCCCCTCCAGCCAATCGTTGCTTGACAGGCACAGGCCACACGGTCAGAACCTACACATTTCCAAGTCGGTCTTGAAAGCTGGTTTATTAGGTAAAATTTCTCAACGTTTCAGTGGCGGCCGTAATTTCAAGGTCTTTTAAGACTGTCGTGTAAGTCGAATCAAACACCAAGCCAAAGAGGCTCGAGGTTTGCTGTCTTGGGCCCTTAGCCACATACGATCCTGGGGGTGGGAAGGGGGTGTCTCTTCTCCTTACTTCCATTTCTGCATCTCCTGGTCTGCGGGAAGATCAGAACCTTTCTGGGGGCGCTTGCATTTTCAGAAGTGCGAGGGGAAAAGCCGTGGATCCTCCCCGCAGACAAAATGACAATGCACACCCGCTCAGAGATTGCTGTCCACAACCTCTTGGGACTTAGGGTGCCTAAGCCTGAAACCCCGAAGTGTGGGTCCCGGACCGCAGCACCTGTGGTCACCCTGGACCCGCTGAACCAGAATGTGCCTGTAACAAGATCCCCCAGTGACCCATGCACACACGACGATTTCCAGAACGTTGCTCTGTGGTTCCTTCAGCTGTAAAAGACCCATGATTTCTATTCTCAGGACTTACTCTAGACGGCACTCGTCATCTGCGCAGCGGGCTCCAGACTGTTTCCTGAGGTGGGCTGAGGGTCCCCTGAGTTTGACTTCCCTGAGGCCGCCATGAGCATTTACATAGTTATTAATCTCATCTCGAGCCCCTTAACTACCTCCGCAAAAGCCCTTTTTCCAAATAAAGCCGTAGTCACGGTTTCCAGGGATTGGGATGGAAATACATCACATTGAGGGCCACCGTTCAACCCAAGGCACCCTCATCAGAACTACTTCCTATATTTGGGAAGCCTGCGATTTCTTGCTCCTCCCCCAACCTCTTAATTCAGAACTTCTGGGGACTGGGCCCAGGTGTTCTCTTTTTTATGTTTATTTATTTATTTTTGAGAGAGAAAGGCAGACAGAGAATCTCAACCAGGCTCTGCCAGGCACAGAGCCCAACACGGGGCTTGAACTCATGCCCTGTGAGACAGTGACCTGAGCCCAAATCAAGAGTCCGACAGTTAACTAACTGAGCCCACCTAGGCACCCCTGGGCCCAGGTGATTCTTATGCACCAAAATATCTGAGAATCTCTGGCCCAGGGAAACAAGGAAATTATCAGCTCAGACGTGAGGGTAGAAGAGTGGGCTGGGATTGTTCACGATCAAAAGGGAAGTCAAAAGTCACGATGCAGAAAGCAGTGAGCTTGACTCACTCTTTCTTCTTCTTCTCTTCTTACTTATTATGAAAAATTTCAAACACGCACGAAAACATTGCAAGCAGTGTAACACATTCCCACGATCAACTCTCATCAACGGGCTCAATGATTATCAATACATCCTGCCACCCATACTCACCTTTTCCCTTTATTTTATTGTAATGGATTTTATCTTTTGTGGAAGTTCCTTTTTATTTTATTTTTAACGTTTATTTATTTATTTTGAGAGAGGGAGAGAGAATCCCAAGCTGGCTCCGCACCATCCACACAGAGCCTGACGTGGGGCTCGAACCCACAAACCGTGAGATCACGACCTGAACCGAAATCAGGAGTCAGACGCTTAGCAGACTGAGCCCCCCAGGCGCCCCTGGAGGTTCCTTTTTAAAGCAAATTGTAAACAACATGCCACTCCATCCAGATGCACCTCCAACAGAAAGAATAACTCCCAAACCTCAGCCAGTGTGCACTTTTGCCCTGGTTTCCTAAAAAACATGCCTTTCCACTGATGGTTTTCTCGGTTCAGGATCTGAACAACGTCCGCAGACCGCATCTGGTGGGTGTTTCTCAGCTCCCTGTGATCCGCGTCACTTCCTCCCCCTCCCCTCCCTTCAGTGGCCTCTGTTCGCTGAGCCGCGAGCTGCTGGACTCACCTGTCCTATAGAACATCCCACTCACGTTCCCCCATCCCCTGCGCGTCCTGAGAAGCATCGCCGGTAGACGGCCAGCTGTGCATCCAATGAGGCAGCACTGGCCACGGGCGGTGATGCATCGTGGCCGCTGCCACCGAGGAGCCCAACTTTCCATTCGATCTAATTTTTTAAAAACATTTTTAGTGTTTTTTAATTTCTGAGACAGAGAGAGACCGAGCATGAGTGGGGAAAGGGGAGAGAGAGCAAGAGCGAGAGTGGGAGCGAGAGAGAGAGAGGGAGAGAGGAAGACACAGAATCCGAAGCAGGCTCCAGGCTCTGAGCTGTCAGCACAGAGCCTGAGCAGGGCTCGAACTCACGAACCGAAAGATCGTGACCTGAGCTGAAGTCGGACGCTCAACCGACTGAGCCACCCAGGCGCCCCGACATGATAATATTTTGAATAAATTAGACCGCTAAAATATATTCGTAAAACTAGTTCCACCTTTTTTGGTTTGTTTTTTTTTCACGTTGCTACTGGAAAAAATTTAATTACATGGTGACTGGCGTTGTATTTCCAGTTGACGGTGCTTGTCTGGAAGTTTGATTACCTTCAGGGTCACTTTGGTTTCATTCCCCCAAGGAATGTGTGGTGGAGGGACTGGACCTTCCAGTGCCATTCTGGCACGGTGTCTGTCTGTCACTTTCAGTAATGGTGAGATTGATCACTTGGGCGACTTTTATGTCATGTATATTTTACCACGAAAGCGGGATGGGGTGGGGGACGGACTTCACAGATTCTTGATGACGACTGGCTTCCGCAGACCAAGGACAGGGGCCCCAGGGACAAGGCCTCGTTGAAAAAAAGGCTCCAAGGAGCCTAACGTCTGGTCAAGGGGAGAGCCCCTCCCCACCGTCTCCCAGCCTGCAGCCCTGAAGGGGGGGGGGGCGCCCTCAGGGGAGAGGAAGCAGAGGAGGCCGCTGGCCTTCCCCAACCTCAGGCCTGTCTGCCTTGCCCCTGCAGGCCTTCTACCCCTTTCTTTGACCTGCTGCAGCACCGGTATCAGCAGCTTTGGGTGCAGGAACAGAAGGCCACCCAGAAAGCCATTAAACTGGAGAAAAAGCACAAGGTAAACGCACCCCCAGAGTGGCGGTCCCCATCAGGGCGGGAGCGATGGGAGGGGCTGGCCCGGCAAAGCTTCAAGACGGACATTCGGACATTCGTGCACGTTTGTCGTTGGGGGCGGGGCGAGAGGGGGTTGGGGTGGGGCCAAGCTGCCTGGTGCCCTTTGCTACAGGGTGACGATCACGCCCAAGCCCTACTGAAGCCCGGAGAGTGGAAGGTTCTGGCCCCGGGCCCTGCGTGCCTCTGAGGCAGGAGCAGAGCCGGGTCTCCTGACTCCCAGCCGGGGGGAACAACCTTCCAGCAAACCTCCAACACGGCTTTGCACATCCGGAGATCTGGTCTCAAACGTATCTGACCTGACCACAGACGTGTGCCCTGTGCTACCTGTAAAGAAAAGGCTCATAAGGCAGGATCGGATAAAGAACACAGTATTTTATACTTTAGGAATACACTTCCGGGGCGCCTGGCTGGGTCAGTGGGAAAAGCGTGCGACTCTTGATCTCAGGGTTGTGAGTTCGATTCCCACGTTGGTGTAGGGGTTACTTACATAAATACATAAATTTTTTTTAAGAAAAGGAATAGTTTATTTCAAATTAAACTAATGAATAGGCCACATGCTAGACCCTTCCTGTACATCACATACCTCATTTCATTGAAGTTTGACAAAAGCCCCGATGTATGTGTTGTTCCTGCTTCCTGGATGTGGAAATTGAGCCTCAGGGAGGCGGTGCCCGTGCAGGGAAACTGAAGCTGAGGACAGAACCATGTCCTAACGTGGCCGGTTGCTGATGGTGTGCACTGCAGTCATTCCAGGCTGACGTTCACGCAGCACCACACAGATTTCATTAGAAACACGATCTTAGTGTCTCTGGGTGTTAATGGCAACATGGCCAGTGCAGTCCCCAGGCCGGGCTCAGGGCAGACAGCCGGGCTGAGCTCACCTGTGGGCCTGCGTTCTCTCTCCTGAGCAGCCCGTGGGGCTGGAATCTCTGTGTGGGGAAACTTGGGTTCCAAGGGATTGAGAGCCAGGCCCGGACTTGGGTGTGTCCAACCCCAGCCCCAGAGCCTCAGCTCTTTTTATTTTTTTATTAAAAAAATTTTTTTTAATGTTTATTTATTTTTGAGAGAGAGAGAGAGCGAGATAGCTCATGAGTGGGGGAGAGGCAGAGAGAGACGGAGACAGAATCTGAAGCAGCTCCAGGCTCCGAGCCCGACGCGGGGCTTTAACTCACCAACCACAAGATCATGACCTGAGCTGAAGTCAGATACTTAACCGACTAAGCCACCCATGCACCCCTTAAATTTTGTTTTAATGTGTATTCATTTTTGAGAGACAGAGGGAGACAGAACACAAGGGGGGAGGGTCAGAGAGAGAGGGAGACACGGAATCCGAAGCAGGCTCCAGGCTCTGAGCTAGCTGTCAGCACAGAGCCCGACGCGGGGCTCGAACTCATGAACCAAAAGATCATGACCTGAGCGGAAGTTGGATGCTAAACCGACTATCGGCTCTTCTTGATGGCAAGGTCCTGCTCTTACTGTTTATGGGAAAGGCAGTAATGGGCAACAGGGCAAAGATGTTCTAGAACCTAACTGGAGAGTGGAAGAGTCTTACCAAGGATTCTGGTACCTTCCGGACAGGCCCAGGTCCCCCCGGGCCCGCGACAGGCCGCCAGGGCCCCTCCCGCTCTTCTTGTCCTCCGCAGAGCAGAGACGCCAGCTCATTAAGAAGCAGAACACCGTAATAACATTTTAAAAGCGGCCCATGACTAGTTTATTCGTTAATGGCTCAAGAAAAGAGTCGACTTACGACGGTAACGACCAGTTTCAGAGGGAGCGCTGCCATTACAAACTGCTTTATGGCGCCAATTTGGTCGTGTGTTTTAATTAGCGGCAATTTCGCGGCAACTCTGAGTTGCCGCGAAGCCAGGCTCCCGGGGACACATCCCTGACTCCAGAGACCACCTGTGGCCGGCGCGCCGCCTTGGTCAGCAGAGCGCCCCACTACTGTGAGCGGCTCCACCCCAACCGCTGGTCGGGAACTGGGGTGCTCCGGGGGTGAGCCACCACTTATCTGGAGGGTCTCGCTTCCCTCATGGGGCAAAAACACGGTCCGATTGGATGAGGGCCCGCCTTGTTGTGCCTGCTGCGTAGAAGGCGCTCAGAAAACACTTGCGGCACCCAGGGCCCTCTTCCCGCTCGAAGAATCTCTGTGGCCGTGTGTCGTCTAACAGCTGGGTGTGAACACCCAGACCCACGAGCCCTGGGGCTGCTGCGGGGGGTGAAGGACCACGTGTTGGGGTGGGCGGATAAGATGGCTGGCCGGCAAGGTCACGTTGCCACCATCTGAGGGGAAGCCTGTCTCTCCATCACCTTAGGGTGTCCTGGGTTTTTGATGGTGGTGGCCTCCAACGAAATTCTCAGCAACAGCTTCCGTGTAGCATGTAATCACCTCGGGCCCCACTCCTCAAAGCTAAACTCAGCAAATTCTACAACTAACCCTATCTGGCCGGCATCATTTCCCATGGAGAGACCCTTTCCCATTTTTTTAAAAACTTTTTTTAATGTTTTATTTATTTCTGAGAGAGAGAGACAGAGCATGAGCAGGGGAAGGGCAGAGAGAGAGGGAGACACAGAATCCGAAGCAGGTTCCAGGCTCTGAGCTCTCAGCACAGAGCCCGATGCGGGGCTCAAACCCACGAACCATGAGATGATGACCTGAGCTGAAGTCGGACACTTAACCGACTGAGCCCCCCCAGGCGCCCTGACCCATTTCCATTTACAAAGGGTGCAGTGCATCCTTCCGATTCTGCGTCCCTCCGATCCTGAAGGCTGGCTTGGTAACTCCTGGCTGGACAGCCTCCCTTGCTTTGGTTTGCAGATACTTTCAAAACTGTTCTAGAAGGCGGAGAAGGCAGCTGATCCGATGGGCTTCTAACTTATCCACTGAAACGTCCAATAAAATTAATACTAATGGTTGACAAAATACGCCATAAAAGGGGTTCGGTGGGGTGGTGGCATCTCCGGCGACATTCGGCTCTGCTTCTATTGTCTGCTGGCCTCACATCACAGCTGCGGATCTGCTGAGGCAGGCGCCGGTGGCCCCCAGAGCACGTACGGATTCTGCGGACCCAGAAATTTCTACATGTTGGAGGGCCTATTTAAGGAGAGTGAGAGACACTGGCTTCCACTTACGAGACGAGTGAGTCACAGAGAAAAGAGACAGCACAGGGGACATGGCCAGTGCTACTGTGATAGTGTTGTGTGGTCCCAGACGGAAGCTATGCTCATGGCTGACACCATGTATGCACCTGTCACATGTCTGTGTTGTCAACTGGACTTCAATTAAAAAAAAAAAAAAAAAGAGGGGCGCCTGGGTGTCTCAGTCGGTAGAGCGTCCGACTTCGGCTCAGGTCATGATCTCGCAGTTCGTGGGTTTAAGCCCCGCGTCGGGCTCTGTCCTGACAGCTCAGAGCCTGGAGCCTGTTTCAGATTCTGTGTCTTCTTCTCTTGCCAACTCATGCTCTGTCTCTCGAAAATAAATAAAAACAGGGGCGCCTGGGTGGCTTAGTTGGTTAAGCGTCCGACTTTCGCTTAGGTCATGATCTCGTGGTTTGTGGGTTCGAGCCCCGCGTCGGGCTCTGTGCTGACTGCCAGCTCGGAGCCTGGAGCCTGTTTCAGAGTCTGTGACCCTCTCTCTCTGACCCTCCCCTGCTCACGCTGTCTCTCTCTCTCTCTCTCTCTCTCCTAGAAAGAAATTAAAAAATATAAAAAAATAAAATAAAATAAAAAAGAAAATAAAAACATTTTTAAATTTTTTTTAAAAAGAAAGAAAAGAAAAAGGACACAAACATATCACTATTACACGCTTTAGAGAAACAGAGCCCGTGAATAGGGCCCCTCCAGGTTTTTAGTGGGGACCCTGTCCCAGGAGGATCCCAAAACTCAAGCCGCAGCAGGGCACGGGAAGATGACCTCCGCACAAAACAGCCCCACCAGCTCTGGGGCCGAAGCCAAAAACCAGAACAACGTGGTCGTGGCCCCCGCAGTCCCGCAGTCCACCGAGCAGGGCAGGTGCGGTGATATCAGAACCGGGGACCGTGACTCGGGGCTGCCGCCCCGGGAAGCCCAGCCCTCTGCCCTCGCCCCCACCCTCACAGCCCGGCCTCCTCCAGGCACCCACCCACGTCCGCCTCTCTGTGGCCTGTAGGTGATCCTGGGGAAGCTGTATGAGACCCACAGCAGTCAGCTGAGGAAGTACAAGCCGCCCATGAAGCTGGACGCCCTCTGGCATATGCCTCACTTCCAGAAGGTCAGTCTCGCCTCCACCCGCCCCTTCCCACACTCAGGGCGGGTGTCTCTCACTTTGCTGGGTCCTCACCTGTCTTCCAGGCGGTGAGATTCTATCGGCTTCTAACCACCAGTTGGTATAATAACGCAACTATTATATATCTATCTATCTATCTTTTAATGTGTTAAGCTTATTTAATTATTTTGAGAGAGTGTGTGTGTGAGCGGGGGAGGGACAGAGAGAGAGGGAGAGAGAGAACCCTAAGCAGGTTTCGCACTGCCAGCACAGAGCCTGACTCGGGGCGCGAGCCCGAGAACCATGAGATCATGACCCAAGCTGAAATCAAGAGTGGGACACGTAACTGACTGAGCCGCCCAGGCGCCCAGACAGCAAGTGTCATATTATTGTTACATCGTCTCATGTCATCTCCCTGGTCCTTCACGTTGATTGAAGTGGAGCTTGGCCACAGGGAGTGTGGCCATCGCGGGCTTGAGCGGCCGCCTTGCGCTGAGCATAGAGCCTGGGTGTCTGTCCGCCACAGTAGACACTGTCTGGGCCAAACCCCCCTCCGCCGATGGGGTCGTCAACTCGCCACATTCTGCACTGGGGGGGAGGACAGCCCCTCGCCACTGCCGCTAAACCCCTTGCAGGGGGGCATCCTGGGGAGAGGGGAGCACTCAGAATGATCTAGCACCCGCCATGCTCCGCCTCCGACCTGAACTCATGTTGATTAGGCCAGACGGCCCCATCACACCCAGAGGGGGCTTCACCTTCGGAGAACTTTAGCAGGGGAAGAGCGATGTGAGGGCCGGGGGCGTGATCCAGAGGAGATTTGGGGACCGCAGCTTCCGAGTGCCCAGCTCGGGCCCCGCGAGCCTTTCCGGGGAGCCACAGGGACACGCGCGGCTCCAGGAAGACAGCTGGACAGAGCAGCGTTCCCGGCCAGCCCGGCCCACCCGCGGTATCGAGTTAAACTGCAATTTAGACAATGAAGGGGCCAGTGCCTTCCTGAGCCTAATGCAGTCGAACAGGCTGCCGACTTCTGCGGAGAAGCCTGCCTGCCCCCCGACGCGGCCTCTTGCGTCCTGCGCAAGTGGCCTCCGTCAGCACATGTCAGTGACCATCCGCCCGCCGCCCATCAGCCCGTGTCGCCCCGCACGCAAACTTGACCGGGCGCAGAGCCGGAGGCGCTGGGAGGCTGGAGGCGCTGAGCCTGGGCAGCTCCACTCTGGTTTTTCTGTCTCCCCCAATTTCCTGCCTCTGTAACCACGTTTCCCCCCGACCCCTCTCTCCACAGCCTCCTGCCCGGCCCCTCCTTCTGTTGTCTTTCCTCCTCTGCTCTGACCACTCTGATTTTCTCTCTGATTTGCGCTGGGATGCTGCCCCGGGGAGGGACGGGGCCCCAGGGCCCCACAGGCATGAGACCATCCCCCCTCCCCCCCACGTCACTCGGCGGCGTCAACCCCCAGCCTCTTGGCTCCGATTTGGAACCTGCCCGTAGCCACCAAGGCCTGGACAAAGAGAGGGCTCAGGTGGTCTTGGCCCAGCGGAGCAAGGAAGGGGCCTCCACCCCAACCCCCCTGCGCGATGCTCCCGCGTCAGGAGCTGGTGTCACACAGCGGCGACCCCCCGGCGCCTGGCCCTGGCTGGGAGCACAAGTGCAGAAGTGAACGGACAAGTTTCTATTTTCAAGAGAGGGGACTGGCCTGCTGGACGGCTGTGTGGACCGTGGGCGGGAACAGCAGGAGGGGTCCAGTAATGCGACCCTTTTACCCAGTGCCGGCATCGTGCTAAGTCACGTTCGGGATTAGTGAGCCTCATCTTCAGAGCGAGGGCGCCCCCCTCCCCGACTCCTCCGGGCGGCACAGAGTTGGGGCTGTCCTGCCCCTGACCTGGAAGCCATGTCCCTCGGACCGTTGGGCCCACTGTGTCCTGGAAACAATGAAGAAGAATAAAAATGCGAGCCCCAGCGTGCACAGGGTGCTGGCCGTCTTTTTGGGAATGTTCATGGGGTTCCGGAAGTTTCTTTGCAGGCCTGTCAGAGCAGGGCTCGACCCTGGGCAGCACCCTGGACAGCCCAGCAGAGACCCCCCCCCCTCCCGGAGTGATGCCTTTATGGATGCAACGCTCAGAACCTACCCCCTTTGGGGAAATACCACCCACAAAAAGCATCTCATAGAAAGTATGTCCCCATTCCACGGATGTGGAAACTGAGGCACGGAGGGGTGAAGGAACATGCCCCGTTAGAAAGGGTCCCTGGCCTCCTGAGAATCCTTCCTTCACTCTGGCCGCACACCAGCAGGTGCCTCTTGAGTGCGGCAGGGCCCCTCTCTCCCCTTCACAGTATGTATCCTCATCGCAATTAATTAGTTAATTGGGCAATTAGCTGTCCATCTTCCCCAGCAAAACGTGAGCCCCCTAGGGCCGTGCCTATTGTGAGTCTCACCGTATCCCCAGAGCCCTGCACCCAGTGAGTGCCCAGTAAATATGGAAAGAATGAAGGAGATGAATGAATGGATGGATGGATGGATGGATGACTGGTACAGCCCAGAATGGCAGAATTAGAAAGCCTGCGGAGACCTGATGAAAGCCCCTTCCCCACCTGAGCGTCCCGGCACCCCCCACCCCTGGCTGCCCCGACCACCGGGCCTGGGCTCAGGAGGGCCGGCGGCGAGGGCGGGGGCGCCGGGGCGCCGGGCGTCCCGCGAGAGGCCCTAGGAGGCTCTTTGTCCCTCCTGGCTGTGCCGAGCCCCCCCCCCACCGCCCCCCCCACCCCAGCTCCTTTATGAAAGGGAAAAGCACTTCCAAAAAAGTTGAACCTGTCACAGTGACAGATAACCTAAATGGACTCTCCCCGCTCGCGAACAGATGTCGACGCTGAACCCTGTCAGAAATAATTAAACACCTTTCACATGGAAAAGCAGCAGGCAGGGGCGCCGCGGCCGCTCCCCGGGCCGGGTCAACGCCGAGCAAGCTGGCTTCCTGCCCCGGAGCGGCCGGCCCCGTCAGCAGGTCACCCAGAGACCCCCCCCCCGGCCCCGGCGCCCCACCAGGTGGCCTGGGGAGCCCCCGCGGGACCAGGGAAAGGAGAAGGAACACCTGTCAGTGGGCGGCGTTGTCAGCCGCTGGGCTGCCTGGGACTCCAGCGTACCTCTCTGGTCTGGGCCACCAGCAATTGCCGTGGACGGCCAGGACCCAGAGAGGGTCAGCCCATGGCTGGCGGGTGCCCAGGGCATTTATATGGTGCCACCAGCTGGCTCAGAGGCTCTCTGGACCTCAGTTTCCTCATCTTAAAATGAGGGGTAGCATTGTTCTTTTTTTAAGTTCGTTCATTTATTTGGAGAGAGAGGAGAAAGTGTGAGTGAGGGAGGGGCGGAGAGAGAGAGTGAGAGAGAGGGAGGGAGAGGGAGAGGGAGAGAATCCCAAGCAGGCTCTACACCATCAGCACAGAGCCCAACGCAGGACTCGAACCCATGAACCCCAGAGCATGATCTGAGCCAAGGTAGCACGCTTAACCGACTGAGCCACCCAGGCGCCCCGAGGGGGTAGCCTGTCCTTCAGGGTCTCTTCCAGCCTAAGGCTCAGGATCCCAGATTCACTGGTCAGAGAGCAGCGTGGGAGGGGGCTTGGTGGCTCTTGGAGGCGGCAGACCCCTGAGCCCAGAGTGAACTGTCAGGGGAAACAGCTCAGACCCTTCCTCAGGTTCGCATTTTGGGGGAGGGGGTGTGAACTCATCGCCTTCCACCCCCAAGTGGAGGGGTCACTGGGCTTGGGGCCGGCGCCCTCCGTGCCCACTTGGCAGTGGGCTCCTGCCCTTTACCGACGTGCCAGGGGCAGCCAGCGGGGAGGGGGGGGGGCCCACGTGCTGTGTCCGTGTGTGCACAGGACTCAGGGTCAGACACACCCGGGTCACATGGCGAGCCTGCTACCTTGTCACCGTGTCCGAGGGCTGGCCGGATTGGATGAGAGCACACGTATACATGTAGCAGGGCATCTGGACCCTATTAAGGTGCCAATAAATGGCATCTGCCCTGGGGGATGCTCCTGCTGATCATTCATTCACTCACTCATTCATTCATTCATTCATTCACAAATCTTGGCAAGCACCTTGGTGCCGGGCCCTGTTCTCAGTGCTGATGCTATACTGCTGTATGGTTGCGGGCGACTGGCAAGGGTGAGGTGGACAGACAGACGGGGTGGGCAGCTAGATGGGGGCAGTCGGGAGCAGCTCCCCGCGGCCCGCGTCTGGGGTTTGCAGCCTAAAAGGATGGAGAGACCCCAGCCTCAGCTGGCAGCCCTCCTGTCGGGACGTGGCATTGTCAACGGGGCCACCTTCTGCTCTCAAAAGTGACCCTGTCTGAACTGAGCACCCGACGGCCACCTGATACTAAGCCAAAAAAAGCAGACGGTTTGTCCTTCCTTACAAAGGTTGCCAGAGATGACGGCCCAAAGATAAGCGTCTGGGGTGAGAGCGCCCGAGCGTTTATGGCGGCACCAGCGACAGTGGGGAAAGCCTGGCTGCGCCCGTGAAGGCGTGGCTGTGGCACGGGTTGAGAGATCCTATACGGATATTGCAGAGATGATCTATAACGCCGTGAAATATTATCAGCCACTGAAACTAATGACTGTAGTCTACCTATTGACACTTTACTAACACCTTCCTGGGGGAAAGAACCTGCACTGTGTGACATCATTGGGATATAGGCCCCCACACGTCTGTGCAGGTGTCTGTGCTCAATGACAGGTGTCCGGAGGGAAGGGTCCCCGTGCGGCAGCAGTGGTGACCTCTGGGGTGGGGTGAGGCTGAGCTCTACTTTCTCTGATGCTCTTTTCTGCATTGTTTGAAATTTTACAGTGAGTACATGACATTTACAAAACCAACAAGGCTATTTAAAAAAACAAAAACATGCTTGAAGGATGGGGATGCTACAATCGCTTGTCCCCAGTGCTCAAGCCTGGGCCCTTCAGCCTGGTCCTTCCTGGACCCACAAGCGCTCCGTGCTGCTGGCCACGGCTGGCTTTCCACACTGGGTGTCCATCAGGGGCAGAGGTCAGACGCCAGCTCTACCCCCTCCCCCAGCAGTGAAGGCGGCTGGCTCCTCGAGTCTGGCTCTCCGCGGCCAAATCCACATTACATAATTGGAGATCCCAAACCCATTTTAGAGGGAGATTTGCCCAAGCATCTCGAGGTCACCCTTCACAGCGAACACTGCGCCTCTTCCCGGACGGACCCGTCTTTCTTCCACAGTGCCGATACCCCCTGACATTACATAGTCATTCAGTCACTAAAGTATGAACAAATTGACTATATTTTCATTTGGCTTTTGGTTTCAGCCCCACTGCTTTAGAATAATGGTCCAAGCTATTAAGCTAACAGTTTGATTTACAAGCCCTTGTGCTCTGAATGCTGGGATCAGACTCCTCTCTTTGTGGAAGAGTAACCTTGCCTCAGGTCTCCTGGGCCCCCGGCTCCCTAATAGAACCGGAGACGGCAGGAAAAAAATCAGCAGTCAGCCAAGCAGTGACACCCAGAGATGCAGCTGATTAGTGAAAGCTGCTGAATCTAAGAAAAGGATTTTCTTTCCCACCTTTAAGCTCCCTTACAAATCATAGCCGGCTGGAAAGTTAACTCTCTGTTAAACCCCCGGAGCGGGCTCCAAGCCCGTCCAGCAGGCTGCCACCTCCTCTCCAAAGGGCTCCAAAGGGCTAACTAAAGATGAGCCATTCCCCGGACAGGTGTGTCCAGCCCCAGGAAGCGCAGCCCCAGGAAGCGCAGACGCTTCGGGGATTTGCCGCCCCTCCCCGAGGCCCCTGCACCAGGGATGTATTTTAAGAATCCTGTCGCTGGGTTGCTTTGGAATAAGAATCAACCCTGTTGCCGCGCAGGGCACCGGGCGCGGGGACGGGATGTGTCACACGCGGAAACAGGGCAATAAGAAGAATGATTCAGAGGTCCCGATGCAGTTGACATTTCTTCCCTAAATACAGACGCCCCCATTATAAATCAGATCAGTATGCAGAAGAGCTGACTCGCCGGAGAGATGAAAGCGGAGGCTTAATTGGTTTTACATAATCCGGCACCTTGGAGGGACAGAATTTTTAGGCACCTGCTCATAGGTGACATTGCCGCTCAATGCTGGCAGGTGACAGAGAGCCAGAGCTGAAGGCTCAGGGGACAAGGCACAGGAGGAGAAGGCTGGGGGTCATGGGAGACAGCAGCAATGTTCCCAGAGCAGCAGGATGAGTCTGGGTACCCCCGGGTCACAGAGGAAGACGTCAGGCATCTCTATGTTGGGGCCCCAGAGAAGTGGGAGCTGGCACTTCTTTTTTTTTTTTTTTTTCCTAGGAGAGAGAGAGAGACATCGTGAGCAGGGGAGGGTCAGAGAGAGAGGGAGACACAGACTCCAAAACAGGCTCCAGGCTCAGAGCCGGCAGTCAGCACAGAGCCCGACGCGGGGCTCGAACCCACGAACCGCGAGATCATGACCTAAGCTAAAGTCGGACGCTTAACCAACTAAGCCACCCAGGTGCCCCGGGAGCTGGCACTTCTAACCGGACTAGTCCTACAACGTGGTGACTGCCAGCCCGACTGTCCCCTTAACACTTCCGGTGCCTGGGTACTCTGAGTTCACTACAGAAAGCTCCTCTTCCCCAATGGGGGCAAAAACATTTCCAATCTTGTGTTGAAAGTCAACCAGGGGGCGCCTGGGGGCTCGGTCAGTTAAGCATCCAACTTTGGCTCAGGTCACAGTCTCGCGGTTCGTTGGTTCGAGCCCCACGTCGGGCTCTGTGCTGAGAGCTCGGAGCCTGGAGCCTGCCTCGGATTCTGTGTCTCCCTCTCTCTCTGCCCCTCCCTCACTTGCACTCTGTCTCTCTCTGTCTCTTGAAAATAAACATTACAAAAAAAAAAAAGTCAACCAGAAAATTAACAAGACAGCTTGATTTGGCATCATGGATAGATGATCTAACATCATCTAACCTCTAGAGATAGCTAGAATCTCACCTTGAATCTGTGGAGTTAATGGGACCTTGGGGGTCTCCACTTTCTTCTTCCAGGTGATCTAAAGAGAACCTCCCGCCTGAGCAGGAGTTGGGGCTAATCTCTGAGCACCTCGTTTCCAAGTGTCCCCACACCTCAGCCTCTGTCACCGGGCACCCACGCCATCACCGTGATGGGACCCAAAGCTGTCTAGCACATGGCCAGCAGAAGGTTCCAGCAATAAGCAGTGTTAGGTGATTAGCCTGGGTAAACTCAGGGTTCATCCAGACTGAGATCTGTCAAAAGTGCGGGCAAGATGAACCAAGAGGCTGGCATCCTTGTATCTAAAAGCTGCAAGCAGGGGTGCCTGGGTGGCTCAGTCGGTTGGGCGTCTGACTTCGGCTCAGGTCATGATCTCACGGTTCGTGGGTTCGAGCCCCACGTCGGGCTTTGTGCCGACAGCTCAGAGCCTGGAGCCTGCTTCAGATTCCGTATCTCCCCCTGTCTCTGACCCTCCCCTGCTCACGCTGTCTCTCCCTCTCTCTCAGAAATAAATAAAACATTAAAAAATATTTTAAAAAATAAAAGCCACAAGCAAATAAACACGTCCCCCACCCCACCCCCCACTGTCCTGATGTCCTTCAGGGATGCAAATAGGTCCCAGGAAATGATGTGTTAGATCGCGCGAAAGAAGGAGGGTACTGTGTCCCGAGTCCAGCGGCTGGGGGAGCAGAGGGAAGCGCATCCAAGAAGTTCCTTGGAGGCAGCGCTCCCAAAGGCAGCAACAGTGATGCCCACGGCTTGAGGAACAGTCTCATTTCGCGGAGATGCTCCCAATAACCCTCTGTGGCCCAGAGGCGAGGGAACTGAGGCATGGAGGCCTAAAGTCATGCGCCCCAGGTCCATCATTAACAAGTCGCAGAGTGGGGGCTTGGCCCTCTGGCCGGCTGCCCCAGCCGCAGGCCTTGGTAGAGCCAATAAATACTACTGACCAACAACTGAGGTCAGGGGCCAGTTGGGGGCTCAATGCAGGAGCCGGGAAGGAGAGTGAAGAGCGGTCAGGAACTCGGGTTTTATAGGTGTCCAGAGGGTCGTGGCCATAGCCCTGCTCCGGCTGATTTAAGCTCTTGCAATAAACAAAACTTCCCACTGCCCTGAAAGCTGTTAGACCTTGATAAAACCCCTGAGCATCTTTTAAATTGCAGTTTGGCCCCAAGGCCAAAAAAGAAAGAGGCCATTGATCGCCGGCTTGCCTCATGAAAAGGCGGGAGGCTTGGCGGGAGGGCTGAGCCTGTGGGCTCGCCGGCCTCTGCTCCCACACCTGTAAAGTGGGTGTAGTGACAGAGGCCAAGTGCAGTCCTGCGTGTTAAGCGCTGGGCATGGGCTTGGCCGGAGGATGGGCATGGACGGCACAATCTCTGTGTTGGACGGGTCTCTGGCATCCTGCCCTGTAGACATGCAGATCTCAAGCCTGGCCGTGTCTGGGGTATCTCTGAGGAGAGCTTTATAATGCAGATTCCAGGGCCCTGCCCAGGAGCCCATCCAGTGGGTTTGGGGAAGCCTCCAAGCCTGCATTTTCAGGAAGCAGATCCTGAAGTTTCCCCGGTCAATGTCACCTGCTCTGCACAGGGATGTTTAAAGCCTGTGTTTATGAGGGCTTGTGGGTGCACTTCCATATGTTTGCTGTGAAGCTTGCTGGGAGCTTCCAAAGGAAGCATGCCTGCGGGAGGCAGACCGTCGTCTGTTAAACAGCCCTGAGGATTATGAACTTCTGTCTTAATCTGCTCAGGCTGCTAGAACAAAATACCATAGCCTGGTTGGCTTAAATAGCAGACATTTATTTCTCTTAGTTCTGATGGCTGCGCGTCTGAGATCAGGATGCCAGCACGGCTGGGTTCTGGTGGGACCATCCCTGGCTTGCAGAAGGCGCCTTCCCCCCTGCTTGCCCTCACTTGTCAACTGGAACTGCCTTTCTCCGTATTTGTGAGTGAGGCTGGGGTTGCAGATGTCCATCGGTGTCACTTGAGTCCTTTAACGCAAGAATTGATGTGACTGTGCCCTGCATGGGGGCAATTTCAGGAAAACACCGCAGTCGGCTTTGTAGACTGCTAATAATGGTAATAGCAGTGGCAGCCACTGTGTCTTGAGTGCCAGGCACTGAGCCAGGGGCTTGGCAATGACCCCATGGGATGGAGGGTAGGACTACATTTTCTTCAGAAAGTCTCTGCTTTATGCAACTCTTGAATACCTTATTTAACATCATGCACAATTAACTCATTAGGCCCCTGGAAATCACTTGGAAGGAGACAAGGTACAAACATTGAAAAAAATAGGTCACCTTTTCTACTTGGCGAAGCAGATAGAGAGGATCTTTAGAATGCCAGAATCTCAGATATAGTTCTAATGGCTCTGTTACCTTATTTTGGGCTCCTGACCCATCTGTCCATCTGTCTGTTCATCCGTCCATCCATCCATCCATCCATCCATCCATCCATCCATCTCTTCATCCATTCAGCTATATGTCCACCCATCCATCCATCCACCTGTCCATCCATCCATCCATGCATCTACCCATCCACTTGTCCATCCATCTATCCATCTTTTCATTCATCCGTCTGTCCATCCATTCATCCACCCATCCATCCATCCACCTGTCTGTCCATCTGTCCATCGGTTCATCCATCCATCCATGTGTCCACCTAGCCATCTAGCCAAGATTTGTTCAGTGTCTATGGGGTGCCCCTAACAGTGCCCCCGAGTTACCTGAAGACCTTTGAAGTCTCCTGTTTGTTGCTATTTCCCCAGAACAGGGTCCAGAATATGGCATAACATCCCCACTGTCTAGCCGAGGACACTTAACTTTAATTCCTATTTGTGAATGGACAAGGTCAGCCTCGTCCACCACAGAAAGGTTCTGTTTCCTCTTAAGAGTTACCCCCCAAAATTCTTCCTGCTCATCATTCCAATAAAGGAAAAGGAGAAAGACATGAGACCTCACCACGAGCACCCCAACCCAATGGGCTGTGGACACCCAACATCTGAGTGTGTCCCAGTTTCCCTGGAAGAAACACAGGAATTGTTCAACAGCCTGTATATGAATAAGCGATAAGGCACTGATGGGCACTGTACGGACAGCTCAGCAAAGGACTTAATTTGCAACCAAGCACAAAATCAAAGACTCTGTCAACCAAGGAAATGTGCGCCCGGATAACCACCTTGCACTACCTGAGAAAGCACTGTCAGGTAAATTTCCAGAGAAAGTAATTAAGGAATCCCCATTGTCTAAAATCAGCAGCAAAATTTGGAGCTCTGGAGTTTGATGCTCACTGGGGATCTGGTGTCTCCTCCCGGCCTGATCCTTCATCAGAATGAACAGCGGAGGTTTACGGGGGGATCGGCTGGTGTGTCCCCCCCCCTGCTGTCCCCAAGACGCGCCCCCCCTCCGGCACTTCATGCTCTTGCAGGTGCTCTCTTGTCAAACGAGGGTAGGCAGCAAATGAGGTCACTGCTTGTGGGACGGGGGTGAGATTAGTACACAAATCTGTAGACCTCTCTGAGATCTGCAAGCGCCAATTAATATTTATCAAGTACCCATGGCGTTCATGATACCAGGCATCAACATGCAGAACATACAGTCCCTGGCATCGGGGAGTCTACACTCTGATTCGAAAGCTACACACAGATGGATGCCCCCCCCGTGCTTGGAGGCCCCCACCCTGGTGGGACAGCCCATTGTGAGTGTGCGTTAATATTTATAGCGAGTGGCCTCTTCTGACAGAGATGATGTCGAATTTTCGGCCAGGCATAGCCCCGTGGCTTCCCCAAAGTGGCTGGTGCGGGGGGAGGGGCGTGTCCGCTCACAGACTCCCCAAGGGTCTCAGCAACACGCCTCCTGTCCTAAGTCCCTCCTTGTCTCTTACTTGAACTTGAAGATGGGTCTGCCATGATGGTCCAGACAGTACCCTTGGAGGTTTCTGAGTGCATAGTGGGCTAAGCAGTCACCCGACGGAACGTCCCATCTCCCGCTGGCAGCTGGACGCCCCACGGCCACCCCCCCAGAGAACAGCACCGGGCAGACTCCCGTCATCTGAGCTCTGAAAAGAAAAGGGGGCCCTCCCCCTCCCCCTCAGCTCTGCCTGTCACACTGTTTGTTGACAGTGCCATTGAAAACGGCCCCGCATCGCCTCGGCTGTGAAGGGTTGTGAAGGCTTGTTCTGTCTCCCATTCACTCCTTCCTCTGACCGTTTTTTGAAAGGCGAAGATTCTGGGAGGCACCCGCCCCCGCCTCCCCCCTCTGCCCCCCTCCAGACCCCGTCACGGAGGGAGAGAGGCGGCAGCCTGGGTGAGTGGGGCTGACGAGCCTCCTCACCTGGCCCCACGGTGCACCGCCTCCAATTAAATCAAAATGGCTTGTTTTTAATGGTCTTTTACACTGACAAGTGGGCGATCATTTTGGGCCCACTAGCTGTCAGGGAGCGGAGGCAAATCCTCGGTTGATAATGCCCAATGCTTCCAATTAGGAACTGGGGCCGCTCCTGGCGCGCTAACGATTCCCCAGCCGCCCCCCAGGCCCCTTTGGCGCTGGTGTTTCTTCCTGCCTGTTCCGCCGCAAATTACTGACACAAAACGGAAGGCCCCGCGTCTCCTCTGCCACGCCAGGCCGGGCCCTGTTGGGCTTAATGAGCCGATGGAAGTTTCGTGGCTCCAGCGCTAAATTCTTTTCTTGTTTGACAGCTGCTCGGCTAAGGCGAGTGTTGACCTTATAAAAGATTTAGTGTTTCTCATTATTTTCTGTCAAGCTTCACAAGTGATGGCTCTGCGGTTATCATTTGCATCCTGGGGTGTGCGTGTGTGTGTGTGTGTGTGTGCACGCGCGCGCACGTGCTGGATGGGGGCTCCGGGGTGGAAACGGGGAACGGGAAGGGGTCCTTCTTTCCTTTCCTGGCATCTGGCTCCAGGGTGACATTCTTCTGGGGCTGAGCCATTTCAAAGAGAAGCCGAGATGACAGGGGGCGGGGGGGGGGTGTGCACCGAGGCTCCCAGAGACTGGCCGACTCCCATGGCCCGGATGCGCCAAGCAGAAGGGGGATGTGAGCCGGACTCGCCACGGGGCACAATCTTCAGGCCACACTTGAGGGTTTATCAGGAGGAACTCGCTCCTCTCTTATGGGCCCGTGGAAAGCCATCTCCCGCAGGCTTCCTCCCCTGGCTTGGCAGTCTACACAAGGATTTAATGGTTTTTAAAAGCAGAACCACTAAAAAAAGAAAGCTTATCCTTGCCCTGATGTGACCACGGTGGTGTTGGTCGGTCCCCTGAGTTTCTGTGTCCATGCTGCACTGGGGCCGCCCCTCCTCCTGGCCTCCCCACCCGTCCCTTTCTGCCTCTGTGCTCTCCCCTCGCTCACGGACCCACTGGCCAACCCAGGTGAGGGTGACCCACGGGGACCTGAAAAGGGAGACAGAGTTAAGGGCAGGTGAGCACCTGGCTGTCTCCTCCTGTGGCTTCCAAATCTTCATTCATCTCCAGTGGGGGACTCCTATCAACTCCCAGAGAGTCCCCTAAGCAGCACCCTCTCCCGCGTGTGCCCAGGGGAACCCTGCCAGCTGATCCCTGCACACTTTTACTCGAGCCGCGTTTCAGCCTGGGAATATTGTATAACGGGGCAGCCACCATCGGTCTGAGCGGATGTGATCTGTGAAACGAAGCCCGCTCACCGTCCCTGCCTCCACGTGGCCGTGTGAACAGGCGGCGGAGTATCCCGAAAGCCCTCCTCTTTTTGTGCTGCGTTACTAGGGAAGGGAATGTATACAGGAGGAGATCAACTTTAACCCACTAAAGGAAAACAGATAAATTGGACACCACCAGCACGTTGTCACGCTCGGCAACTTTGTTGGTTCAAATGATAACTCAGTGAAAAGACAACCCACAGAAAAGGAACAAATATTTGCAAACCCTATCTCTGATACAGGACTTGTATCTACGAGTATAAATACAACCCTTACAGCTCGGTAATAAAAAGATAATTAATCTAGTCAAAAAGTTTTTTTAATTTTTAAAAAATTTTAAATTTATCTTTGAGAGAGAGACAGACAGACAGACAGAATGTGAGCAGGGGAGGGGCAGAGAGAGAGGGAGGCTCAGAATCCAAAGCAGGCTCCAGGCTCTGAGCTGTCAGCACAGAGCCCGAAGCGGGGCTCGAACCCACAGACCGTGAGATCAAGACCTGAGCCGAAGTCAGACGCTCAACCGACCGAGCCACCCAGGCGCCCCATTATAATCAAATTTGAAATGGGCAAAGGATTGTATAGACATTCTTCCAAAGAAGATACACAGATGGGCAATAAGCACGTGAAGGATGCCCAACATCATGAGCCATCGGGGAAACGTAAATCAGGCCTCAGAGGGACACTGCTTGGCTCCCATAACTAGGGTGGCTACAATTAAAAAAAAAAAGAAAAGAAAAAAGAAACAGACACTAACAAGTGTTGGAGAAGATGCAGAGAAATTGGTACCCTCTGTGTCGCTGGTGTGAATAAAAGATGGTGCAGCCCTTTGGAAAGCCCCGGGACAGTCCTTCAAAAGGCTGGAGTCCCCACCTGCCCCCCAGTGATTCCAGGGCCAGTCATCTCACCAAGAGATAAGAACCCGTGTCCACGTAACAACGTGTACACGCGTGTTCACGGTGGCGTTATTCATCCTGGCCCCAAAGTGGAAACAACCCACGCATCCGTACCCGATGAATGAACGGGTCCACAAAACGTGGTAGATCCACACAACAGAACGTCATCCCACCAAACAGAAGAATTACGTCCTGCTACCTGCCACGGTGTGGAGGAACCTTGGAAACATTATGCGAAGGGAAAGAAGCCGGTCATAAAATACCGTGGCTCGTCGTGTGAGTCCATTTCTAAGAAGTGTCCAGGCAAATCCACACAGACAGAGAGAAGCGGCTGCCAGGAGTTCGGGGAAGGGAAATGCGGGGTGACGTCTCCCCAGTGGTAGAGGGCTTCTTTCGGGGGCGATGGAAATGTACCAGCCTGTGAATATACCTAAAGTCATTGATTTATGTACTTTAAATGGGTGAGCCTGATGATAGTGAATTATATCTCAATAAAGTTCTTTCGAAAAAGAAAGGTCAGGCCACTTGAAACATAAGAGTAGCACACTTGAGTCAGATGAGTGTTCGTTGCCCAGATGCGGTCTTTGGAGGCTGGAGCAGGGCGATAACTGGCCACCAGGAAAAGGCCTCAGAGAGTGAAGGAGGGTCTGGTGCGTTCGCAGTTCCCCTCAATGATCCATTATGACTCTCACTTCCCTGAAGCCTCTGAAACTTAGAAGCTGAAGAGGCAGACGTGGGAGCTGACCTGGAGGTTTTGGGGAAGTTCAGCCAAACACCCCACCACCGTGGTGATTCCTGGTCACTTATCCACCGGCGTCCAGCAAAAAGATCCATTGTCCAACTTTGGTTGCAGCCGTTGACTCGTTGAGTCGCCTCAGCAAATCCTTGGACGTGCTCTGGAGGCGCAGGTATGACTTCTGGAAATAGCAAGTCGATTCTGCTTTTCAAAGGCGCGCACGCTGGTCTTCCCTTCGACCCCAGGAAGGCTCAAAGAGCCCCAGAGTCAGTGCAGCAAAACCTGGATTCCGCTTCCCCCCAGCCCCTCCCTCCCCTGACATGGCGATTCCTCGAGGTGCCATGCGGGGAGGCAGGAAGTTTGTTTCCTAAGCCTGAGCTTGGATGTTCTTTGAAAACGCAGCACAGCATGTGTCAGCAGGGAGGGTCAGGCCCCGTGTCCTTGCTCTATTTTTGGACCACGGAGAAATTAGAGCCAGTAGCAGAATAACAACACAGGGGACCAGATGTCTCCAGAGAGAGAGTCACCCTCGTTAATTACTTAAGCTACGCACCGTCTCCATCAGGGTTTGGGGCTCAGCCTGTTTGCCAGTGATGTTTTGCTCGGAGGTGTGTTCTACCCGGGCCTCTGACCTCCAGCTGCCCTGAGCTTGACAGAAATTACTGACCTGGGACTGATCCATAATTTTCAAGTACCCCTCATTAGAGGAGACAGCCCCTCAATCTTTGAAAGCAAAACCTCTCTCCCAGTCTCGTGAGTGGCTGTCACTTAAAAAAAACAAAAAACAACAAGAACCCAACCCCCCTAACCTAAACTAAACTAAGATTTCTCTAGCTGCCTTTTAAAAATTTTTTTAGGTCTTCGACAGATTTTATTATTATTATTTTAATGTTTTATTTATTTCTGAGAGAGAGAGAGACAGTGTGAGCAGGGGAGGGTCAGAGAGAGAGGGAGACACAGAATCCAAAGAGGCTCCAGGCTCTGAGCTGTCAGCACAGAGCCCGACGCGGGGCTGGAACCCATGAACTGTGAGATCATGACCTGAGCCGAAGTCGGACACTCAACCGATTGACCCCCCAGGCACCCTGATTATTATTTTTTTTTCTCAAGTTCTGCTTTTTGCCTTCGTGGCCCCAGGACTTGGCCCTGGCAGGTGTGGCGTCCAGTTGGGGGACTATTGTGTGGCTAATGAGAGGGGACCGGAGGGTCCGCTGGCCCAGCTGGCCCAGGACCGTGTCGAGGGCCTGGACTGAGCCAGCGCGCCTGCCCAACGGCGGTGAGTCCTTCCCGGCCGCGCTGAGCACAAGCAACGCCCTCCATGTGCCCCTGGTGTGGCCTCACAAAGGACAGCAATGCCCCTCTCTATGCCGTAAAGAGCCCCATGCCATGGCCCCCCCTATGCTCTCCTGCAGCAGAGGCCTCACGCGGAGGGAGAAGACAGAAAGAAAGGAGGCGGGGGAAAATGGAAGGCAAAACGCTGCTCACTCTTTTTGGCACGTGGCGAAGGCTGGTGTCACGAGGCAGAATGACCACGTCTTTCCTCCTTGGGTCCTGGACGACGTCTTAGGCACCGAGATGACTGTGCCCAGCGATCGGGATTAAGTCTAACGCGGGGCAAGTCCGCAGAGTCACAAACCACCGGTTGGGAAACTTTGTCTGGTCGCAAAGCTCACGATTCGGATGGAACCATGCACGAATCACTGGCAGACAAATCTCGTAACACAGAACAAGTCTGTCCCAACTGTGCGTGGAGGGAGGGGCCCCCGCGAGCCTCCGGTCCCTCGCCCCCAAGCCACTTCTCCAAAACGCAGTTTCGAAAGGCCGCCTTGCTTTTTCGCGCTAAAGAGAGGAAAAGGCAGTAATTCCTTTCAGATAAAACAGACGCCCTCTCAGCCTCCTTCGCTGACTCCAGTTGCGACCCTCCCGAAGGCAGTGCTCGGCACGACTCCCCTCTACTTTCTTCCAACTCTGCGTCATACACGTGCTTGCACAACACAGGGGCCCTTTGCAGGTTTTCAGTCTTTCATGGAGGGGCGTCTGGGCAGCTCAGTCATTTGAGCATCCGGCTCTTGATTTCAGCTCAGGTCATGATCTTTTGGTTCGTGGGTTCGAGCCTCGCATCGGGCTCTGTGCTGACAGCATGGAGCCTGCTTGGGATTCTCTCTCTCTCTCTCTCTCTCTCTCTCAAATATAAATAAATGTTTAAAAAAATTTTTTAAATCTTTCATATAAATGGCATCACACGCATGTTCCATTCTGTTCCATTAAACTCTCGTTCCCCTGCAACACTGTTTTCGAGATTTATACGTGTTGATGCATGGACCCTACGGTGACTCAGCCCCGCTCTAGAGCAGCATTGTCCCATAGAACTTTCTGTGATGATGGACACGTTGTCCATCAGTGGCCGCTGGCCACGTGGGTTTATGGAGCACTTGGGATGGGCTTTAGTATGACAAAGGGGCTGAATTTTTCATCTCATTTCATTGTAGTTACTTCAAATTTCAATAGCCACATGCAGCTCGTGGCGGCCACGTTGGACGGGGCCACTCTGGGTGTTCATGTGAACTGAGGCAGAGGGTTCCACTGTGTGAACTGACTGGCTTTGGCTTATCCAGTCCCCACTGACGGGTGTGCAGCTGTTTCTAACACTTCTTATCCTGTTACAATGAGGGTTCCTGTACGCATCTCTTGGTGGGCATTTTTGAAAGTTTCTAAACATGGACTCTGGTTTGTAGGGTGCACACAAGCCCAGCCTTTCCAGGTAATGCGAAATCCTCTCCAATAGTTGTACCACTTAACACCCTTGCGGGTGGTCTATGAAAGTTCCCACTTCTAACGTCAGGCTTATTACCGTTATCGTCAGTGGGATGGGCAGGAAATGCCATTTTCTTTATTCCCTGATTACAAACATTGGTCTGCGCTTGTTTCCTGTGTCTGCTGGCCTTCAGATCTCCCCTCCGTGAATGGCCCGTTGATTTCTTCTTCCTCATTGTTTTATTGCCGTGGGAGGGCAACACCACTCTCACCCCTCACCCCTACCCCCATCTCTGTCTTATTCTTTGAGTCTCTGCTTGTATGTTATCCCTTCAGGAAGCCTTCCCCGGCCCCGAAGTATGAGTTTGATTGTATTATAAGCTCTTACAAATCTGGTACTTCTGAGGCGCCTGGCTGGCTCTGTGAATGGAACGTGCAACTCTCGATCTCAGGGTTGTGGGTTCAAGCCTCGTGCTGGGTGTAGAGATTACTTAAAAAGAATGCTGTTTTTAAAAATCTGGTAGTTTTTTAGTACTTAGCGCAACTCTAATTGAATAATTAGTTGTGTGATTATATTTTCATTACTGTTTCCTGGGTCCACGATAGCAGAAGCCGCCTAAGTTCTTCCAGTCTTCCTGGTGCCTAGCCTGGTACATAGCGGATACTCAAATGAAGTAGACAAACGAAAGGGCAATGGCCACATCTTGTCCCCTAACCCAGGTCACTGGGCACCTGCTCTGTAATGACAGCACGCCATCCCACTAAGGGGTTTTCTGTTGAAAATAGATCACGCTTTGCAAGGAAGCATAAAAAGTAAAAACTGAACAAATACAAAGGGGTCTGATTCATGCAAATCACCTTGGCATCAAAGAAATTAAATTAGAAATCAGTCACAAATGTAACTAATATAATTGCCTGGCCATTTAAAAAGCACATTTATAAATAACTAAAAGACCAAAGAAGAAACCCAAACGGAAATTTGATAGAAATTAGATGAAAAGAGAACCGAACAAAAATAAATACACTCAAAACTTGAAACTGAGATGAGATCAAAGACAATTCAGAGGGCAAAGGAATTGCTCATGCTAGTTATATAAACGGTAAAGAGTGAAAGGTAATTAGCTAGCAGGTGACTTTAGATGCTAAGAAGAGAAGAATGGACGGACCAGCCTCAAAGAAGGAAGCATGAAGTCTTGCGCAGAATTAACAAAGTGGCGGAGGTACAATGAAGGGTATGAATCAGATGAAAAGCTGCTTCAAAGAAAGTGGACCAGAAGAGTGTAGATGCTTTCAACTGAAGTGGGAGATGGAGTCCAGGAATTTAGATTCCCTGGGGCCCAGTGGGGCCAGGGGCTGGAGGGGGGGTGGATAGACTCAGGAAAAGGTGATGGGCTGGTGGCCGGGCTCAAGCTGAGCCCAGAACCTGAGAAGCCTTGCCCACCTTGGCGCCCGGATGGCTCATCCGTGGAGTTGGATTCTATGATGTCCAGGGTCTCTTCCAACTCTGAGTTTCTGGGAATCTTCCATTCCAGTCGGGTTGCAGGGAGTCAACAAATGTCATCTGGGGAGGGGACCAGGGTTCCTAGGACCAGCGGTGAACGCAAATCTCTTGAGATCTGTGACGGCTGCTCAGCCCTCCTGCCCCAGCTTGTCCCCCAGCCACATTGATTTGCTCTCCTTTCTGTGATTTGCCCAAATTCTTCCCATCGCAGGGCGCTGGCTGGCTCCCACCTTTTGGGACATTCTCCCTTCCTCTTCCCCTGCTCAGCCCCCTCATCGTCTCTAGAAAGGCCTTCCTGGCCCCCAGCTGGAGTTAACTCCGCACCCACAGTCCTATTAAATTGCCATTAAACACGTGTAGTGTTTTTAGTGGCCGCCTCCCACGCCGTCCTGCAAAGTCCATGGGGGCAAGTGCCCTGGCCTATCTCACCGGCATATCCCCAGGTGTACAGCACAGCGGAGGTGTCCCGTCCCTATTTTGGCCAATGCTATCTAGAGGCTGCCCGTTCAAACAGGACCAGAGCCTTGGCCAGCCAGGGCAGAGCTGCCCCCACTCTCCCTGCTCCTGGGGCGGCTAGCAGGCTGTGGCGCTTGCCTCTTATTTACCTGCATGGACCCTAGAGTGACTCAGCCCCACTCAGCAAAGCTGTCTCCTGCCAAAGCCGCTACGATTTCTTACCTCCGGGCGGAAGCAGACCACAGATGGCTTAATTTAGAAGCATCTCCAAAGGAATTCCTTGCTCTGTACTCTTCCTCCTCCGACTCCAGGGGTCTGTGGGGTCGTGACCACACACGGCTTGAGGCCTGACTTGTAATGAGGATCTTCATCTCTGGCTGAGCTGCTATTTTAGGAGAGGAGAGTGTGCCTGTGGGAGAGGAGCCACAACGTTCTCAGCAGTGACTCACCTGACTCATTTCATGAGTGTTTGTTAATGGGAGTGGAGTTTGTCAATGAAGACCAGGGCCGGATTCCCCCAGCTCTGGTTTCAATCTGTGCGACTGGTGCAAGCGACTTAACCTTTCTGGGCCTCCGTTTCCCCATCTGTAAGATGGGGACAAGGTCCGGATGTTCTGGGGCTCCTGTGAAATCCATGTGCTGTGCTTGGCAAACAGCGAGCCTGCTGTGGGACTGCCCAAGGGTCTGTTCTTGGGGAGCAGGATGGATTCCGCAGAGGGACACCCTGCTTCCTGGCATCCTGAGAGCTGGACCTCCCCTCTCCGTGGACTCGGGGATTCTGCTGGAGAATTTGGGGATTTGAAGAGACCCGGTTTCCCTTCTCTTTCTAAGGACACATCCCACGTTGGGGGCAAGCGTTTGCTTCAGTTAGCCTTTGGGAGAGTCCATCAGACCCAACCACCACGAATCTCCTTTGGTTTTCACCTTGGACACCAAGGCCAGGATGCATACTGCCCTTCCACCCCTGCTCACACCACTTCCCCTGCACCTCCCTTCCCATCATACTGACCCCTCGAGGCCACTTTCAAGGCCCACCGGGCCTGAGGAGCCATCCCTGACCACCTGAGACCAGGTGAACCCTGCCCACTGCCTTCATTCGCTCACTCACTCGTTTGCACACCCTTCCAGCTGTTTCAACATGGCCCCATGCCAGGCATTGGGGGTCCTGAACAGGACGGATGCAGACCCCGCCTCACAGGGCTCCGGGGCTGGGCACTCGCTTGAGCTCCCCCGTCTTGGAAAACTTAACTCCACAAGGTTCCTGCTGGAATGGGAATTCTGACATCCATCAGAGACTTCACGCGGCATGATTTCTGCCTCCCCCACCACCACCCAGTGTGGCTGAAAACATAATGTGTGCCAGAATGCATACAATCAGTCACTGGCCTGAGCCTCCTATGCCCGAAATACCCTTCTAGAACGCCAAAGGAAAAATGGAACTTGGAATGCCAAAGTATAAGAGGTGTGCATCCTCCCCGGCACATAGTAGGTGCTTAATCCATAGTTTTTAGATGAATGAACGTTTCTTTCTCACCAAAGTTTCTAAGAGGAGACGGCAAAAAAAAGAAAATTTCTTCTCCCAGGGTTCTCTTTTGTCTGTGTGCTGGTTTTAACCTGATTATCTCCGAGCTGAGTAGCTCCTTGGGGCTGGATCCACTGCCCTCTCCTCAGAAGATGAGAGTGAGTGCTGAGCCTGCCACCACCAACACCAAATCAACACCACCCACCGTCACCACCACCCACATAGCACCACCCATTGTCAATACTACCCACTGTCAACACCACCCACCATCACCACCACCCCCCATCACCATCACCCACTGTCACCACCACCTACCATCAACACCAAATCAACACCACCTACCATTAATACCACCCACCATCAGCATTACCCACTATCAATACTACCCTCCATCAACACCACCCACCAACACCAAATCAACACCACCTACCATCAACACCACCCACCCCCAACACTAGCCACCATCAACACCATATTCAATACCACCCATCCACTGCCATCAGAACCATCTGCCATTCCTGCACACTGAGCTGCCCAGGGGATGGCTTGGAGGTTATATTCATCTCCTGCGGCTGCCATAACAAAATATCACCAACATGGGGATTTAAACAATAGAAATGTATTCTCTGGCAGTTCTGGAGGCCAGAAATCCAAAGTCAAGATATCAGCAGGGCTGCATTCCCACCAAAAGTCGTGGGGAAGAATGCTTCCTTTTCTCTTGAAGCTACTGGTGGCTCCTGGCACTCCTGAGCTGTGGCCACATCACTCCAGAGTGTCTTCTGTCTCACACAGCCTTGTCATTGGAATCAGAGCCTTCCTGAATAATCCTGAGATCCTTAAACTACTTCTATCTGCAAAGACCTTCTTTTACAAATAAGATCACATCCACAGATTCCAATGGTTAGGAGGTGGGCATATCTCTTTTGGGGTCACCATTCAGCCCACTTCAAGGGCTGTGGGGAGATGCATGGAAATAGCAGAGATGTGGGCTGTCAAGAGCCATTGGTGGCTGGCCACCAAGGAGGAAACTATCGCCACTCTGGATGCTCCAGGAGACCGTGGGCACCCGAGTTCCAGCTGGCTGGGCATGTGAATCAGCCAAGGTGCCCAGGAGGCCTCTGGAGACCCAAAGTGCCAGCCTCCCTGAGAGCCTTTAGCTGCCTTCTGGAAAGCATGGGTGTCCAGAAAATCATGTCACAGTATAAAAATCAACCCATCCCTTGCCAGAAGGGACACAACGGTACATCTTGGAAGCCTTTTGTTTGTTGGCTATTTTCTTCCTCCATAAAGTGTAGAGTCTTCTTTCTTCCTGACAACTTTTACGTGACTACTTGGTGACTTTTCTGGACTTGGAGATGAATCTGAGAACAGTATCATGGTTTGAGTGATCAAAATGAGTTGAGCACAGGTATTGAGCCCTGGGCCCAGGGACGCATCAGGTGACTGTAGCAAGGGCCCTGTGCTAGAGGACTCAGTAGCTTTGATGTTGGGCTCAGGCTCTGCCTGGGTTCCGAGAGTCCCAGACGATCCTGATGCACATCCGAGAAATTCAAAACCTGAGGCTGTGGCTGCCGTGGCTCCCAGAAGTGCCTCCCCTGCCGTGGCTCCCAGAAGTGACAGGGGACTTGCAAAGGGTCTGCAAATCTTGAAGTGGCGACCCACACTGTTTTGTACATTAGGATTTGGAGTATCTTTTCCTCCAGAGGAGAGGGCCCAAGGCTTTCTGCAGAGTCTCCTAAGGGTCTACCTACCCGAGAATGAACACGGTTTATGTCTTGAACTCACAACTAAACACACCACCAGCTGACTCTCAGGAGCTTCTAATGAGCTTCTGTAACCCCTACTCCCTTTCAACCTCATGAGTGAGTCGTGGGAGAAAGAAGCCACGTGAGCCGTGGCTGCAGCAGAGTTTTCTAGAAAGAATCCACAACTTAGTGCCCAGGGGTGGGGTGGGGTGGAGACTAAAACAGTTCCTCTGACATCGATTCCCTGGGCAGCCAACCATGGACCAGCTGCTCTGGGCCTCAGTCCCCTCATCTGTAAAATGATGAACACAGTCCTCTTGGATTCCATGGGGCCCTCAGGTACCCTGATGGTGAGCACACGCTCCCTGGACTGGAGGAGCCCAGGGCCAGGAGGCACGTGCAGGCTGCAGGGGACCAGGTCACGTCAGCTCTGCGCCTGGTCTTAGTAGAGACATTCCCCGGTTCTCTGCCAGCAGGAAACCAGTTGGGCCACACGCTCTGGTGAAGGTCATGACTTTTCCTGGGGGTGGGGAGGTCCCGGGCCTCTGTGTTCTGAGACGGGGGCCGGCGTGCGGGGCCCCGAGCACAGAGACTCCTTAGAAGCTCCTCCTTGTCCTCTACTGCCTTGAACTTGTGTGTCCTCTCCCCGTCTTTCCTTTCTCTCGCCTTTCCACACCGAAAGGCAGGCAGCACTTGGGCTTCGCTGTGCACCCCGGAGGGCGGCCCGATGGGCCTGGATTCTTGACAAGATCGGGTCCTGCTTTCACATCCCTAAGAGCCTTCATCTGCTCCTGCGAACCCAGAGGGAATGCCTGCCGGCCTCGTCCCCTTGTGAACCGGGGCTCCGGTGGGCCTGGGGGCCAGCGCGCGTGCTGCCCCCTTAGCCTGGGAAACCCCTGCTCGCCTTCCAGCCTCCCCTTCACGTCCCTTCCCCGGGATGGGGGGACCCCCGACTCCCGTGAGGGCTGAGCTCATGCTGCCTGTGCTCGCCGCACACCCCCGACTCTGTGAGTTCTAATGAAGCAGCTGCAAAATTACTGCTGCTGTCTGCTCCTCCTCTAGATTAAAAGCTCCCTGAGTGGACAGAAAATCCATCTTGTTTCCTGCGGTATCCCCAGTGCCTGGCACAGAGCACGTATTTATTTACTTAATAAATATGTGTTACATGAATGCATGAGAAAATGAATGAATGAACGGATGAATGAACAAGCAAGCGAAACCTTTCTACCCTGGGCCTCCTATAGGTTATCCTAAAGGAGAAATGCCATTTTAGGGGCGCTTTTCTTGCTACTGGGGGTGACATAACAGACCCAGGAGACAGAAG
The DNA here is from genome assembly GCF_003009895.1 of Hyaena hyaena. Taxonomy (NCBI): domain Eukaryota; kingdom Metazoa; phylum Chordata; class Mammalia; order Carnivora; family Hyaenidae; genus Hyaena; species Hyaena hyaena. Next base: position 457,302 of record NW_024080670.1, on the reverse strand, counting down.
GGGCTTTGCCCACCACTGTTTCTTGAGAAGGAAGGGCAGACTGAAATACTGATCGCATAACATTTTAACCGAAGAGACACTCATTGGACCCGTGTCTCATGTCTCCTCCAGAAGGGTGGCATTCTTGAACTCTGGTTCCTGTACTATTGCCTCCTGGGGCAGCTGCCCCTGGCAGGAGGGACTTGGAGCAGATGCCCAGCAAGGAGCACTGACTGGGCCCGGAGCTACCCCCTGGAGAGGGCGGCTCGTCTCGGGGTTTTCATGGTGGAAGATCAGCAGGTGAAGGGCGATGTGGGCTATTGGGTCCCACAGCACAGCGACCCCAGTCATCATCAGGTTACGTTTATCACACACACATCTTTCTGGCAACAAGCCGGACGGAAGGAAACATGCTGGGAGGCGCCTGGGTGGCTCGGTCAGTTAAGTGTCCGACCCTTGATTTCGGCTCCGAGCATGATCTCAGGGTTCGTGAGCTCGAGCCCTGCACTGGGCTCCGTGCTGGCAGCACGGAACCTGCCCCGGATTCTCTCTGTCTCTCTCTCTTGGCCCCTCCCCTGCTCACGCTCTCTCACAAAATAAATCAATAAACTTAAAAAACTTTTTAAAAAAGGAAAGAAACGTGCTAGGCACGGAGCAGCTTTGCCCTCGCTGCCTTCTGCCCGCGGCCCGTCACCCCTCAGTGCCAGGGTGCTCTCAGCCCAGCACTTACTCTTCACGTCTTCCCCTCTCACAGATGATTTGTGTGACGGCTCTAAGATGGAAGCAGGGGGCGGGCAAGGAGAGAAGGGGAGCACCTGGGAGGAACCTGTGCCTGCTGACCTGTGCTCCCTTCTAACCACAGGTGTGCTCCCATCTTGACACCTTCCCCACCGAGGCTGATCGCCAGAGAGCAATCAGAGCCCACCATGAAGAGCGTGCGGTGCGCCAGGGGACCCTGCGGATGGGCAACTACACGCACCCGTAGCTCCTTCTTGACACAGTAGAAAACTCCCAGAGGACTCGCCTTTCTTGCCCCAGCTCCCATTCACCCGCCCCCCCCCCCCACATTTTTACATGGGTTCTGCTTTGGCAAGGTCCTCGGATTTGGGTCTTAGATTGATTCTTTTTGATAAGCCAGTACTTTTCAGGTTAGCCACTACTCACCGACCCTGGCCCCAGCAACCCTCTACTAGGGATTCCCCGTCGCCCAGGAGCCCACTCACCTGCGGTTCTCAAGCCCTCACCTGATTACATGAACCCAAATCACAAGGGCAGGTGTTAGACTCCAAGCTAAGGGTCGATTCCTAGGCTCCGCCCACTGAGCGTTAAGAACAACCTGTGTATTTCCTGCAGAAAGCATGACAGTAACATACTTTAAAAGCCCCTCGTTTTATATTCCGAACATGAGGGTAACTGTTCTTTGGGGGATGCCTGATGTCTCCCCATGCCAGCAGTATCTCTCTGGGGCCCATGAATGGGAAGACTCCATGCTCCTGACTCAGGGCCTCCCCCCACCTCCTCCACGCCAGCACCTGTCAATCACTCAGGCCAACATGGACTTCTCCGCCAAGGCTGACCTTGGAAGGGCAACCCCAGCCCAAAGGAGACCGTCTTCCGGGCGAGTAGCTGGGCCAGCGATGTACCAGCCAAGGAATCTTTTAGCCAAACTCCTGGGCGCTTCTTACCTCAGTCTTTCCGCACGCCCTTGCCTTCTCCCCGCAAATCATATATCGGTCTATTTTCAATTAAAAATGCTATTTGTCCTCTTCCTGTTTTCCCTTTATTTGGAAACCAGTAAACCAGTGGCGAGGGGTGCGAGGACTAATGTTGAGACTCTTCAGACGGTGCTCGATACGGACACTGCTCCAGGCAGATCGCCTTCTCTGACACGTGCCTGCAGTGTCCGTATGAAGTGGGGCACATCGAGTTTTTAAATCCCTTTTCTCGTCTGAAGCTTCCAAACGCCGCTCTTCAGCCCAGAGCTCCCCCCGGGATTTCAGACTCACTTACTCAACTGCCCGCTTGATGGCTCCACTCAAGCATCCGCTATTCCGTGCAAGTCAACGCAGCCGAGACAGAACACTTGATTTTTTTTGTTTTGTTTTTTGTTTTTTGTTTTTGTTTTTTTTGGCCACCGAACCGGTTTCTCCCTCAGTTCTTCCCTTCTCATATGCGACACCACCATCGACCTCCTGCCAAAGCAAAACTCGTCATTACTCTTGACCCTCCTCTTCCACCTCGAATCCAGCAACCAACCTGTCAACGCCACTTCCGAAACCTCCCAACCCATCCCCTCCTCCTGAGCCCCTTCCTGTGTCCATAGGACCGTGGTATGTTCCTTCCTTTTTCCCCATTACCCTCCCAGCCATCTTCTCCACAGAGCAGCCCCTTTGCATTCCAGCAGCTTCCGACGCTCTTGAGGGACACGCCACCCTCCCCACCCGGCCCACGGCACCCTAGGTGAGGCAGCCCAAGGCCGTCCTTCTGGCTTCATCTCCCGCCCCCACCGCCCGCCTGCTCCTCGCTACCCACAGCCACGGCCTTTGCTCCTGCCTTATGCTTTCCGCCTGCTTCCACCTGTCCCTGGAACACTTGGGCCCCCAACTGTCACCTGCCCACCCCTTCTTGTCATTCAGATCTTAGCTCAAAAACCAAGCGCCCTACTCACAAGCTCTCCCGTGAAACAGCCACCAGTAAAGTTCGCACTGGCTTGTTTTATTCCCTACAAGACAGTGATGCCTTGTACCTCCCCCAGTAGGGATGTTGCATGGGATCGGGGACCTAAGATCCCAAGGGCCCGGCTCCGGTGAGTGCCAGAGATAACTGGGGGGAGGGGGGGGGCTGCAGGAATGCCTGCTGCGGCTCACGCCCCCTACATGCCGAGTGCTGGGCAGGGAGACGCATCCACGTCTGGTGATTGCAGGTCTGATTGCGTTTCCTGATCAGTCCTCCCCACCCCACCCATGCATCCCAACTCCATACAAAGGCCACACACACTAACACTGCTCAGGAACCTGGCCCAGCCAGGGCCTCGACAGACCCCAACGACTCCAAGGGCCAGAAGCCCTCCTCCCACCAAATGAGCCCAAGAGACACAAGCATCCCCACTGATTTTGGCTAGAGCCCCCCTGAGCCCTTCCGACCCCCCACAGGGAGCAGCGAGCCCGGTGTGGGGAGCACAGGGGAGCCCAAGGGACCTAGCCACTGCGCCGGTAGCCATTCCGCGTGGCCGAGAGCGTGAAGCCTAGCCTCCTGAAGTAAGTCCTCTGTGACCTCTAGCAAATGTCTCAACCTCTCTATGCCTCGTCCGTGAGACAGGACGCTGGCACAGTACAGGACATCTTCTTGCGCTGAATTAGGTGACGATTACAGTGAAGAATGTGTACAACATGACTAACACAGGGGTTGGCACTTTTAAGCAATAGATTAATGTGAATTATCTTCTTCTTGGTAAAGCACACTGAAAAGGGGTGACCAGAATCCTATCAGCAATGAGGGATGAGAGTGTGCTTTTCAAAGGAACAGAAAGCCTTTGTGTCCAGGTTATCAGGAAGGTGAAGGTATTTTTGAACTGGACCTACTTTTTTTTTTTAATATTTTTTATTTATTTCTAGAAGAGAGAGAGAGACAGCGTGAGCAGGGGAGGGTCAGAGAGAGAGGGAGATACAGACTCTGAAACAGGCTCCAGGCTCCGAGCTGGCAGTCAGCACAGAGCCCTACGCGGGGCTCGAACCCACGAACCGCGAGATCATGACCTAAGCGAAAGTCGGGCGCTTAACCGACTAAGCCACCCAGGCGCCCCAAACTGGACCTACTTTTTGGCTCAAGCTCGCTCCAGAAAGAGGAAGGGGACACATCAGGACACAGAATTTCTGGAGGGGCCCGAAGTTAGGTTCTGTCCACCAAAGGCCGTGCGGCTGTTGCAGAGAGAGGGGTGCCCGGCCGTGGACCCTGCAGGCCCGCTTTTCTTTCCAAGGACCCGAGGCCAAGAGGAAGTATGGAGTTGGCCAGAAAAAGCTACCGGACGTCTCTTTTGCTTATGCGATCAGGTCGTGCCCCAGCAGGGTGGGCCGCGTGCTGGGAAACTCTGTGGGGCTGGGACAGGTGCCCTGGGAGCGCCCCCCCCCCCCCATCCTGTCCTGGAGATCCCAGCTTCTGGGAGCTCCCAGGCCAGGGCCAGGCTGGAAGCGGCTCACCGCCGAGGGTCCCTCAGCTCCTGTCCTACAGCGCCACCCGCTGGCAGGCCGGAGTCAGAGGCCGAGGAAGTTCCCGGCCCTTCCCTCCCCCAGCTCGGCCCTTCCCTCCTCATTAATTATTCGTGCCCACACGGAGCCTCGGGTCAGATTCCGGTCTGCTTCCACTGTCTCGGGTATCTTGTTCCATCCGCTGAACACTTGCACCCACTTGCCTTGGACCCTGGCTGCCCCCCCGCCCCCACTCCCCGGCACAACTGGGGTTGCTTTATCCGCCCTTCAAGACCCAGAGTCCAGTCCCTGAAGGTCTTGGGACGCTTGGGAATCACCCTCCACCACCATTCCCCTGACTTCACAGATGGAAAGTTCATGTCCAGTCAATAAGCGAGCCCCAGGCCAGTGACCACACGTCCCCGAGCCTGCTCCCAAAACGTCTCCGAGATGGGTGGAAACGGGGAGAGCCTAGCTTTCCATCCCAAGTCTTCCTCCTCAACCACCAGTAAACGTCGGGGGAGGATGGCCGTCACCAGAGCTACGGCCTTGTGCCCTTGGTTTTGCTCATTTCCCTGCTGGTTGGCATTCTACCTCTTGGTTGAGTTTCTTGGCAGCAACCCATCTTAACCAAACAAAGAGGCCCACGTGCACCATCTTCACCGGCCACGGGGAAGCAGCCGGACCCGCCCCTGGTCAGTTGGAAATGCCTTACAACGCCCTCTAGGTGGGAGGGGCCGTGTTCCTAAAACTGAGCACTTGGCAGGAAGGGGGGTGACTATAGGAATGGGGGGTTGAGGCGGGGACTCTGGAAACAGGACTCCGGAACAGGGAGGGGCTTGAGAAAGCATCCAGTCCTCCCGAGAAGACTGGGGGGGAGCGGGGCGCAGGGTGACTTAGCAGCCAAAGTAGCACCGGGACAGACCTCCTGGGGGGTTGCTCTGCCTTTCCTTTCATGCTCAACCCCCACGGCCTCCAGTCTACTTCCAGATTCTTTTTTAAAGTTTATTTATTTTTGAGAGAGAGCCAGCAGGGGAGGGGCAGAGAGAGAGAGGGAAAGAGAGAGAATCCCAAGCAGGCTCCACATTCAGCACCAAGCCCAGTATGGGGCTCGAAGCCACAAACCATGAGATCCCGACCTGAGCTGAAATCAACAGCCGGGTGCGCAACCGACTTGAGCCACCCAAGCGCCCCCACTTCCAGATTTTGAAACCAGAGCCCAAACTTCATTCAGTCACTCCTCAGTCCTCTCCCTCTCTGTCTCTCTGTCTCTTTCTCTGATGTATAACCAGACCATTGCTTTCTTGGCCAGAGGAAAAGAGATGGGATTCTGGAGTGTGACTGCTGTGCAGGATTTATATCAGGGCCTGGAGCAGTGAGCCGGTGGTGATTCCTGCTTCTGCCTGGCAGGGGGTGGCTGGAAGTCGGAAGAGGAAGCCATGCTTGTAGGTCATAGATCTCAACCCAGTCCCCAGGGTTGGCCCCGGGGTCCAGACAGGGATGGTTTGGCTCTTCGGTTCACCTTTCCCAGCCAGTGCCTCAACTAGGGCTGGTTTAGACTTGGGGGCACATCTCATGGCAGCAAGCCGATTGGCTGCGCAGGTGGGCCTTGCTGAAGCCACACAGGTCTGTTTCCAAATAACGACCTTCTCTTGCTTTGGGCTTTTTGGACCAAACAGCCTTTTTGCTGCATTTCTTTCTTACTTGGGAAATGCTTCGATGCTTGAAATCATGAAAGGAAGAAAGAAAGACAGAGAAGGAAGGAAGGAAGGAAACTAGGTTGGCTTTTTAGACAGGTTCCTAGGACTGAATGCAGGTAAATTTTAAAGATTTTTTTAATGTTTGTTTATTTTTGAGAGAGAGAGTGGGGGGGAGGGACAGAGAGAGGGAGACACAGAACCCAAAACAGGTTCCAGGCTCTGAGTTGTCAACACAGAGCCCGACGTGGGGCTCAAATCCACGGACCTCGAAATCATGACCTGGGCTGAAGTCTGTCGTTTAACCAACTGAGCCCTCCAGACACCCCAGTAAAATTTAAATTTGAATCCACAAAATGAGGAATTATCTATGAAGAGGAGTTTGGATTGGTGGGGACCTCTGCTCTCACTGGATTTGTGAGGCAGGTCCTTTGGGTCACATCTCCCAGGGCATCGCCAGAATCCAGCACAGGCCAGAGAGCATGCTGTGAAGGAAGAAAGGGAGGGAGGGAGGGAGGGAGGGAGGAAAGAAAAAGGGAGGAGGGTACAAAGCTGGGAAGCAGGGGAGGAGGAAGCGAGGAAGCTAGAGAGTATGTTCTCTTTCTGGTTTCAGGAGCTCCATGGGGTTTTGAGCTAAACCGACACAAGTGGTTGAGAACAGCACGACCTTGAAGGCCCGCGAATTGTCCAAATCCTTGTCCAACCCATCTGTTTGCAGAACAGAGAGATCTTAGCATCCGGCCCTGGCCTGTATCATCCAGATCCCCTGCCCACTCCACATTAAAAACAGGTTTTAGTGGGAGGGCCCTGGGCGAAGAGGGGAGTCGACCTCTGTGGTGGGGGCTAGCGAGACAAGATAAGCTGCCAGGGCAAAGGCTCTGGCCATTGTCAGTGGTACCCCGAATTACGTAACCGCTATTCTCCAGGATCAGAGCCCAGTGTGGAGCCCCCGTAAAGACCACGTAAAGTGGCCAACATCATCCTCACCTTATGGCTGAAAAAAAAACATGGCTCAGAAAGTGTCTGCTCAAGGTCACAGCACAGGTCTGGGACTATGCAGAGGCAGATAAGGCCCTTGCCTAAGGCAAAACCTTACAGGACCGCCCCCAAATTCAGTAATCAAGACTAACAATACTTTAATGCAATATTTTTTAACTTTTTTTTTTTAAGTTCCTTGATTTAGTTTTGAGAGAATGCGCGTGAGCTAGCAGGGGAGGGGCAGAGAGAGGAGAAAGGATCCCAAGCAGGTTCCGTGCTGTCAGTGCAGAGCCCTGTGCGGGGCTCAGACCCACAAACTGAGATCAGGACCTGAGCTGAAATCAAGAGTCGGATGCCTAACCGACAGAGCAACCCAGGTGCCCCAAATGCAATACTTTTTTTAATCAAAACTTTAAAATCACTGATGGACAAGATCGCCATGGTTTCAGTAAAGATACCTGTGACTCACCTCACTTGCCCCACCTTAGTCCCAGCATGGACCCTAGAGCCAGGATTCTGCTTCCAATCCAGCCAGTTCTACAGTCCATCTGGTCAACCACCCTCCCCGGCCATACTGTGCTGCCCCTAGCCCCAGTTACCCAGAACCTGGGGTGGCATTCAAGTCACAATTCTTTGTGAGTGGAGAAGACCTGTGGATCATTCTCAACAAGCTTTGGGCACATCTCCCCTGTGTGTGGCCAGGACCAGCCCTCCTCCATGCTGGGGGTGGGTAGCATTCAGTGGAGAGGGAGGTGAAGCTGGGAAGAAGGAAATGGTAAGAACCATGGTCCAGCCAGAGGCCCAGACATTCCCAGGCCCATTCCTTTTTTTTTTTTTTTAATTTATTTCTAGGAGAGAGAGAGAGAGAGACAGCGTGAGCAGGGGAGGGTCAGAGAGAGAGGGAGACACAGACTGAAACAGGCTCCAGGCTCCGAGCTGGCAGTCAGCACAGAGCCCGACGCAGGGCTTGAACCCACGAACTGCGAGATCATGACCTGAGCGAAAGTCGGACGCTTAACCGACTAAGCCACCCAGGCGCCCCTCCCAGGCCCATTCCTGACACAAGGCCAGGCCTAAGCCGAGAGCTCCAGGTGAAGGAAGTTGCAGATTCTACAGGCAGGCTGTTTCATCCCCATCCAAGGGCCTCTTCCACCTGCAGCCCTCACTGCAAACCTCTGATGTTTTGTGGGGCGCCTGGGTGGCTTCGTCGGTTAAGCGTCCGACTTTTGCTCAGGTCATGATCTCGCGGTTCGTGGGTTCGAGCCCCGCATCGGGCTCTGTGCTGACTGCCAGCTCGGAGCCTGGAGCCTGTTTCAGTCTGTGACTCCCTCTCTCTCTGACCCTCCCCTGCTCACGCTGTCTCTCTCTCTCTCTCTCCTAGAAATAAATAAAAACATTAGGAAAAAAAAAACACCTCTGATGTTTTGTATCAAAAGGAAAGCTGAGGTCCAGGCAAGAGAGATGCTCTGTTCAGAGTAAGGGCGGGGCCGGAGGCCAGGTCTTCCGAAGACTTGTCCATGCCGGTGGCCTTCCTGCCCCTGGAGAAGAGTGACAGCTCCTTCTCTGTGGGTATCTCTGTCTGTGGAAAAGTGGGTTGGGACCTTCTAGGGCTCTGGGTCCAGGGAGGGGCTGAAGTGTCTTGGGTTTTGTTTGTTCGTTTGTTTTCTTTTTTAAAGCAATCTCAGAGGCACCTGGGTGGCTCAGTTTGTTAAGTGTCCAACTTCTCCTCAGGTCACGATCTGAGTTCGTGGGTTGAAGCCCTGCGTTGGGCTCCATGCTGTCAGCTCAGGGCCTGGAACCTGCTTCGGATCCTGTGTCTCCCTCTCTCTCTGTTCCTCCCCCACCCATGCTCTCTCTCTCTCTCTGTCTCTCAAATATAAATAAACTTTTAAAAATTAAGATAAAAAAAGAAGTCTACAGAGAGCATTAAAAGAAAAAGAAAAGCAACTTCAAAGGCCAGGAGAGGCAGGGGCTGGAATTCGAAGCCAGAGGGTCCAAGAGGGAGGGGGAGGCTGGGGAGGTGGGTTTGGAGTCCAGACAACAGAGCCTGGAACAGGAGCCTGGGCACTGGGGTGGGCGGCTCTGGCCCTCTGAGAAGACTGAGTAGTCCTGGGAGCCCCGTTGAGAAAGTGCTCTTGTCACACTCATTCGCTTTACTTCCCTTGAGGCCCCCAGGCCCCTCCCCCAGTCCCCTCCCCCAGGCTCCTCCCCCATATCCTCTCCCTCCTTGGGGAGAGGGCCAGGACAGCCCAGAGCAGGGGACTGGGCTGGGGAGGGGGAGAGAGGTCTGCTTCCTGCTATGTAAAGGGGACTCTCAGAGATTAAGTCACTTGTTATGGTCCACACCCAGCTTTGCTGGACCTCAAAGCCCATATATCCCTCCTGGGACCAACCAGACTCCTTTCTCAAAGGGTAGGGAGGAACCCCTGGATGCTTAGTCAAATGCCAATTCCTGGGCACTCTCCCAGCTAGCCAAGCGCTCAGGGGGCCATACACAAGCCTCCCAGGCTCTGGATGGGCCCCGAGATTGAGATTCGAGATGTGAGAGCCAGAGAGGGGATGGAGAAAAGAGAAAGGCGGGGGCACCTGGTGGTGGACCCAGATAGGAATAAAACGAGATGAATGAAAGATGTTGAATCTCAAACAAAATTCCAAATGAAATAAACTGCCTACCATGTTCTGTATTAGAACAGACCGTGATAATTCAACACTCGTGATAGTACACTAACTACTTGTTAAATATTCCTGGGCTCCAAGAAGTGCTGAGAAGCCAGCCAGGGCCGCAGGAAGTCGGGGTCCATGCTGTTCTGTTCAACCGTAAAAGGCTGGCTTTTACCCACACACACCACACACCCTGCTGCGGCTCCGATCCCCTCCAGCCGCGCCGCAGTGCTCAGCGCTACTGGAGGCTTGGTTTTCGCTGGGCCCGGGATGCAAACCCCAGCCTAAGACCTGGGGGCCAGAAGTGTCTGTGCTCCACAAGAGGCAGATCCGCCCGGGGCAGGGGCCGCTCAAGACCCACCTGTGGGCAAGAAGAAGACAATGACTTTTCTCACGACCTGGCCCGGTCCACGAACTGGGGCCTTGGGGAGCAGCACGGACTCTAAGAAGCCCAGGATGGGAGATCTTGTTGTCCGGAGTTGAGACTTTGAGTGCCCGGTGGGGGTGGGGTTGCTCCGGAGATGTAGCAGTGGGTCCCAAGGAGCAGGGGTGGGGCAGGAGAGTAGAGTGGCAAAGCCTCCAGAGGCGCCCAGAGCAGGAACCAGGCCCAAGCTGGGGGCTGCCGGGTCCTTGTGATTTATAACCCCTTCTCAATCCGCCCAACGAAAATGAACGACCTGCCGGCGGCCTGTGGCGGGAGGCGTTCACTGCCATCGCGGCCGAGCCGGGGCGGGGGCCTGTCTGCTCCAGGCCCCTCGGCGCCCGCCCTCCCGCCTCCCCGACAGCTTGCAGCCGAGCAGGGCCCGCGGTCCCTGGGGAGCCGCCTGTCTTCGCTCCCAGCCCGGCCGGCGGCGAGGCCGCTTCCAATCTGCCGGCGGGCGCAGGGGGAGAGCGCAGGGAGCCAGGCGTGAGGCCACCGCCAGCCTCACCGGAGGAAGAAGAAAGTTTCTGATCGCAGGGCCGCGCGGGGCTCCCAGAGGCCGAGTGTCGGGTTTGGGAGGATGCAGAGGCCTCACTGTTCCCCTGCGGTCTCTGACGCGGGGTCCGGGTAGTTTTCCGGGGGCCCCTGGGGAAGGGGACACGGCGGTACGAAGGCTCGCCTGGGAAGGCTGGGCTCCCGGCGCAGAGCTGGCGAAGGGCGCCTTGGGCCCGTGGGGCCGGCTGCAAGCGCCAGCTCGGCTCTCTCCGCCTTCGACCACAGACCCAGGTCTCGATCCCTGGGGCCGTGCTAAGACGACCCAGGCCTGGGGCGCCCTCAGATCTGCCCGCCGCCCTGGGCTCTGACACCGGAGGCCAAACCCTGAAAGGGGCAGTACTTGAGCACCAAGGCTGGGGCAGTGGGGAGGGCGAGGGGGCGTGTTATTCACAATGGAAAGCCTGTGTTTCCAGGGCCGCCTTGAAAATACATCCCGGGGCAAGCTCCAGCTGCGCGCGGAGTAAAGAAGCCATTTGCAGACGTCTACACTCGCACCGGGAAGCTCTTTCACGTCCTTGTTTGGAGGTACAAAAACAGCCCATGCCGGGACACACGCTCTGGGCTGGATAGGAGTCCCTGCCTTCTTTGTCCAGGCGCTGCCTCCCTGGGGCCACACACATTCCTCGGGGTCCTCAATGTCCCGGACACGATCTTCCTACGTTCTCCCCTCTCGCGCCACAATGAAACCGCTCTGCCCGCCCCGCTTCGCTTCGGGGCTGACACGCTTTCCCAAAGCCCGCAGGGTCCAAAGAGAGCAGAGAGAGGGCTGCAAATGTCCTAGGCGGGAAACATCTAGAGCCCGACGGAAATGCCCCAAAACAATGTCTTAAACTAAAATCTCTTGCCCACACCAGGTTGGGGCGCGCACACACACACACGCACACACTCTGCTGGGTTTAGTCCCTTTCTTTTGCTGGAACGAGAAAAATGTGGGGCGGTGGCGGGGGGGGTTGTGGAGAAAGGATCTCTGACAGCCCCACGGACGAATAATTTGAATAACTGTAGAAAAGGGTTGGGGGAAACTTTAAAAACCTCCCATCCTGACCGACCGGCAGCGGCAGCCGGCTTCGGACCCCTCCCCGCCAGCCCGTGCCCCCCTCGGCTAATCACCCTCATTAGAAGCCTCATCACCGGCCTAATGAAAGCAAACCGTGTGGAAATCGCCGGTAAACAGTTGGGTCTGTGCTGTAATTAATTCAGTGTCTCTTTTAATCAAACTGAAAGGGAATCGGGCAGCGGCTTGCGGAGCCGTGACATCACCCCCAAAATCGGCCGGAGCCAATCAGCGTCATCACGCCGGGGACACGTGGGCGAGTCCCCTTTAAAAAAAACACACACACACAACACAACGGGAAAAAAAAAAAAAAAAGACAAAAAAAAAAACCCAGCCCCAAAGTAAAAGTGACACAAGTTCATTTTTTAAAGGAAGGGGGGGAGGGGCGCGATGCCGCGGAGGACGCGCTGAGCCCTTTTGGATCTAATGCGCAGAGGAGGTTGGCCCAGAGCTCCCCGGCTCCCCCAAGCCTGAACTCCGTCCAAGGTGCCCGCAGGCTCCCTGCCCGCCTTCCCCATGCCAGCCCGCAGCTAGGGGCAGGGGCAGCGGCGGCTGGGGTTGGGGGTGGGTGGGGAGCTTTTGGGGAGGAAAGGTCGCAGCTTGGCTATGGAAGGCTCCAATGGCTTTGGGATCGACTCCATTCTCTCCCACCGCGCGGGCAGCCCCGCCCTTCCCAAGGGGGACCCCTTGCTTGGGGACTGCCGCTCGCCCCTGGAGCTGAGTCCGCGTTCGGAGAGCAGCAGCGACTGCTCTTCACCAGCCTCACCGGGAAGGGACTGTCTGGAGACGGGCACCCCGCGGCCTGGCGGGGCATCAGGCCCAGGTTTGGACTCTCACCTGCAGCCCGGGCAGCTCTCGGCCCCAGCCCAGTCGCGCACCGTGACCTCCTCCTTTCTGATCAGGGACATCCTTGCCGACTGCAAACCACTAGCGGCCTGTGCACCCTACTCTAGCAGCGGGCAGCCAGCCGCCCCTGAGCCTGGGGGCCGTCTTGTGGCCAAGGCTGGGGAGGACTTTAGAGACAAGCTGGACAAAAGTGGCAGCAACGCTTCGTCGGACTCTGAGTATAAAGGTAAGAAAACGGGAGGAGAAAACTTGGGGGGGGGGCAGACTACATTTCTAAGAACAGCTATATTTCTAAAAACACACAGGGACAAGTACATGCTCACTTGGAGCTCCCTGGGGCCCAGGCTGAACCTTTGGTCTTGTTTGAACCTGTAAGCTGGTCCCATGGCTATGCCTTTGAGCAAAAGAGTCCGGTGGAGAAAGCGGAAGAGGGATACTGTGTGCCCCAGGAGAGAGTCCGCAAAATGCACAAAACCAACTTTCTAAACTTCACCTGGGACCGCTTTTCCAGGAGCACTGGTGGGCAGGAGCAGGTTCCTCTCAGGCTAGTGGTTTTCTGGGAAAAAATATTGCAGAACCAATGGAAGATCCAGAGGGTTCTGCTTGAACGGCCTTTTAGAAGAGTGAAAACCTAGCAGGATATTTCCTTAAGAGCCTTAAGAACAGTCAGAATTTCCCCCTTTAATCTGAACTTCCAGGCGGGAAGACAAACTAAGCTTTCTCTCCCGTCGGGCCCCAGTGGGCCCTGGGAATCACGCGAAAGAAAGGCTCACTTCAAAGTAGAAACAGCAGCCAGGCGGCCGGTCAGTTCAGAGGTCTGGTGGAGAGGGGAGGACCCTGCGCCCACCCAATGGTTCTCACTGAATTTGATTTCAAGTGCATCGAGCACACGCGAGCAACCAACATCAGGTTGTGCATGGGACCCGGGGCCTCCCGAGTGACCAGCCCCACTTCCCTATATTGGGATCGGGACCCCTGCGTTCGCCTTTTCACCTTATGAGAATCGAATCGTTTTGCTCTTGTTCCTTTGACATCCCTTCTTGACCAGGAAGTGGAGATGGGGATTAAGAGGAAAGGGGGAAGGAAGGGAGGAAAGAAGAAAAAAAAGAATTCCTAATTTTGTGTCTCACCCCCAGCCACCACCTTGTTGAGGCCAGGGGTATAGCATTCTTTCTAGGAAGAGGTCAGAAGGCAGGAGGAAGGGAAGGAGCCTCAGGGTGTCCCCATCCAGCAGAGAACTAGGGGCTGGCAGCCCTCTTTCGGCCTTAGAATTAATTCCGGGAAACGTTTTCACGAGACAAAACTTCCCGAATAAAGGCAACCTCTTTATTGTCTGGGGAGCCTTGCACCTGCTGGACCCTATTTGTACTATGGCTTCTCATGAATTTAAGGGAAGCTCATTTAACACCCTCCTCCCAACTAAGAATTCATTTCTGGACGAGCCCTGACTACAAACCGAAACCCATCTGGGGCCCCACTCTGCATCTCACCGCCCTCCACTCCCCCACACAAACTGCCCAGTCTCCTTCAGACTCCCTGGGCCGGCCGTGCCTAGAAAGAGGGCTGGCTGAGCTAGAGAACCCAGAAAGGAGGTCCAGAGGCTTGTGACCCAACGACCCTTGCCCCTCCCCCTGGGGCCTGTTTAGAGAGGCAAAGAAAACTTGCCTTGGAGAAAGATAGGAGGTGGGAGGTGGGTTAGGCAACGTAAACACATATTTATATCATCGGGATTTATTATTTATAATTCTCAGCGACACCCCAGCTTTATGGTTAGAGTAAGGGACAAGAATCCTGCGGCTGCTGGTGGTCAAAGATATTTCGGCTGTTGTCTCCTTTTATTTCTTTGCCCGTAGGTGGGATTTTGAGGCGAGATTTCGTTTAAGATAATTGGAATATCAATTTTCTTCTCCTGTCCCTGATGATATCTGATCAGGGAGGTGATGAGGGCCGGCTATCCACATATCACTTAAATAGGTTTGGAGCAGAGGAGGGGGGGTGAAGTTCTTCCTCACCCTGCACTCCCCCCCCCCCCCAGGCACTGCTGTCTTTGCACTTACAAAGCTCCAGGGTGAAAACGAAAGTGGAAACACGCGCCTCTAAGACAATGTCTGGAGCGGTTCTCCAAAATGTGGAGGCGAGTTTTTCGGGGCCCGCGTTAGGAAACCTTGCTGAGAGACACACACACACTCCGAGTGCTCCAGCCAGCCATTCGGCAGGGTTGGGCATCTAAGCAATTCAACTACCCATCTACCTTCCCCGCTAAGAATAATTTCTTTCAAGGAGGGTACAGAGGAAAGGTCACTTCCATCCTGAGTTTTGGGCATCAAAGGCTCCTCAAATATCACACGGAGAGGAACCGAAACCAGGCTTTGAAGTCAGGCGGTCTACCGCCAGGTCCCGCCTGCTAGAGCCAATGTCCGTGGAGAAATCAAGCCAGCGCTTTGCTCCGAGCAGGCTGGGTCAGTGGGCCCAGAACTCTGGGACACTGAGGTGGCCTCCAGATCAGAGTTCGGGACCCCATTGGGCTGAGGCTGCTCTGGAGGCTGAGGCTGAGCTGCAAGGAGTGCGGACCCAAAGCTTCAGCCGGCGGCGCCGAACAGGGATTAGAGGAAAGTGCAGAGTATCCACCCGTTCTTCCTGACATCACAAATTCAACTCTCCACCCCCACCCCAGCCCTGAGAAGTTGGGGATTTTCACAGTCCGGGCATTTCCATCAAAAAGTAAAGTTTCCATGATACCGAATTTGAGATTTGAAAAATAGTTTCCTCACACTTGTTTCAACTTTACCTTCAGGCACAGACGAACCCAAATTTCGCCCATCCCAACACACCTCCTGAGGTGGCCGTGACAAAGGTGGCCTCAGCTGGGGGTGGGTGGGCCGGGAGGGACCCGTGCAGCAGCCTGATGGAGGCGGGAGGGAGAGAGGGAGGCAACGGGCGGCGTTTCTCGGGAGCCAGCCCGTCTCCCTGCTTGCCTGCCTGCCTGCCTGCCTGCACCGGGTGCCCGGCCCTCCCGGCTGAGAACCTCTGCCTTTCCGGTTGAAAAGTCTCGCTCCCTGGTGGCTCAATTAACCGGATTATTGTTTCCTACAGAGAGAAATCAACTTGCGTTCAGCTGAACCCTGTCACTGCAAACGCCACGCACAATGAAACTCACCATAAAATAAAAATGAGAAAAAGAGGGGAAGCCCCAGCTCGCGCAGCCAGTTTGGGGGACATGGTCTTTTGGGTGGTAGTGTCACTTTAGGGAGAGAAGGAGGGAGGGAGATGACGGAGTTTGTTCTATCGAGTGCCGTCCGCCCAGAACCAAGGTGCTTTGGGGGATAAAAGACACCGCCCCCGTCCGCTCCATTCTTGAGCCTCGGGAGCGGGGCCCCTGCCGGGCGTCATCGAGGGGCGGAAACACACGACGGTGGGCGTCGTACGGACCGGGAGACTCGGTTGGCAGCGCTGCGCGCATCCGAGGGGCGAGGGGCGAACGCACCGCGGAACTTCCCCCGCGCGTCGCGCTCGCGGCCCCGGCGCCCGGCGCTCAGCCCTCGGCGGCGCAGTTCGCAGGTAGCTTCGGGACGGGGAAGCGATGGCCACGGGTTCGCAGCTCGCGGGGTCAGGCGAGGCGCGCGGACGATTACTTATTTCCTCGGACAACGGTTCGCTGCGGGGCGATCGGGCTTTTGTCTCTCCACGCGGGTTTTCCTCCGCACATTAGGGCCCCCGGCTTCCCCCCTTCCTGGTCCGCATGCGGCCAGAAAACCGGCGCGCAGATGCGGGCCACAGGCCCGCACCCCTGGGCGCGCACCGAAGCGGCCCACCCGCTGCAACCCAGGGCCCCCCCCCCCCCCCCCCCCCCCCCGCGGCAGCGCCACGCGGTCGCTCCGCTCCGTCGCGGTTACTCCGTTTGTCCCTCCAGGGAGCGCGGCGGAGAGCGCGCGGGTCGAGTGCTCTCGGGCCCTCGCTCTGGGTCGCTGGTCCCCGGAAGTCTCAATCCTCCGCCGCCGCCGCCAGGGTGCACGCCCTGGTTTCGGGGCCCCGGAGGTCCCGCCTTCCAGTGGCTTTACCGCGCGGGCCCACCCGCCGGAGCGCGGCGGGGCCACGGCGGCGGCCGGGAGCCGCGTTTACGCGAACCGGCCGGGCCCGCGGCTGGGGCGGGAGGGCGCCCGCGGGCGGGGGCCGAGGCCCGGGCGCTGACGCGCCGCTGTGTCTCCGCAGTGAAGGAGGAGGGCGACCGCGAGATCTCCAGCTCCCGGGACAGCCCCCCGGTGCGCCTGAAGAAGCCGCGCAAGGCCCGCACGGCCTTCACGGACCATCAGCTGGCGCAGCTGGAGCGGAGCTTCGAGCGGCAGAAATACCTGAGCGTGCAGGACCGCATGGAGCTGGCCGCTTCGCTCAACCTCACCGACACGCAGGTCAAGACCTGGTACCAGAACCGCAGGTGAGGCCTGGCTGTGGGGTGGGGGGCGCACAGGGCCCTCCCTTCCTTCCTAACCACCCCTCCATGGGACCCACCAGCCTGGGGCCTGACGCTGAGGGAGGGCCTCCGAGCTCTCCCTATTGTGCGAAAGTAAGGAACCCAAGGCCTGGAGGAGAGAAGGCCTTGCCCCAAGTCCACAGTGAGGGAAAGCACCAGAACAGGACTGGTCTCCAGCGCCCAGTCATCCCCTCCAGGACGGAAGGACAGACAGACACATGGGCCAAAAGAGAGTTCCAGGTCCTGTCCCCACGCCAGTCGGCGTCTTGATGCCCGCAGCCGGACCAGCCTGAGCCCGTACTGGGGCTGCGGAGCTCCCCTAGTGAGAGTGCCAGGTCAGGGGAGGGGTGGTGGCCTCAGTGTCCAGAACGGGGTTGGGGGAGGGGAGGAACCAGCGCGCAGCCCTGACGTGTGTGTGTCTGGCGCTGTCTGCGCTCTTGGGGCCTCCTCAGCCTTTCCAGTCCTGAAACCCAAGGAAGGAACAGACCCAGCCCGGGCTCCTTGGGGACAGGGTGACTGGCAGATCGGTGTTGGGCACTGGTCTAGAACCCGGTGTCTCCTAGCCTCCCTCCACAGTACACTCACAGGACGAAAACACTCACACGCACAGACGCACATACCCTGACACAGCTTACACAGTCACACACTCACACACACTCAGTGGAGGCTGGAGTGGTGCTTTCCATAAACAAGCCTCAGAACACATCTTCCCATTAATAATAAATACCGATTACTGCTCCGGGCATCAATAATTAAGGCCCGTTACAGTAATTACACAATTATGATGACGATGAATAATTCAGGGAGGGAAACGCGGTTGGTGTGGCTAAGCCTGCCTCGGTGGGACCGACCGTGGCCGTGGCCGGCTGGCCCAGCCTCACTAGCCAGGTGCACCCAGGGGTCCCGGCTGAAGCTCAGGCAATGAACCAGCAGGGCCTCGACTTCCTTGCCTCCCCCAAACCCCCGTGGACACTCGGCTGGTGGTCTCTGAGTTCGGGGCCACACCGTGGGCGCGGGGCTCCTCCCAGGCCTCGGAAGCTGGGTGCCGAGGGCAGCGGGTGTGGCTGAGAAGGTGTGTGCACCCTACTCCAGCCGCGTGCTTGCACAGAATCACCACCGACTCTCTGCGGCCACGCGCCCCTTTCTGAGGCTAGGGGACCTGCTTCTGCTGTCCAGCCTCCTGCCCCCCCACCCTCTCCCGGTGGTCACCTTCCTAAGTCCATCCCCTGGGGCAGAAACGCGGGGGGGGGAGCCCCAACACCCAACTCCAAGGGGCCCCTGCATCCCTGGAGCAGAGTGAGGTGAGGTGAGAACCTGGTCTTTGGGGTCAGACAGCCAGGCCTCTACCTCTTTGGAGACCAACTCTTAAACGGCCCACGCCTCAGTTTTCTTATCTGTAAAATAGGAATAATAGCCATGGAAGGCCGGTGCGAGACGAAGGAGCCCATGCACTTAATGGTGCCTGGCACTCCGCTACTGATGAACAAACAAATTCGTGCGATCCCTCTTGGCTTCCCTGCAGGCGCTCTGGGCCCGGCACTCGTGAGGGGCAGGGGACTTGGGGCGCCACAGCCCTAACCCCGCCGAACGCGTTTATTTTGGTCCCTAGGACTAAATGGAAGCGACAGACGGCAGTCGGGTTGGAGCTACTGGCGGAGGCAGGCAATTACTCAGCGCTCCAGCGGATGTTCCCGTCGCCTTATTTCTACCCGCAGAGTCTAGTTTCCAACCTGGATCCCGGCGCCGCCCTGTATCTGTACCGCGGGCCCAGCGCGCCACCCCCCGCCCTGCAGAGACCTCTGGTGCCCCGCATCCTCATCCACGGACTCCAGGGCGCCAGCGAGCCGCCCCCGCCGCTGCCCCCGCTGGCCGGCGTCCTGCCCCGCGCCGCGCAGCCTCGGTGAAGCGCTCGCCAGCCTCCCTGGGGCTCTGCGTGGGCCTCTTCCGCCTGCCGCTCCGAGGGAGCGGGATTTCAACGCCCCTTCCCCGGGGCCCCCTGGCCGGCCCTCCCTGGAGTCCCCCAAAGGGCCAGATGCCAAGTCTCCTGGGGCCCGGACCCGGACTGAGTCTCCCTAACCCTCCTCGGCGTGCTCTGTCCTGGCCATGCCATCAGGGAGCCACTTCCACTCGCAGGATGTACATACAGGCCCCCACCCCTGGCCGGCTCCCCAAGGCGCCCCCCCGCACCTCCTTGGGTGCAGGTGGGGGCGACCCCGACGCTGCACTCTCTCCCGCCGCCCCCCATGCTCCAGCTGCACACCCAGCCCTCTCCCCGCACCCCTACAGGCAGAGGGGAGTGTGGAGCCCTCCTCCCAGCGCCCAGGCCCGCGGCAGACCTGTACATACGGTGTGCAAAGTATATATGAAGTTATTTATTCGTGACCCATGAGCCCGTGACCGTGTCCGTGAATCAGTGAGTCTGTGGCCTGTGCCCTCTTCCCTCCCAGGCGAGGCAGGAAGGGGTCAAGGGGGCTTGCCCACCACCCCGACGCCCAGCCCCCACCTCCAGTCTCCGTCCGGGGGGCAGGCAGGCCCTCGGGTTCTCTCTCTTTTTTAAATGTCGAAATAAACTTCTTACAAATGACCACGCGCCTGTCCGCGCTCAGCCCTTCTTTCCCACCCCTCCTTAAGATGAACTCTCCCCTCCTGGGACCCGGCCTCCTTCCTCCCTCAACAAGGACATTTTTTTTTTTTTTTTGTCCACCTCTCTTCCTTGGCGCTGTGGTGGGGGTGGGCAGGGGCCCGGATTGGACTCGTTGGAGCCAACAGGCAGGGGCCTCCTCCCTACTCCACCCCAGCCTCAGTCTTCCTGTCTCTACAGTGAGGCGAGCCCGCTGCTCCCTGTGCCCCCCTCCCCACCCCCTTCCTCTCCATCTGGTTCCTATGCTCGCTCCCAGCCGGTCCCGGGGGCCGGAGCGGGGGTCGGAGCCTGGGCTCGCTCGGCTGCGGACCGGGCTGCGGTGCCCTCGCTGAGCCGGCTCATCTGGCCGCAACAAGGGCGCCGGCAGCTGGTGACCGGCCCGCTGGGCGCGGGGCCGACAGATGGGCTCCGAGGCTGCTTCCCCCATCGGCCCCCTCCGCCCCGCGCCCCGGTCGCGCTCGGGCTCCGGACGCTCGCGGGCGCCCAGGCAGCCCCGGCCGCGAGCCGGCAGGACCCGACGAGCCTTCGCTGGGAGCCTGACGCCACAGCGGTAACCCTGCGTCTTTCCCCCTTTACCCTGGGAGTGCGCAGATGAGACCCCGAGGGGAGCCAAATCCCAGCGTCTGCCCCAAGCCCCAGCCAGCGGCTCCAGGATCTCAGGGGAGGGGGTTTAAGGCTGCAGCCAGACTCGAGGCCTCCAGTTCATGTTCAAAGGGCCAAGGTCACCTCCTGGGGCCGTTCCCTCCCTGGGGAGGTGGGCGCAGGTGCTCCCCTCCCACACACCACCTGCAGCTCAGGCTCGGGAGAGAAGACAGGCCCAGGGCTGGGAAGTTTTGGGGCCCGGCAAGCCGAGCCCCCTACAGTTCTGCGGCAGGATTGCTCCGGGAGGAGGGCGGCCTCCTGGGGGAGGGGTGGGGGCATGTTTAAACTACTTCCCCCACCCCATGGGACCCTGCTACTGTTTCCTGCCCCCTCCCCTCCCCACTCCCCACCCCTCCCAACACCCTCACACCACTGCTTTTCTTCCCTGGGATGGTGAGGGTATTATTCTAATTTTGCAAAATGCACAGCAGCTAATTAAGTCAAGGAGCCTCTTGGCTTTCGAGTTCTTTTGCATGTGAATGGGGGTTGGTAAATCCCCAGCTCTGGCTATGCTGGGGGGCGAGGGGAGACTGTCCCCAACTCAGGGTTAATGAAGTGGGAAAGGACTCTCTCATAGTCTCCTGCAAACAAAACCCCCCATGCAACAAACCCAGCCCAAATCCTACATGGATTGACTTAAGCCCAGGGGATAAGTGCTTTAAATTAATCTCATTGAATAAGAATGAGACCAAACAAAACTCTTTAAAATCATATTAAAAATCTATCAAAGGACAACTTGCACTGGTGTGCTTTTCATTTTGTGAAAGTGAAGGAGGTAGAGCAGAGCAACTACCCTTACGTTTACACAGCGGCAGTGTAAACCGCAGACACATTCTCAGCTATGTAATTGTCCTTGTACAGAGGCGACTTCATATCTTACATTAATGAAGAACAAGGCTTCCCTACAAGTTTATAATTACAATATTTTAAATTGTCCCGCACTTCCCATCTGTAATAATAACTACAACCTTTGCGGTGAGGTGGGTTTCTGCTTTCATCCGTTTAGAAGGCTAAATTGGCTTCTCTGTTCCCAACCCTGGGGCTGGGTGAACTCTTTTTTTCAAACACAAAGAGGGAGTGACTGTGAGACCCCCAGCGGGCAGAACAATAGACAGGGTCCCAGGAGGCGTCTTCTCTGCTCAGGCAGCGACCCGCCCCAGTCCCTCGTAAACCCGGGCTCCAAGAGTTGCGGGGGGGGGGGGGGGGAGGCAAAGTTTAAAAGAAGTTGAGAGTCCCCTGTGAGCCTTGTTACGAGGATTCTGGACATTTCTGAAGAGTCTAGCTGATTCTAAGGGTGCCCCACGCAGGCAGGTCTTGCTCTGAATTGTTCTCACGGGCAGAGCAGATTAAGAGATAAGGTGAGGTGGTCACGCAGACAATTTAACAAGACCCGTTAGGTGCCCTTTTTGGGCAGGGCCCCTTGTCCAGTGGAAAAGCGTTAAATTCCTGTCTCATGGAAGCAATGCTTGGAGTCTAATGGCTTTCCCTGACTTCGTGTAGAGGGCCGCAGTGCTGACCAGCAAGGTCACTAGCAGCTTGAGATGCACCTGCATTAAGGGGCTCTCCTTTACTCCCCTCTTCCCTAAATCTCACCTCCCTTCACTAAAGGGGGGAAAAAAAAAGATCAAAGGAATCCACCGGGCTTTGTCAAAATGTCCTTTGCTGAGCTCTGGTTGGCTCCTAGCTTCTCCAAGAGTGGAAGAGGCCGTGCGCACTGCATCAGCGCTGACTTAATCACTCGCCAAGGGCTCTGTGCCCTTCGGTGGGTGAGAACGGAGGCCCCTCTGAAGAACTGCAGCCACGGAGAGCTGCAAACAAGAAGATGTTTTGGATGCAAAACAAGCACCCGACAAGCCCGTGGGGGAAACAAAGCTTTAGGCTGCAACACTCCACGAAATGTCCAAATTCTCAGGGCCTTTAAAGGCGGGGATCAGGCTGGGACAGAGAACACAGGGAAGTTTGGGAAATCAGAAAAATGAGGGACAGTTAAGAATACACACAAAATTAGAATATGTACAGTGGAATTAGGCTAAAGCTTTGCCTAATTGATGCTTGAAACGCATAATCTGGCAAGAGCCATAATAGGAGAAAGAGATTTATTTTAAGGTTATTTAAATTTAGATAATATTAACCCTAAATCTGTTAAATCCGTGTTTCTTTATTAACTGGGGGTAATGTATTGATTCCACTTAGAAACAGGCCTATGAAGCATCTATGGCAAGAAACCCTCACCTAAATGTTTGCAAATTAGGCTGAAGTTCCATCTCTGAATTTGAGTCCCTCACACACTTTGCCAGGAAGGTTCCCGCCCACCTCCCCCAGGAATGCAGGGCCAGGATTCGACCTCTGGAGGAATGAGTGCATGCGGGGTGGGGGTTAGGGAAGCAGGGTTTCTCTTTGATCCTCCCCAATCATGGCCATTAATCCTGTTTCTCACACAGCTGGGTTTTGTCTGTAAAGTTTGATCCCTCCTTTTCTCATCCAAATCATGTGAACCATTACACTCGGAAATAAAAGAAAGGTGGCAGATTTCCCTGAGGCCAGCTTGACAAGTGCTATAGGGCTTTATTATTATTGTTGTTGTTAGAAATTTCACCAACTGTCCCTCTGAATTCATACATGACGGGCCGTGGGGAGAAGGCCACATCTTCCCTCCCGCAGAGGATTAGCGCTCACTGGCTCACACTCGCCCTCTCCCCGGGGCGCTGGTGTGGGTGTGAGCTATGCCCCGCTACCAGGGGGCGTCGGAGGCAAGGACCCTGAGCCCTCTGTGGACCCCGCAGACGGCCCATCTTGCACCACTCTCGACCCGCTCCTGTGGATCTGGGGGTTTTTGAAGCGGGGCCTCATCGCAGGAATTGGAAGAGGACTTCCGAAGGCAAGAACAGAAGGTGGAGAGAACAGAGTCCCGGCAGAGACGTGCTGAGCTGGAGCCCTTCCCCTTCGGACGCCTCTGGAATCCCCGTGTCCCAATCTGACAGTGGGCCATCAGTACGCCCCCCCCCGGGGGCCGCTTTCAAATCTGGGGCGGGGGCGGGGGTGGGGAACACAGTGGGAGAGGGGCGGCTGCGGCCTAGGCCACGCTACAAGGGCCCCCGGAACCCCAGACTTGAAGGCAAGATGGGATTCGATGGGAGAAAAAGCTCGGGAGACTGGTGCCTTTTGACTTCAAAGGCAAAGCATAAAAAGGCATAAATAAAAAAGGCGCCAGTAAACCCATCAGCCATGAGACAGGAAGGTTTCCGTGGACATAAAAGAGGCGGCCAGGCGCGGGAGTGCGACGCGGGGTTTGGAGCTGCCTGCGGACGGGACCCGGGGTCTTCCGACCCACAACCAAAACCTGTCAGTCCTCTGAACAAAGCACTTGTACATCGAGAAAATGTGATTTTTTTCTCTTTAACAAATTGCATCCCAGTTTAAAAAACCCTATTTTATAAGATTCACGATAAGCAATGTGGCGACAGGGCAACAGGAGTAAAACTCTGAGACGCCTGCAGGACCCGGTCAGCAGCGCGGCCCTCCCGCCGCCGCTCACACCACCAGCCTCTTACTGAGGCTCTTACTGGAGGCCACGCAGGGGAGGGGCAGTGGGCGGCGCTGGTGCAGTCACGGCTGGTGGTCTACACCACGCTGACCCCCGCTCCCTCCGGGATAAGCGCCCTCTGGGATAAGCACCATGGCTTCGCCGGGTCTGGGCCTGGTCTGCAGGGAAAGGCGGCACCAGGCTTTCCCACGATGCTCTCCTGACAAGAAGCGGGCCTCCGGGATCCGCGCCGAGCCCCAGGCTTGTGGAGGCAAAGATAAAAACAAAAAGCAGAAAACTCTTTTGGGGAGTCTTGCTGTCCCCCAGTAGGTCTTTCTGGGTTTTTCCATTTCACGGAGAGCATTTCTTCTTTTCTCCCACGGCCGAGGCTGGGCGCCTGCTGCAGACGGCGCTGCGTGGCGGGCTGCCGGGCGCCGCGTGTTTGTTTTGCTTTTTGACCTTGGCGACGCCGGCCTCCATCCCACTTGAGTATTCTGAACGCAAGATTTCAGCAAGGCGGTGTTTACTCCGGGTCTTCTTATGAAGGTCAGGCCTGAAGAACAGTAACAGCAGAGGGGGAAAAGAAACTTTATTATTTTTTTTCTTTCCCATTTGGAAAGAGGCTGATGGCAGCTGGTTCCGAGACTGTGGAACTGACATTTTTGTATTAACAGAAGTACAATCCCTTCAATAGTGCTTGTTTTGATATTCTATGCACCAGAAGATTAGATACGGTGCTGACAGATTTTCATAACGGTGGCAAAATATCATGGCATTTTTAAAAGTGAGGCTTTGTTCTATGTTGTTTTCATGGAAAAAAAAAAGAACGATACACACTCACACTCTGATGGCAAATGAAGTGTGTGATGCAGCAGTTTGCCAACGGATGGGGGGAAACCCGCCTTGAAATTCAACGGCCTCTAGCGGTGAGAGCCGGCCAGCGACCACGGGCAAGGAAGCCCCGTGTAGTTCAAAGCCTCCTCCGGACAGGGGCCACACAGTGCCTGGGCTGGGGTATCGGTCCCAGACTCCTCTTCACTGACTGAAGAGCCTCCTGTAAACATTCCTGACCTTGAAAACCCCAAACCCAGGGTCTGCGGGGGCAGGCGGGACGGGCAGCTCTCCGCGGACCACAGGCAGGGTGCGGAGCGAGGCGGGGGCTCCCTGCCCCAAGCCACGAGGAAAGTGTCAAAGGCTCAAAATCAACCTCCGACGCTGAATACCAGCAACTGTTTACAAGAGACTGCAGCCTCACCATTTGATCCGAAGCTCAGAGGGAGAAACTGGTAGAAGTTCAAGTACACACTATGAATATCCGGGAGTAAATGTTTCCCAAGAGAGGATTTTAACCCCAACAACAAGAGGGCCCTGGCCGCCACGCCCACTCCGCTGTGCCGGCAAGTCCCCCAACTGCCAGCAGTGGGCCCTTAGGTTCTTAGGAAAGGCACACATCACCCTCTGCAGAGTTGCATCTTCTTTGTAAGACTCGGGAGATCGGCTGGGCTAAAGTTGGGGTCAAAATGGAACGGAACGCCCTTAAAGCTCAAGAATTAGCAACAGGACCGCTGCTGTGCTCGTGAGCTGCTGAGGGTCGGTGGCAGAGGCCGGTGGCAGCGTCGTCACTAGTGTAAGGCAATTACCCCGCATTACCCCACAGCTGTGGCGGGGCTCAGACAACCGTGTGACAGGCCCAGCGTGGCTTTCGACCAGGACACACAAGGGGAAACACGGTCACCCTCTGTTGGGAAACAAGATCTGAAAATCTTTTAAGGCTTAGAGTTTATCGTAAGCGTGCACGGAGGGGCGGGTGAGGACTTCGCGAGATTCGGGGCGAACGGGGGGGTGCCTGCCGGGCGGCACGGCACCTCAGGCGCTCTCCGCGGGACGAGGGGGGCAGGCCAGCACCCTCGCCTCACAGACAAGGAAACTGTTCTGGAGGAGCGTGAAGGACCTCGCCCAAGACCGTCTAGCTCGTAGGTGCAGGCGCTGAGATGCGCACACAGGTCACTCGCGCCTGCGCTCCTCCCGCCAGGCCGCTGGCCCAGGGCCGCACAACTCGGAAGGTCTGGCAGGAGCGGGGGTGGCAGAGAACCACAGTCTGACGGGAGGGGGGTTCTGCGGTCACATGGGGATGCCGCAGGGGGCAGAGCGAGCAGAGTCTGGACGGCGGAGGAGGGAGGAGCAAGTGGGGACAAAGAGGAGAGCTGGCGGTGAAGGAGGTGCCGGGCCTGGAGCCTCAGTTTCCTCATCTGAACAATGGGGACGACACTTTGAACAAAGCTCATAGGTGCGGGGGGATCAAAGACGACGCGCAGTGATGGCTGGCATGTGGCTTTCAGTCAATCAGTTAAAAATGAGGAAACTGAGGTCTGGAGACGCCAACCAAGCGCCTCCGCCAAGGCCACACAGGAGGCAGGCCCGCCGCCGGGGGCCCTCGATGCCCAGGTCCGGGCACCTGTGGCTGCATGCCCCTCTCCTGCAGGGTCATCATCTAACCCCCCGAGCCCTGCCTGGGGTGGCCCGTGGGCCCCACCTGGGGGGGGCTGGGGGGCTGGCGCGTGGCTGGCAGGCGGCAGGAGCCAGGCCTGCAGCTGTGGGCACTGAACTTGTTCCAAACTGAAGGCTGCCATTCTTGTGCGTGTAGTTTATTTTTAGTCGGGCTACATGACAGACGGAGTGAGAAGGTTCTGACAGGAAGAGGTGCCGCTTCTTCCCCGTTTGAAGCCAGGTACTCACAATGTGTATAATTTTAAATCTAACAACCCGAGTTTCAAAATATGCAAAATTTCAGTCAGAATACCCTCCTCCTCAGCACCGGCTCCACCACTTCCGTGACGGCTCCTGCCACTGCTAAAGCACAATAAATACCCAGAACCTGGCTGGGGCGACTGATACCCTACTCGGCGACAGAGCGGGCACAGACAGCCGAGGCAGCACACCCCCAGCCGCGGGTGCACCGACGGGCGGTCCTGCAGACGGGGCCGGAGGGACGGCTCGGGGGACCGCCCCGGCGGGGGCACCACACGGCTCCCTCCCGCCCCTTCCCAGACACACACAGCTGGGGCCCGAGCAGCACCAGGTCCCGTCTGGTGGGTACAGGGTGGCACTGAGGAGGCAGGCTTACTGAGGACCTCCGAGTCCACACCCTGGCGGGGGACGCGTAGGAAGCGCGTCTGGGAGGCGGTCCTGCCTGCCTTCAGCTTTTGATCTCAAAACGCCCTGGCTATCTTGCCGTCTCCTTCTGGGCAACGTACTTCCGACCCAGGACCCTAACCCGAGCCCCGAGGCTCCGGGTGGTCCAGAGGGCAAGCAGGGCTTCACCTCCCAGACCCAGACCCGCTCCCCAGGACGCGGACCTCAGGGTGGGCCCTGCAGGGGTCTCCCTGCCGCTGGGGGAGCAGCGGGACCCAGCTCGCGGTCTGCCGTTGCTTTGTCCGGGGGCCCGGTGCCGAGACGGCAGAGTACAGATGGGAAGGTGGAACGTCCTGAACCCAGGCCCGCGCCGGGCGCATGTGGCCTCTCGGTGCCTTCTTCTGCCAAGCTGCGCTTCTCCCAGGGACTTGCCAACTTCCTCGCCCTCCTTGCCCTCCAAATACTCAAACCCCTCTCGAATGGACTTCCCAGTCCACTGGAGTAATCCCGCAGTTACCAAGCAACAGATCAGTTTATCTAACCACAGGGAGCTCCCTTGTAGTGAAGGCTGAATAACCCCCCTTGGTTACCAGGCTGGATTACCTGGCAGGACGGGCAGATGCCACTTTCACTGCCAATAAGGTGAAATCACAGCCTAATTAGTAAATCAATATGCCCGTTGGGTGACCACTGCAGAAGAGGGGCCTCAGGACCTTCTCCTGCCTTTACTGACAGATTCACGGAAGGCTGCCCCAGGTAGGAAGCTGCCTCGGCTCAGGCTTGTGTTCACGGCATCCTTCTACAGGACATAGTTGTTCACCTGATCTTCTTTAATTTATGTACTGTCAGGCCAATCGATATTTCCTTTTACGTTTTACAGCTTTAGGATCACGCTCAGAAGAGTCCTCCTCATCCCAGCATTTAAGAATGTTCAAGCAGGGGTGACGGGGCGGCTCAGTCGGCTAAGCATCCGACTCTTGTTTCAGGTCAGGTCATGATCTCCCGGTTCGTGGGATGGAGTCTTGGATGGGGCTCTGCGCTGACAGCGGGGAGGTTGCTTAGGATTCTCTCTGTCCCCCTCTGCCCGCCTCTCCCCTGCTAATGCGTGCTCTTCTTTCTCTCAAAATAAACAAACATTAAAAAAAAAAAACCTCAATCATATTTTCCTGTAGCCTGCTACTACCTTAACTCCATCTAGATTTTATTCTGGTTTAACTATTCCTTCCCAACAGCTGTCCAACATAGTCACTGGACACTAAGTCTGCTCCCCAGGACTTGAAATGCACCCCTGTGACTCTTCCAGACACTCAGAACACTTTCTGTAGGCGATACTTGAAGAGATGATGAGGATGACGATGGCCAACACTACAGAGGTCTACCAGATGTATCAAAACACGTGAGCAAATACCACTCACGTGGGTGGCAAAGGGATTTAAAGATAAAACAAGTCAGTCTTTCACACTGGCCACCTGGAATAATAATTCTACCACTGACACTCACTGGGCATTTGCTGCGGGCCAGGCTCTGTTCTTGGCACCAGACGGGTATTCAACTCACTTACTTCACTCATAACCCCACGAAACACCTACGGTAACTCCCTTGCGTTATTGGTGAAGGAATGGAGTCACGGGGAGGGAGGTGGCGCCCAGGGTGACAAACCGGTGACAGAAAAGCAGGGACTCCAGTCCTGGAAATCTGACCTCATGACTTGCACACTTAACTACTGGGCTGTTAAGTGTCCGTCAAAACAAGAAGCAAGTCTCCTGCACAAGATTATTTTTACACCAAGACAATGCCCACGCTGTCTCAGAATTTCAGAGACTCCTGGTGGCCCCAACAAGTGCATCTTAAAAGTGATGGTTGGATTAACTTGGGCGAAAAACAGCAGCTTAAAAAAAATCGCACGATTTGTTCAATTCCATCATGGACAAAAAGAAACCCATATAAGTATACTTGCAGTGGAGGCCTGAAGGGTATAAAAATGTGACTCAAGGTTAACTTGGATTGTGGGCTTACGGGTGATTTCTAAGCTTTTCTCTACTTCCTGAATTTTTACAATGAACATGTGTTATTTTTACAATCACAAAGAATAGCATATTCATTTCAGAAAAAAAAATCAAATGGTAGAATTTTGCCCTATGCCACCAAAATATCAAAGTATTTTAATTTTTACTTTTCAAAACCTTTTTGCCTTTGGCTTTTAGTTTGTTTGATTCTGTGAGATATTTCTCTCTTAAAACAGACAAAAACACAGACTGAGGAGTAAAACATACTTATTCTTTGATCTGAAGGATTCTGCATGTAAGCAAATGACCCAGGGACACAGTGAGACCCAATCCCCCCCGACACACACATACCAAGGACTCGGAGGGAAGCTTTTCCCCCCCCCCCCATCTGGAAGAAAAGCCTGGGTCCTAATCGAGGCCAGCAGGACATGGTGATGCTATCAGAAGGCTTGAGAGGGACTCAAAAGTTTCCCTGTTCCCGCCTCGCCTTCATGGATGAAAGAAAGGCGGCATTGCATGTCTGCGCAAGGTTTTGGTGGCTCTCAGATGACAGAGTTAACAACTCCAAGGAGAATTTGACAGGCAGTCCGTCCGGTGCAGCCGAGGAGCTTAGGTAAGGAATCCGCGAGCACGGGTGGTAATTCAGCCTGCACGCTATCAAGCCTTTCATGGTCATTGGAGGAAAAAGCAGCTCTATCAAGCCTCCTTTAACCTGTGGCTGTGTTTCGGCACAGATGTAAGCTGGCAGGCGGACCGTTTAACGGGTGCTTTCTTTGTGGTCTCCTAGGACCAAACCAGCTTTAGCTTCTGTAAGACCACCAGGGCCCCAGAAGACACCCCACGCCGGGGTGGGGGCCCCTGTTGTGGCACGTGGTCACTACAGAAGAATACCCGAAAGCGACTCTGTGGACACAGAGAGCGATGAACAGTGGGCTTCCACCTTGCATCCAAGAACAAGACCCAGTGAAAAGCAGAGAAGAGCTCTGAGCCCCGGGCTGGGGGCACGCATGCCGTCAGGCCACACAGGTCACAGGCAATCAATACATCGATGTTGTGACTGATTTTGCTGCCCGGCAGGTGCGCACGATGAAAGAGGACAGAGCTAACGTCCAGAGTTAGCAGAGGCCTAAACGTGAAGAGTGGGATTAGAATCCCAGAAATGCATGGGAGCCTCAAGTGATGGAAACCGTGAGAGCGGCTCCGTCGGGACTTGGGCCCGGGCATCAGAGGCAGGTGGCCGTCCTGGAGCGGGGGTTGGGGGGGAAGACCGGAAGTCTGACGCTGGACGCCCGGCTTCGCCCCTCACCTAGCCAATGTCCCTGTGGAGTCAACAGCTCTCTCCAATCTTAGCTGTCCCCCATGTCAGAAAGTGCCTCCACCCACAGGCCTAATGAGCATGTCAGAGTGCTCGCCACACTTTAATTCTCTGCGACAATAGGAAGATGGAGAAATACCAAGTGGACATAGAAACGACGAGGCGGATCGGTAGCCGGGCTGACCGTATCCTGAACGTGCCGCCTGAGATTGATAAGCTCGGGGCAGCACTTCAGCACCAAACCCCAGAGCTCAGCCCTGTGGGCCCTTCCTGTTTGACATTATTGATGTCTTGGATGATATTATGAGGCATATTTATCACATGTGCAGATGAAAAGCAGCCTGCAGGGACAGCGGCCACCCTGGATGACAGAACACCTGCAACACCCCGGCAGGCCAAGGGGACAGGCCTCGGGTAAAGGTGAAACGGCACGGG
Organism: Hyaena hyaena; assembly: GCF_003009895.1. Lineage (NCBI taxonomy): Eukaryota > Metazoa > Chordata > Mammalia > Carnivora > Hyaenidae > Hyaena > Hyaena hyaena. The sequence continues at coordinate 426,765 of NW_024080670.1, read as the reverse complement.
GCACGTGCCTCGCCTTGCTCTTGAGGTGAAGCAGCGGGGCAGCCTGAACTCTCACGTGCAAACAAGCAGGGACTCAGTTGGCCAGTTTCAGCCCGAGCCACAGGACGGCCCAGATGCCAATGATCAGGAGGCCGGGAGCCTGGGGGCCAGGGTGCCCGTGGGGGGCAGGACCCAGGGAGGTGGCTCGCTGCCACCGAGGGAGCCCGGCCGGTGCTGAGCCCCGCGGGGGCAGTAGCCATGGCCCCTGTTCCTACTGGTAACAGACCAAGAGATGTGATCGCTCTCCTCTTCTGTGCTGGTCTGTCTCTCCTGCACGTTTGGGGAGTTTCACAACCCGGATTTGGAAAGGAACGCAGGCTGGGAGAAGAGCCGCCCAGAGCAGAGCCAGCCCCTCTGACGACGGGGAGGACCCTAGCTCCGTCCCGCATGGGCTGTGGGGCAGAGTCTGGCCCAGGCCTCCGTCTCTCCCCATGCCGGTCTGCTCACTCAAAAGGATTCAGTGAACTGATGAACCAAGGTGCTTCTCACAGCGCCTGTTTTGAAGGCCCCCACTCAGTGTTGACTGTTATTGTTATTAACAGAACGGAAAAGAGAAGAGGCAGGAGATAAGGAGCCGTCGTCAGCTACCCGACACGTGTCGTGTGGACCAGGGACAGCTTTGATCAGCGATAACATCACCTTGTATTTTTGTGTTTGCATATCATGCACATGCAGCATTAGAATCTCAGAGAGACCACGGAATGGAAATAAGACCACAGGGTGGAAAATGAAAGTGGTCCATGGGGGCTCAACTTCAGGAGCTCTAACAGGCAGCAGAGTCCCCTGTGTCAGTGGCGAGCGCCCACTGCCGGGGAGCCTGGGGCAGAGGCCTTCATACCCAGGAGACATACAACAGGCAGGTCAAGGGCAGACGGTGGCGGGAGCCCTTGGGAAGATTCCAACGAGCACTCACCCCTCGTACAGACTCAGATGGAGTGGGAGGGTGGGAGAAAGCAGCATTTACTGAGCCGCCACTCCAGGCTCAGCACTGGGCTACACATCTGGAACCTATCCGTGCACCCAGGGCCCTGCGGGCTGCAAGATGCAGGCGCATTGTTGCCAGGGCTGGGATCAAGCTCAGGACACCCGACTCCAGGCCCAGGCTTCTCCCACTGCACCCCACCCTCTAGAGCCAGAAGGAAACCAGAGAAAACGCTGGATCCAGATCCTCCCTGCAATCCTCTCTTCTCCAGTATCTTTCGAGGTAACTGCCCTGCAAACACAACTGTGAGGTTGCTACCCTGATGGTTTCACATCAAATTTGTCCATATACGTAACCAAACGGACTCCTGCTTTAAGTCAGTTTCTTTGGTTATGTGAATTGTCTGCTCAGCCGTGGCAGGGTTCAAATACTTGTTACTTTGCCCAACGCCAACTCTAGAAACTGGAAGCTCCCCCAAAGGGCATGTAAGGCAGCAGCAAAGTGCTGGGATGTGGGCTCCAGGCTCTCAGACTTGGGGCCATGGGACCAGGCACACTCACTTTCCCCTGGGTTAGCGGGGACCAGCCTGGGTCACAGGGCCCCGGTGAGACACGCACATGGACTCAGCACAGCCGAGGGCACAAGGAAGCCCTTCGGAGTCTGCTGCCGCCGCTCTAGAGCACTGCTTGAACCGTATCCCTCCTTTTGACGACGAGTTCAGACGTTACTCTCCCTTCCAGACTGTCGCCGTAACACCAGGGCTGGAAGGAAGAGGACGGCTGAAGGAGACCTGGACTCATTTCCTTCCAGGCTGTAACAGGATGCAAGGGCTCTGGCCTCCTGGCAGTGAGGAGAGGAAGGGGGGCTGAGGACACACATCTTCCTGCTCACAAAGGGGCCCACGGACCACGGGGATAGATCAGAGGCAGGGGTCATCCCCAGCAGAGGCGAGAAGGGTTCAGGACGACATGTAGCAAGGGGAGAGCTGGGACCATCACACTCTTTCCTTTCTCTCCGATGGCGAGAACCGGGAGAGCTCCGCGCACGGCCGATCTAACGAGGAGCCGGGCATTCTCCTGTTGCGCGCAGCCTTAACGGCTGTCGGCCGACTCATGCTGGGCCAGCTGCGTCTTCCAACTCCGGTGCCTGGAAGGCTCCAGCAGTGAACGTGACCGCCCGAGCATCCTCCCTGGAGAGGCCGGCTGGGTTCCTGTTCTTTGTTGTCAGCCCTGACTGCTTGACTGAAAACACACCCCGTGCTTCCCGCTGTCTGCAGGTGACCCAGGTGTGGAGAAAGAGCAGGGTCACCGTGAAATCCCTCTAATCGCCTCATTAGCCGGGTGGGGATGAGGGTGCGTTTGCTCCACGAAGATGCACAGGGCTGGTAATTGCATGGCGTCAGAGGGAAAGAAATAGTGGCAGCAGCAAAAGGCCAAGTGTAAAAGCTGCGTGTGCACAGCAGTAATTAAGCCAGAGCCCTGAAAGGCAGGGCCCACGGTGCCTGAGCAGAGAGGAGGGAAGGGAACTGAAGCCGGATTTGCACCGCGTGGCCTGAGTGGAAGAGGCGGGCCCTCCACTGGAGCCCGTGCCGCTCCTGGAGCTGCCCGTGCGCGGGGAGCTCGCTGACCGGCAGGTGGCTCGCAGACACACAGTCCCTGAGCACCGCCGCCGCGCTGTGCTGTGTTCTCTGGCCACGTTCCACAGGACTCTTCCTGTCCCGTCCCAGTGTGGACAAGAGTATATTCTCCTCCGTACAAACGTCCCAGAGGTAATCCAGCGTGGACTTCTGTGGGCCACCCTGTGTCTGCCTTGCCCGTAGAAGATGCTCCTGTCTACAGTGCACGCAGCTCCCCCGGGTTCTACCTTAAAGTATTAACCAACCCTACGTTGACTGAGCCCACAGACACACCTGCCAGCACCTCGCCGTCCTCTTGCATGGAGGACAGCCCCTCGCCTGCCCCGAGGACCTGGGTCTACATTTTTGAGATCCGCAGGCCAACTTCATGACCACCACCTCCATGCCACTCCTCAGGACTTGAGCCTTTACTGAACCGTGGTCTCCTGAGTGGGGGCCCGGGCACCTGCCCTGCGTGCAGCCCAGGGAGGCTCTGAGGCAGGCTCTGCCACCCTGCTCCACAGGACACGCAAGCCTGTCCTCAAGGCTGCCTCTGCTGGTCCTCAGCTGTTTCCCCCTGGTCTTCAGGCTGAAGCTGAGCGATCTGCCCTTCCAGTGGGGCGTCTGCTCTGGTCCTGTGGAGGCAGGGCAGAGACCCCAATCCTGAACCTGCCTATGCCCATGCTCTGTGGGCTGATCCCCAAAGCTCGGCCACCATGAAGTCAGGGCCATGGGGCCAGAGGAAGGTGGCCCCCTCTTGTTCTCCCAGGACAGCCTGGCTGAGTGGAATGTGCTCTGAAAAGCACGTGCCCCCTCCCCCCTGCAGGATTTGCCGTGTGCTGGATCCACTAAACAGGTAAGAGGCGTTTCCCTCTCTTTCTTATCTTTCTTTCCTTCCCACCGTGCCCTTCCTCTCAGAATTACAGGCCACGGGCAGGTTCTGTTCATCTATTCAGAACTATTCCCCGAGGAGCCACTGTGTGCCGGTCCCAAGGAGGAGGAGGAGGAGGAGGAGGAGGAGGAGGAGGAGGAGGAGGAGGAGCAGCAGCAACAGCAGCAGACAGGGTCTCCACCACCTGGTACACTTGAGAAGAGGCGGACATGCACCACCTGCACAGACGGTGGTGTGGGGTGAGGAGAGGCCAGGGTACCAACCTGGGCAGGCAGCCCAGAGAAGACCTCCTCGCAGAAGGGTCTGAGGCCCAAAAATGAAGAGCAGGGAGAGGCCCAGGCCCTCTGGGCACTCGGCAAAGGCCCTGAGACAGTGGGGGAAATGGGGGCCACGCAGGGCCACTGAAGACGGGTTTGCTGTGGTCACTCGCCTGTCGTCAGAGAGAGGAGACGCACTGAGAGGCCAGCGGCCGGGGAGACAGGCAAGGGTGAGGAGGCTCTGTGGCCTGGGGCCCGGCTTGAGAAGCCAAGGGAAGAGACCAGCAGGTGGCCAGAGGGGTCAGCGGTGTTGAATGCCGCTCCAGACTGACTAGGGAGAGATCCGACCCAGATGCAGGGGTTCACAGAGACCCTCACGTTCTCTAGCGCGGCTCTGTCGAGCCTCTGATCTCATGTTTGGCCAATCTGTCTTTTACAGAATAACTGGCTCAATGAAATTGAGAAAATTTTCACAGTGGGCAAGGTTCCAGGTGTGCCGTCAGCTAATTAAGTGATATGAGGGAGGTTGTAAATGCCACATAAAAATTGGCAGGCAAGCTGCTCCTAATGATGAGAATATTGCCTTACAGGGAGGTGCAGCTGCAGCTTCTTAATGCTCGTCTTGGAGTGGACCGGCTCCATGTTTTCAAGGTTGTTGCTGATAAGACAAGTTCAAGCTGCTGAAAAGCTGACTGCTGGCCATGCTGCCCACTGCCCGGCGCAGGGAGACGCACAGGTGCTGTGAAGGGCGGCGAAAAGAGCCACCAGCGCCGTCACTGCTACCGCCGTCAGCAAGTGCTCCCGCGTGTTCACGCCCGACACTGCGCCGACGCCTGACACTCACCACGAGGTTTGGTCCTCTCACAGCACCGTGAGGCTCCAGTGCCCGTCTGGGAAGCGAGGGGACCGGGCGGGGAGCGGCAGAATCACTTGTGCCAGGGCACAGACGTAGTGGTTCCATCCAGGCTCAATCCCTGTGTGGCCCTCGGCACCTAAGAAGCCCTAGGGGCGCCTGGGTGGCTCAGTTGGTTGAGCGTCCGACTTCGGCTCAGGTCATGATCTCATGGTTCGTGGGTTCGAGCCCCGCATCGGGCTCTGTGCTGACAGCTCAGAGCCTGGAGCCTGTTTCAGATTCTGTGCCTCCCTCTCTCTGATCCTCCCCTGCTCATGCTGTCTCTATCTGTCTCTCAAAAATAAATAAAATATATTAAAAAAAAAAAAGCCAGAGGCCCTAGAGCATTGGTCAGGGTGAGAGCCCTCCGCAGTTACTGAAGAGCCACGGATCAGAAGTAGTGACAGGGCAAAGGGCTTCAAAAATGAAAAATGTCCCGAGTAGAGCTCTGCAAAACCTCCAGTGTGAACTTTAGTGATAGAACATTTGTGGTCATTCAGAGGAGAGATCTCCGGCAAGCACCCTCCACATGAGGAAGTCTACCCGGTACAGGGAATACACTGGATCCAGGTCTGTGGGGACAGCACGCCTGGTGCCGGTGGTTCTGACCCGGGGCCAGGACCCAGGGGAGCCAGCCCTGTGTACCCGCTGGCACTGACCACAGCCTGCCGAGCGCTGGCCCAGCACACCCAGATCCAGCAGCTAAGGGTTAACAGATCCTTCACTTTAGACTGTTTACCTGCTTGATAAGATCAGGAACTACCTGGTCACACCTTAACCGGGTCGGTTGAGCAAATGTGTACAGGGTGCCTGGGGGTGTGGGGGCCCTCAGTCGGCTGAGCAAATGACTTTGGCTCAGGTCATGATCTCACGATTTGAGTTCAAGCCCCACATCGGGCTCTGTGCTCGGGGCGGAGCCTGCTTCGGATCCTCTGTCTCCCCCCCCCCCCCCGCCCCTCCCACACTTGCACTCACTTGAAAATAAACATAAAAAAGAAAAAAAAAGAAAATGTGTATAAACAAAGCTGCATTTCTTTTAAGAACAGCCAACAATCTGGACTGCTTTTCCTCTACTAATTTTAAAAGAAGGAGTCGAGAACAGAGGAGCATAGTTACTGGATTACTGATAAAGGTGACGTCCAAGATGTTTCCACACACTAGGAAAAACGTCAGGAAGACACAGGGGCATAAGGCAGGGGCAGACAAGTCTTGGTAGCTACAAATCACATCATTTGGGGCAGAGCAGGGCTTTCCTGATCACAGCACAGAATTCACACGAGATCGGGTGGTTCAAGCCACAGACTCGTGCACTCGTGTTGTCGCAGTGGCGCGGACACCGTGAAGAAGTATGTTCTTGAACCCTTCTCCACAGAGCATGAGGGAGGTGGACTCGCAGCCCACATGGCCTGGCTGCTCACTACTCGTGTGTGTGACCGCACGGACAGACACCCTGGCTGACACCACCACTCTGCCCTCCCGCAGCAGACAGCACGGGGTCCCTGCATCTCCTGGGAAGATGGAAGTTTTGGAAGGTGGGTTACCTTTGCTTCTTGGGAACCGCGGAATCTACCTAGCCTCAAAACCAGAACTGCATTTCACAGAAGGAAAACGCCGTGTTCGTGACGGATGTTGCCAAGGGGCCATTCAATATTTTACCAACAGCACCGACTCCTTGTGTGCATGTCTGTGTCGGTGTTCGGGGTGGGGGTGGGGGCTGCCCTGGCAGGTCTGTGTGTCGGTGTCAGAGGAGTTTTGTACCTATGACTGTATTTGTGAGCAGGGGAGAAGCCTTTTGCGTTCCCTTTCAGAACTGAGGACTGAAAAAAGCAGACATGGGCCTGGTGATTAAGATCTCATTTGGGGCCATTATTCTTTTTTTTCTCCACAGTGGTCAAGTGAAGGAATAAAGGCATATAGATGAGATAAAACTTCCCTTTGCCACTGTGTGGAAGCAGTCTCCTCAGCTAACCCGCCCTTGCTTCGCGCTTTAACGCCCAGGTGAACCCCTCGTTTGGTGCGTGATGCAGTGAGACAGGATTCTGCTCATAGCGGCATGGATTTGATCGACAGGTATCAGAGATCTGCACATAACGTACAGCTATTCTATGCAGTTAACCCCGTAACACGGAAGGCAGAATAATTTGGAGAATTTAGTGCTATTACTTGATCCACCCCAAGAAAACATAAGGAACCACTCTCTTTCTTGACAGATGGATTTCGGAGGAGACGCCTGAGCTCAGAACAATCACTGTGGCCACAGCATAACTCTCTGCACTTTGTGGGGTTTAATGGACTTTTCTTCCCAGTCCTCAAAAAGCAGCAACTGGCATTTGCTTGAGCCCTGACTGAGGTGTGGAAAATCCGTCACGTCTTGCGGCTGCTTACCCTGACCACAATTATACGGTCCGTGTGCACATCAGTTGCTAAGTCATTCTTCTTCCAGGAGTGACAAGATTTCCCCAAATAAGAAAAAAAAAAAGGTGCCTACTGTATCGCTGAGCGCCCATCTGCATTAGCAAGGCAGGGGTGGGGTGAGAGGATGTAAGGGTGCAGAGAGAAATGCCTTCAAAAGAGGGGCATAACAACCGAAAAAGTAGCTGTAACCGAGTGGTGACATGGCCAGAACAGAGAGCGGTATTGTCACGGGCGGAGTAATCCTGTGACACACTGCTGTCACTCACCGCCCGGCTCCCTGCCGCGCCAGCCAGACATCAAAGGCTGCCCCATACCATCTTACATGCTCTTTATCGGCTAATCAGCCCATTCTTCCCTAAATAAAGCCCTGTTAAATCCCCTGCTCACAGGGGTACAGTAGTCCTGGTGCCCATCTGCTCTCGGGGTCAGCTAAAGCAGGAGGCTGCGGCTTGCTCTCTCCCTAGTGGCTTCTCAAGGTAAGGACAATGCTGGCTGGCTCGAGTCCCCCTCCCAACCGCCTCTCTGCCTCGTAGCTCTGCTTTCCAGGATCCCGGGAAGGGCTGCGGACAATCCAGGCCGAAGAGCCGAAGAGCTGCGATCTGGATTAACACTTGCTAATGAAGTTCCCAGTCAGAAAGGTAGATCCGCTGCTAACAATGGAATATCGGGACTGCATTTATTTTCGAGGAGAGGAGTTAGCAAAATCTGTTGTTTCTCACCAGTAATCAATTGGCAGGGGCGTTCCTATCTTCTCGAAGTGCCAGAGACGGTGGCAGGGCGGCCTGGCTTCTAGATCGCTAGGGGGTCACCCTCAGACCTGACCGCAAGCCTCACACACTCAAAACCAAAGCAAGCACAGGGAGGTACCAGCTACTTCCGGCCCCAGGGCAGCTACCCGACTCTGGCGCGCAGCCGTCGTAGATCTGAGGCGTCTTCTCCCTCTGGGAGGACAGGCAGAAAAGTCTCTAGCCGCAGCCCTGCCCAGGACAGGCAGCAGGGGCAGTGGGCAGCACCTCAAAACTGCCTGGAAGAAACCAGAGCTGGATGTGCCTCAGCCTCATCTGGGCACGGATGAACAGTGGCATGGGGGGCGGGGGGGATGGACTACCTGCCTCACAGAACTACAGCAGCACGGTCCTATAAGAGAGGTGTTAATAGAAGAAAAAAAAATCAAGCATCTTAAAAATTCCAAAACTGGGATTACAATTAGGCCAATGTCCATTACTAAGAACCTTATAGGTGCCAGGTCCCTGAACAGATCAGCTTGGATGTTTCAAAATATTAACCCATCTGGTTTCCGGGTCTCTGTCCGAAGGCGCTTCCTCTGTACGGACCATCCTAATGCTGAGTATGGCCCTCAAAACAACGTTGTGAAACAGCTGAAAAACACTGATTTCCTTCTCCCTTCTGTAGCTGAGGAAACTGAGGCTCTGAGAACAAAAGCAAAGCTACAGCCCAAAACTCAGCAGCTCACATCAGAGTGGAGCTGGAACTGAAGTCCAAGTCCCCCTCACGTAAGGCCAGCGATCATTTCCCTACACAGGGTGGTCCACACTGCCTTTTGTCACTGCGTCCGGAGAACCTGGGCCCTGGCAAGGTGACGGTGCATGAACAAGCGGGCACGGCAGGGGCTTGCAGGGAAGTGAGGCACGCCCCCAGATCCCCCAGTCAGGGCAAGCGTATTCTGACATGTGTAAGTCATAAGCAAAAAAAGGATGTGCAAGCAAGATAACTGTCCAGAGCAGTCAAGGATTCTCGGCTCCCAAACACCTGTTCAATGTTCCCTTCCCACTCACACACTGCACAAGTGGTGACACCAGTCTGTCCCGGGGTCTCCATAAAAGCAGTCGAGGGTAACTGAAGCCTTCTGGCTCCTGCAAAGGAGCTGGGTCTGGTACTAAAAGAACACCTTTTACAAATGTATTTTGCTGAGAGGAATCATCTCAGGACCTCCAGGAACTGTGGAGGTGAAGTCGGAGCTCTCCCCACTCTCACTGGACTTCTGGACACTTGACCACATGTGCCTTTGAAGGAAGGGGAGAGTCTCGTGCTCGGCACCAGATGCACACGTCAGCACCAAGGAGAGTGACTGGTGCAGGGAGTCCCCACCCGGCCCCTCCCCCCTCCCCCCTCCCCCCTCGGCTGGACAGGACCAGGCTGATTTCAAAGAACACACCAGAAGTTTTCGCACAAGTCCCAGGAGGCTGGTCAGGATGAACCACAGCACATGTGAAGCTCCGACTGCAGCGAGGCCCCAAGTCACTCTGCCAGTGGGCAGTGGGGGCGACCCCAACAGGTTTGTCTTGCTGCCCCAATAATCCCACCACCGTCTGGACCCGACAGGAGACCCCATTGCATTTCTGCAGGTGCCTTAAAAACATTCAGATTAAGTATTTTTCCTCTCGTTCCAAGCACTTATTATACTGCAGGCAGGCAGGCACTGGTGATGATTTGCCACAAAATCCCAAAGATGGAAGAGTATATACCGATCACACAGCAGCCCCCCCACCTCCTCACCTCCCCCACCGTGTGCACAGAGCTCTCCACACCCACCGCACCTCCAGCCGAATGTCCCAGGGCAAGTTCAACTCCTCTCACCTGTTCAGGTGTGATTTTCTTCTCTTTATGGCTGAGACACTAAGGTTTTGGGGGGCATCTCTTAGCCCGAAGCTCTTAGCCACATGACCGAGGTGCAGGGCACGGACGTGGAAGATGTGCTTCAGCTCCCGGGGGTAGGTGGCATAGGCTCGAATGAAGGACTGCAGAGCTGGGAGGAAAAGGAGGGTGAATGAGGCCGTCAGGACAGGGTCTCGGAGTGCCCCACGTGCCCTGGCCTCACAGCCCTCCTGTGCCCCGTACCTTGCCAGGCAACCCAAGACCCACAGCAGGGCAGTACAACGTAACAAACCACCTCAACGTATCCTGGTGTATTTTCTTCCTAATTCTTCAGAAAAATCCACAGGACACAAGTATTACTTGAATAAACCCAACAGAACTTGAGATTTCACTGGGTAGCACATAAGAACGCTACAGGGCAGGGGCCCCTTCTGCTCAGGACAGTCTTGGGACCTTGCACAGGGGCAGCTGGTCAGCGTTTGTTGTAGAAATGAAGGAAGACACAGTGAGTGAAGAAACTAAGACATGATCAATGTGGTATAGTCTCACGAAAAATGAAACCCCCAGACCTTGATGTTTGGCAAAAACTTTCCTAACTTAATTTCATGTATTTCTTCAACAGCTAGTCCACGCAAATGTTAGTCCAAAGGTTCTATTGTGCCTCCCGTCACGGATCTGTTACTCCTGCTATAAATGCTCACACCACAAGCCCTGCCTCCAGGGCCCCCATCCACAGGGGTGGCTCTCACTCCTTCCTGTACTCCTGGGCTTTTAAAACAAAATTCATTCCAAAGGACCCAATACTGACTGCTACAGGGCTAACCACATTGAAAAATGCATAAAGAAGGAAATGCGTGGCCTGGGGGCTCAGTCCATTGAGCATCTGACTCTTGGTTTCGGCTCAGGTCCTGATCTCACAGTTCTGAGTTTGAGCCCTGTGTCGGGCTCTGCGCTGACAGCACAGAGCCTGCTTGGGATTCTCTCTCTCCCTCTCTCTCTGCCTCTCCCTTGTACACATGCACACTTTCTCTCTCAAAATAAATAAATAAACTTAAAAAAAAAAAAAAAGGAAACAAAAACATTTTTAAAGGGAGAAAAGCAGTTATTAAGTTTCTAAACAGGCCACAGACCAGTTCATCCCGAGGCCTGCCGACAGTTTGGAGATGTCCGTCAGACACTCCATCGTGAACGTTTCAGCCCTATTTGTGTCAGGTTAAGAAAGAGGCCCCTGTTCTAGAGCCCAGCGCTGGCCGGAAAAAAGGCAGATGGGGTTCCCAGGCGTGGAGCTCTGGCTACGCCTTTACTTGGCATTCCTTTGAGAAAAGAAAGATGTTCCTACATCCAGCTCCCCTCAAATATATTGCAAGTCCGCTGAAAATCAAGTGCTGCCTCTCCTCACTCCAACAGGGCAGGAGGGGATGGCTCTGAAGGACCCCAAGCCCGGCCCTTCCACTGGCCAAGCCAGAGTCCGGCACCGCGCGTTCACAACAGAGCGCAGGCGCTAAATACCAGCCTCTCTCGCCCTCGCTGACTGAGCCACTGGAGTGGCAAGTTTGCCCACAGCTTAGACGTGATGTCCCAGCAGCACCTGGAGGTTGGCGTTTATGAACAGTAATAAAAAGTGTCATTTTAGCAGATCAGCTCCTGGAAGGATCCTGGGAATCCATCAAAGCTCTATTTACTGAGTAAAGTGAACTCCTTTTCCCAATCGATGAGAAATAATAACCAAGGCAACTCATCTGCACCCCTCTCTGAAATCTGTGCTCACTTCTCTTTTTTAATAACTGGGGACCGGCTTTTCCGAGGGAAATCTTCAACACTTCAAACGGTCTGTGCTGTTGGGAGGTTCTGACACCAGGCTTCAGACACGGAGCTGCGTACTCCGGTCTCAGGAAAGACGCTCGGCCACCACCCGGGGGACGCAAGCCTCTTCTCTACGCCCCTTCCCTTCCGGACCCTCCACACCGACTCTCCTCTAAAAGAGTGGACTGCAGCCATGCCAAGTCAGGCCAAGCCAGAGTCTGTGCTTGTACGATCTCAGTCCCCCGAACGCCAGCCAGGGCCTCCTCATGCACACCGCCCTCCCACTCCCGCACCAATCCTCAGAGCCGAGGAAGGACAGCCTCTGTCCCCGGGGACGTAGACGCCCAGCTATTGAGTTTGCCCAGAAATGGCAGACGTCTCTTCTCTTTCCACAAGTGCTCAGGCAGCATTTCACACTGCGTAGTTTTACTAACCCTTCCTGTCCTTAAGGCTCCTGTCTCATGGGGGATGGCGATAGGTGGCTGTCCTCACATCCTTGAATGGACTCCCACGTTTGGAAGATTCAGAGAAGCAGGAATTTCAGGAGCAGAGAAGCTGTTTGCAGACCCTTCCGAGGGGCAGTGTCAAGAACAGGTGGCGGGAGTAGGGGCCGTGGGGCCCCATGAGCAGAGAAAGCAGGCAGTTCTCCGAGCTGGCGGAGGAAGCCTCAGCCACTTGGAGCATGCGCTCTGCGGTCGTGGGCTCCTAGCTCAGAGCCGTGAGGGAGATGTGTTAAAAGAAATCTATTTTAAAATACCCCACATGGACATCTCATCCTTGTTCATAAAGTCAGATTTATTCTCGGACGCCTGATCACGAATAGTAGTATCTTACGGATGGTAGTTAGGATCGAGGCGGTAGGAAAGAGCGAGGCTCTAGCCTGGGAGGGAACCTGGGCCCTACCCCAGAAGAACAGACGTCTGTATGGAGTAAAGGCACGCGCACCTCTCTAGCGGACACACCGAGAGGACAAACTCGGCTGAGTACCTGCCTACCTCAGATTGCGCTGAGGGCAGGGCTCATCTGCCATAGGCGGTCTGGGTTTTCTTGACTTCGAGAAACAGCGCCTCCAATTCAGGCATGGCTGCTCCACATGTCGCCCCTGCTTCTTCAGGGAGGCCTGCGGCGGGAGGGGCCTCGCCACAGGAAAGCTGTCATCCGTATGGACAGGACGCCAGTTTCCAAAACTTTTGTTCAGGAGTCTAAAGTTCAAACTTATGTTCCCACAGTTTTTAACCACGTGGATCCCTAGCTAAGAGAGGCAAGAAATGAGGGGAAAGGGGTGCCTGGGTAGCTCAGTCGGTTAAGCATCTGGCTCTTGGTTTCGGCTCAAGTCGTGATCTCACGGTTTGTGGGTTCAAGTCCCATGTCAGGCTCTGCGTTGGTGGAGCCTGCTTGGGATTCTCTCTCTCCCTTTCTCTGTCGCCCCTTCTGTGCATGTGCTCTGTCTCAAAATAAATAAACTCAAAAACAAGAAATGAAGGTAAAAAGGGGCGACTGTTTCTGGCAACTTACAACAGTTAAATGCTGGTTATTAACAATCACTGGGTCAGAGAATGCAACAGCAAGGCAAATGCATACTTGGCCCAGTTTCCAACTACTTTTCTGCCATAAAGGCAAAAACCAGCTGCTTTGTTAATTATTCATGAGGTGGGTTCTAAATAAAAGGGAGGCAAGTCAGCAGTGAGGAATTTGCATATGCAGATTGAAATGCAGAAGACAGTTTCGACTTCTGGGGTGCAGTCGCTGTCCCCATGTTGTGAACCGAACACCTCTGCACTAGCGAGTGCATGCACGCCCCCCCCACCCCGACCTACGGAACTCCCCAGGCTAAGTGCTGGCAGAGCATAGAGGGGCGAGACCAAGATCTAGCACAGGCAGTTTCCTCCCAGACCACCACCAATCTGACATGGCAACCAATCAGCAGAGAAGAGAAAGGCAGGTTTATTTCCTTCTTGGCACTTAAACACTGCGGAGGGGCCCCATTCAGACATCCTTTAAAAAGAAGGCAAGTAGGGCAGGCACCTGGGGGCTCAGTTGGTCGAGTGTCCGACTCTTGATTTCAGCCCAGGTCATGATCCCAGGGTAATGGGATCGAGGCCTGCATCGGGCTCCATGCTGAGTGTGGAGCTTGCTTGGGGTTCTCTGTCTGTCTGTCTGTCTGCCCCTCTCCCCCACATGCACGTTCTGTCTCTAAAATAAACATAAATTAAAAGTAAATAAGAATGATACTAGGAAAAAAAAGTCAGAAGACCAGTAACTGCTGGTTTCTTGGCATTCACAACTTCTGCTGCAGCGGCAATGAACTCGCAAGCCCACACCCCAAGGACTCCTCACCACAGCCTTACTTTGGTGACCCAGATGGCCTGAGATGGCTGTCATCTCACTAGAATGCCTCCAACACTTCTGACATCAACGCCGAAGATGAAGAGGGCAGCAAGGCTCTGTTTCTGTCCCCCGCCACTGCACCAGGAAGCCGGAAATTCCACGGCGCGATACCCGGAGGTGCTGTCGACAAGCCACCGGTCTCCAGCTACCCTGTGACACACCGTCTGTTCCTCTCGGGAGACACGTGCCAAAACCTCCCTGAAGGCGGGTTCTCAGGAAAACCCCCAGGAACTGCTGAATTCACTTTAGGGAAATGCTCAGATGGGCCACTGTCAGCAACCGGGCCTGCCGGCCACACGCTGACCACGGAGCAGTGGTGAGGGGCAATCGCTGGGGCTTCGGCTTTTCTCCCTGGCGGTTCCCATTTGGCCCGGTGTTATGGCAACAACCAAGGGCAGCTCTCGTGATGTGCCAAGGTATACAGCAGGCACTCAAAAACACTTGCTGACTAACCCACTCTGGTCATCTATTTCCTGAAGACCACAACCGCCCGTGACCCGGCCCCAGCATTCACCCTTGCCCCCCAGGCTCTGTTCTCACACAGGCCATCTTTCCCAGCCTCTGCAGGGCACGCCACCTCTGCTCCAAGTCCTGCATGGCTCCCACCGCCCTCGGGGTACCCCAAGTCCTTGACGGCTTCCAAGCGTACCTCTGCTGCGCCGGCCCTCTCCTCTTGTGGCCACGCTGAACCCCGGAGCCCTCTCTGGGCCTGGCATGCCCTTTCTGCCACGGCAGCTTGTGACCCTCAATTTGCCCGTGTGGCCTTCACAGCAGGGCTCATGCTGACCCTCCGTGTAAAATGCACTCTGCCCAGTCACCCCTCCCCCTCCCTCACCTTTGCTTTTCCCTTAGTTCTTAACACCTTTTAAGGCTATTTTAACTATGCTCATTGTCTGCTACACCACCTCCCCCCGCCCCCCGCCCCGAATGTTAGAAGTTTTCCATCTGCTTGGATTGCTAACCTGATGTAACTCAAGCACCTACGATGGTGCCCAATTCAATATGTATTTGTTAAATAAGTGATCAGCTCAGGTCATGATCTCATTCATGAGTTCGAGCCCCACACTGGGTTCTCTGCTGACAGCTCAGCGCCTGGAGCCTGCTTTGGATTCTGTGTCTCCCTCTCTCTCTCTTTCTCTCTTCTCCCCCCCTCATGCTTTTTCTCTCTCCCCAAAACAAATAAACATTAAAAATTTTTTAAATAAAAAAAATTTCAATTCATAAAAGGAAAAAGATGCTATACTGCTTACACACTGGTAAGCCAGCCTGGCATCCTCCTCAAAATAGCAGGTAACTATCAAAAAGAAGTGAGGGGCTCCCAACATGGACTGCATCTCATTTTCTCTCTCTCTCTCTCTCTCTCTCACACACACACGTGCGCAAGCACGGGTGCAGGCACAAGACCATCACCAGCCACGACACATGACTTCTGCCGTAGGAAACATCCAGCGGTTCTAAGCCCCTTCCCCCGCGCTCTCTCAGTTCTCCAGTGAACTATTGTGTCTCTGCTAATGCCTCGTGATCCCAGGTGCCAACTTCTCCTACAAGGTGCCACCTTCTCCTCTAAGGGGCCTGAATACTAAATAAATACCTGAGTCTTTTGTAAATTTCCTAGGAATTGGGTTCAAGGTCTACGGCCTTCCTTAGCACTGTTCTTTCTTACTTTCCTTTGTACTTCCGAACAGAGACTGCTCTGGTCTGATGCCTCCAGTCTTTACCTTCATCCCTAATTTCCATCTCTACAACACTCCCCGCTGACGCTGTCACCACATCTCTCCTACTCAGTTTTCAAAGAAAGAGAAGAACGGATCCCTGAGATCCACTGGGTCAAAGTTCTAGTCCTACATAAGCCATGATAAAGCCTCATTTGTGCAAAACATGGGGAAGGATGAAATTAACGTTTAATATCACTTTAAAGCCTTGCACGCCTGCATCCAGACCCTGCAGAATGAGGGAGAATGAAGGCTTCCGCTGGTAAGCAGAGACATCCCCCCCCACCGGCCGGCCTCTCAGCCCCTGGGGGGGTGGGGGTGGAGGCGGGGATGGAGTCCTGAGGGCTTTCCACCCACAAGCACCTGTGGAGTCCACCGACCTTTCTTTGCCCAGGAGACCCTCCTCTCACTGGAGTGCACGTAATCTTCAAACACCGTCTGCAAGACCGTGGCTCGCTGTCGGATTTCCTGGGGGCCGGCGGCACGGGATTTCTGGGCGGGCGCCAGAAGGATGAAAGGAGAGAAAGAGTCAGAGCCAGGAATAATGAAGCACTTTATAATAGATTTAATAACAGTAAAATCACTCGGTAACCACCGAGGGGCCACCAAGGGTAATCCTTCCAATATTACTAGAGGAAAAACGGGAGCTATAAAGATGCTAAAGTCAAGCAAAGATGAAGCCAGCTTTGTGGGGGAACAGATCGGGTCTATTTACTTATTTACTTGTTTACTGACTAGTCCTCCTGGCCTCTTGTCACTCACGTTCAAAACGAAAGCCCACCAGAGACCCTCTGGAATTTTCCGAGTCCAACTCGGGCATTGAAAATGTCACGGGACACAGGCAGGTGTCACAGGACTTGTTTTACAGAGGGCCTTAAATCCCCCTCCTCCCTCTCACTCCTCAGGGGGACAATGGGGCAGACTCTTAGGAGCACCTCGCAGGGGCCTGCCTAAAATTTAGCCTATCCTTGCAAGAACATCAGAGCACATTCCCTCATTCATAGGGAGGCCCCTACTTGTGTTTCAGATCCATTCCTTCAGCCTGGGACCACTGCGCTGGCTGCCAGGGACCCATCGAAGAGCGGGCCGTCCCCTCACACCACAGTCTCTGCAGCGAGCCATCTTGGTGTCAGGAGCGACATCTGTACGCACTCCAGTTCTACGGATGGAAAATGTCCATAAAATAGAGAATTATATCCTTTTCGTACTTCAACAATCCCAGAGAAAAGATTTCCTTTCTTTATACCCCCCTAAAACGGAGTGTTTTTTGTTTCCAGTATTTTTTTTTTCTTTTTAAAGTAAGCTCTACCTCCAGTATGGGGCTTGAACTCATGACCTCGAGATCAAGAGTCGCACGTTCCACTGACTGAGCCAGCTGGGCGCTCCCGGCCACCCCCCCCTCCCACATCTCCTATGTCTTAAACATGCTTTCTACTGAATGTGAAACTGAGATCCCAAAGAACAAAGATTCTCCAACGCAATTTGGCTAGTAAGTCTCCCCAAAGACGTGGACTCTCCCAGTGATGCTACAAGGCCTTGACAGCCACCACCACCCACTGAGGGCACGGGTCACCAGGAGTGTGCACCCCAGGCTGTATCCCCCTTCACCCCCGCGGAGGACAGGGGCCCATGCCTGCATCTGGCTGGCCACAGGCTGACCGTGCCTAACTGGGGCTCCAGAGTCCCTTTTGCTTTTACAGCTGCCAGAGGAAGAACAAAGGGGAGAGGAGAAAAAGCCTCATTCTCTGGGTCCGTGTCCCTCTCTGTATTAATAGAGACTTAACAACCTGAAAATGTTTTTAGCTTAGTCAAATCATTCCTGCTACCTGTTTGGTTGATGACAGTCTAGCTGATTTCACAGTACATGGTCCCCCTAAGGGGTTTTATCCACTCAAATGTCAAGAGAAAAGTCACTCAGGAGCTGTGTTATGAAAGTGGACATTTGCTATTGTCATTAACAAGGATTTTTTTTTTTTTACCCTCTTAACTGATGTGAAATGCAAACTTTTTTTTTTCTTTTGCTGCCCTCCTTTCGTTAAGCCACCTCAGCAACGCAACTGTCACCTTCCTTGTGTGTGTGTGTTTTTTTTAATATGAATGTGAAATTAGCGAGGATGCCCTTTCCCCTGGCGGACAGAATCCTCTGTTATTAAAAAGTAAAGCACTTTAATAATGAAAACTTTTTCCTCTTTTTCCTGTGTTTTAACTGTTTAAAATTAATGAGAAGGGCAGAATGGTTGTCAAAGCGATATTGAAAGCCGGGCAGCCAGGCCCGAATAAGCACAAAAATCCCTCTAGAGTGTTAGATAAACAGAGCTCCAGCCCGCTCCGATCTCTCTGTTGGTTATTGTATACACTCTGTAACAGCTCTCAGAATAGATCTGAGAGCCAGGGAGGCAGAGAGGTTTCAGAATTCCAATAAAGGCCTCAAATTAAAGACAGCCTGGTGCGAATTCCAGGAGAAAATTAAAGAGACCTCAAGCTTAAGTGACAGGTGACTTGCTTCTGTGTCACAACTGTCAGGGGATTTAGTGATAATATGGCAATATATTACAAAGGGCTTTTCTTATTCCCCCTTTAGGTTTCAAAATGAGGCATCTTTTCTTCCCAACCAAAAAAAAAAAAAAAAAATACATATACACACATATATAATGTGTGTACAAGTGAAATAGGTAGAAAAAAGGCAATAAAACTAGGTTCACACGTTTGAAGTGAAGAGGTCAGTTTTAGTGAAATAGAAGGAAAAGTTAATGGCAGAAAACATAACATACTCAGGAAAAAGCGTGTCTTCCTCTCCCTACCCCCCACTTCCAGAAATACTTTATTTTAAAATTACCCCTCTTGAGAATGAAGGATTTTTCAGTTGTCTTCCGGGGAGGACAGTCTAAATTTAAACTGAAGACAGGGGCAGAGTCGTGCGCGCTGCACCATCTCAACCCCGACAGGTAAAATGCTCCCGTAATGAGAGCAGGTCAGACCCCGGAGGCGCACCCACCCCTCAAAGACACACAGGCCCGCTGCTGGTTAATGAAGCTAACCTGAACTAGCAGGCTGGGGCTAGTTTAGGAAAACACAGCTCCGATGGTCCACACTCAGGATTCCTTAGTCCGTAAAGTCCTCCTGATCCTGGAGAGAACAGCCCGTCCCAAGGACTGAGCACAAGGACTGAGCCAGGGGGTTGCTGATCTCGTTTTAATACCTGACCGTGCACCGGCTTCTTGCTAAGGCCCGTTTACAGGCATACTTCATAGGGCAAAAGAACTCGTAGAAAAAGCACGTTTGGGTGTGCGCGTATTTTGAAGATGAAAATTTCATGTCTATCAAGAGGGAACATAGGAGTTGAAGATACTTGGGCTGGATTTTTGTTGTTGTAAAAAGTTTCAGGTGGTAGCAGTGGTAGGGGAAGGTGCCTTTTCTTTCTTTCTTTTTTTTTTTTGGAAGCACATCTTGATCAAGCTGCTAACTTCTAAAGTATTTTTAAACTAAACGGAAGGATTTTGTTTTAATCACTTTATTGCCAAGCTAAGTTTCACCCTCATGCTTCCCTAGAACCTTCTGAGTGCTTCCCAGTAAAGTTGAAAGATCAAATTTATTCTCTTTGTAGGTGGGTGAACATTCGCACACCTAGACGTAGCTATATATATTTTATATACCTAAATATGAAATATACATTTTACAGATGCTTCACTCACTTTCTTTCTGTTCACAGAAGCCCAAAAATGTATGTGCCAAAGGGACATTTACAATGGACTTCAACTGAGTGAGGAGAGGAGAAGGGAGGCCTTATAATGAGGTGTCGGGCTGTGTATGTAAAGGCCTCGTTACTGAGCTCACACTTTCCTGTCCAGCACTGGTTTATGTGCAAGACACAACGGCTCACATGGAGAACAGCAACTAAAACACACCATGTTTCTTATGAGAAACCGAACTGAAAGCTGTATCCATCATCTACTTTATTCTTTTTACTACTCATGCGGATCATACACATAAAACACTTTCAGGTTGTAGAGATGTGTGATAATTAGTAATAAAGGCAATTTCACTGAGTTTCCCTTTGGCCTTCGAATTGAAGTTAAATTTGGTTAAACAGGCCAGGTCTTCCTCGACGCGGCACCTGAGGCCTGTAGGACGATTAGTTTTCTAAGCTAACCTGTTATTTTGGGTCCGTGAAAGCCCAACCTTGTCGAGTGCTTTTTCTATTTAAAAGCAAAGTTCACCCCTCCTTAAAAATATAAGACATTTGTTTGCTGCCCTCCGTCAAGGCAGGAGCTCGGGGCTAGGAAGTACTGACCTGGCCCCGAAGCGTACAGAGCGCGCTCTGCCTCGTTTCGGGTCAACTTCACAGCAAACCTACAGTAAAGGTGCTCTTGTCCTCCGTTCACAGACGGGAAAACCGAGGCCAGGGAGAAGAGAACCTGCCCGGGGGTGCAGAACCACCAGCCGTGAAGCAGGGTCTGGAACCCAAGTCTGCCTGCCGTGGGGCCCTGGCTCCTACACGCAGTGTCCCCGAGCCTCCCCTTGAGCAAGGCTTCAAGGCTGGCCTCATGCCAAGGCAAGGGCTTCCGGAGAGGCGCTGAGGCACAGGGCCACCAGAGGGCGGGGGGTGGGAAATGGCCGTGACTTGCTCGGGGATGAGCAGAGGGCACCGCAGCTGCTTGGCTCCCTTCCCGGGGGGAATCCGCAGAAGAGACTCCGTCCACTGACCCACATGGCCATCAGCGTCCTGGACTGAACGAGGTGTGCTCGGTTCAGGGATAAACACCAACAACACAGTCCCAGAAACAGTGTAAGAGGAGATTAGACCAAACGTTTACTATCTTATTTTGTAACTTGACCGCTTGCTCTTATTTCTGGGCAGCAGGCAGATGCTAACACTCGACTGTGATACAGCAAACAGCACTGGGCTTTGTGTCACAGAGCCTGAACTTGAAATCCCACATCTGCTACTAACTGATGATGATGATGGACGCCCTTCAGTACCTGTGTTGGGGTTTTCAGGTTATTTCTTACTCAGTCTTCCAATCTCCTTAACAAGGATACTAACACAATCTCAACTTTACATATGAAGAAAACAAGGCTTAGGAAGGTCCAGTCTTGCCCAACGCCACAGAGCTGGGAAATGAGATTAGGAATCGGCCCCTGAGGCCACGCCCTTAATCTCTCTGCTACACTGCCCGTGGTCCTGGGGCTGGAATGAAGTGTCTGAGGGAACATGGAAAAACCCTGCCTAGACTCCGCAGTGGCTTCAGGAGAACAGACGTGTGCCAGGACCAATGAGTGTCTGTCTGGTGACTGGCTGTTCCCTTGACAACAAGCTACTAACATGGGAGGTTCCAGAGTCCAGTGCAGCCTGGATAGTTTTCTAAGGAAACATCGCTTAAAACTTGATCGACTCTTTCCTCGGTTTACAGGGGTGTTTGTCGTGGCACCGTTTGCTGGCCACGTGTCACCTCTGTGACGATGGCGGATATCACCTAACTGAACAGCAAGCCGGTTCCACGGCCATGGTTTTGTCAGGCCTCAGTTTCCACATCTAGGAAGAGGGACGAGAGCACCAACTTGGGGGGGCTGCTGGGGGTTATACGGGGCCAGGCACACAGAGAGCACAGGAGTCCTGGGCACAGGAACACGTGATTACAGTTTCCCTGCCTATTCTTAGACACATTTCCTTAGGTTCCTTCTAGAACAAGAGGACTTAAGTCAGGGCCAGTCAAATCGGGTCTCAGCCTCAGGGACAGTATCAATCCAAATAAAGACACTTCGTGACGCAAAAAAGAAACTCCTAATTAAGCCTGATCTACTTGGTGCTGACTTTTCGGTCTATTCTCAGGCTTTAAAAAAACGTAAAATATTCAAATGATTAATATTTCATAGACAAAATTACACACAGCAACATGACACACACGGACCTGTGACATGGGGGTACAGGACTGGAGTGGGAGTGGGGAACAGTCACCGCACAGGGGGAAAGCCCCTGCCGGAATGGGTGCTCAGGGCTGTCTGCAACCGCTCTGGGTCCCCATGTGGAAGGAACTACATGGAGAACACAAATCGTTCTTACTGATCTCACTTTACTCGTCCTCTGTGCACGGCATGCACGCTGTCTGCATGGAGACAGAGATACCAGGTTCTTCCACGCGGTCTTGGGCGGATGCGCCAGTCAGCTGACCTTGCTGAGAGTCTGGACTGGGCCACCAGGGCTGAGCAGGTAACACTGCCTCCAAACTCACCGTGGGCCAGAACGAGCCCTCCTTGCTGGGAAGCCTGCTGCTGCCCCGCAAGCTTCCAGAATGGACGGTCGTCCATTAACAGGGGGAGACCAAAAAACACATCCAGAAGCAGGGAGGGAAAACACAATCAAGGTGTGGCCCCATGGCCCCTTAGGTTCACATTTGCTCGTCAGAGGAACTGACTGCCCCCTACACAAGACCCCCCACAACCCCCCAATCAAGAAAGGAGTCATGTGTGTTCGCAGCAAGTACAATGAATAATAAAACTCACCTGGCTTCTCCACCGGCTCCCTTTAAAACAATCATCCCTTGTCAGGACAGACAAAATATCTTCCATCTTTATCTCGGAAACGCTGTAAAAGGAAGGGCACATTAAGGTAAGCTTTCCAATCTTTTGGCAACCTCCGGAATCTTGATGCATAAAACTGGCCTATTCTCAAGCTACGTAGATGTAAAATAGAAGCTACACCTTGACGGAAAGGAAGTAAGTTTCCTAAATCTTCAGGAGTTTGGAAGGCAGCGACCGCTGTGACTTGACAGGGACAGAAGAGTCATATTCCCAACACTCCTCCCCGGGGACTTTCAAATAAGTTACGTTTAAAATTTCCTTTATGGGCATCCCACCATTATTTTTTCATAAATCTCAAAT
The DNA here is from genome assembly GCF_003009895.1 of Hyaena hyaena. NCBI lineage: Eukaryota > Metazoa > Chordata > Mammalia > Carnivora > Hyaenidae > Hyaena > Hyaena hyaena. The sequence continues at coordinate 404,335 of NW_024080670.1, read as the reverse complement.
TCTAAAAAGCAAGTCTGCTGATTAACATACTACCTTGACTTGACCAGATGAGAAAATAAAAAAACAATGCAGAGAGTCCCTTGAGTTTTATATTAAAAAAAAAAAAAAGGCCAGGCAGGGGTGGGGGAGGGGCACGTCGCTAAAGGTCCTTAAGTGTTGGGGTCAACTCCTCAGGGAAGGCTAACAAGTGACCACGGCCCCAGAACTCTCTTCTCATTTACCCAGAAGGATGCCTACCCTCCTGCGTCTTAATTACAAAAGGGTAAGGAACAGAGGGCCTCTGATGGGTGCAGATCTATGTGCAAACAGCTGAGATCAGATCTTGGGCCTCGCTGGTGAACGGAAGCCACCCTAAGCCACAAGAGGCCCAACCCTGCCCCGTGGTCCAGTGGGAAAGTTTCCGCTTCAGCCGGTCTGCGGGCCACAGCGTTCAAACGCGCACGCACAATCAAGTATTATACAGCCTAAGGAAGAAACGGGAGCCGCTGAAAACCTATTTCCCAGGGAGGGAAAAAAAAAATGGGAAGTAGGAGTTCTGGGGAGAAAAACAGATCATAAAAAGATAAATGACTTCCTTGTATGTTGTTTCTTTTTTTTTTTTTTTTAAATGTAACAGCAAATTAAAACATGAATGGCAACCTCTCAGGTGGGAGAAGACAATTCTCCCCCTTTCCCCCAAAGGTTACTCTGACAAAGCTATGAATGAAAATGTCACGTCTCTGACAGCGATTCACCTGAAATGTGTCACCGCTTCCCTGAACACCCCCAGCCCCCGCCCCTCCACTCTCTCTGGTGCTGCCAGCTCACAGCCCCACGGAGCCGTGAAATCCTCTAACGGCATGAGCCAGCCCAGGGAGGCAGAGCGTGTATCTCGAAGGTATGAGTTTGGGGGGGAAATGCTATTTCATGGAAAATGTATTTTTCATATGAGAGAGGACTGCTGTGGCCACTGAATTTGCCTCTTGTTGACGCCGCAGTCTGAAGGTGAATGCACAGCACAGTCCTCACTGCTTCTTTGTTTGACGGCCCTGCCTCTGCGCACCACTTGTTTCCTCGAGGAGGAAAGGAAAAGGAACAGAAGGGCCTGGGGTGAGGCCCTGAAGCAGGGAGAAAGAGCAAGAAGGCGGCCATTCGCAGTCAGGGATACAAAGAACGAAGGCCACCGTAGAGAGGCGTGTTTACCAGAAGGCGTGTCAGGGCGGACCCTCCAGCCAGGGCACCCCTCTGCCGTGGGTGTGTCCTGTGACGGCGCTGGGGGCCAGGCATCGCCACGTGAACGGCAGCGGAGAGCGGACTGGAGTGATTTACAGTTTAAAAGGGCCTCCCTCCTGTTCTAAGAAACCAGGTAGCTTCTGAGGAACAAAGCAAATCTACTCTGCTGGTTTATGGTTCTATCGGCAGATGTGAACTGCTCCCTACCCCTTACCCCTATGAAAAGACAGAGAAATAAATCCAGGGACCTGTCTTACGCCTGATCTAAGAAATACACGGTTTGCAATTTACATTTTGATAAGCCAGTGACGACTTTCATTAGAAACTCGTTTAAAAGGGAAGTGGAAATCAGCTAAGAGACTGGCAAGTACAAGGGAGTCATCCAAAGGAGCAGAAACGAAGTCCTGCTTTCAGGCTGAGGTGGCAGCGGCCCAGGGCGCCCACCTCCTGCCCTGGCTGCTAAATCACACTGTCAGGGCGACGTCCGCAGCCATCGGCATCTGAAGGCAGGCAGCAACTGCTGTGATGGCCCTTGCTGCCGGGCGCCTCAGCCTGCCTTCCTGAATCTTCCCTGTAATTCATCAGCCATCACAGCATCCTGCTGCCCGCTCCCAGGTTCTCCCACACAATACCCGCGCACACGTCTTCCTTCTCGTTCTGTTTTTGTTTTTTAATATTTAGCAGTGTAACTTCTGGTTCAACTCTGCTGCTTTCACGGCACGCTCTGTAATTAGTTCTTCGCAGGTATGATTTTTCAAATTAAGTCAAAAACGGCTTATACATAGATACCCAACATGCATCTCTTCCTCAGAATCTGGAAGCATCACCCACGGCTGCCACATCATAACTTGGGTCTGACATTCTCGGGGGCTGGTTCTATCAGGCCCACAGAGCAGAGTCAGGCACAGACGCTTCCCTGGTGCACTGTCAGGGCAGAATTGGGCAAGGCCAGGGCCCCCCAGGACTCTTTCCCCCTCGAGTAGACGTTCTCTCCACAAGAGACCGAGATCTCTTCCTCGGGGTACTTCGGTCTTCATCCTTCCAAACTTCCCTTGCAAGTCCAAATACAAGTCCAAATCACTGGAACCTCAGAGCAGTCTCCTCGATGTGAGCAGAGGATGCTGGATTTCCCAGCAACGCCGCTGGCAGTTTTTCCAGATAAGGCCATCACAGAGAATGACTTTCCTTTTTATATCTTTAAAATACACATGGCTACTATTTTCCCCTTTTATTTATTTTTTGATGTTTGTTTATTCATTTTTGAGGGGGGGGGAGATGGAGAGAGAGGAGGGAGGGGCAGACAGAGAATCCCAACCAGGCACCGAGCCTGATGGGGGTGGGGGCTCAGTCTCACGAACTGAGATCATGCCTTGAGCCCAAACCGAGAGTCAGATGCTCAACCAGCTGAGCCACCCACGTGCTCCTCTTTCCCTTTGTAAATTTAGCTTACGTTGGACTCTCTCAGAGCAATCGGCCTGAACGCATGAATGAAGGAAACCCGAGAGCAGACACAGGCAGGGGCATCTGTGCGGGGGACTCTGGCCTGGACAGTCATCGGACTTCAGGACTGTCAGCGCTCACTTTTCTGAGCTTACGGAGTCAAAGTGCACGAGCAGGGAGAACACCCGGGAGCTGCGTCAGGAAGGAGCAGACAACGTGGACTTGGAGTTCTAGAACAGGAGGTGGGGGAGAAGCGGCCCGGGGCAAGAGGCCGCCGAGGTGCAGGGACCACGTGCCCTCCCGAGGACGACAGGGCACAGCTCTCAGCACACTCTCCAGAGCCCTACAAGCTCCCGTGCTAGCGGAACACCGTGGCAGCGCCGTGACAGGCCCCCAGCCTGTGGAGACGGGTAAGAGACGACAGGAGAAGGCGTTACGTCCGTGGGTTTTCATCCAACCGCCGCCTCCCCCCTCCCCCCCGCTTCCAGGGCACAGCTGCCCACTGGCGAGCCAGCCCAGGACCAGGACCAGAAAGCGCCTCCGGAGAAGGGCCGGCCGGCACAAAGCCCCAGGGCACTCAGAATCCAGCCCAGGAGGAAGTTCTTGGTGAAAAGTGATTGACCAACTGACAAACAGAATTCCTCCTTACAAGGAAGATCAAATATGCAGCCTTCCTGAAACAAATAAAATCCACTCTTTCAGTGGCTGAATTGTTTTAGGAAGAGATATTAAACGAAAGGAAAACCCAAGCCAGCATCAGTCTGGCCCACTCGAAAGCACCGCCAGGCTCCTGTCTCCCCAGCACTAAAGGCACGGTTCCTGAGGACGCCCCAGCCCCCAGATGTTCCATGAGCAGGCCCAAGACTGCGGGGCGCTACCAGGTCTGCCCAGGGTGCAGGGAGGGAGGGGGTGAGGGAGAGGAAGGAGCGGGAGGGAGGAAAAGCGGGGGAGAGAGGGAAAGGGGGAGGGAGCAAGGGCTCTGCAGCTGGGGACGGCCCCAGGCGGCTCTCCGAGGGGCTGGCCTGCACTCGGTCCCCACGCCAGGCCCCAGGCCGCCTGTCGGGGAGCCGCAGCGCCAGTGCAGAGCGCAAGGACTCCGCCGGCTGTACATGAGACAGCGTGGCCGTCTTGCCTCACAAGCAGCGCAGGGCCGTGCGAGGCAAAGCACCGGAGGCGCCAGCTCCGAGCAGCAGCGCTGGGGCGGCCATTGGGGCTCCCGTGCGCGGCACGAACCGTGCCCCACCCTCCCGGGCACACGCGCACGACTCTCCCCGCGCCTCCCGAGCCGCTCTCCACATCTCTGCGCCACGTGTGAGCAGAGGAAAGTCCCGAGAGCAAACCAGCGTGGAAACCGCACGCCACAGCGGCCTGTGATCGGCGCTGGAGGCCACCCAGAAGGTGTCTCCCCGGCTCCAGACCCTGTTCTCCACCTTGGCTGTGCTCGTCTCTCCGGAGCAGGGTCTGGGTCTGCTGGGGGCCCCGACAGGTGGCGACACGGCAGCTACAAGGCTGCGCGGGCACCTCAGCTGCCCCCCACCCCCAATGTCCTGCCAGGGCGTAAATCCCCGGTGGTGGGGGGCTGTGTGAGGAGTCACGAGTATCCTTTTGTTTCAAAGACAAATCATCTTTAAAGGCACCGAACGTTGCGCCAAAATAAAACCCGAACGAAGCAGGTCCTCAGGACGCCGGCCGGGAGGACTGTGTGCACCAACTGTGCGTAAAAGAACAGGGAACACGGACCTCGATCTTAAAGGAAAACCAAGTGCAACAGATCGCTCCGTGACTTCGTGTGGCAATGCAGCGGAAACTGTCATGTGCTGACGGCGTGAAGGGCTCAGTGTTTGCCACTGGCTATTCTGGGACCCACTTAGAGATCACAAGGGTTAATGGCTCTTCGTCAGCTTACAAGGCCCATCCACTGTAGAAAGTGACAGAAAGTTAATTAGGTGAGATCAGCCGAAACTGCGTGCAGGTTTCTGACTCACTTGATTTTGTGAGAAGCCAACGAGCTGACATATCCTGCCTCCGAAGGAGCCAAGATGAGCAGGCTGCTCCCGTGGCAGCCAATCCGGGCGGTTCTCCCAATCCGGTGGATGTATTCGGCAGGCGAAGACGGAGCGCTGTACTAAAAAGGGCAACAAAAATGAAGGCATTCACAGATCAAGGCATTGCCATTAATTGGAAGTGCAATACCCCTCACCTGCCTCCAGGTATCCCAAGAATTAAGTCCCGGTGCTATGGTTACCCTCATGCAACCCCAAGGAGAGCCGCTCAAGCCTGAAAGCCCTGCCTTCGTTGGAAATAACGAGGCTCTGCTGCGCAAGCGTGAACAGCGGCCAAGTTCCCGATGAGCCAGCGCCTCCCCGTCCCCGTATCTCCACTATAATTTTACTTCTCCACAGGTCTCTTCACTCTCCTATCTGCATCCTTCCACCGAGTGACCATGCAAGGTGAACACGGAGGCAGGTGGGGGCGCATTCCGTAGGATGCCCGAGTGACCTTGGCCGGCAGACGCCACAGAGGACTGGACAGGGTCAGGGGAAGGGGCTGCCTGTCCTGATCAGAGCTCAGCTCTGCTGCTGGGCCCTCGGGAGCCGGGAGGTGGGCTCCCCTCCGGCAGGACTCACTTCTGCTACCGGGGACAGCGGTCCTGACCTGGGGGGCGGTGGGGGACAGACTGTAACTCAGCAGAGCGCATTATGCACAGCACTTCATATTCCCTATGGCAGTAACTTCGTCATCACGAACAGGAACTGACCACATATGCATTCTTGTTTTTCTCTTTGCCGCTACCCGAATCAAAGATCAGAGACCCAAAATGGACAGAATATGTGAGGAGGTCTGGCATATGAAAATAATCAACCTTACAATATAGAAAACCTCTAAACAATCATTGTTATGTGTCTGCCCCATCCCCCACATGAAAGTTTCCCTGCCTTTTCTTCTTTACTTGGCTGTGTGGCCAACAGGCAAGAAAACACAAGGCCTCTAGTCGAAAAGTGGTCTGCAGCGGGCAGATCACATTTCCTAGCCAGTGACAGGCACGCAATTCCACTAACAAGTGAATAAACCATGACTCACGTAAATGGGGCACGTGTCCCCAGGCCCCCAAACGGAAGGGCTTGAAAATACCACTCTGCAGACTAACAAGAAGAAAAAACAAAACTGAAAGCACTAGACTCTAGGGCTAACACGTGTGCCCTCTGGCAAAGCATCGAAGGCTAGAGGTGTGTGTAAGGTGCTGTCAGGACCTAATTGCCCCCTGCAGGTCAATGCACACGGACACGGCTCTCAGGGCGGCTGAGCATCTCCTTCCGGACACAATGAGGCCTCCCAAGGGCCCGGGCGATTCCTGCTATTTTCAGATTGCTGAAAGTTCGTGTGTGACATGCGTCAGTCTGGGAGTAGGGGAGTCTGCACCTCCCTCCTGCGACTGCTCAGTCTGGCCGTTTCGCCACAACGGCCGGGTGGGCTGGGGTAAGGGAAGATACGGGAGAACTGGGCAGATCACTAGTTGCTGCCTGGTTACTGAGGCAACACCCAAGAGGCTAATAATAATTATTCCACTTAAAGCCAACTCATCTACTCAACAATTGTTTATTCCTGCCTTGAGCCCACACCTTAAGTAAAAAATTACCTGAACAATCCACGTGACTTGAGGGAGATCCAAACCCCGAGCTGCAACATCCTTTAAAACAGAAGAGAATATGGCTTACGACTGAGTTTCAGAGCCTTTTCAGAGCCATGGATCCCTCCACCTGATAATCTAATGCAAGCTATGAGGGCTCACCACCCTCCAGCGTGCACAGGCGTGCACACATGCATGCTTGCACACACACACAAACCTGCACACAACTTCAGGGACCCAATGAAGTCCATCTTTGGTTAAAAATTCTAACTTGGGGGGGGTGGGGAGCGCTGGGTGGCTCAGTCAGTTAAACATCCGACTTCTGCTCAGGTCGTGATCTCACAGCTTGTGAATTCAAGTCCTGCGTCGGGCTCCGTGCTGACAGCTCAGAGCCTGGAGCCTGCTTTGGATTCTGTGTCTCCCTCTCTCTCTGCCTCTCCCCCCTCAGGCTCCCCCACTTCCTCTCCGTGTGTCTCTCTCTCTCAAAAATAAATAAATGTTAAAAAGAATTTTGAAAAATTCTAACGCAGGGTAAGTTCCACAGAACGCGCTGGTGAGGCGATCACAAACGTTCACCTCCTAGAAGACCATGAACTGCAGGTCTGCCCAAGAACTTAAGCCTTCATCAGCACGTCATGTGAGAATTCTGCGAACTTCGAGCATGTTTTATTACTCCTGCATCTTACCAGAACCACTCTCTGACAGACGAATGCATTCGTGGGTTATTATGCCCACCCCTCAGCCCTGAGCAGCGCCCAGCAGCGCCACGGCTCTGAGGCACGTCCGGAAGGCCACCCCCAAGTGCACCCTTGTGGAGGCGAGCTGCAGAGTATTTACTGAGGACTCGTCGGCCTCACTGAGCAGTAACTATCAAGTCACGTCCCACCTCTTCTGACACTTAATTACAACCCCAGCCAAAGACTTCACTGGACGTGAGAACTGTAAAAGCAAAGGAGATGTATTTTCTTCTTTTCTTTTCAGCTGGCTGCCACCCAAAAGGCAAAGGCTCTCTGCTCTCCAGGGTCTGGCCATCCTGGCAGGGGGACAAGAATGGTGCCTTTCAGTGTTTAGGGAGAAGCCTGCACTGGGCACTCATCTCCGAGCACCGCTGTCACGACAAGAACCGCCGCAGTCGTCATCTGCTGAGCGCTTACCACACGCCAGACTGTGTGCAGCTTTTCACCTACGTCCTCCTGAGCGATCTTCAAAACAACTATTACTCCCATTTGAGGGACAGAAAACCAAGGTTCAGAAAGATTAAGTAACTTGTCCACAGACACGCAGCTGAGAGGTGGAGGCAGCCCTCGAATCATGAGACCACCTTACTTTCCCAAGGCCGTAGCCTACCGTCCCACCACCAAAAAGACGCCACGGCCCTTGTAAGCTGCTGGCAGAAATGCAAAGTAGTACAAAGCCCTGGAGTAGGAAATGTGGTAAAATCCAGCAAAATTACATAGGCACTTGACCTTTGGCCCAGATGCAATGTCACTTCCTGAAATCCATCCCCAAGACACACTGGCAAAAATCCGACACGTCACCTGCACAAAGCTACTTGTTTCGGCGGTACCTGTAGCGGGCCTGGACCACTGCGCGTCCAGCAGACCAGCTGACTGAAACACGGCAGCGCCTGCCCTCCGCGGCAGAGTGCGGCACAGCCGGCACAGGGTGGAGATGGCGAGGTGCTGGCGTGGAGAGTCTCACGGCCTGCTCCGGGGGTGTGGGGCGGCGTGTGTGTGAGATAACGGAAGTACAAATATGTCTGCTTGTACTTCAAAAAGAAATAATGGAGCACAAAAACCCCAAAGCTTACAAAAACAGTTCACCGGAAGGGGAAGGGGCCGGGGGCCGCGGACAGGGGCAGAAGCTGGACTTCCTTTAATGGACTTGTACGATTTTGACAATGTAACGTTTTGATATAATTAGAAAGATGATGAGCTGTCAAGAAACAGAAGTATGGGTGGCGCCTGGGTGGCTCAGTCGGTTGGGCGGCCGACTTCAGCTCAGGTCATGATCTTGAAGTTCATGGGTTCGAGCCCCACGTCGGGCTCTGGCTGACAGCCAGCTCAGAGCCTGGAGCCTGTTTCGGATTCTGTGTCTCGCTCTATCTCTGACCCTCCCCTGATCACATTGTCTCTCTCTCTCTCAGAAATAAAAAAAACATTAAAAAATCATACTCCATAAAAAAAAAAAAAAGAAACAGAAGTATGGGTATCGCCTATGATGTATTCTTGCCAAAAACACACCCAACACTGACCAGGTGTGCTGCTCCCAGCTCCTAGGTTACAGGAAATCCGGGGGAGGGAAGAGCACGGTGGCCGGACCAGGAGGGCACAAGAAGCCACATCCCACAGGTGGTGTATTCTAAAGCACCAAGTCTAGTTCCTTCCAGAAAAGAATCCAAGGGCAAAAAAAGGTGGGTGCCAAAAACAAGGCATTAAGTGGGCAGATGGGTAAACAGAGAGATGAACCGAGAGACCATCCGGAAGCCCATACCTGGAAGGTGGCTCAGCAGAACGACCAACTGTGGTTATGTTCGGGGAGATGGATTTGAGTGATTTTTATGTTTCCTTTCGCATTTTCCTGTGTCCCTTGCTTTGTCGTTCTTTTAGCAACAAATGCATAACATTTCCCACTGAAATGTTTATTTAGAAAAATTCAAACCAGGGGCACCTGGGTGGCTCAGTAAATTGAGCGTCCAACTTCGGCTCAGGTCATGATCTCACGGTTCATGGGTTCGAGTCCCGCGTCGGGCTCTGTGCTGACAGCTGTAGAGCCTGGAGCCTGTCTTCGGATTAGGTGTCTCCCTCTCTCTCTGACCCTCCCCTGCTCATGCTGTCTCTCTCAAAAAGAAATAAAAACATTAAAAAAAATTTTTGTTTAAAAAGAAAGAAAAATTCAAACCAAGGAGCACTCGCACATCCTTCATCCAGATTCATCAACTGCTAATCTTTGGCGCATGTGCTTTCCCTTTCTCTCTCTACACACACATTTTTCGAAGCTATCTGAAAGTTGCAAATACCACGACATTTTATCCCTAAATACTTTAGTATGTACCTAAGTAAAAAGGCATTCCTCTACACAATCACAATACCGTTATCATACCTAAATAATTTAGTATTGAATAACTTTACTTCCTGATAATCATTTCGTATTCAAATTTCTCCAACTGCACCTAAGATTGACTTTTATAGTTGTTTTTCTTTCCCAACCCAGGAACTGACTCATAGATCACGCTTTCTATTTTTATTACATCTCTCTAGACTTCCTTAATCTAGAATAATATCCCTGCCCATAATATTTACTTATTTAGCTTTTTGATAACTCAACTTTGAAGAAGGCCAGGAGTCCCGAAGTACCTCCCAGAGTCTGTATTGTCTAACTGTGTCCTCAAGGGAAGGTCCGGGTGGAGCTTTCTGGCAGAGAGACCTAAGGGTGGTGTGTACTTCCCAGCAGCTGACACCCGGAGACACCCGAGGGCGCTCTGTCCTGCACGGGTGGCGCTGTGCTCCGTCCCCTGAGGAAGTGGCATCCACCACACAGCTCTCTCCACCTGAAGGTACCTCTCTCCTTTGTAGCTACTCGGTAAACCGGGGAGGGAACTTCAAGACGGTCTCCTAATCCTTTTGCCCAAAGGCTTCGGCATCTGTCGATGCTTCTTGTGGTGCCTCGCTGTCCCCCGGTGGCTGCAGAAGGATGGCTTCTGTCGTTCCCTTCTTCCACTTGACAGTTGCCATTTTTCTGTAAAGAACAGTCTGCCTTCCTTTCCCCTTAAGTATCACTAAAGATTTACATACGTAAGGCTCTTCTGGAAAGCAGTAATCCTATGCAGAGTTTCTGTAAGAAGCACGCTGGAACAGCCATTCCCTATGTCGCCCAGGGTCAGAGGCAGGGGCCAAGGAAGAGCCTGTCCCACCATCATCTGAGCCATCTGCAAGGACCATGGAGGGCGGTCAGGATTTGGCTGCCTTCACTCTGATCACACCTGGGCTTGCCGCTTTCCTTGGAGTGGTGGCTAGGCTGCATTTATTAGGTGTTAAGCAGAAGTTAATGTACTAAAAGTGTGTCAACCACCCACTAAGTGTTTGCAGACAGCTCCCACTGCCCTGAAAACTGAAGGCTGATGTTCCTGAGCTGATGCCTTTGAGAACACAATTTAGAGAGTTCTCTATCTTAAAGGGGAGCAAGCACTGCTTTCTACACTAACCACAGTTGATGTCTTTAGAAAAACTGACGGGTTCTTAAATCTGCTAAGCTCTTGTTAAAAAATGATTTATTTTATTTAAGTGCTCTGCACTGGGAGATGCATGTAGACAATGGCTGTCTGAGCTTTACAGACAGGCTTTGTTAAAAATGTGATGCTCGCCGGTTTAGTAAATTCAACCAAGAAACACAGATGAAACTCTAAAATAGGAGATGACGTTCGTGGAAGTCACTGCACAAACACGGCGAAACGGAGAGGCAGAGCGCCAGTAGCCTTCCCGGGACCGTTCAGGGTTCTATTTCCTGCTCGGGGGGGCCGGCCGAGACACCATCTTCCCGTCTCCCACTACTACATGTCCTGGGGAGGGGGCCCTCCCCGCCCCCCCGCCTATTCCAGCACATCCTCCTCCTTATCCTCAGCCTGGGCTACCACGGGGAACGGGACAAAGGCACAACCTACGTGGCCTAGAAACAGACAGAGCTAGACTCCACCGTCACTGCAGCAGCCACACCACCGGGCAAGTCAGTGCAGCTCGCCGACCCTCAGTTTACCCACCTATCCGATGGCCATAAGACCCACCCTACGGATCTCATCTCACGAGGTTGCTGAGGGATCGAACGGGACCGTGTTTGTGCAAGTGTGTTGAGAATAACAAATCCACACATTTCATTCCATGACGAAGTAGGAACCGGGCACAGTGGCAGTTAGGCAGTGATCCTTGTGCCCACGCACCCAACCCGGGCAGAGGACCGACCGCAGAGAAGCCGGGGTCTGCGTCATCCTCCAGAACGGCGTCAGCCAGCGGTACCAGATCAACGGGAAACTGCCCTACCCAAGTCTCAGCCAAGGCCTCGGTTCTCTGCCCCTCTTAGAACTTAGACCCAGCCCAACCGTATTCCTTTAAGCTAATTAGGGCAAAAGGATTGCTAAAGTCAGTTCTGAAAGACACTCAACGGTGAGGCCGAGAAGGCCCGGGGCCTGACAATGGGCTGCCTCCCCGAGACCAAGGAGTACAGATGGAAGGCAGCTTGCTCAGGTGCCAGCCTGTCAGTTGGATTAAAATGACTCATTTATTTACCCAAGAACCTCACAAAGTGCTTTTACTAACAGGGAGAGGGGGCCTGTCGGCTCTCAGAGCAAGGGACGCAGCAAATTCGCCTCTGCCGCCTTCCCGGCCTGCCAAAAGTCATTATTGCCGTGTGTGGAAAGCCATCAGCGGGGTACAGGCCCCCGTTGTCTGGGTGACAGATTGGGCTGCGTAATCAGAGGAGGAAGGAGAGAGTGCAGAAGCTGTCAGAGGCGGGCGAGCTTGGCTGGAGCCGCCAAAAAACTGGCAACATGAGTTAGTGTAACCGAGTAAACAGCCGACCATCTCCAAATGATCTTGCCATTAACACGAATGAAATAAAGTGGAAAAGCTAAACTTTACCTGAAAAGCACGCCCCAGAGAGAACCAAGAAAGTCGACATTTATTGTCGGTGGTGAAGTGACTCTCCAGGACTCATCTCCTGGCCTCCTTTGTCTCCCAGCCTCCTGGCACAGTGGAAATTCCCCAGGAGGAAGGGAAATTAAGAACCGCACAGACGTAACGGCGAGCTTCAAGACAAAAAAAAAAAAAAAAAAAAGGGGGGGGGGGGGGGGCGGTGGAAGGTGGAGGAAAGCAGCACAGGTTCAGGGGTCTTCTGAAGGCAGGCACGTGCCGGACAACCACGATCTAGTCCAACGGAGAACGAGGCAGCAGACCACACGGGGCTGGGGGTGCCTCCCTGCGCCAGGGAGAAGGTGACTATGCTCCCTTTATCCATGGACGGCCAGGGAGGGCCACAGGTACGACGAAAAGCCCAGTGAAAAGCCCAGTGTGGGCCTTAAAACCGGAGGCAGCTCAGGAATATCATTTCCCCGTCGCTCAAGGGTACTTCCCTTTACTGGCCAATCAACCTAACAATGGTGCTGAAACCACCTTTCCCACCTCTGGCTTACGGGGAGGAGTTCTGCACCGCAAGCAGGAGGAAATATTCTGTAGATTATCTAACATCTCTTATCTGATCCCTTTGACTTCTTAATTCCATTTGGGAAAGTGGGCTTTTGAACTTTCAACCAGCTCCTTTCTATAATCCCTACTCCCTTAACATGACCTACTTCTCCGGAGGACACAAATTACATTCTAAATGCGTAAGGACCCCACTCTCACAAACTGGGGTCCCCTGCCCCAACTACCCTTTCGCTTCTGCCTACGTTTCGTGTCCCCATGGTCTCCCTCATTGGTTGATGACCCACAGTACACAAAGCCAGGTACCAGGTCCCGAAAGGCTGTTAGGAAATTAGAAAGGTCCTTGCTTTCAGATATTTATAATTAAGATGAAAGAAAACACACACAAACACACACACACACACACACACACACACACGTCCTGAACTGTTTCTAATAATTAAAAAAAAAAAACAAGGAGGAAAATGGATTGAGAGGTGGGAGTCTGAAGCAGTAAATAGCATAATTGTGAGTTTCTGAGTGGTTACAACACAGTTCCCAACTTTTCATACAGATATTCAGTCTTCTGGGCTCGTTAAAAGATCTTGGGATGATAAATCAAAATGGCAAAAGATACGATGGGGGAGGGGCCTCCCCCCGCAACAATTCACAACACGATTCCTCTTTATCAAAAGCAGCCAGTTCTCCATCTGCCATGTCCTGACGTGGCCCCTGCTCCCATTAACATGAAGGAGGCTCCTGGAGAGCATGAGGGCCTGGCAAGCAACAGGCTGCTTAGACGGACGCCGAGTGACAGCCTCTCCCCGAGCCGGCCGTGATCTACGGCAGCAGGCCCCGTGTGCCTGCGGCCCCCGCGCACCAGAAGCTTCAGGCCGGAGCACACAGATACACAGAGGTGGGAGGAAGTATGAGAGGGCAGAAGAGCCCCTGTCACCGGGGACTGTGTGCTCGCTCCCTGGCTTCCAAAGGGTGGGAAATGAGCCCCCACCCGGCTCCTCCGCAGTAATCTTCACTGCAGAATAAAGACAAGACCGGGCGATCAGCACACTGGAAGTTTCCCTGACAAGCAGACAAGCACACACCAAGAAACTTCAGCGAAATCAGACTGTGCACAAGAGAGAGTCAGCTCCCCACATGGCACCTGGGCGGCGGGGGACACAGGGGTGGGGGGGCCATGCTCGGCCCAGTCAGTGGCGCTCTCTGGGTGGCTGACCTCACTGCAGGTAGCAGCCAGACAAAACAAGAGACTTCGTCATAGGCTTCTGACCCCACTGAGAATTACCCATTAAAGAGAATGATCTTTACTTGCACGTAAACCTACAAAAGAAACCAAGGCCGAAACCAACCAAAACACTGAACTTCAAATACCTGGAGCTTTCTTTGAGACCCAGAGCTCACCCACGTCTGTAAGAAACACCAGGAGACTGGAAGATTCTCCACCAGGGACAAACCCGACATCTTAAGAGTCAAAGATGAAAACCTTTTGTTCTTATCTCAACTCAAACTCCAACACAAAGGCTCCTGCTGTCTTGTTTCAGCACAGACAGCGTGTAGCGCTCACCCCCGGGTGCCCCACGGATCTGAGAAAGTGCACTTATTCCCAACGAGCAAGGCTACTAACCTCAGCCTCTCCCAGTCTTCAGAAAAAGGCAGACATTGATGTCTCTCACCAGTGTGTTTCTTGGGCCCCAAACATCCACCCATTCAGTCCACAAACCCCGAGTGCCTATGGCACACCTGCCCTGTGCCGGCCACCGGCACGGGACTGCACACCAAACCCAGTCCACCTCTAGGGGCTTGTGCTCGGGGCCGCAGGGGCGGGGGAAACACCTAGACCAGGTGTGGTGGGTGCTGTAAAGAAAAGTGGGGTGCACTGGGAGGGCCCCGGGAGTTCACTTCCCTGAAAAACTGAAATGGAAGCAGCGACCCAAGTAGGGCTAGTGCTAGTCAGGGCAGGTGCTGCGGGTACAACGGCCCCAAGGCCAGGCAAGGAAGACCAACACATTCAGGGAACTGAGGCAGGAGCCTACCTGGCCGAGGCCAGGAGCAAGGGGGAAAGCGGAGGCCGAGGGGACAGAAGAGGTCAGCTTCCGGAGGGTACTGCTGGACACGGAAAGGACTTCCGACAAATTTCTTTCCCAGGTAGATCATCTGGGCTCGTCCTCACTTCAGCACTGGCGTTTAGACACAGGTGAGAGCAAACGCGGCATCTGATTCACGGGCGGGCGCCACAAAGGGCAGGGCCGCCTGGTCACACTCGGAGGCAAGCGTGCCAGTAGTGACCGTGCCCGGATCCCGACGCCCAGGTCCTGGAACCACCGTCTGCCCCACCTCGTGTGCGAACTGGCACACGGTGAAAAACGGGTGACGGGGTGGCCGCCTCCAAACAAAGCTGCACTCACCCATAAACCCTGAATTTAGAAAGAAAACAACATCTCGTCACCTTCAAAACGGAATGCAGTGCAAGAGTTCCTTCAAAAGTAACCGCGTTAAAAAGTGAGGCCCAGACAGGTATTCAAACAGCTCACAGTTTCTGTCCTGCCTGGGTGCTGCCCACCGGGTCACCCAGTTAGCAGTGCAACATCACCACTGCACACACGGGGGCTTCCCAGGTGAGCTGCGGATTAAGTCACACCATCCAGGAGGGCACAAGGAGAGAAGGGGCTTTAACCATGGTGGTGCCGTAAAGCCCCAGAGAGGCGGGCACGGGAGGTGTGGGTTTTCAATCTCCGAAGAGCTTGAGACCCGTCATAAAGGTCAGTTCTGCACCAGGGTGGGGTGGGGGGAACCGCCGAGGGCCAGGGCCGAATGACCTGGCCCCAAAACTGCAGGGCAAATGACAGTTTTAGACAAGAGCAAAGGAAATCCGTCCATGCGCATCTATCTTCCCTTTAAAAAAGGCTCGCGCAGAGGCAAGTGGGGCGACTGTTGCGAAAAGACTTTCTCAGCTCTAATTACTCCCGATAGCTGTAATTTACACATTTTGGTAGATAGAAATCGCCAAGATTCACACGTTTTCAGACCAACAGCTGCCACTATTAGTGAGCAAATCGGCAAGACGTCTGCACGGTGGCGGCCGGTGTCTGTGGCACGGCCAGGGGACAACCAGAAGTGCGAGGTGACCGGCCACACCAAGGGGGCCCTGCTGGCTCTGCTCTCCGTGGGGCTGGCCGCGGGGCCGACTGTCGGGAGGCGAGAACCCATAACCGCCGGTCTGGAAGCTCTCGGCCCTCGCGTGGGGCACACGACGGTATGTACCGTGCAGAGAAGGACGCCGGTCTTGGAACGTGAGAATTCCTGAAACACTGCCGTTCTTTCCTGCAGAAACAAGGGAAAACAGGCCTCACAACTCAGGTCAGTCCCAGCCGGCAGGCTCAGGTTCCCATAACGCCTTCTTCCCAGGGCTCTGTCTCTAGACAGAGGGGCGGAGGGGCTTTACCAACAAAGAGACGTCAGTTCTGCACACCTTCTCATCAGACCCGTCCCTACAGGACTAGATTCTCAGACTATTCGAGGGCGGCCATCTCAGTGCTGGGCCAGGGTGGGCACGGCCCTCAGGACAGCCAATACCAAGAGCGGGCAAGGCCAAAGGCCACAAGTCACTGTACTCCGGGTTCCCAGCTCAGAATTTATTCTAAGCACATGGTCGAGAGGCATAAAGAACCACCATCTTTCCTACAGGGCAACTTTCTTAAAAACTAATTTTAAAGAACATTTTAAAATTATAAAAACCACATATGTCATCTACCGAATATTATATATCTTTTATAAAAATTTTTTTAAAATCTCTATTCTGAGAGAGCAAGCGAGCGAGCACCAGCTGCCGTCTCCCTCTCTCTCTGCCCTGCCCTGACTCTGTCTCAAAAATAAACGTTAAAAATAAAATGTTAAAAAACAAAACAAAACAAACCCCAGCACTTGTCTCTCATGCTCATAAACGTGGTCAGGGTCACATCAACTACCAGGGAGACCAGACTAAGGTCATGGGGACCCACGGCCAGGGTGACCAGCCAGGCAGATGTGAGTGTGGCAATGCTCAGCGTGGATGAGACGCTTGGCCAGTTAACACGAAACAGAGAGACACTCCTCCCCACCTTCTACCCGTGTCATGAGAGGGCTGGGAAGGCTAAACACTTAACTAGAAGAGACACATGCTACACTTTTCTAACGGAAAGAGAGACCACAGTGGTGATGACGCACCCACGTTTACGGAGCACTCACGTACCGGGCCCCGTGCTTGGCACGGCATCTGCGAGAACTGAGGGGCTCGCCACACCAACCCCATGAAGTAGGTACTGCTATCACCTCCATTTTAGCAACGTGTTAACTGGGGCACAGAGAGGTGACACGGCAAGTAAAGGCAGAGCCAGGACCAGCGTGCAAGCGGCGGGCCCAGAGCACACAGCTGCGAGCATCCTACAGGACCAGCGCCCTCAGAAGGTGAGCCGATCGGACTGAAATCGTTTAACTATAGAGCCTTTTGCACGATCAATTCAAATCCCTCGATCCACCCAGCTCCTCCAACGTCCTCACGCCCGCCTGGGAGAAGGCCTCTGGTGAAGGAGACCGAGGGTGAGGAAACTAAGCTTTATCAAAAAAAAAACAAAAAACAAAAAAACCCCCACCAAAACCCGAACACTATAAATGGCATTAAGTTATGAAATCTACAAAGTCCACTGCATCAGGGACCATGAAGTTCGTAAAATTCACAAGGGCTGGACTATTCAGGAAATTCTATCCAGTCCTGTGGGGAGTAAGATGCTGTGTCCTTGAGTGACTTTGAGCGCGCTCACTTTTCTGAGCCTCCATACCCTTAATTATTAAAAGGACAAAAGCGAGCACGAGAAGGGGGCTGGACCTGATGCCTTTAATACCTCCTTCAGCTCTCAAGCAGCTTTTTCAAAAGCTGGTTCTAGTCAGGTCTTGCGCTGATTCCTGGTTGTCCTTCCCTCGCCCTGACTGCTTCTAGCGCCCGGTCACCTGCCTCTAGGACAAGATGGCTCCCACTCGCAGGGCCCGCTCGCCCGCCTTCCACGCCAGTGCGCTCCTCACTCGGCTCTCCACCCACCGCCTGAACGGAATGAGGGCTGCGCAGCTCAGAACCCAAGATCGGGGAGACGTTATTCTCTCCGTCCCGACCGGCAGTATTACTCAGAGCCGAGACACAACTGAGACCCTGAAGCCCCTCTCCCATCCACGGTGTTAAGAGCGAAAGCGCTGCATCTTGTTGACAATGACAGCAGTCGCGCTCAGCAGTACCATATGGGATCCACAATTTAGCTCCATTAATGCTCTTAATTTGAAGACATCAAGCCCTAATTACACACTGGGTACTAAAAAGGCAAAACCCCTCCCTGGTGCCAGCTACTTAGTGGTACTCTGTTGCCTTAACAGCTGGTGAAGGCAGGCGCGGGCCAAGCCGGCCCATGAGCTCTCTCAGGTGGAAGAGGGCAGCTCGCGGAGCAAGAACACCCGGGAACAAAAGACGCCCTTGCCCACGCCGACGCGGCGGCACACTCTGTCTCTGGTTCCAGCGGGTCGCCCGCCCAGGGCTCACCCCCTCGGAGCCTGGCGGGGTCTGGGGCAGAAGCCAGTGCCGACCCCGGAGGCCACGTTCGTGGTCGGCAGCCTCGGGCCCGCTCCCGGGGACGGGCGAGGAGCTCACCTCCTGCTCCATGTCGCCGTGCAGCCGCAGGAATTTGAGTCGCGCGGAGGCAGATGGTGGCTGCCCCGCTGCCGGGGCCCCCTAGCAGCCTGGCAGGGTCTGGAGGAAGAGGTGGTAGTGGAACTCCACCAGCTCACGGCTCGAGAAAAAGACGATCATCTTCTGGTCTTTCTCAAACTACATGGGCACAGGGCGGGAAAGAACCACCATATGTTTTTAAAATTAGGTTGACACTAAGCTGAGTATTTCTCTAAAATACATAGTCATGCTAGCCTGGATTTGGAAACCCAGGTGACAGACAGCTTTGAAGTATTAAAAAAAATAAATAAACAACACTGATAGGACCCGCTACAAAGAGTAGATGAAAGGAAAATGGCACAGCTACAACTTTCTGAGAAACACGGATATGCCACGGACTGAGGCCGCGCGCCCGTTCTTTCCACCCCCATACCCCCCCCCCGGGGCTGGCCACAGGCACGGCGGCCTGGCTGGGGCCCCGGATACAGTAAATCTGCAGCTTCACCCTCAAGCCCCTGCACTTTCCCGTGCACCAGCCGAAGTGATCACGCGAATCACGCGAATTCAGTAAGTAGAGAACACGGGGTCCTTACAGACCAGGAGCACCAGCCCCTAGGCCTGCCCGCACTCAGCCGGCTCCTGCCTCCTGTGACGCTCCCGGTCCTCAGTCCCAGCAGAGTCTCGGGCACGCTCTGCGTCAAATGTAACAGCGACTGCTGGCCTCTGGGTCTTTACCACAACCCTGGAAAGGCTGACTGGTAAAGTCTGCCTTTGCAAACACAGTTGCACTGGAAAACGTGTGTGTGTGTGTGTGTGCGTGTGTGTGTGTGTGTGTGTGTGAGAGAGAGAGAGAGAGCACGAGAGAGAGCGCGCGAGTGCGTGGGTGCTCAACGCCACACACAAAGAGAACACACACAAAGAGAACAGGACCCTCTTCCCTCGACCGTGCTGGGGCTGGCGTGCAGTCCCACCTTGCACTTTTGCAGGATGAAGGCCGCCAGAGAGACGAGCCTCAGCTTGCTGGGAACCAGGGTCACGTGCTGATCGAGACTCCCCGGAATGGCGAAGCCACCCGGCTCGTCACCAGGCGGTGGAGGGGAAACCCCAGGAACCGCGCTGCGCTTTGGGCCGGACCTCCCATCGTGTTCCTCCAGGACAGAGACCCTGACAGGATCGAGCAAGCTGATGTCAGCTAGTCGCGTCACACCTTGGAGCAAAAGTGAGAAAGGCGAGCCGGTGACACTGTGAAGGCGGGTTCGAGCAGGTGCCCCCCCGCCCCATGCTTAGGAAGAAGCGCCTACGGGCCACACCTGGGCAGCAAGGATCTGCCCTCTGAGGGTCAGTCCTGCGGGCGAGGCCCAGATTCCACACTAGCACTGCTAGCGTCTGACCTGGGAAGACCACCGAAAGGGGCCGGAGCGGCTGTCCCCTCCCTGCCCTGAAAGGGCTCTACGGTCGAGGAAGCTACGAAAGCCTTGATGAAAGCGGGTCACGGGATTCCTTCACAGGGTTTGCGAGGCTTCTAGAATCTACTGTGCTGGCATGCACCAGAATGTCTGATACAAGGAAGAAAGGTGTGGCATTTCCCAAACTTCTGAGCACAGAATCCTGGATTCTCTCTTACACTTAAGGTTACTTAGGATACACCTGCACACCGCAACGGGGCCAGCTGGACACGTAGGCCAGACCTGAGAACGCGAAAGCTGGGCTGTGCTGGGTGGGTGACTCTGGCGGCTGTTACTTTCCAAGCCTCTGTGCCCCATCTATGAAGGAGAGCTCAGAATGTCCATCTCGTGAGTATGGGAAGACAGACATGAACTTGAAGAGGCTCAGTGCTCTTTAGGAGAAAGGCAGGCTGATAACCCTCACGAAGCCTCGGGGTAGACGGGAGTCAGCCCCTACCCTCCCTCGCACCCCGCCACGAGCACCAGGAACACTCTCCTTCGGGAGGCAGCTCTGGACCTGCCCCGCCCCCACTCCCCGGGGAGCGCGGCAGAGCCTTGCGTGACTGGAGAGGGAGGCTGGGTGTGCGGGGCAGGGGTCTGGGAAAGCAGTCCCTCAGGGGCACCGCCCCCCGACCCTCCGTTCCCAGCGCCGAGAACCGCTGCGGGCAGACGACGCACATCACATCTAGATCATTCCTCTTGGTTAAGTACAAAGAGCGTGTCTTTTCAACCCACCTTCTGTGAGCGTGGCCGACAGCAAGACGTTCTGTCGTTGCCGGCACTCGGCGTTCAGGGCATTGAGTATCACCGTGATATCCTTCTCAAAACCCAAATCCAGGATTCTGTGGTTTCAAGAGAAGGGGTTTTACTCCGCATGCAAAGGGAATGCTGCAACGAGACAGCAGAAACGGCTCTCTGCCCCACCGCCATGCTTCTGGACGAGGCTCACCTGTCTGCTTCATCCAAAATCAGCCACCGTATCCGACTAAAATGAATGTTCTTTGTGGATTTGATGTGATCCACCAGTCGCCCAGGAGTCGAGATAAGGATATTTATCCCTTTGCGGAGTCTGTTTAAAATTATACATGATAAAAGAAAGTCAAATGAGGCTGCATCAAGAGAAAACACAGAAAGGAGGCACGGGAAGCAGATTCATTCCTAGCACCAGTGTGCGCAGCCTGAAGTCCCGACAGACGTGAGGACAAACGGAGATGAAGATATATTTGAGCTTCCATTTTCCCCCTAAGTTTCTCTTGTCTAGATTGTAATTATTAAGATTTGAAATTATATTAAAATCATAACTTAATTAACTCTGAAAAGAATCTTTACTGTATAATCTTTATCTGGTTCATGGATCCTTTCTAGAACATTCCAGAGATGGTCACCTCGCCTGTTCTTGAAGGTTTCTGTGCCATGGAAACTCCAGCTTCAACGAGTTACCGCAGGCCAATGTGGTCTAACGGCTAGAATGGTTTCTTATACTGAACTTTTGTTTGTAGCCTCTGTACAACGGGGGCCTGACTCGGTCCCGCAGACGAGGGGGAGGAAATCCCAGTTCTTACTCCCCAACACCTTTTACTCCTTATTTCCATAGCAAGACAAGCTTCCAATTTTTAGCTGAGTGTATTTTCCAGCCTCTCATGAAGGTAAGTTTGGTCACACACCTATGTTCAAGCAACGGGATAAAAGGACAAAGGGAATGGTGCAAAAACCACAAATATCTTTGGAGGGAGGATTATTTCTGTTCCTGCTGGCAGGGCACAAGATGCAATGGCTGGAGCTCTAGCAACTCTCTTAAGGCCATGGAGTACACTTAAATATGGGAGCCTCACTTCACGGCACAAAATGACTGAAGGGACCGGGACCCCAGCTCGAGCGTCAGGCAGGCCCTGATGGGTCACCGTCAGGCTTCGCAGATGTGAAAGAAAAACAAAACTGCCATAGCGTTTGTGCCACTGCTGTCTGTTGTTATTTACAGCTGAACCAAATCTAACCAATACCTTTAGGTTTCAAGTTCAATATTTACTCCTCAATTACAAAATACACACACATGCAGCTGGGTATTACTACTACGCATTAAGTGAGAATATAATAAAAACGTTTCAGAAAGAATCCAGACAGTGTGGGATTTATCTGGCAACATTTTCTCCTGACGCCCATTTCCAGTTCCTCCCCAGAATTAGGAATCAGCGTTTCAGGTATAAAAAGCAGAGTGTAAAGCATTACATGTGAGTTTAGGATCTTGCTCTTATAGAGCCACGTGACCAGACCCCAGACTCCCAATGTACACAAGAGAGTCACCATGAGGGCTGGATACCAAACAGGGGGACCGAGGGGTCCTGAGGGGAAGGGAGTTAAGAGGACAGTGAGCATCGGCACCGACCACATTGGAAGGGGACCTCTGTGGGCCCACTGGTATTCATAGGACAGCACCGCCTACAGGTGACCGCTTACTGGCTCAATCTGTCCCTCGGCTCTGGGACTAGGAAGCACAGGTGGAGACAAGGCTCTCTCCAGGCTTAGAGGGACCAGGTCTCAGACTCAAGCAGGAACAATGAACCAGGCTCCGCATACCTGGCCTTTTCAGATTTCCTCTTCTCTCCCCCCATGAGCACGCCAGGCACGATCCAGGTAAACGGCTACAGGAAGACAGAAGATGAAAATCAGTGCAGAGCCCCTTTTCCTGAAGACACAGAGACTGATTCCAAGGTCTTTTTCCTTGAAGAAGCTGGGAGGGAAGACCTAGGCTTCACTGAAGACGGTGCACTGTGCAGATCCCGCTCCCAGGCATCGCCCTCCCCAGCGACTAGCAGCAATCACTTAATCACAGTTCTGGAACTAGCTCCCAGTGCTGCGAGAGGAACAGAGGCTTTCTAAATGTTTCAGATAGCTCCTCTGCCTTGCCCCGTCGAGGCTGAGTGGAAAACACAGTTGACCTAAGCACAGCCCTTCCTTACTCCCCACCCCTGACAAAAGGAAGGACAGATCAATTCTCGGGTTGGCAGGCGCGGGCTCTGAAGCCCACTCTCTCCTTTCTTAAATACTACGTACGGCTTTCCGGTAGCTTTCCATGTGATCACTTCGGTTATACCTGTGAGTCTCCATGCGTACCTTGTTTAGGGACGATGGTGAACAAATTACAGGACTCTAAGCACCAGGAAACCCTAGTAATCTAAGCTAGAAATCGGCAGCTGGTAAACTTCAGATCAGTAAAAACCTACAAATTATACCTGGGGAGGATAGAGACGCCCAGGGAACAGAGCAAAACTAAAATAATTCCTTGCTTTTTGAAAACAAAGGTTAAAACTGGTAGATTTCTCTTTTTCTCAAAAAGTCAGGAAAAAAAGATAAAAAACCGGACTCATGGGCCCGCCTTACCTTAAGCAGCTTCTGGACAGTGTCGAAGCTCTGCAGAGCCAGCTGTAAGGAGTGAGGAGTTACAGGTACTGAGCAAGGCTGTTCCCATTCCCCCCCCCAACCTCCAGGGCTTTTAAAAAAATTTAGACAATGTAAAGTGATCAGGATCCCAGCCTGGACCTTAAATTAAGATTTCAGGGAAAAAAAAGAAATGTGATCCACAGAATCTACTCGGAAAATATACCTTGCTCTCAGACTGTCCGAAAGCTGCCAGTCTGGAGGCTTGGGCAGAGAGGCTGCGTCCATTCCTTGGACACACAGAGAAACAGTGTTCTGTGCTCCCTCTGCTGGCTCAAATTCCCAGAGTGCCACACAGAGAAGAACCACGAGCCTACGGTGCACAAGGATGGGGAAGTGTGCCCATCCTGCACGTGCCTCTCCTTAGGAAGAGAGAAAACAATATGCTGGAAGGAGTCACCTGGAAAAGCAACGGGCAGGCTAGCAGGCTAGCACCTTGCTTTAAAGGCGGCATCAGGTATCCTTCAAACACGCCCACTAGAGCACTGAGAGATGGTCATTCCCAAGTTTATTAAAGGAACAAAATCTAACAAGCCCAGTGGAGACCAGAGGAAGTGAAAATTAATGTAGGTTATAACCATTAACAGCCACCGAAAAGCCTGAACGCAATCCCTTTATCCAAGGGTATGTACGGAGTTTCCACATGCTTAGTATTCATGGTGCGTCCTGGGGAAGCAGCAAGTTTGCCGCTGTGAAAACGTAAACAGCTCCATGCCTGCACCTTCCCAGGACGGAGCTGAGAGAGGGCACTGCAGCTGCGCAGGGCTGTGTAACAGGCTAAGGAGAAACCTCCATCTCCACGATCAATTCTCTGCAAGGAAGTGATTAGCATTTGACAGAGAAAACAGATACCCTAATCTATACTTGCGTCTGTGGGCAAATAAAATAGATCAGACAGAAGAGATTCCCACCAAGAAAGAAGAAAAATGTCGAGAAGCTGAACTCTCGAGAACAAGTAAAATTCTTGGTCCAATGGCCTCTTTAAAAAAGAGTTCATTTGAGGGCTGACTGCTCTAATTTTTGATTAAGTTCTAAAAGAAACAAGAAAAAAGTCTAGAAGTATAATTACTTTAATTCCTTTTAAAAGGACAGAGACTTAGAGCGTCATTGGTTTTTAGACAGCAGGGGAATGCTTTTCCACACTTAGCTCAGGATTTTCACAGTCATTGAATTTGGAACCAGAAGGATGGCCCCCCCCCCCCCCCCCGAGCCAAGTGAGGGTGTAGGAGGGAGAAATATGGCAAAACCCACTTTCAAATTCAAACGAGTCTTAATTTCAAAAGGAAAGTACTTGCTTAAAAGCTGTCCCGACGGTGAGGCCACTTACCTCCCTCGTTGGCACCAGCACCAGGGCGTAGGGGCCGTCGCTGCGCTGCGGACACACAAGGGAACAAGTGCCATGCGTCAAGGAACGAAGGTCACAAGGCCTTGGTGGACAGGACCTGAGGGCAGCCACTTGCCAACATCAGAAGCGGTCTCATTAGAGAGAGGGCCGCTGCCGCCCCCCCACTCTTCTCACGGAACCTTGTTCTAAAGGTTCTGCCTCATGAGATCAGACAAGTAAAAGAAATACATATAAAATCGGAAAATAGGAGGTAAAACTGTCATTATTAGCAGATGATAGTGTGTCCTAAAAAAAAATAAACACAAAACTTCAGAGAATCAGTTGAAAACCTACTTCAAAGAAAGACAACTCAGTCAAGTAGCTGAATGCAAAATTAATACACACAAATCTATGGTCTCCTGACATAAAAAAAAGTTAGAAAATACAATGGAAGGGGGAAAAAAAAATCACCCGAGAGCAGCAACAACAAAAAAAGTATAAAATCCATAGGACAGAAACTGTAAAACCTTTCTGAGGATCATAAAATAATCTGCAACTAACTGGGTGACTCCACAGTACAAATAAGCCAGTTCTAAGTCAACCCATAAATGCCACGCAATCCTAAGAAAACCGCCCCAAGCACACACACATGCACACGCGTGTATGAAACAGTACATGTAATGAGACAAGCTGACTTCAAAGTTCCCATGAAAAGTCGGTGTGCAAGAATAACCAAACCGTGTCAGAAAAACACCAGACGCTAAGACAATTTAGAACCACCATCAGGTAAAAAACAGACACTGGCATATAAACACAGATTATAATAGCAAACCGAGTATAGAACAGAATCAAATATATACAGAAATGTAAGAAATAAGGTGCATTTTGCATCAGTAGTGAAAAGATAAATTATTCAGAGGCCTCACAAGCAAACAAAGTTAGAGAAGTAAAGTTGGCCTTTTTACAGATGACATAAATCTCAGAAACTATGGTTTATATTATATAAAACTAAGAAGTGTTATAACACAGAAGCTTTTAACTTTAGAAGGGGCAAATAATACCTAAATAAAATTAAGTAATAAATGACAAAACAAGGGGAGAGAAAGGGCCAATCTCCTTCATTTACAAAAGGTCTACAATTCAATTAAGACATAAAAATAAAAAAGACCACAACAACTTATATAGAAAAATGGAGACACGACACAAATAGCTAATTTATGGAAGAATTCAAGACGCGGCTCTTACACACATGAAGATGTTCAACTCCACTGTCGAAGGAGCGACACGGAGACAGCCGGTGGTGTTACGAGGGCACGGGTGAGCGGGGCTCCTGCACTGCCGTGGGGAGCGCCAAGTGGCCTAACCCATTTAAAGTTCAATTATGGGGGCGCCTGGGTGGCTCAGTTGGTTAAGCATCTGGCTTTGGCTCAAGTCACGATCTCATGGCTCGTGAGTTGGAGCCCCGCACAGGGTGAGCTCGAGCCCCAACTTCTAGTGAGCTTGTGCCTTGCTTCTCTCTCTCTCTCCCTCTGTCTCTCTGCCCCTTGCTCACTTGAATCCTCTCAAAAAAAAATTTTTAATTAAAAATAAATAAATAAAATAAAGTTCAATTGTGGCGTCATCCACAAATTTAAATGCCACTTCCACTGATAGGGATTTCTGTAAATGATACACCCGTAAGCGTATGTTAAAAAGTAAAATATTTTACAGACTGCATTTATAATAGCCTTGTTTGTAGTGAAATAGTGGACGGAAGGAAAGTTCTACCAGCGAGGGACTGAGGCAGTAACTCGGGGTACCTACGTGCAGGACACCAGACGGCCACGAAAAAAACAAGGCCCGTGGGCCGGGGACTGCTGAGACGCCATCCCAAAACATGGAAGGGGAACACCAGCAAGGGAACACCACGCAACCACCTGCGCAGTGTGCCGAACACGACAGAAGAACAGACAGAAGCTCCGGCTGGGGGTCCAGGAAGTGGGGGGCAGGGGACTGTGCGCACCCCCACTCGCTCCCTCTGCAGAGACCAGCCCTGGGAGGGCCACAAGATGAGCACAAGGACCACCGCGTCCCCAGAGAGCCCTCCCACGCGGAGGACAGGGGACGGTAAGGACTTCTCGCTGTGTATATTTCGGTACTCTTTCAGTTTTTTTTTTTTTTAACGTGCATGGTGTATCTAAAATACGTACATAAGGCAAGACAAAAAGCAACCTGAGAAAGGCCTTGAAGTCAGGGGTGCTCCCGGACGCTTAGGACTGAATCAGAACAATGTCAGTGCGGAAGCTGAGTGCAGATTTAGAACAGATTCAATTACAAGTACGGTTTTCATGTTTTGCATAGGAAGCGTTTACCCATGAGGAGGAAAGGATTTGGAATTCAAACTCGAGCCGCCTGTACTCGACATCGAGTCAGCGAGGCTGCGCCGGAGCCCAGAAGGAACGGTAAACATGTTAGTACAACGGTACCGGCGTGCCGCACTGTGACGCTAGGAGATTCTGACATTTCAAAAGGTGTTACTACACAGAGAGGAAGAAAGAAAAATCAATTCCTCGCAGGGCAAAAGTGAGTAAAGAAGGATGGATGTGTTCTTAAAAAAAAAAAAATCAGAGTCCAAATAACTCAAAGAGCGAAAACACAGAAAAGCAATCCATCTTCATTCCATCGCCAAAGTAATTTAAGACTCTGCTGGACGCCTGGAGTTTCCTGCTCCCTCCAGATAGGTTTTTTACAGGTCAAATCATTTTATGATGAACTCCAAGGGTCTCTATTGAATATTCCTTGAAATAAGTGAATTAAATTTGGGCTTAGAGAACCCTTTCTACAGAAGACTTCAATCTTGGACAGAATGATCTGTTACCGACATTAAAATACACGGAGGAAGTAAGAACAACCACATGGCTTGTGAACGTCTCTGGATAGAAGCAAATAAAATCATTGCCTTTCAAACCAGCCACATGCCCGTGTGGACGATGGTGATGCTTCTCAACCGTCCACGCTCACAAGCTCACGGTGGCCCGCTGGCTCCACCCCACGGTGAAGTCACGGAGGCACAGAGGGCTGGAATGATTTGCCTGAAGACACACTCAGACCCAGGATTTGAGCAGAGCTGCCCACCACGCTACCTACCTCAGGTACGTCATCGAATCTCTCTGGTTCTCTATGAAGAGACAGGTGGGCTGGAACTACAGGACCCATTCCAGCTCAAATAGTCCCCAACTCTCCAACTATGTATATATAAATAACAACCTGCCGCTATCAAGGAACTGTCCTAAAATTTATAAATGCATGAGACTTTACCACATTTCTGCAATACTTTGCCTTTCTTTTCTAGCGAGGTAGCGGTACGATGCCAAGTCCTTTGTATGAATTATCTTACTCTAAGGTGCTCAACGGGAAGAAAAAATCAGTCCCCTGTAGGAAATAAATTCCTCACTTCTCCACCTCAGAGGAAATCGGCATTAAAAGTTCAAGTATCTTTCTTCTGTTTCCATGCACACATACACACACACAGTATTATTTATGAAATCAGACCATCCAGTACATACTGTTTGCTACTCTGCCTTTTGATCAACATGCAAAAACACCTGTCGAGTTCACAAAGAGTAACTGAAAAAAATGCCAGTTTTATGGCTAGGTAAGGTCCCATCACTTGGGTATTGTGCAGGGTTTCTGTTTTATTGATTTTAAATTATTTAAATAAATTCTAAATAATGTAAACGTTCATTGTGAGATAAAGTTAGGCTTAAAAAAATTACACAGATCATACAAAGGACTCCCTCACATCCTGCTCCCAGCTTCCTCAGACGGTATCAATTTTCAAAATCCCAGTACAGCAGTCAAAACCAGGAAAACCAACAGTGATGAGACACTACGAATTCATCAACCTACAGACTACATCCTGATTTCACTGACTTACTAACATCCTTGCTCCAAAGTCGGATCCGAGTCAGGACCACACATCTGCATTTAGCTACCAGGTCTCTTTCATCTCTTTTAACCTAAGGAAGGTCTTCAGCGTTTCAGGTTTTTAAAATTTTTTTGGTGACCTTAATACTTTTGAAGAGCAGTGGCCCCTTTGCAGAATGTCTCTTGACTTGGGTTTGTTTGATGTTTGCTTATGACTAAAGCTTGGCGAGAGCCACAGAAGTGACGCTGTGTCCTCTGGGCACCTATCGGGAGGGAGTGCATGAGGCGGACACATCTCAGCCCCGGGGGTGCCATGCCGACCACCTGGGCGAAGACGGTGACAGCCAGGCTTCCCCATGGTAGAGTCCCTGTCCTCCCCTTTGTGATTAAGAGGGATCTTGTAGGGAGATACTTTGAGACCTAGTAAATATCCCAGTTTTCATGCCGCTTTTGCCACTCCTTTCAGCACGTGACGACCCGTGTAGACGGTACTCAGCATCCGCCAGACGTGACGTTCCACCTCCATCACTTCCACAGATGTCCACTGGAATCTACTGGAAGGAAGGCCTTTCCTTCTCCCATTTCTCTATTTATTCCCTACCTTATTCGTATTGTGTGTACTCGCGGGTATAGGTTTTAGCCTCTGGGCTACGATCCGGTGCTATCACTACCTGTTGAGTCACTCAGTATCAAGACAGCCTGGCCGCCGCCTAACCCCGTACGTCCACACCGAGGAAAAACATAACCAAAGACCTCTTCTCATCTGCTTGTGCGCCCACCTCATCTCTGAAGGCAGATCTCACCATGTCCTCCCTACTGAGGATAAGCAGGGGCATATGTGTGGGATTCTGGGCGGGGCTCTGAGCTGATGCCGGTGCCTCTGGAGGCTGGCAGTTAACTGGCCTCCTGGGGAGCCGGATTCTGGCCCCTTTGGCCCAAATGCTGTCTAACTGCGTTTCCCAACTAAAGACCAGATTCTACCACTGCTTCCCGAGCCTCCATTTCTTTCTGTAAAATTAGATTAACAGTAATACCTGTGATGTTGGGGCAGGGGGTGGGGTTCAAGATTCGAGAAGGTAACACAGGCAAAGCATCCAGCACAACGCCTGACACGCGAGGGGCATTTATTTTACAAATGTTCTCTGTTGGACGTGCCGTGGCGATTACAAAACACAGTTATTCTATCCTCCCCTGGGCACAGTCTTCAGATGCGGTGTGTTTATATGACATAAACATCAATGAATAAATTTAAAAAGGGGTAGGAAAATAACGCTAAATGAAAACGGATCCTTTTGGTCCCACTGGTACTGCTTTGGTTCAGTTCGATGGTTGCTCATGTACCACGAGCAACAAACTCACCTGTATTTTTGATTTCATTGCTTGAAGAGACTGGACCACGGGGATGCAGTAGGCAAGAGTTTTACCTTTTAAAAAAGTACAGAAGCAATTAAAACTCACAGACCCTGTAAGATGTAGGAAGGGCAAAGGCAGTAAAGAAAACGGTCTCTGCTACCTTTGGGTAACACTAAACTCTGGGGACAGGAAAGTGCATGTCCTACATTCAAGAGAGGTAAAAGCCGCGTCCACCTGTCTGCCACAACTGCCCATTTTGCTCTGTCAATCCAGTACTTCCAAAAAACACGCTGTGGCTTCAGCCCCTTTATCCAGCTAAGAAGGGAGACAATGACACATTTCCCAAGTTGCACAAAAGCTCAACTTGACGACTCTCCTTCAAAGCTGGAAAAACCCTCCTTTAAAGTCATCCTTAACCCCTCAAATGAGCCTCCTGTCAAGGGCATGATCTGGGCAGCACTGAGGTGTTTAGAAGCCAGTCTGAACCCCAGAGCTAGACTCTAAAGACCAGAGAGAAACCAAGGAATGGCAAAAAAAAAAAAGAAAAAGCTTTGGGTTTCCACCCACCCGAGCGGTAGCTGACCTGGAGGGAGTAGAGACGAGCTGACCAGCCCCATTCGAGGCACAATAGGCCACGAGAACAAGTCTACAGACAATTTGGAACAAGAAAAATCTGTGCTCTGTGTTGGAGCAAAACAACTAGCATCCAATCAGCGTGTACTCTGTGCTTTATTCTAAGAAAATATTTATCCCCCCACTGGAGGGAGGACAGGTAGCTCGAGCCATAGATAGTGGACTGGGCAGAGCTCTGACAGAGGTCCTGGAGAGTGACGGCGGAACATGACCACGTCCGGGTCACTCCCGGTCACAGTACCATCAACCACCCCCTGCCTTTCACTGGGAGAGCAAATTCAGGGCTCTGATCAAGAGCAGGCATGGCCTCCCCTCCTCCCCCAACAAAACAAAGCCAGTGCCACCACAGACAGGCAACTTACTACGTGACCGTGGCTTTGGTACTGGGGAAAGAAGGGCCGAAATTAAACGGTGACTGACCTGAGCCCGTCTGAGACCTCACCAGAGCATCTCTGCCCTCCAGCAATGCGGGGATGCTTTGCTTCTGCACGCTGCGGCCACCCGAAAGAGAGAACACAGGCTTGTCTGTAATATCTCCGCGCCCCCTCCCCCCCGCATCGTGCTTACAGGCGGAGGAGAGGGACACACCGAGCGTAACTGCCCCCACGCTTTGCTTTGCCTGCCAACCGCCACCCCAGAGTATCGAAATGTTCGAGCAAAGTTGCCGAGAAGCTTCTGATGACTGGGGGAATAAAACCTCAATTAAATTTCTGGAACTCAGCTGAGAATGTTGAGGCGAGCCAGAGACTGGCCATTCTGGCAGACTGATTAAAAAAAAAAAAAGCACAGACGTGGTGACAGGCTGGAGCTACCGCAAGAGCATACCACACACACCTGCCTCCCGTGGCAGCAGTGGGACCCGGAAAAGCGTCATGGCAAGATTCCCACGCAAAAGGGCACGTGGACTCTTGTGAGCCACCTGACAGTCCGGGGCTCTGCTCACTCTCCAGAGAACCGAGGCACAGCCGTTACACGCACCAGGACGTGTCCACATGTGCATTTGAAAACAAACCACAGAAAGGACACAGAATTCATTTAAATTTGGTTGGTGAAACAATAAAAAATTGGTAAGGCTCTTTATTCTTCAATACTCATTGATTTCACCTATAAGTAAAACGTGATGATTACTAAAATATAAGTAAGCACAGGTGCTCACAAAAAGGCAGTTCATTTCTGCTCTGCACCTTTTACTATTCCACTTTCCAGATTTTCCAGAGGCCATCACTATGAAACATTCAAACAGTTTTTTCAATATCTCCAACCCAGTACTACTCCTGTCTTTTTGCCTGATTCTTACTAGTAAACAGCGACACAAGAAATTCTGTGTCGGGACATACTGTCCTCAGGGAAGCACAACGGCAGCAGGATCACGTGGACACACTGCACGAGTTCAGAGCCGACAGCACACGTGGACGGGGGCTCGGTCTCCTCGTTTAACAAGCGGGGGAACTGAGTGGGGAGTGACGCGGCCCTCAACGGGCAGCGACCTGGTAGTGCTGACACCCAGACAGAATGCGCTGTGTGTGTGCCCCAGGTCACTCGGATCTCACCCGGTGACACCCGCCCAAGTCTTATGAAAATCGAGACCAGCCTAGAACCCTTCCTTACCTGGTCATACTAGTCATGTGTAAGACCGTGTTTATTGTGGAAATCTAAAAGAGAAGACAAAACAAAAAAACAAAA
Organism: Hyaena hyaena; assembly: GCF_003009895.1. Taxonomy (NCBI): domain Eukaryota; kingdom Metazoa; phylum Chordata; class Mammalia; order Carnivora; family Hyaenidae; genus Hyaena; species Hyaena hyaena. The sequence goes on along the minus strand of NW_024080670.1, from coordinate 372,402 downwards.
AAAACACACACATTTTTAACTACTGATTTTTTTGGCAAAAACCTATTGAATGCAAAAAGAAAAAAGATACTGGGCTAAAACCGATGACTGTTCAAGTCGAGTTCTTCCAAGCCAGTGTCACCTGTGGGAGGTTCTGTCCCACCCCCACACAGGTGGCAACGTCTAAAGAAATCTTTGGTGGTTCCAAACCGCTGGCAGTAAGCGAGCAGAGGCACGGGCGCTGCCGGACACCTTCTGACGCACAGGACGGTGCTCACGACAAGGCCACCCGCCCCAGCGTCCAGGGCACGACCGGCTCAATGTCCCTGCTCAACCCCGTTCATGCAAAAACAGCTTACGTGGGGCACCCTAAGGGAGTCAGTGAGCTGCGGCCACTGGAGCGAAGGAAATCCAGATTCCCTAAAAGTTACTGCGTTTTCCTCTCCTCACTCATAAATGAGAGTAGAAACTCCACTCACGGTTAAATTAAAAAAAAAAAACTATCCATCTGTTTGTAGGAAACGGGTGTTAAAACAGCACCGTCTTCCTTCCGTTCTTTGTAACAGCAGACTACCCTGGATGGGAAGATGCCAGCTCAGGTCCCTCCCCATCCAACCGGCCTCGAGTCCCATCAGCCCACGGTTAGGACCCTGCCCTAGGGCAGAGCGAGTGGACGGTCGGCCCAATTTGAACTAGGTGAGGGGGAGTGTCTGCGTCCTCATGGCGGGGGTGGGGGTGGGGGTGAGGACAGCGGGCAGTAGCCCAAGCTCACGGGGATCATCCCAGAAGGGCAGCGCGCCCATCTGACTCCGCTCAGCTAACCCGGAGCAGAAACAACCGCTCTCTGATTTTTCTCCCCGGACGTTCCAAACGAGCGACCACATCGAACAAACCGACCACGCGGGATACCGGGAGATACTCACTAAGTGCGGGTGGAGGTCCAGCTCGTGAAAAGCGTCTGAAGTAAACACCTGTTCTCGCACCTGCTTCACTACAGGTCTGCAAATGACGGACAAAACCCGGGCGTCAGCTCCCGTCCACAGAGACAAGGGCCGAACACACTCAACTCCTCTCACTCCTGCACAGCGTCCGCCCCTGAACATACCTGTGGAGCTCTGGAATCTCCGGGTTGTTTTTAAATAACGAAGAAGTCCTGATGCACGGTTTCTGCACCCGGTCTGTATCACTCACACCAACCGAAGACTTATTCGGGGAAAATGGTTTCTCAGCCTTCCCCTTGAAAGTCCTTTGTGCTCCATCAGCAGCGGCTTTCCTGGCTGGGACGAATGCCGCCGTGTGCCTCCGTTTCGCTGGGGGAGCCTCGCTGGATGCCCCGTACTTCCTTCTAGTGGCCTCTGCTTGCTGCGTCGTTCCCCAAAGGAAAGAGCGACAAGAGATGCATTAGTCCATGAAGACAGACCTCAGAGTGAAGCCTGACTGCCCACAGAATTGCCTCTCTCCCTGCGGAGATCATTATGCCCCATATGTCAAGCAACAGTTTAGGGTCTGCAATCGGATTCTTTGACTCCGCTTTTTCCCCCCCCATAGAAAGAAAGAAAAAAAAAAAAGAAACACACACACACACACACACACACACACACACACACACAATCTCAGCTCATTCATCCACTAGACCTCACCATCCATCTTAACTATCAACTCAACCAGGAGGAGGGTGAGGATAAAGAAGGGAGAGCCCACCTTGTGCAGTGTGTACGCTAAGTCGATCCGTTTCCCTGGGTGTCCATCTACACAGCAAGCAAGGCCCGGGGAGTCTCCACCAACAAAGCCTGTTGGTGACTGTGCGTGGGAGGCTGCATCCCAGCTCATGCCCAGGAAGCGGAAACCCTCATTACTGCTCTAGCCCAGAGCGCTTGGATCGCTGGCATTCTCCCCCCTCACGCTGCCCCCCCACATTCAGATGGCTTGGAGACGATTCCTCCTCGCCGTTTCCATTCCAAATGAGAATTCTACTCCATCCATCACTTCTACCACAATTATTTCCAATCCTCCTTGCCTTTCAATTCCCCATCTGATAGCTGGTTACAGGCTACAACGCTCGCTATTTTATTTTTTTTGCCTGTTGCTTCTTATTTCTGTAACATGAATGTGGTTACCTGCATGATGTCCAAACTTCTCCTAGGAGAAGCAGCATCCAATTTTCTTTGGGGAAAAGAAATTCTATTTTCTTTGGCCTTCTCTTCCAATTTACACACGAATACAAAAACCTCCCATGAGTAGCTAGTGCTTATTATCCTGGTGTTTTCGTTTCTCTTGGAATGTATTCTCCCCTTAGCTTGAAATGATGAATTCCATTTACACATCAGCTTGCTTTAGCCACGACTGTCAGCTTCGGGCTAACCTACCAATAACAGTAGTTTGTTCTGGGCACCCCAGGACTCCTCTACCTGAATAATTCAATAAGTACAACTTTGAGGATTTAATACTAATAAAGTTAAATACTATTAAGTTAAACACAACCTACTGCATTTTACAACTTTACTTTTACAAAGTCCAAGTTCATGAATGTTCAGAGAAAAGAAAGAGATCAAGTCAGGTTCCAGGTCGGCTGAATCATTTGCAAGGCAGAATGAAATGTGCAGACGTTCCTTGATGTATGGAACTACAGACTCTCAGCATAAAAAGGCCCGAAGGCCACTCCTACCGCATGGACTTCCTACTCCAGGCTCCCTGACAGGTGGCCTTGCAGCAGGCCGTGCCTACACACCCCCTCCTGTCCTCCACCCGCCGCGGCAGGCCAAGTGCGAGGGTTTAGGAAGCGGTTTCTGACGTTCAGACAAGGGCCGCCCCCTTGACCATCTCTCTACTTGTCTGAGGTTTGCTTTCTGCAGCGACACAAAACAAGCTTATTTCCTCTTGGACATAACATTCCTTCACACGTCGTGAAATCTTTTATTTTCTTCTTTGGACAAAATACCCCAAACAGGACGTGAACTTTTGATCCTTTATCATCCCAGTCACCTTTTATTCCCATGTCAACTTTTCTCTAAAAGCAAGTAGTCAGAATTAAGCACAGTTACTTCACAGGGTTTCCACTGCCCTCAGGCTAAAATTTGGAAACCTGTAATATGACCTACAAAGTTCGCTAGAAGCTGGCCTCTGCCCATCTCACCAGTCTCAGCTGTCCTGGTCTTCCTTAATTCCTAGAATGTACCATGGTCCTTCCTTCCTCAGGGCCTTTGCACATGCGATTCCCATACCCATGTCTCCAACTCCCACTTTAGCTGGTTAACTCCTACTCATCCTTCAGATCGAGGCTTACTGGGTCCTCAGAAGACCCTTTCCTGACCTCTTCTCCCCACACAGTCAAGCCACGGTTCCTACTCTTGGCTCTCCTGGCACCCTTACTCTTCTCTAGAGCACTCAGTACAACAGGAAGCATAAAATGTAATTTGTTATGCGGGGTCAGTCTTCCCATTAGACTGTAAACTCTATAAGGAATTGACAGGTCTGTCCTCTGTATGGACTCATGCCTGCACAAAGTAAGTGCTCAATAAATAGTTATGAGGTGAACGACACACAATGGATCACCCCTCTCCATAAGCTGGACACCATCCCACTACCTGCTAGCTTTTCTGCCCCAGCGTCCACAACACATTCATGTAAAACACCCTACTGCTTAGTGGCTGTCAGGTAGCTCGATTCCGAACATACAAGGCTGGAAAATTAGCCAAGCCCTTGAGGAACTCCCCGATTAGCAGAAGAGACCAAAGTATAAAACCACACACCCAAACCTGTACTGGTACTCAGAAGCCGTCTATATGCCAAGGGTTGTGCAAGCACAAAGCAGCAGCCCACCACGGCCTGTGGCAAGGGGGGAGGGGGCCAGGACACAGAAACGCCACGAGGTGGCACCTGAGCAAAGAACACGCCTGAATCTACTAAAACCTCAGCTTGACAACAGTAAGCACATCACCTCCCTCGGAGTCTCTGGTCCTCCACCTGTAAAATGAGGGGGTTCTAGCAGATGACCTTTTGGGGCCTCAGGGCCCATTGAGGCCCCAAAGCCTAAATCCTAGGTCTCTGACATTAACACACTACAGCTCAGGGGAGATGCTAAGTGCCTATGTGAGTGATCTAATGTAGCAATACAGGTACTGGTATCATCCTTTTTTTTTTTTAACTTTTTTTTTTAAATGTTTTTTATTTATTTCTAGGAGAGAGAGAGAGAGAGAGAGAGAGGGGG